>NC_064872.1:5777500-6402500 GCF_943734695.1 Anopheles maculipalpis
AAAATCATTGGATAATGAGGAAGATTCATATGAGGGGTCAAGAGATTTTCTATGGTAGTAAGTCTCCAACGTCGACCTTTAACAGACTGTATGATTGTATTATGCAGCTTACAGATGCTAAATTAGGATTTTAAACATTCTTACTTAAATATTCTCCTTTCAAGCATTATTTTACTTAACATGTCGGTGAGCCCTATGCCAATTAGTGGACATTTTAGTCCTAGACACGACTGTCTGTTGAGTGTTCACATGTTTCTAAATCTCTAGATGACTTTTTTAAACATCGACACAAACACAAACGCTACAAAACAAAAAATATTGGATGAAGTTAGGAGAACCGAGTGTAGTCTCAAAGCCTCAAAGCCTCTCTATAAATAAACAAAAAAGAATGGAATGAATTTTTTAAATTCATTTTACTTTTTTCAAATGCATATACTCTACCAACCTAAAAAGTCCAACGGCGGTCGTAGAAACAAATAGTAAAAGAAAAAAAGGCAACCTACACCCTATCTACACCGACAAACACCACGTCTTCCACGCAGCTTGCAGCTTGTCGTTAACCATTCAAAACACGTTTTTATCGTTATACGAGTGCTACAACACCCTAAATGGCACTAATGGCTGCGTATACAAATATCGCTCGATATTATTGGTTGTAAATTAACGCCTTTAGTACGCAAATGTTAAACACGGGATGGGGGTAAAAATAAACTTAACCTCCTCCCATTTGCCTTGTCGTGCCGTTTTGTTTCCCAACGAATTGAAGCAATTCTCTAGCTTCATCATCCAAATGGCGCTTATTTGGCGCATTCCAAGAAACCCGGGTCCTCGAAAGGGAAATGCATACAGATGGAAACAAAAACAACAAAAAAACACACAACCGGATCACCCGAAATGGCAAGCCAAGCTTAGAGCGATATCCGTACGCTGCACATGACGATTCCAAAATAGAATCTGTCACTCTCTGTCACACCAGCAACGCGTCGTGTCGTGTAGAACGTGCGTTCTCCCTACACTCGCTATACTAGAAATGTCCATGCATGATCGGGAAACTGGGTTAGTACTACGCAATGACTACGGTGAGTGCTCCGAACACGTCTCCAGAGCGTCCGTCCGTCGGTCGATTTGTCGCCCGGTAATTAGGTGGAGCGCACCAAAACCGATTGTAGGCATCCAGCAAGTGGTCCCCAAAAATAGCAATACTTCTTCCTTTAGCGTTACACGCTCCAATAGGGATAGAAGAATGGAAGAATAATTACCGAGGAGAATTGTTTACAAACCCCAGGGGAGGTGATGAAAAAAAAATGGAATGTTTATTTAAACTAAGGCACCGGGTCAGTGCGTACTTGCGAACGTGGAACCGGGGCGATGCTTATTTGTGTGGTTGGTTTAGTGATCTACTTTACACTTACCAATCGCTTCAATTGCTGCTCGATGCACACCATTACCAGCTGCTGCTGTTCTCGCTGTCCAATAGGATCGGAATGCTCCAACCGGGATGTACTCGCACTGCCAATCCCTTCATCCTGCTCGATCGGACAGTTGGTCTTGTGGGATGATGCTGTCAGTTGACGACCCAGAGCGTCACAGCGATCGCGCATCGCCTTGATGAGTTCCTCATCGCCTTCGAAATGGAGCGAACTTCCTGTTTCCGTTCCCGTACCGCACTCGCCGAAGTCCTCCCTCCAACTGTCTTCACAAAATCGCCCAGTACTGTGAAGCAGTTCCTCACAGACTGCCCTTAATCGAAACAGTGACTGTTCCGATGCTCCCCGGTGGCTTCGATTCAGTTGCGCACGCAATTCGGCCAGTTCACGCTTCAACAGCTGTACATATTCTGACTCAGTTTCGCTGTCCTGCTGTATCGCACCGAGCTGATCAAGAAGCGATCGAGGACGGCCGGGATCAACTATTGACGATAAGTCCTCTTCCGACTGTGCCGATGGGAATGAGGTAAAGGATGCTTGCTGCTGCATGGTAGGTTTCTACATGTAGTCGCACCCAAAAATGATACAAAATAAATTTTAAAAGGAAAAAAATAACTATTATAAACAATTCAACACAAGATGGATGCCAAATATTTATTTAAAGCAGGACGAAGCGAATTTTAAAAAAGTTTCTCCAAAAGTTATATAGACACACTAAAATAGTAGATTCAAGAATCTTTTTCCACCACCATTCGAGCGGCTTGCATCATGGCGAAAGCTTCCACTCAGCGAACTTGGAAAACTTTCCTCGCTACTACTGCCCGTCGCACCATCATCGTACAGATCCGAAAACACAGAAGCATTCTCAAGCGACTAAAAACCACAAAACCGGACAAACGGACAAATGATATTAGCAATAATACCACCACCAAGAGTAAAAGTTAGAGCAAAAATGAAGCACGAAAATATATCTGGATATCTGGTACCTCGTTTAACAGTTTAATTTCCTGCCGTTGCGCGGAAATCACCTCATCCCGAAACTGGATGGCGGTGTTCGCTTCGCGCAATTTGTCCTCCTGCTCCTTCAGCTTCTTGCGCAGCTGCGTTATCTTATCGTGATGATCGGTTATCTCCGATATAAGACTCCGATTGTCGATCGAAGCCGTCGTCGACTGTTGGATGGGGGAATTCAACGGTCAAGAATAGAAAAGTTCAATAGACGAAATCAAAAATGAACCCGAAGCCCTAATCCTGGCGGGACCTATGTAGAACTGTTGAACAAAAAATCCCCGAAAATACAAGAACCCTCCGGGGAACAAAAAATAAACGTATGATCGTTACCATTTTGGTTTTCTGTAGCTGCTCATTCAACGAGACGATTTGATGCTGCAGTATAGCAATTTCTTTCCTCTTATCCTCCAACTGTTTGTCCCGTTCCTGAGTCATGTTGCGCAACTGCTCCAGCATGGATCCCGTATCGGCCGTCTGCTTACGTAGTTCCTTCAGTTGCTTCTTTTGCTGATCGATTATGCTGTAAAGAATGTACATAGCGTAAAGTTTCCCTTTTGGTCCCCTAAAAAAACACAAGTAATTTACCTTGTTTTTGCGTCCAGCTCCTGCAGTAGCATCTCATCCGTGGCCGGCACAATCGGATAGTTGGAACTAAGCTCAAGCGCTACAGTATGCTCACCGGAACCGTCCGTACTCGCGTCTCTCGCGTTTGCTATCCGTTTCAAACGTACGTCCGGTCCGAAACGTGCCAAATCCTTCAAATAAGTCGCACGCATCACCTGCATCCGCTCCATGCAGGTGTCCTGCATTTCGCGCAACGACTGAACCAGCTCGGTGTTGAGCGTACGCAAACTGTTTACCCATTCGGCGTACACATCCAGCTAAAATCCAAATTGACGTAGTAAAATATGAAATATAACACCGTTAGGCAAAAATGGAACAGAACAGAATAAAAAATCAACGAAGGAACTGAAACACTACACGGCACGGAGCCACGAGTTAAGAGGCGCACATAATAAAAAAGTAATAAATAATAGAAAACCAACCAGGCAGCCAGGCAGGCAGGCAATAGTGGTGGGAACTCCGGAGTGGATTCATTAATCCACTCCTATTCCGACGCATAAAATTTGGACGCAACTCCGGAGTAATCCGGATCCAACTCCAGAGTGGATTGTGAAGTCAATTGAAGCTTCTTCCGCATTGCTCCGGAGTCAACTGCGGTTTACTGAGGAGTCTATTGGGGATTTAACTTTGGATTTAAACCCAAAATCGCTGTCAACTCCGGAGTAATTCCTGTGCCGCAACCGCCATCTTACGAACAAAAAAGGATTTGTTTTGTACCGCAATCATTGGTTATGTTACCTTCCAGATTAATCCAACTCCGGGAAAAACGAGGATTTACCCATCACTAGCAGTCAGGCGGTTACCTTGACCGGCAGAGGCGACAGTGCAGTGCTGGCCATCGCAGCATATGCGATTCTAATCCCCCTCCGAATAGTCCATACCGAGTGACCTTCGTGCGTGTAGGAGCGTTGCTATGCTAGTACTCACCTTGAAGCCATCGTCCAAGTGATCGTGTTCGACCAGCTGGATCTGCTTTTCGAATTGCTCGTTCAGTTTGTCCAGCAACCGTGCATTCAGGGACGTATCATCATCGACGGGATCTTTGCCACCATCTGCGGATTTACTCTCCTGTCCAACCGCTTCATCGGTTACCTCGGACCGTACCAATTCGCCACCACCGTCCGGATGGGATTCGTGTCCATCGCCAACAGTTTCCATCGCCGAATACGGATTACTCTTGAGCGCATCCACTGTCGATCGGTCACACACAAAACAATGAAATGGACTCGGGGTCCGCACTAGTGACGGCGTTCAATAACACCGAACCGTCTTGCAACGCTTGCTGCGCTTTTTTCTTTCTTCCTCGACACCTGTGGCGGACGACTTTTTTACTGCTGTGCAAGCCGAGCAGCAGACAGGCAGGCAAGGCACACTCGATCCCATTCACAAAGGGGGGAGGCTTGCGTGCGCTTGCTTTGTTTACGTTTGCGTCAGCAGCTTCGGCTGCGTTTATACTGCTCTCGGGTTGACTAGATAAATTCAAAGGGGGATTACAGGGGTGTCCCATACGCAATCAAGAATTACACTAATCCGCAGTATAGCGCGATGGATTAAGATAAGTAGGGTAATTTAATGTTTGCATGATTCAATTACTTACTTAGCTATTAGACAATTGAGACATCCATCCCAATCTAATAAGCTTTTTACGTCCACGTGTACGAAAAAGACTGTCCAAAAATTACAAAAATCCACAAATTTTAACAATCTTTCCTTTCAGCCGTTATTTTCGCTTTGTTTCTTTTTATTATCTTTTTCGTGTTTTTTCTCCTGTCCATTCTTCAGCTTCTATCTCCTGCAACAACGTCTGAAGATGATCAATTGGGTAGCAGAGTTATGCCGTTCCGTATAACAACATTCCGTTGAGTAATCACCACCTCTCGCTATCGCTCAAAAACTAATCAATCGCAACCGTTTACGCTTGCTGCTGCCGTTCTCGCTATTACTGCTTGTGTGTGTGTGAACCTTTTTTCTTAAGTATAAGTTATTTAATTTATTCCGTTTTGAAATACATTACATAGCGTTTTAGTTAGGTTTTCGCAGTGTTTTTTCAGCACACACTAATCAGCTCGAGCTTGTCAACATTTGAACAGCATTGGTCAAGCCGCCAGAGACGACAGACAGCCTAACGCTTACGCAGCTCAAACTTACTGCACAAATGGATATTCTAGTATTTTTCTTCTGTCCCCCTTGAAAACAGATTAACCTCATTATCTAAAACACCGCACGAAAGCGGAGTTTATTGGAGAGTGAACGGCGCGCGATGAAAGATAAGGTCGATGGAGGAGTATGTTTTAAAAATTAAGGGGAGACGACAGAAAATATCAACACGTAAAAGATCTTTTCTTAAAAACGTTTCTACCTCAGGAGCACTTAAACTTGACGCTCTTATACTCATGCAGACACACCTTCTCGACGATTCTTATCTGTCGATTGTGACAGATGTTGCGTTTAATTTTACGTTAGACATTTTTTCTCTAACCTCTTCCCCTTGCTATTCCCCTCAACAACAGGTGCAGGAGATACGAGAGTAAAATGATAATTTGATAGAATTTCTCGCTAAAAGATTTCTAAATCTATGTATAAAGTGCCTGCTCCTCTCGTTACAAATTACAAAACTTAATACAAACAAACAAAAACAAACCCTAAAGCACAGAACGCAATTCATGGTGGTGGTAGTTTTTTGTTCAGAAAATTAGCTAAACAATCGTAATGCGTAAACACAGAAGGAAGGGTATCGGTAAATCAGCCCTCGCTGAAAAAGCATAGCAAAGCTTAAAATGTTAAAGTTCTGTACATCTAAACGAAGTGGATTTAAATCCTGGGAAGGGTAGGTGAGTGATGGATTTATGTGGAGCATATTCTCATTTAGAAGAGTTCGAAAAGAAAATAAGTCAGCTGTTTTACACCTCCAATTTGTATCTTCCTATTGTTAGCGCATAGATGACGGGAAGAAAGAAGAAGCAACACGGCGTGCAACTAACAGAATTTTCTACTTATTGAGCAAACAAAAAAATTAAAAAGGAAGCATAAACTATCGACTGTTTGTTCATAAATAGACATCTGCCAGGTTGATAAGTATAAAAAAAACTATCACGCGAAACCCTGCAAAGAACAGGAAACAGGAGGAGGTAAGATTGAAAATTATATGTAATGTATGTATATATATGCAACCACGGGGCGGTTTGGCGCCAAAAGGGAGCCTTCTTCGTGTTATTATTTCTACGTGATCATCTTTACATGAGCTCACGCCCAAAGTGCCGCTTTACCTGCCAGATACGAACCCTGCGCACCTGTGGCATGTGTTAACCAGAATGCTTAACAGAACATCGTCGAGACTATTCTTCAGAAAAAGACAATTGTGGATCAATTTGCCCTCGCTACATGGATGTCGCAAACACTCTTCCAATATTCGTCAGTAAACAATGACAAAAACCGAGAGTGTTTGCCGTTTACAACTCTTTCCACATCACTCAAGGTCCAAGGTCGTAAAGCAAGCGTTCACATGTTTAAAACAAATGTACAAAGTTCTAGACAACAAAGATCTTTAACCGCGCATTGCTTCAAACATGTAGACGCATGTCTTATGACTTGCAAAACATTGTAATTTTTTGTGAAATAGCTGTAGTACCTTCACTTTTACAAGCGAAAAACAAATTAATTGTTCGATGCTTCTGCCAGTAATAAAAAAGCACACGATTCCGACGCTCTCTACCTGATCTATCTGTCTTCAGATTGCTAGCAGAGAGCCATTTTGAACTCCTTAATACCGTCGTATTTATGTGCCTTTCACATGATCGAATATCGAACGCCTGTGTGTGTGCTTTAGTATTTAGTACTATACTTGTGGGGTTTTGCTGTGCTGCTTCTTTTGTCTCTGTCTTTCACTTCCAATTTATCCTCGCACATACATAATATATATAAACCCACACTATCTTTCTTGCTCTCTTTCCCGAGTTAGACAATTTAATTTGCCTCTCTTTGTTTAAGCTAGATACACATAGATTTTCCTATCCTCGGGCGTGCGGGCAAGATATTCACGCTCGATTAAGCCCTCTATTCTTTTCTTAATGATCACCGGAGATGGTAGGAAACGGCTCTTAAGCTGCGTTGTTACGTCCGATACAAGAAGATTGTGCTATTTGGGAAGAAAGAAAAAAAGAATAAGATGTTAACGTTAATGCGTCCTCTAGCAATAATTCCTATTCCGTCATGTCCCCATATACATACAGGCATTTTCTTTCGCGCCTTCATGATGCGCACGATAGCAGCTTCGATCTCATGTTTACGATCTTCATCAACCTTGCTTCGGGTTTCCTTACGCTCCGGTTCCGATTCGCCCTTGGCTGCGACAGTTTGAATTTTAACTCTGCAATTTTAAACGCAAAGATAATTACAAATGACCACCCCAACTACTCGACAACTTTATCCCTTCCGTTGGCGCCAAACGTACTTGTGAAATTTCGACACAAACGCATCGTTAACGTAGAACTCGTCCGTCGAGACGATGTCCTTGGACGTTTTCGGTGTCCGAACGAGCAGTCGCTGCTGCTGTTTGCCCATCGACAGAGATTGCAGAGCTCGGATCAGATCTTTGCTGGGGATGTCTGTCTCCTGCTGGATGTCTTCGTACGTCATTCGTTCACGGTTGTTGAACAGCATCAACACACACATCTGGTGAAAACGTGGATAAAAAATAACGAATACACAGATTATAATAATGGTGAGCGCCTCAACTTCGGCACTAAGACCACACACCTGATACGTTGATAATTGAAGCACATGTCGTTTGGGAGCATCGAGAGATGCAGCACCGGCTGCCGGCGCACTACTGCTTCCAGACGTTGGTGCTGTGCTGCTGCAGTTGCCTTCCGATTTTTCCTTTTCGGCCTTAACGCCGTAGAATTCAGCATTCATGTACACCGTCCCTACAAAAACAAATTGACCAGAACAGAGAATTATTTAGAATCAGGTATGGGGAAACATCTAAAGCTTTTCGGAGGATAAGAAAGGCTTTCTAGAGGAGACTGACATCCTTTCAAATGTATACTAGGAATAGGACTGTCAGGTTAAAATTGACCATCCCTGGATCATTACTTCCCCCGCGGTCCCGGATGGTTTAAAACAGGTGAAAAAGGGCAAATGGGTGAACAGAAAAAGCGGCAATAAATATAGGTCGTGTAAATTGCGTCTTTCCGGGAGTTGGATCATAAGGAGATCGTTCGAAATTCAACAACAACTGAAAATTCGTTGATGATGCAAGTGCGTCACTCTGCACGGTCCAAGTACCTAACTACTTACCTAACTGAGGTTGCAATGTCAACTGACGCCCTGAATGTTTGGCCAGATAGAATCGTTTAAACGTTTCAAAGGCCTTCCGTGGTGCTGCCGGGATGTTACAGTTTGGCGTTACAGACTAAAAATGGAATAAAGAAGAGAACGTACGAGCGAACTATGAGTATAAACATCGGAGACTTCCTTATTCCTTCCAGACTTCCTTATCTCCAAAGTACCTGAGTGGGCCAGAATCCTGTAGTTAGAATTCGAACCGTCAGCTCAACACCTTCCAGTGCTGAATTGTCGTTGTTGATGTGATTTTTAAACTCCTCCATTACCGTGTTCGAGACGGACATATCTTTAAACATTCCTTCCAATTTTGAGGTAAATTGACAACCACATTCAGTCTGAAAAAATTCATTTTTTTTTTGTTAAATTAATTTGATGGCTTCTCTCAATACTTGATGTTTTAATAACGTTACGCATACCTTTAATTTTGATATCATATTCTTCTCGGAATCATCGCTCACAGATTTGTTCAGCAGCAGTCGTTTCGCTAGATGGGCCTTGTAGTACCGCTCAAACACATCCTTCTCTTGCAAATATCTGAATAATACCATCGTTTTGTCAAGTATGGTTTCAATTTCTTGCTCGGACATCTGCAACAAAAAAAAAACCCATTTGATGTTAGTTTTAGCTTGAACACACTAGCTTAAAGAGGACAAAAAACCTACCCCTTTGCAACCCTTTTTCAACTTGTCGTCGATGAAAAGCGATAGGTACTCGGGCGATTTGCTGTTGAGATTGAGGAAGTGTTCAAAATCAGACGATATCATGTTCTTGAACGTCTTGTCATTGTTGAACGAATGGTACAGGAAGTGATCGGAGCGATCCTTCAAATCCAGCAAGTTTTGCACGAACGTGATCGGATTCGTGCTGCCATTTTCCTCCTCCTTCACCAGATCACGCCCCAGCGAGCGCAGATTCTGTGACACACAGTCGGCGATCGTCTTAAGGCCACCGCTAACGCGCGAGAACAGCTTGTGCATGCAGGCCAAATCTTCCGTCTTGGTGTTCTGCAACATGTACACCACGCCCGAATTTTCCATCTCGACGATCGTGCGCATATGCTTCTTAATCAGCTCATCCTCCACTACCTCCACGATGCGGCTTTCGGTACTTTCGTCCAGGTACAGCTTGGCCCGCTCGGCTTCCTCTGTAATGCGTGCCTCCACGCGCCGAATGTACACGCTCGCACTGTTTTCGGCGAGGAACTTTTGCGACTCGAGCTTGTAAAAGGCGGCCGACTGCGTCAGGAACGGTCGTTCGAAGTCTTCCTCGTACACCCAGCGTTGGTTGATGCCGAGCACCATTAGCATCTGGCATGCGTTCTTAATCGCGATATGATCGATCGCTTCACCCTTGCGTTCGCACATGACCATGTTTAGTAGGGTCTCGCGCATATGATCTCGGATGCGTGGATAACGAACAACCTGTAATTGTTAGGAGGAAGATTAGATATCTGTTTGCAATTTGCAAAACGCTTGAATATAATAACCCATCCAGCTCCATACCTGATCACGGAAGATATTCAGCCCAAGGTTGTACACGTTGTCCACATCGTTCTGTTGCACGTAAACACGATCCATGTACATCAGGATGTCTCGAATCATCACCATCGACGTCTGATGATCGTTCCAACACTGGTTTAGTGTCTGTAGGAAGTTACAGTTGAAGCTACGCAGCACCTCCTCCCGTACCTTCGACTCCAGGTGGTGTGTGACGACCTCCTTTAACCCGCTGTACAAACGCTCGCCGTGCTTGTGCAGTACCATCGTGTACGCATTTCTGTACAGCTCCTCAAACGAAAGTCCCGAGTTGTTCTTTTTCTGTATCTCTTGAATGGCGCTCTTGAGCAGCGACCAGATCGACTCCACATACTTCTCATCCATTGTCATCTGCAATTGAGGCATGGAAAAAAGGGTGACAGTTATAGAAGACTTTAGAGAATCTGTTCACCAACAAAACTACGGAACTACAGTAATGTATGCTCTATCGGGCAAATTGCCTTACTATCCGTTTAACAAATTTCATCGCAAGCTGTGATGTACCGCGACTCATCTTCCGCTTCCAATGGATCCGAAACATTGTGCCGTCGATCGACCAACAGAAGTAGCAGACAAATCTTCACACTTCCAACGCAGCCCCGAAGGGCATACATGCGGGCGCGGATTTTCGGACACTCTGGCTATAGCGTGTGAATGTGTGGTGTGTGTTCGGACACTATGCGAAATTTTCCGTTCTCTGCTTCTCTTCAACCATTCAAACACACAGAGATACAAAAGAGAATACGTGAAAGAAGATGAGACGATGTTGACAAATCGATGTCTTGATTGAAAATCCCACAAACCTCTATAAGCTTTCTAGTATATAAGAATGCAATCAAGCAGAATTGCGTTACCTGAACGATTTCAAAGAAAAGAAAAAAATCCAAAAAATGTAGACAAAAAGGCTGGGCCCAAGATATTCCTACACAGTGTCGATCTTAAAAAGATTATAGAGCAACAACGAAAGTGTAGCAACACTTTCACTTCACCAGAAGTGAAGGAAAGTAACCAGATTTGGACATTGTCAAAGTAACCAATTCAAGGGACTGCAATGGTTGCTATGATTTACAGAATACATACAAAAAGAAAATATAGCGTGTTCCGCACCAAAGTGGGTAACGACTTAGTAAATCACGCCGACAATCGAATAGCCTACTATATATGCCGATACCACGTAGTTTTGATAGTCAATCCTCACTACGGGGGAACGGTACGAAAGGATTTAAACCCGAACCTACCGTGTGTAGACAGGCACCGTTATTAATAATTTGCAGATTGAAAGCAGTGTAGGATCAAGGCCGGGCATTGGGTTAGCTATGACCGGTACAGCTAATGATCGTTAGTTTCTTCCTGACAACAAACTACAGCCGATTCAGGTTTTACAACATCTTAACACTACTGAAGAAAGCTTAAGACGACTAAAAGAGAACATCTTCCGATCAAGCTGAATGTCATAATCGTTCTGCAGGGATTCTAATTTATCTGCAGGACGATGCACGCTGCGGAACGGGCAGTGCTGTACTTTCTCTTCTTTGACTCTACAACCTCAAGAGGTCTTGATCTCCTGCCATTTGAAGATCGTTGCTACTCCCGCTTCGACCACCGAACAGCCGAGTAGATGGTAGCCACACAAAATGTGTCGCTCAGAGCGCTCTTGTTTATGACTACATCGTCGACCGAAGAGATGCCCAATTCCCTTCATCAGCCCCAAAGAGAGAATTTTTTGTGAAAATTCTAATTGTATGGTCATTTTCAATGATTATGTGCCTGAGACGAGACGAGACGAGACCCCTTTGCTAAGGTATGGCCTTTTTATTCTTTGGACGTGGTAGCAATCGAGGATAAAAATTGTGTTGTCTATTATCAATTATTGTATTTTTTTTATCGGCAGCTGATCAACCAGCTCCAGTGGAAACATTGCTGGGCGCGATTTAACAGCAATCCTATCACTAAACTCTATTATTATAACCCAGAACTTCCCCAATACTTACCGGAAAGGCACGGATCCTCATTTTGCCTTCCTTTTTCTGTGTTGATACACGACTCATTTTGGCTAAATTATCGGTGCGATTCACCCGTACCAGAATGCCTTAAAATCCGCTTAAACTGTCCAGCTGGCGTTATTGATCGTGAGCTGTGTTTGTTGTTTATTTTGCAACGATTTTCAACTTCTTCAAAACCACCAATGCAATATCCACTTGTAAATCCTTTGGAGCCACTGTATCACGGATTCACATACACTCACACGAATTCACTGTATGCTTACACCGTTGGTAGATCCTAACTATGCACATTGTCGTTAGCGGAGCAGCACAAGGAAAGCTTACACAGGAACAACCCGTTACCATGGATGGATACTTCGATTTGATATTGGTTGATCCTGACGGTCGCCGATCACTCTATTCACACTATACAAATTGTTGCTACTGTGTTTTTCTATTTAATGTCGCTAAAACCCAACTTTAGTGCTATCTCTCACGGTCCCGAAATCTCATCTCATGGTGCCCTTCTTAGGGTCGCGGTACGATCATGTCGGCTTCTGTTCCTGATCATAATTCGATGCATGTTTTAACGCGTTCGTAATCGTGAAAGTAATCCCTTTCCTTTTTATTTTTTCCACAATTCTTTATCGGCAAAATGTATCCGCCAATTAGATCCTCCACCATATGTACGGACCAGGATGTCCCTAAAAAGAGCAAAAGAAAATACGATTATTAGTGAATTGTAGTAACGGGTGATGCGTCTTTTCTTTGTGAAAAATACCGGGTCGCGAAAAGCAAGGCCAATGACACACGAGACCTGCGGAAGAGGGTTGAACGATTTGCCCAAGGAGTGTGTTATTTATTATTGTGTGTGCTACGGAATATGGCGGCTGCACACGAAAGACTCCAGGAGGAGGAAACTAGGGTGAGTAGTAGGTGGGTGGGTTGGGAGTTTTGTCTTGGTAGATCCTTTGTACGCGTGTATGTGTGTGTGTGTGTGCGTGCGTGTTGACGTTTATCCTCTTTCTTTCTTTCTTTGGATCACGGTCAAAGAAAAGAAGGAAGAAAGGTCCATTTGGCACAGAAATTATTATGAATCAGTTGCAGATGTTTTTCTTTTCACACTATACGTGTAGTACACTATCAGTGTGTTTTTAGTATGTACTTGTAGGTAGCACACTGTGAGTATTCATTTATTTGCCACAATCGGTTTTGCGGAGGCTCGCATAGGGAACATCAACCTCGATCGAAAATAGCAACAAAAAACAATCATTTTCCTCGTCATCTAACTGTTCCTCCGCCTTTCTCCTTTCACCCACCCACCAACCCCTTTTTCCTTTCCCTACTACCCCAATACCTCTTCCCCCCCTCCCCCACACATACAGCCGTTCTTCATTCTGACATTCAACTTTGTCAGAACAGTCTTCCCTGCTTCCTTAATTCACCCCTTCCTATCCATGGGTAAGAGCAAAACCCTCTTACAACCATTTATTAAAACAATTGTATGTAAAGATTTTCAATTCTACTCGTTTTTGCTAATTTTGCAGCATGCGCTTGATTTGCTACATCATTTTCGGGGGGTGGTTGGTACACACACACGCACACAGACGACGCACAACGGTTGACGATGTTCAAGGGGGGGATGAACAATCAATTCCATTTTCGATTCGCACACTTTACCTGTGGCCACCCCCTTTTCCCTCTTCTTCCGAGTCCTCCTACATCACATTCGGTCAACTACTTCCGATACGTGCATCTTACCTACCCATCCCTCCCTCTTCTTTTCCCTCTCTCGCTTCCGTATGTATTCACCTGATTTTCCTACTATGACCGCAACAAAAATCCAGCTGAATGCATCACCTTTTCTTCCCCCCGATCTGGTCGATCTCTTCGTAGGATTGCCAAGCCAGCGAACCAGACCGCTAGCTGCTGGGTTCCACTTTTCACCTCACTCAATTACGCTGCCTTCAGGCCAGAGAACCTTTCCCCGATTTCCCTTTCCCCCTTCACACAAACACACACACACACATACCGTATCTACCGTGTTCTGTCCCTGTGCTGGGGATGCCCGGAATGGGAAGTACGGCCACGAACCTTTTACGGCACTCGTAGCACCAGGGATCTACGATGCTGGGGCGTCAATTTGTGACCACAAAATTTCATCCGACGGGAGTTCTCTTTAGTTTTCATTAACGACAAAAAACACCTCTTTTTTTGACAGACCCACGGCGACCATGTTTTCTTTGCAACTGTTCTGCCACTGTATGCGTGCATCTGTTCACACAGGGTATCGTGAGTGTGTGCGTGAGCGATCGAAAAAGAAAGCGGATTAGAGCTGTCAACTTTTTCTCCAAAGTTGAATGCTCGAAAAGAACGGTTTTCGCACTTGAGCTACACGGAGTTTATTGAATTACAAATCAAAATTTCTTTATTTGTATTTTAACATAAAGGAAAGACTCCGTCCCACTTAGCGTTGTTTATTATTATTTCAATTAATTTAAGTCCAAACGAACCCTCGGACACCCCTTAAATACTAGCCAATCCACCTTTCTCCACCTGATCCAACAACGTTTGCAGGTTCGTATCGAACAGCTCGCACCTAATCGGCATCTCCAGCGAGTAGAACGGATTTTTCAGCACATAGTCCGCGTACAGTTCGTAAATTCGTCTCAACAGCACATCAATGCCCGGCTGTACATTTTCCGCAAAGATCATAAACTTTACCCCAGTCAGCGTTTGGAAGCAGTGCAGCCGAAAGGTATCAGCTTCCAGCACCTCAATACCGCTACTCTTCGGTTCCGGACTTAGCTGGCTGGCAATGGCAAACAACGGGTAGAACATGCTGGCCAAAAAAATCTTCTCATTCGTCGTCATCTTCGGTCGGCTGAACTTGAGCGACAATGGATAGCTGTCCTTGTTTTCTATAATTTCCTTCACATCACGCCCATCCTCCAGTACCGCACCGTTCACCAGCATCCCGTTCACGCTTATCAAGTGGTGACCCACTACAAATAGAAATGTATTTATTTCCTCCAAACCAAAGGATCTAACTCCTTACCATTAATTCCATCACGCTGCCCGAATGCAACGGAAATCCTTTTCGGCTCATACTCCAAGTTAATATCCAACGGGTAGCTGAACGTTTTCTCCGTCTCGATTTTGGGCAGATTGTGGTCGAGGTTGAATATCAATCCACCGGATTTGTTCACAATATACACGCCGAAAATTACCATTTCCGTGAATGTAGTAGAAATTATGCTTGCAGATAAATTCACTATCGCGTTCCACACAAAAATATCGCTTTTTCTTCACAACATCCCTGCTGGTGGAACACGCAAGAATGTAAACAAAACTGTGCCTGACAACTCTCTCCCTATCTCGCTCTCATTTGACAGATGTCAGCTGCTAAATATTTGCTCAATTTCTTTTGTTGACAGTGAATTTGAGCAACACTCGCTCTCTCTCACTCTCTCTCTCTTTCGCTCTACACATGAACTTGTACTCACACTACCAAACAATTACTCCGAATGGGATTCCGTCGACTAAACAGATAGTTTTGATCATTCTTTCAGTTGTATTTGAACGCAAAAAACACGCAGCTCTCCGTGGAAAACTGTTTTCCCTCCTGATTTCCGTAAGGTTTTAAACTTTTACTGAAAATAGCATACACGCTCGTTGGAACTTTAGTTTCCGCCCGTACCCACAAGATTGTTGACACTTCTCGACGCAATTTCATCTTCCGCGCTGGCTGTAAACAAAAGCTGTCAAAGGTGTCATCCATCTCGGTCGCACACGTGTCTCTCCGGGTGTGTATCGCTCTCGCTCACACTCTCGCACACGCAAGGTGTTCGGTTGTCCTGTTGTGTCGTGTCCGTTATTACACTGCATCGTTTTGGTATGATTTCCATCTTCAACGACGTATTTTTATTTATAAACGCTTCTCGTTCCTGAAATACGCAAAAAACGCTCAATGCCGTGTCCCTACGCGTGTGTGTGTCGTGTGGTTCATGCGTTGTTTGTTGATTCATTGTGCTAAACAGTAATCCCGTAGTACATCATCATTATTTACATCTCCCTTCTTTCGTGGCTTTGCAGTTTTCATCATCCTAAGTTACATTACTTCCCCCGAGGGACCCAGCCCGTTTAAGTTATAACCCGGAGGAGTCACAACCCGGTGTGTAATCATCCTGCGTAACACATGCCACTAGCACTGGTGTCCGGTCAAGACGATGGAAACGTTGTGTGTAAGTAATGAACATTTCCCGCGAGCTGTATTGATTCGGAAAAAGCATTTTCATCCCTTTGTGTGTGTGTGTGTGTGTGTGTGTGTGTGTGTCTTGCAGAGAGTAGGTGCCACCGTGTTGCACGGTATCCTGGACAGCATCAAGGGTATCACGGTGATCTTCTATCTGGACAAGGAGGCTAACCGGAAGCTGTCCCAACCCACCACAAAACCGCTACTTCTGTCGGGATCAACTCCCCGGACGAAGGAAAGCTTATCATCCCAGCCACGTACACCGTCATCCAATTCACTCGTTTCCAAGCGTATCGAGTAAGTCAAGACGTTAGAAGAACCTTATCTGTACGTGTCCATGTTTAACGTCAATTCCATTTTCCTTCCTTTGTCTGCAGAGAATCCAAGGTGCTAAAGCGTGTCCTTCAATGCTCGCTACTAAACGGTGGCATATTTATGCTGAGTATCCTCTTCTTCGAGTATGCCGTCCTGCCCGGATTGCATCTCTTCCTGTGGTATCTGTTCCGCAACTCGACCACCATGACAACCGTCTGGGGCTGGATGCAACCGTCCCTTTCGCTGCTATTTAACTCGTTCTGGGTTGCACCACTGTTCCTGCTCAGCAAGATCGTCAACAGTCTGTGGTTTCAGGACATTGCCGATTCGGCGTACAAGTTCCGGAAGGGTCGTCCACAACTAATCGCCAGCATTAGTAAACTTATTGCCGACACGCTGATCAGTTTGCTGATCCAGATACTGTTCCTGCTGCAGAGCACACTGGTAAAGTACCTGCCCGTTCCGGTACCGTTTGCCTGTACCGCTATCTATATGGTGCACATGAGTCTGCTCTGCTCGCTGTACGCGTTTGAGTACAAGTGGTTCAATATGGGCTGGGAGTTGCACAAACGGTTAACTTACATCGAACAGAACTGGCCTTACTTTTTGGGCTTTGGGCTACCGCTAGCTGTACTTTCCGAGCTGCCCAACTCGATCGTCATCAGTGGGTGTGTGTTTTCGGTCTTATTTCCACTGTTCATTATCAGCGCTAATGAGGCAACGCCGAAGGTAGATGTGTGGTAAGTATGGCACGTAGAATAAGCAAAGTAGAGATTGTGTTTGGGACTGTTATCTGATAAGTGGGAAAGCTATGTCAATGTAAAAAAAAAATCAGATATGATAGGTCGAGATCTCTCGAAGTTCTAGAAGCATTTTCCAAAAATAGAGCTGTCCTGAGATAATTTTCAACTCTTGCAAAGCCTCACAAGAGTTGGAAGTGATCATCTAAGAATCCATTTCGATAAGATCTAAGAGAGTTCTAACAGGGAGGTACTCAAGGCCTCCCAATTACTGTTCAGATACAAATCACCGGGGCTTCTACATAACAATCTGTTCAGGATCTTCTTCATCATTTGGATTGATCCTCTGACGATAGTAGAGCCTAGGGTGCAGAATAGTATCGTAGACCCTAGAAATGTAGCTCAAAGAACCCCACGATCTCCAACTTTTTCATTCCCGAATTATCATGATTGTACAAATAGATCTCTGAGCTTAATTTCTTTATCTGATAACTAAGGGATTCAACCTCTCGTATACAAAATACTTCAAAATCTTATTTTGTGTCCTTTTTGCAGTGAAACGCCACTAAAGCTGTTCTCCATCGTGGTTGCACTTACCAATGCACTCTTCAGGGGTCGAGCGAAACCCAGTAAAGCGGCCCTATCGCAACCACTTACACCCGGTAGTGCCGGTGCTGGAAGCAATACTCGTGGCCTAACACCACCCCTCTCATCGTCAGCATCTGCTTTTATGTTTCAACAGCAGCAACAATATCGACAACACAATTCTCAAAAGCACCACCACCAACGATCGCACCATCGTCAACCGTCACCCTCTCCGTCGGCCGCATCGTCATCGTTTGCTTCCGTTCAAACGGCTCAGCTACATCAGCAGCAAACCGTTCTAAATCGACCGCTAAGGCGATAGGGTAGGCTTAAAACTTAGTCTTGCTCCTCAAAACAGAACGAAAGCTCAAAACGACGAGTAAAACCAGGGGAGAGCAATCAAGAAACGTCGGTTTCGCTAACTATTTTTTTTTTTTTTTCTATCGGGAACGTTTGTGCAATTTTACTTCATTTTTCGTTCTTTTGACTCAACAAATAGATCCCGCTTTATGGTGATCGGAGGGAATAGCCTTTGAGGGTGGTAATAATTTTTGATATTTTACTACCCCAATTACAGTACTAACAAATCTTAACCGTCGATCGTTAAACAATCAAACAAATCGCATTGAGACAAAAACAATGGACAGGGAGCTTTTCAGCTGTCGAATTGATTGAGCCCTGGCCGAACAATAAACCGGCAGGCTAGATTTCCTATGTGAAAGATTATAGGGTTTTTCAGTGCAGTTCAAATCTAAAATTAATGGTTTCCTCTATTCCCATAGTTACTAAGAGCCGCCAAACAACTGGATTTTTGGGGCCAAACAAGCGATTTGGGAAATAGTGTTACGATTTTAAGCTGCTAACTTACGATTTTGAATTGGCTTTCCAAACTTAAATTCGGTCGAGCTTCTTTTATGTTGCGTTTTACGAATTTGTTACCTTTTTTTGTTATATTTGAACTGGACTTAAAACCCCTGAAATAAAACAGGCGATACAAAAAAGTAGTAGATCAACAGTACATAGTGTTTATGCACTTATAGTATAACACGTGCGTGTGTGTTTATCGAGGGTTATTTTTCGGTGGAGTGAGATGTATAAAATGAAAGGTTCAACGGTAGCAGCTAGTACGTGACGTGAAAGATATATCGTTTCGGGGCCTTTTTTCGCTTACACGATGCAAAAAACAGGGTTCGATTCCGTTGCAACAGCACATTGCGCCAATACGTGGGGAATTTATAGGTACATGGGGGAAAGTGGGTTTTGTAAATCGTTTCTGTTTTTGTGGCGTTTCTCCTATTTTTGTGCCGCATACATACAAAGACTGCCCGTGTTTTTAGGCTGCGCAAAAAAAAAGTAATCTGTGAACTGTGAAACAGACCATTAAAAACGAATATATCAATTTACTCAAAATAACGTATAAAACGTTCACATTTCGAGTTAGTTTTTGCAAAAGAAAAAGTTTCTCTTTGCCCTTTATTACGGTTACGCGGCGCCTGGGATTCCTTGGTATCGGATAGTTAGGCCAGAAGGAGTTGGAGATTTTGTTCTTTCCCTTTGCGTAGTGCACGTTTAAAAGATACTCCTGAAGAGAGAGGTACATCATCGTTACTATCAAATTCTTCACACAACGTCTATATTCATCCTATGTACATATGAGCAACACACGACCTACTACCTCTACACCGACAAACTGAACGAGTTGCCGTCCGAATGGTCAAACAGTTCGTCCGGTGGTTCTTCCTTAATTTCCGGCACGGTACGATACGTCGAAATGGTTATGTGGCGCATCAGTGCATCGTAGCTAAGGGCCGGATCATTCTCCTTCTCCATATTGGCTTCGGTTTCCTTCCTTTCCTCGGTCCTATAGTTTGTGCAGCCCTTTGCACTAGGAAACCTTTGTAGAAGGTTCGCAACGGTTGGGTGTGCCAACCCGAAAAACCAATCTCCCATCGGACGTGAATCGATCGAGCCTACATTGAGCGCTGTATTAATCCTTTGCAACAGTTCCGCATGACAATCGTCCGTCGTTGGACCGCTGATTATGTCCGCCTCCACAAGGTCCATATCTTTCGATTCACCCGTTTCTCCTCCACCTGTACCGGAAGGATCGGTGCTTTCGGGTACGATTTCAAACCGTGGCCTTTCGCCATCGTCAACCACACGGCAGGTATAGATACACCGTTTTTCCGGATCCTTGTAGTGTCCGTACGGGCGCGTAATCGTATATCCGATCGGATAAATCGTACACTCCGTATGAAAAGCTGCCCGGTCCGGTACAATATCCCCCAGACTTTGCACGCTAAAACCACCCACCGTAAACGGGTACTTTGGATGTCCCGACTGGTCAACGGTAATGTTTTGCATACGTTTCTTACCGGTCCCACCGCTCGGTCGACCCTTTCTTCGCCCTTTTCCACCTTCCGACGGTGGTTCGCCTTTCCCTGCTGGTCCTCGCTTTTTACCCATCCGATGACCATTTTTGCCACCGTGTCGTTCGTTGGCTCCCGATTTCCCGTTCGCTTCATCGTCCTTTTCCACTTTTACATCCGTCCCGTCCAGGACAGTTTCCTGAGGTTCTTGCTGCCCATCCGCCGGTCCACCTTCACCAGAAGTGCTCGCATTCGGCGCTCCATTAACGGTAGCGTTTTTTTCGCGCTTCTTGTACTGTCGTTTCGGTGGTAAACTGTTTGCGATCAGCTCGTTCAGCTTACTGGACGTTCGCCCAAGCTGCGTTTCCGTTTCGTGCTCATGGTCGAGCAGCTTCTTCAGCAGAAACCGTCGCTCTTCACTAACCTGACCAACTTTCTCCTGCACCTGTGCAATATGATCACTTAATGCGGCATTTTCCTGCAAAATGAAGCCCGGTCAGAGTATGTGAGCCACAAAAGCCGAAAGGCGTCACCCTCGTTTGGGTCACTTTAACTTACAAACACCATATCGGTCATGTAGCGTTTTAATCGACGGTACTTTTGCCGAAACTTTGCGTTCGCTTCCTCTTCCACGGCGGCCGTTGCTGCTTCCGATGATTCGCAGCTGGTGCGTTGCATTTCCTACACAATTTTCGCCGCATCGACGCCACAACAGGCAATGTTTTGTGGCTTGCTTAGGGTAGATACAGAGCACCCTGGTATAGAAAATAGCGCGTGGAAAGCCACAGCACTATCGGCACCGAAACACGCACAATACACTCACACGAGCCGCATTTGGTAAAAGCATCAGGATTAACACAACTATTTATTGCTTACTTGCATTCCTTATTGATCTTTTTGTGATAGAAATGATGTTTTCTTGGCTGGTAGCAAGTATACGCGCGCAAGCTGCCTTTTGGGTTGAAATAAACACAAATTGCTTGCTAAACCCGCGTTGGGAAAAATCGTAAACAACAGCAAGCACCGTTTGACAGTTGGGCACAAGATCGCTAGAGGCAAGGTGTGCCTGTCAAACGGCTTGCGCCGCACAGTGTCAAATTTAGAAGCAGCAGCCCTTGTGTGGTCTTTCTGCGTCGTTCGAATGCTTTTTCTTTAAATTTTGCTGTAATTTAGTGAAAGTTTATGAACATTATAAGTGGCATAACCTCAAAACGTGATGGAAACTGTCTTGGACTGCACTGAAGCTCGTCAAAAGGTAGGTAAAAGTAAATGTACTCCACACTCGACTCCAAGCTGTACTTACTACTGAACACAATATGCATCATTAGGGATTCACTCGATAAAACAAAAAAGGGATAATACCTACCCACTATTTATCCGTATGAACGTTTCTCGCTGCTCGCTTTTATCATCATGTACCAGAGTTAATGGACGTGTTTAATCAAATATAAAAACACGCAAATTAACTCCTCAACATGACGGAAAAAGATATCATTCACCCATTCACTATCCCTTTGACTTGGTCACTAGAAACTGAGGAAAAAATTCTTGCAAAACTTCATCGTACAAACAGAACAAAACAGAGACAGAAGTCGTATTATTAAGCGCTCGTATCGTAGATCGTTTACATTTAATGTCATTGTCCTTACGGCTCTCGTGGGAGTTGGTGTAGGCAAATGAATATGTTTTAGGGGAGAAAGGTCTGGGTCGGTCTGCGGTTTGTTGGAAAATAAATTAAATTAACATTACATCTCCCAGCTTCACCACGCTGCCGTCGGTTGCACCGGTTCGCCGATGTTGCATAGTCCCGGATAGTCGGTGCTGCAACCTGTCACGCATAGCTCGCACGGATTACCCTTCACGTACACCGGATGTCCGCGGGCGATCGAGTTCGAATAGTTGCAGACGTAGTTCTGGTGCACCCAGTCGTGGCCCTGCTCGTTCTGTGTGTACTGTACCATGGCGCATCCGACAGCCGTTGCCTTGTCCATGACAATCTGCGTGAAGTGTCCAATATCCTTCCTGTGGGATGGATAAAATCGATGCAACAATGATAATAGGGACATTAACAACAGGATCTGATAGGGAATGTGGAGTGTTTGGGATGCGTACGGTGGGTCCTGACCAAGCAGCGGATACGAATCGATGTAATCCTGGTTGGCATTCTCGTTCTCGCCGTACCAACTGTACAGGAGCTCGGTCATCGTATCGATAGGTGTTACTTCCATGCCGTAAAACGAGTTGGCCGCAATGTTCTGGCCCACCAGTGGGAAAAGCTTCGTGTTGCGACAGTAATCGTGTCCGTAGATGCAGGTCTTCACATTATACTCTGCGAGCTTCTGTAGCTCATCATCCCAGATCTACGGCGTAATGAAGGGTTGGAGTTTAATTTCTGACCAGATGGAATTCGAGTAACCAATATCACCTACCAGCGTTGGCATTCGAGAGGCCGATGCGTAATTGGTTACCTCACCACGTGCAACATTGGAACGGAACCCGTTGTGCAGGTCTAGGATGTAGGCCTTTACATCCTCCGTAATAGGCACCAGTAGTCGATCGACCGGACAGTACGGACCAAAGTTTTCACTTTTGCCACATCCCACATGGACTAAGTTGTTTTCTGTAATCACAAGGTAACATTGAGCCAACGACACTCTCAACACAAAACGAAGTTTTGCTTGGGACACTTACTACATAGCGTAGGATCACAATAATCCGTCTGACCACTAATTTGACTGATAAGTGCCACCAACAACACCAACACCGCACACGTCATTATCCCTGTAATGGAAGTAATCCTCTATCAGCACGGGAAAACAAACAAGAACTTCCCTTGGACATCATTTTTTACACATACTTTGCACTGGCACTGAAGACATAATTACTGTAAAATGAAATCTCCCGCGAAACACATTGGAGTTAACACTATTAGTGGACGTGCTATTGCCGTGCAACCTGTCAATACACTGGTCTAAAGGAACTGCACTTTGTTGGGGAAGCTTTAAAACAGTTTTAAACGTATCCGGTTGTAAAGCTGCCCTATTTATACTACGCAATCCGTTGCAGGGCAGGTAAACTAGGGTGCCTGGGAGGAGTAGCTGATCGATCTGAAGTAGCTTTTTTTTTGGGAAGGAAGGTAGGTGGTGCGAGGGGAGAAGACTGCTTGGATGAGATAACTAGAACCCACAGACGCTGGTGGGAGCCTTCTTATTGATTAGTTTTCCGGAATCGCGGAATGAATTGGCGAAGCGAGTAGCGATCGCGATGCGCTGATAAACAATACGCATAAGCAGCAGCTGCATTAGCGCAACGCAGGTTCTCGTGATAGAAGTGTGTGCGTGAAGGAAAATCTTTTAATGTCTTCTAAGTTGTTAGGACGTTGAGGATCTTTGGGTGTAATATCCTATCAAAAGGACCATGCTTTTCTTGAATTGATGTGATGTAGTCCTGCTTAAAGATTTCTTAAAACTCATTTCTAGAGCATGGCTTGGTGTGCGTGAGCTCAACACAACGCACACATTTCTTCGGGTGGTCGGACGGATGCACACTTTCCCACCGCATGAAACAATGCTGGGAAACGGTACTAAGCTAACATCGCTCTAACAGCATGCATGAAAAGCAGCAAAAACCACGATCGAGCTCGTTAGTACGATTGTAATTGCTGACTAAACTGTTGGCCACTACTCCGCTGTTGTGCGAAACTAATACCACTGTAAGGCGTCGTCGTGCCCACGATTAATTGTTCGGCAATTTCCAGGCCACGCACCCATGTATCGATTTCTTTTATTCTCTCCCCTTAATTATTGACCACACACACGCACAACCCACCTAACACGTCCATTACATCGATCAACGTAATCAGGAAAATTCAATTGCAAACGTCATGGGAGGGAAATGTTTGTAGAATGCGGCGTTAGTCACACAACTGTGTTTGTTTTAGTTTTCTTCCTTTAATCGAAAGCTGCTTGAAGCGTCTCTCATGATGATGCTCTTGCTGAGCTTTTTTTCGATTCCGGTTCCGGTCGCCTAATTTGCAACTTAGATTAGGAATCTAGTTCCGGTCCCGGAAGTAATAATCATCTACAGCTATTCATTTGATGGAAAAGCAAAAATAACGATCAGCCTTTCTGGGCGGATTTGTAACAGTTCTTACCGGATTCGTGCCTTATTCTGCTGGTCCAGAATGGTCCAGATCATCAATTAGAGTATAGCGTTTTGAGTCTAGACGTCTAGGTGTATGAAACAAGACTTAACGTTAAGCTACGTTGGCAACTATTACTGCGTGAATCGGTGTATTCCAGCTTCTGAAGTTAATGAACGTTGTCACACTCAAGCCTTATCCTGTTAATTGTTGTGTTTTGCTATCATATAACTCCTCGGAGATGAGCTTAGGATTACTAACACATTCCGTCTTGAAGTCGGTATTACGTAATTTGGGTCATGTCCTACTCACTTTACTTACTGATAAGTATAAGTATAAGGAACCGCTCCGATGTACAACCGCTTGCAATAAATGCATTGCTGCCATCACTTCGTCTCAGTTTGGGCCTACCATTCCCACTCTATGTCCATGTAATAGGAGCTCAGCTCGCGGAAATCTCTGAGTGTCTTCCTCACAGCGTGTCTGAGAGGTTGGCGAATTTCGTCCGTTTCGGTGTAGAATAGATGTAAATACTAGGACAATTAACGTTCTATACTGTCCACGTTGCGACAGTTGTTTTGAGTGGAGAAGTTTCCTCAAGCCGTAGCCAACACCCTTGCGCGTATCTCAACATCTTTGCGGTTTTCGATGCTCACTTTTGACCCCAGATAGGTAAAGTTTTGGATGGCTTCATTC
The DNA here is from genome assembly GCF_943734695.1 of Anopheles maculipalpis. Taxonomy (NCBI): domain Eukaryota; kingdom Metazoa; phylum Arthropoda; class Insecta; order Diptera; family Culicidae; genus Anopheles; species Anopheles maculipalpis. The sequence goes on from NC_064872.1 coordinate 5,802,527, forward strand.
AAACATTGGCTAAATTGGAGAGCCTCGAACCGCATGAGGCATGTCAATGTGATCAATTTACGTCAACATCTGCACAGATTGATAGAAGGTGGCCTCGGAGGATTGTTTATTCAGTATTTGGTCTACATAGAGAAATAATTAAAAATCGAATCGGTACTATTTAATTCGATAAAAGAATTTCTTTTAATTATGATTATCTGTAATGAACATCGTGCAAGGACATCATCTTCAAGTGATCCTGTTCCTTGTTCATAATAGAATAATATAATATAAATTCTTCTTAGCTTAACGACCTAGTAGGCCATGCCAGCTATCGAATGGTTTACTATCCTCACTGCTATCTTAGGTACGAACGGTAGGGATAGGACTTGAATTTAGTCTTGAACCTACCAGGCAGCCCCACATATATCATGTCTACTGTTGACTCTTGCCAATCAAATCTTCACAACACGAAGACTGGCAGGAATGGCTTAAAGTCGGATTTTAAGATCGCCAGAAAAATCCTCCGATACGACACATTATGCTGCATTTTAAACAACATTAAAACATCGTTTTCCAACACAAGCGCTTTATTCTCGCATAAAGTCGTCCTTCAGCCGTGGGAACCTATACGACGCACCTGGTAATAGTCCGCAATTAATCACCATGCATCTCAATCGACGAACAGCAGCAATATCGAAGTACATCCGTTTAAATGGCTAATTTATGCACCACGTGAATGTACAAACACGACACACGGTATGATGTGCGGTTTCGTTGTGAAGCAATTAAATGTGTGTGTGGAAACGATTATCGTTTAATTTGCTTTTCGAATATGTTGTGGCCATGCTGCCTGTAATGCGATGTAAATGTCGCAAACGCTTCCTTTTTTGTGAAGAAACGCTTCAATCACACACATACGCAGACACTTGCTCATGTAAAAACTGCTTACTTTGTTGGTAAACAAATCCGCATCTTTTGATATGCTCTCGCCTCGGTTCGTTGTTGTGTAGAGTGGCAAGGTGAAAAGAAATTAATTTTAAAACCAAGAAAAAACGATGGGAACATTTCCAAAGGTAACTAATCGATACAAGGAAAGCGTGATGCAAAAGCTAATATAATTCTAATTACTATTTACAGCAGACTGCAACAGGCGGAGATGGTGGTTCTCTCGCAGTTACATCGCCACCACCAGCTCCGGTGATTGAATCCGACATTTTTGACCACATCAGCGCTAATCCGCAGGTTTTCTACAAAAGCCAACAAATCAGCGATCCCGAACTGACGGAGAGCGAAAAGCGAACGATACTTCGTGATGTGCTCAACAAAAGTCACTGCACATTCCTTTCCCGGTTTGGCCTTTTCATGCGGGATGACCATCTGCGCTACTTCGAGCAGGACGAGCAAACGCTAGCATACAGTCCGGACGAACGGTACGAGATCGATCATCATTTGGAGCGAATTCGGAAACTGCGCAACGGTGGACGGGCGATCGAAGTACGCAACCGGCGGTATGCCGCACTCCAGAGGATGTGTGACGATGGGACGTACTTCAGCGAGACGGAAATGATGCAACGCGATCCACTACTATACGATCAGCTGGTGGGACAATATCTGACCGAGCAGGAAAAGCATGCACGGGATGCAACTCCATTGGAACCGCGGAGTGTCGTTGGGATCTTGCTAAAACAGATCGATAAAGATCAGGCGGAGAAAGATTTGCAGCAACAGAGGCAGGTGGAGGCACAGCTGGACGGGGAACCATCGCGTCCAAATTCGCCCAGTTTCCCACGAGCTCAGTGGGGTAATTTCGATGAGGAAGAGGAAGCACGTGTCGCGGCCCTGAAGAGCCGTAGCAAGCAAACGCGACGGCACGCGATACCGGCCGCCCAGCTGATGACGGCCGGCGAGCGGAATCTGTTGCGCGATGTGTTTGTGGGCATTATGCACGCGAGATTTTTAGCGGGCGAGGATAAAGAGTTCGATTACACGGAGATAGACGATTCGAGCGCGTATGACGATCTGGACACGGTGGATCACGATGAGCAGGAGAAGTACTTCAATCGCGATGACGAATCGGATGCTGGTGAGGATGCCGGGATGCACATCGAAACGGGCGAAGAAGACGAGAGTGAAGACGATTTGGACATTTACATGCGCCATCTGAATCGGCATCTGGAGCAGCAGCAAAAGATGGCGGCGGAGGACGCGGCCAAACCCACCGTGAGCACGATGGACCGTGATCCGGACTGCGAGTACGATAGTGATGATTGAGGGCGGCCAATCTTTTCTTGTTTAACCCTGTTCCAGGCAACCACAAGCCAATTCCTTTTTTGTTCGATTGTAGAATTTCGATTGACTTGAAATTTGTTTTATATGAGCTGATTTCAGTAATCATTTTCTTTAGATTTTCTAAATTTTTTATGAATTGGTTAAATCTGTTTTTTAGAATTGTTTTTTCGTACCCATCAACTTGGAAGGCTTGTAGCTTTTTTATATTTAACCCAATTTTGGTGCTGCATTCTAATGGAACTTTAATTAACTTTTCTTCTATCTATTGACATATAAGCGTAGCCTCGACTCTCAGTCGTTTTCAAGTTATGATTATTCAAAGATGACATGTTTTTTTTTGTTGCTTGCAAAAATGGAAAAACGTCAAAAATGATTATTTAAGTGCTTTGCACAATTTTCATGATTAAACGCTTCTTACAGCTGTTAGATGATTATATCACAAGCCTAGTGTGCCATTTTCACAATTTTACTACAAGTAATAAAGAAATTACGGCATTTTTGTTTCAATAAAAACCGTTACTAAAGAGCCGTTTAGGTTATTTGTGCATTTTAATTGTTTAGGCGAAATAAATGTGGAAAGAATGTATATTTGACAATAAGAGCTGTTTAATTTCGTGTTTCTTCTCGCTATGAAGAACGATATCTTATGTATTGGTTTTTATTCCAATAAAAACATCTTTAACTTTTTACTGATTCGTTGTAAAATTCTGAAAAAAATCATATTATATCCGTAGTTTACAAAAACATGTTGCTGAATAATTTTGTTGAAGCACTGAAATTTCCTGTTTTTTTTAACTTTTTGTCCCATGACGAATGACTTCGAATTGAGGCAGCGTATTTAATAGAAAGAAGAAGAGTTTCTTTCACTTTCGTCAGAATATTGTTATGATAAAGGATTACGTACAAAACAGTTAAAAGCCTCTAAAAGTTGCTAGCTAACCGGGTATATTCCGGGTTCTTCTGGTTGCCCAAAGCAGGATAAAGCGTTTTTTTCTTGAAAATATTAAATTTTTATTTTGTAATTTTGCGTAATTTCGCTTCTTGTTTCGCGCCTTTTTTCTTGCTTTTTGCTACTTCCTTATATGCTGGTGGTGGTTTTGTTAAAATGAAATGAAATGGAAAGAAAGAAAAAACACATAATGGAAGGAATTTTTCTGTTATCGGGTTACCAGTTCTACACACGCGATCTCCCCCGAATACGAGGAAAACCACGACCCCGTCCACGTAACACTTTCCCATTTGCTGGCGGACTTTTTGGTCGCAACGCTTCGATCCGCTCGGTACAGCCTGTGGTTGGGCTTTCCTCGAACGAGCTAGCATACAGCTCACTGTTAAAGTTTGAATTGGTCAATTCGGGTCCGATCGTTACCCAGCCGGGTCGTATCGTTGAATCGCGCCCAAAGATATGCAACCGGCGCCGTCCAAGACAAAAGTGTTCGATTATGTGAAAGATTTCGATCGGTTTTTCCAAACTGCCGAACTCAGCCTCTTCCGAGATGATTAGATCGATGTCCACATTTGCGTGTATAAAATCACCATCGGTCGAACGGCGCACCGTACCCTTGATGCCCATCAGACAATGTTCCTTCGTGCGCTGGAAAACTGCTTTCGGTTCGAGAATTTTCGAATGGCCCGGAGAATCGATGTTTGTTCGTATCCAGCATATGTCCTCACACCGTCGGAAGCCCCATTTGCGCAAACAATTACGTCCCATGTCTAGCCCTTCCGAGCTGCCACACCACAGAAAAACGAAGCTTCGATGGGCAGCTACCTCACCGATGTCTAGGGCGAGTATTTCATCCCACGACCAGAAATTGCGCGGGGCACCGGCCGCTACAGCTGCCCCGCCCCGTGCATACTCCTCGAGCGGTGGTTCAATCAGAATGACATCGAACTTGGTGCCGAGGGTTTTAAGATCGAACGTTTTGAGGTCCGCCCGCAGGTACATAGGCGGGGTGGCAGTTTCCGCGATCAGCTCATCCTTGAGACGGATCAGCTCGCGCAGCTTCGGGTACTCCTCGAACCGGTCCGCTAAACCGACGTCACGGATAAAGTTTTGCGGCCGTTGGCCGGTGTCGACAAAGTGCTGGCAGTAATCGTTGTGCGGGTTGGACGATTGTGTGCCCTGAAAAAAAAGGGTGGGGTGGTAGAGGGGAGGGGATTGACCGAATTATTTTTTTGCATATTATTGTTCCGTCTATATTGGGGTTAGGGGAGATAGATGGCGTACCTTTAGAAAGGTGGACGAATCCCGATACACTAGCCCTTCGGCCGTTTGGGACGTTTTGGACGAGCTGGCTTCTTCGTCCTCGTACCGTTGCGCTTTGTTGATTGGTGAGTCTTCCGCGGTGCCGAGTACGTGCTTCAGATCTTCCACACAGGACACACCGAACTGTAACAAAGGTGACACTTGCATCTTGATTCCCATTCACTGATTAACCGATTCTCCATACTTACGGTTTGAGCGAGCAGCATCTTTCGTTTCTGTGATTGCTCACGCCGGGACTTGATAACGTCGCTCATTGTTACCTCCTTTTCTGCTTCTTGACCTATCAGTTGTCACCTACTAAAACTTATTGCTAATAATCGATCGATTCCTTGCGTTCGTGCCGGGGAACCGGGGAGCATTAATTCCTAAAAACCAATGTAAATCAGCTACGACGACACAACGGCAACAGACGATGCAGCAGCATATTTAGTGTGTGATGAGGTTTCGCTTCTTATTGCTTTCCTTCTTTTTGCTGGAGAGAAAGTTTGGTTTTCCCAAACACCCTGCCGCTGAGTTGTTGATCGGTTTTTGTGGGGCAGCACACGGGGGAAACCAGCGAGAAGCCGCCTGTGGCAAAGGTATTGTTGATTGCTTGATGTGCTCTACGTTTGTTTCGATCGCGAGGTTGTCCGGACTGCCAGCGATATTCTCGGCCAGGTTACTTCCACCGTGTTTTCTTGTCGTATTTATTTGGCCGTCCGCAAACCCAAACGAGATGCCTGTGCGTGTAGTTGTGGCTGGATGTCAGATTTGTTCCGTTGCGTGCGGCGGGTTTATAGCGTCGGGTTGTGGTGTCCATCGTGAAAGTCGTTTGAATGGTACCGGGCAGGCGTGTAATCGCTGTAATAAAAATATTACAACGTTGAGTTTTGCTCTAATTGAGGGAGGATTTATGTAATTGGTGTAAAAAAATAGTAAGAGCGTCATTATGAGCTAAATAAAACCTATATTGGCAGCAAAGGGCAGTTTTGCCAAGCGGTGAAAATGTTGGAAAAAACCACCGATACCCGCTAGTAGTAGCAGCATCTTCCACATTACCATGGCAACCACGGCAAGCATGTCACGTTCTGGCAATATTACGCGGCATAGCGGTCAGTTTCGTCCAGGCGGCTCTTCTTAACGCTTCATCCAAGTTCAAGAACAATTTCCACTCCGAGGGCCGAGTACTAGAGACGATGAATATCCAAAATTATGCAACTCCCAAACGTTCCTGTAAGTACTTACTAGAATCAATCAAACTTGAAGAGAGAGAGGTTGAATTCTTCACCTTAAAACAATTGTTTCTTATAGGTGCCAGCAATCGTCCGGAACAGCAGGGCAGTTTGCAACTATTTTCTGTTCCACCGCCTACAATTCCACCACCAAACGGTGTGCCGCTGCTGATGATTCCGTCCCCAATGTCTCCGATATGGCTATTCGCAAATCCCACGGCGTATGACCGGATGCAGTGAGTAGACGCACAGAAATTAGTGGAATCAGGTTTTATGAAAAATACTCGAATTTGTATGCGTGTTTCTGTGTAGGTTTAATTTCAGTTGCTCGTCCGGTGGTAATTCGTTCCTAAGCAACCACCAACAAGTTGCATCTGCTCTCGGACCATCGTCATCATCGATAATGTCGTCTTCATACGAATTCAGAATGTCGAGCATGATCCAGAACAATCCGTCCAACATGGTTGCCACCGTTCCGGAACCCGATACCGCAATGTGAGTAGCTTCATACCTCTGAACCTGCAACAGTGTTTCTAATATCGTTTAAGCGATTTTGTAGAAGCACCATATCATTGGAGAAAAAATCACCCGTGTGTCTGCTCGACCAATTCCCAGAGCTAATTCGGACAGCTATGGAGGGCTGCAAGAAAGCGGAACAACTTGCGCAAAACCATCAGAAACGGCCCTGCTTTAAGAAGATCGATAGTCTATGCGCTCGGCTCAAGCAGGACCTGCTAAAGGCAGATAACGTAATGTCCAACATCAACTCGCAGGGGTTGGCCTGGGCGGTGAAAGATTTCATCTTCGTGTTTACCCGCATCATGAACGCGTGGACTATCATCAAGGGGTACGTAACGAACAAACCGGAAGGCATGCTGATGATCCAGCGTGAACTCTGTCCAAACTTTCTGGATGCATTCGGACGCTGGCATGAGGCAACGCACGAGCTCATTCATTCGCTCATACAATCGTTCACTAACTTGAACAAGCTGGCAAAGCAACAGCGCAGCGGTGGGAATATGTTTTCCAAACCCGATGAACAATCGTCTGCATCTTCCGGTGAGGGCGCTTCAGGGGGTGAGCTCGATCTGCTCGGTGAGATCGGAGAAACTGAGTCACTCAACACGCTCGGCGAAGGATCATACATTAAGGCGGGAATTTATCGATTCAATCCCCCACCCGGATTCGAGGATAAAATACCGACTGGACAGCAACAACGCGCGGAAGAATCGCCGGATGGTTCGATTAGTCCAAAGCATGCTACGATTATCAATAGCAATGAATCCGGTAACACAGTCAGTCCGAACAATGCACGTCAGGAGATGGAGAATTTCTTGCGAAAAACTTCATCCCAGTGCATCAAATGGGTGGTGGATGAAGTTCGGGCGATCGAGGAAGGACAATACTTCTATTGCATTAATTTTGCGAATAATTATGTAAGTATCATATTTTTAGCAGCATTTATTTTGATCTCTGATCGCGACGGGCTTGCTGGATTTTATCCAAACAAAAGAAACTAACAGAAAATAGAGAGAATCCAATTTCTCGTTCTCGTTTTTCCCGAGGGCGTATGCGCCAAAAAGGGGAACCTTGGAGACTGTTCAGCGCATGTCCCATGTCTGATTCTCCTTTAGTTTTCCCTGCTCATTGTTCGATAAGCTCATTGCATATTTATTCTCCAACGCTCATTTCAGTTTCCCGATTTCCATCTGATTGCACCGGACATGATAGACTTACGCCAAGTTTATCGGAAGCATCATGCTGGTCAGTATACGATGATGGTTGAGCTGATTGATGATTTACAGCAAATGGTAGATACCTGCAAGCGGTACGTGGAAGTGTCAACAGAGTTCGAGATTTGGACACCGAGCGATTCGGTTCCGGACAGTTGCAGTCCCGTACAGCGACAGGAATGGGAAAATTTTCCAAAAATTCAAAATTTTATTGCTAAAATGGAACGTCTGTTGTCCCAGATCCGGGCGAAAGAACGCTCAATAATGGTGGATCGTGTTACGGATGGTGGTCGATCGCTTAATTGTGGCACGGATGATGGTGTCGAATCGCAGCAACGGGTATAATTTTGGATGAATGTTCTCCTCAGAACAAGTTTACGATACTGAACGCGACATATGGATTGCTATTGACATATTGACCCGAATGATTGAACGCTACATGCTTCTTATTACAGGAATTAACATAATGATTGAATTGATACACTAAGTTGATCATTAGCACACGCTCTGCAGTAAGGAGCTAATAATTGTTCAATTCCTATTTCTAAATGACCTGTTATAATTCCCAATAACTTTAACCTCGTAGCAATAAATCGGAACGTTCCTAAACGACACACACGACTTGCTAGTCGATCGAAAAAGATCATGAAACGTGTTAATCGGGTGGAACACAGCTATCGATCGTCTGCCGTTGTTTCAAATCGAAGTGTTTACAGGCTTTCGGTTTGGTTATCACCGCCAATTTGCTAACAAGCACATGTTTGTGTTTGGCTCTTCGAGGCAGAAAAATAGCTCTCGATGTAATAATTATGAACCAGCTTTCGATTAGCGTCCCCGTATGTTGTGCTAATGTGTCTTAAGGTTTGGCACGAGAAAACCCACCAGAATGAGTGAGGTTGCAGCAGTTTGATAATATCATAAGTAGAAGTTATTTATAATATGTGCATAAGCTATGCTTATTTGTTTATAGTTTTTGAACTCTTTTGATCTGGGCACTGGGGAAGATGTTTAAAAAAAATGAAACTCAAAATCACGTGTAACGTGTCGGAGTGCGATAACGAGGATTGCTTCAACTGCACAAGTTATGACATCAGAAGGTGGTTCCAATCTTGGAGAGCCCACCATGCGAGAGAACCATGGAGAGAGCATCTCAACTTCTAAGACGGAGTTCGAGCACGGCGGGGAAATGTGCACTCAAATCTTCGTCCAAACCCTTGGAACTGCCCCGAGAGCCGATTGTTAGTTGCGGTAGTGGCCATATTTGCACAGTTCGTCGTTACTCGTGACAGTGTACGGTTGTGCTTTGGACCACCCCATAGTCTCGTGGCAGCGTCGTGCTTCTCAAGGTTCGTGACACCTCTTGCACCGTAGAAGCACACCGGGCGGGTGACTCTTCCGGTGATAGCTGTAGGAATAATTTGAATCCGTAGGACACTGCATAGAAAAGGAGGAAAACATTGAGAGACATCTTCACGATTTGTGCAATTTATGAGACTTCGAAGAGTCCTCGGGTGAATTCTTCGTGGTTGTGTAACAGCACGGTAGCACCTTGGTGTTTTTTCTTCTACCCCGAAGGACATTTAACTAAATTCCAGTTGTGTTGGTATGTGTGTGTGTGTGTTGAGTGTTCAAGCATATTACGAAATCGTAAGGATCTAGTCAGTGGAATGGTGTGACCCATACAACCTGAATTAACTCGACCCTGGGACTTTAGCGTCTTATGCAACAGAGTTTTCTCTACCAGTGAAACAAACGAATTATGTTTAAAAAAATGTTTTTGTGCTGAACAAACCGAAAAATGCCTAGCAGAAGTTGTGCAACAGTAGTGGGCCCCTGTCTCCTCCTGTCGGTGTTTTCCTTTATCCAACTTCCCTAGTGGCTTATGCGCATGGTTGGGAAAATGGAAAAACGAAATATTAATCGATCCCAATACATCCTGAGTTCTCTCGTGTGACCAGTGTGTGGTTGTGTTTGTGTGTAAGTGTATTGTATGCTTTCTTTTGGCAGGTTTAACGGCGAAGTAGTTACGCAAGGAAGCAAGCAGGTGCAAAAAGGCCAGTGGCGCCAAACAGAACGAGGGCTCACCTTTCTATAGCACAGTTTCCAGTACTAAATCCTAAGTAGCACCAAACGGAATGATGATGATGTCCTCGCTGCAGTCCGTGTTTCTCGTTAGTTTATTGGTGATTGCGGTATTCATCCACAAGGGTAAGTTAGCACATCTCTTCCATCCGGATCTCTGTATAACCCTGACACAAATTTCGTATGCAGAAAGGTGGATTAAACGCACTTTTTTATCTCTAAGGTGAAAAGCTAGCTAGAAAGAAAAAAATCATTTTCGAAAAAGATGTCGCCAGATTGCGGTAAATACCCGTTTGCAAATATAGATTTGAACAGTGATTTATGTCTTACTGCCCTCGGAGGTCAATCTTGTAGGTGTCTCCCCGTATCGCAAATGCTTGCAACGAACGACGCCGACCACGGCTAAACAGACGACGGCACGGCTGTGACGTGATATTATCCAATTCAGGCCTTAATTGAATATTACGAGAAGCGAGAAAAAAAGAAAAGAACGGGACCAACGTTCGACCGAGTTCCGTGATTCACACGAGGTCAGTTCATCTACGGTGGAGACAGCTTGGTTCCCTGATGCTCTGAACACAAGAGAAGAGAGCTTTTGGAATATCTCGAGAGCCCCAAGAGTACGGCGATGAAAACCCGACTGTTGGACCCCCATGTGGATGTGGTCTTGTCGCGTATTCTTCTAACCTTTCGCGCAATGCAGCGCTGGTCTAAAAAGAGAAAATAGGACCGATTATGTAAGCAGTAGTAAAAGGTCGGTAGTCCGTGAGTTCTCTTCGGGTGGCGGGTTTGGTGGGGTCATGGAGAGAAATTTGGAGGTACGTACTTTCGCGTACTCTGGTACTACCCTAAGCTCCTTGGATCGATATTTTGCAAACATATGATGAAGTGTGTATGTGCCTATGAGTGTCTGTGGCGATATACCTTCTCCGATGGTAACTAGATCGATGGGAATTATCATTGTTCAGTAGTGACTAGAACTCCTTTTTCGGGTATTTCAAGGTCATGTTGCGTCCATTACGTACAATTAGCACCCATTTTAAAAATTAAACAAACGAGAAGACATGTTGATTAGATTAACGCTGATGTCAACCAATTAAAAAACTCTTCTCCATACTTCCGAAGGAAATTATTAGTTCTTGGTTCTCCACGGTTACAAACTTTGTTTGCTGGAAGTGGACGATGTTTTCTTTTTAACAGCTTGCATGCGTCACGCGGTCGCTAAATAATCAGCAATACTCTGAAAGTACACGCTCTAAGTTACGAATAATGTTAACCAATAACCTGTGTTCGAGAGTGTAAAAGTGCATACATTTTTATCTTGAAGCACGTCGTGTTGTTGACATTCGATCGGTTACGTTGGCGCGGAGCGGGGATCCCACGTGAATGACTGTTCTACCGCCATTGCGCTAAATTTATTCAGTCCGGCATCCATGAAGTCGTCGCTAATTGTATTCTCGTATTCGAAACAAATCGAACTGTCGACCAATGAAGTAATTCTGATGCAGGGAAGAAGACAAGATTAGACCCTGGAAGAATGACCTCACTGACGCAGATCACCAGTAGCAAAGCTGAGGGTAATCTTAATGTCGCCACGTACATAAAACCCGATTGTCCCCGATTATTGGCGGTCTTTTCAAATCACAATTTTCTTGTGTCCTCCGATTGAATGCTGTTCAAGCATGAATTTGTAAACATGTAGCCTCTTGCCCGAGACTGATAAGACTGGTCGGCAGTCGAGGTAGCTAATTCGAAAAGTAACCCAACTTGGAGTGTGCGTTACTAATGGAAGTACATCTCCCCCCCCCCCCTCTCTCTCTCTCTCTCTCTCTCTCTCTCTCTCTATCTCTCTCTCTCGCTTTCTATCCTCTATTTACACAGGTGATGCTATCCGTTGTTTTGAGTGCAACAGTGCAGAGGACTCAACCTGCTCGCACGACAACCCACCGGACACGATGTCGGTCGACTGTAACGATCACAAGGATGGCAACAAGTACACCTTCTGCCGGAAGATCGTCCAGATCATCGAGTTCCCGGTGAACAATCGTAAGTTAAGATGGACGCTGTTCGTTGCTGTCATGGTGTGTCCCATTAATATATCCATCCTATTCTTATCCCCTCGGCAACAGTTCCTCCAGACAACCGAGTGATCCGTGGATGCGGTTGGGATGAGTCCTCCTACAAGGTACGATACATGCTGTCCGCTAGCTCTTTGATTCTCAACAGCAACAAAAACTCATCCTCTTTGCAGGGCAAATGCTACCAGCGTTCCGGATTCGGTGGACGTCAGGAGGTGTGCGCTTGCTACGACGACAATTGCAATGGTGCATCCACACTGTCCGTCACCTTCGGTGTCCTGCTGTTCGGTGCAGTCGCTTTCCTGATTCGTGCTTAATCCAATCAACGGTTCCATTCCGGCACATATCTCCACCGCACCGATGCCGCCTACAACTAGTAGTGTATGGGGAACAGATTCTAGTTTTGTGTTTATCTAATTTATCCTCCTTTCTTCGAAGTAAGGAGATTTTCGCTATTTCGCTAATCGAGAGAGCATGATCAGTCGGTGGAAATATGGAAATAGAGATTCCCATCTTGTGCGCCATGGAAAGAAATCCATACGTTCGAGGATACTCGGTTAGCTTTAAGTTGCTGTTAATCGGTGAAGGAACACTGTTCCACTGTTTTCACTTTCTATCATACACCTTTAGGACTTTTTGAATTTGTCCTAATTCGCGAGGGTGTATTGATTCCGGACTAAAAATGTCCATTTCCACGAGGCTCGTTTCCCCATTTTTTCGAAAAGTTTTTGATACATACAAAAAATACCTTACAATCCGAGAGGTATGACCGTTTTTTGTAAAGAAACAATTTCTACGTTACGCTATTTTAAGAGAAAGAGAGAACCAGAGAAGTAGTTCGGCTGGTTTAAAACGATAAAAAAAAACGCAGAACGTGATTGCCGCGTGTTCAATAAATCAGAGTTAGAGTTTAGATGATTTCCGTTACAAAAAAAAAAACACCCGAAACAAGCTTACACAAATAAAAAATAGAAAAACCATTTAAGATCAAAATCAGAAATAAAATGTAGTCAAATAAATGCAGATGTCACTGAGGTGCGCCACCGTGTCCTTTTTCCAAGAGCCCCTCTCGAGCTAAGGGAAATTTGGTTATAGATGGAAAGGCCGAAGAAACAAAACAAAACACTAAGCTGCCAGGATCGCTTCTTCGCCACGCGTGCGTATAGTGTTGTAGGGTACCGACGGCTTCAGTCTCTTTTGTTTTCGATGGTCGGCAGCAGGTTGATCTACAGCATGATTTTAAATTACCCAACCGATACAATCGGAACGCGACTTGTCACGTTGTTGTCGATTGCGCATACATTACTGCAGAATCGAGATTTCGGGTGGAAACCCCCGGAGCATGAAGTTCAATAAAATAGAAGAGAAAAATATATGGAAAAAAATATTCACATTTACTTTTTGTTATCGGTGGAAGATGTTTGCAGTTTTGTTGCATGTTTTTGAAGGAACTAGTTGGCGAATGGTCGCCGAAGTACACACAGACACTAACCTAGCCCCAATAGCAAAGCACAACCAAAAAGTAGAAATGAGTAAATTCGGTAGTGTATAGAACAATCAGCAATAAATTTAAGTTGGTTTAAGCGCCCTGAATCGGTACGTCGTTGGGATAGCTTGCATCGTTGTTGTTATGTCGGATGGTCGGTAAAAAGAGGATCTCAATCTAACAAAATAAAACATCATCAGAAATAGAACGCAAATAATGCTAACTTTACCAGACTGCATTTCACAACAGACAAAATGATACAAGCCATTTCACGCAACACACCTACGATAGCTCTTGCAGGGGGAGACCCCGGAGAGCACCAACACGTTTTTTAAACATGACAAATAATCACCTTTTGCTACAGTTAAAATCCGAGATGTGAAATAAATTAATTACCTAACCTATGACCGGAATCGTACATGTTTGTTGTGCTAGTTACACGAGATTATTCGATCTCGTATCGTATCGATCGATCGATTCGATCGATCTCTAATTAAGTTGAATCACTGATGATTTCAGGGATCCAACTTGACGTGCAACACTCTATATCTTGTAGTATGGTTGGATTCCCCCAAATTTCCTCATCTCCTCATCCTCATATAGAGAATGCGATCGCTTGATGTTCAAATAACAACGCAATCACCAACATTTTTCGGAGCTTTTGCATAACAATCCCGATCTTGTTCAGGATCATTTTGTGCAAAATGTGAAACAATGAAACCACCGGTCATGATGACCGCCAAAAAAAAATGGCCAGAAGGGAGCACACTTTGTGAAATCCAAAATGACTATGATAAGTTGCAACTGCTTCGCTGACGGATATCGCAGCTCGTAGAAACAAATATCCGAACGTAGGTCTAGGATTATTTTTTGATGTCCCATTTGATTGGAATCTCTTGATGATGCTATGTTTTAAATCTGGTCACAAGAGACGTGATACAAAAAATAATGGATAATGAAGTGGTTCGCTAAGACACCCAACCATCGAAAAAAAACTGCCTAAAATCGATCTTTCTTTTATTAAATACTACAAAACTTCCTTTATCTCTCCCGTTTCAGATAGTTTAATCTCGAATAAGAATAAATGTACCATCCCCAGTCGCACCTGGAACATGAATTACATTTTCTTTCATGTTCGCTTTGGGCCTATCGGTAGAATTTTTCTTTCATTTTGTTGTATTAGCACTTATTGTAAAACACTAGCTTCGAGTTTTCTTCTATTGATTTCTCTTAGTACAAGCTGAAAGTAAGATTTTTACCAACGTAGTAAAATTATTCGTTCGATACGCGCCAACGGAATATTCGATTCGAATCTTACCGTTACAAGGTACACACATACACTCGTTCACGATAAGCACACCTATTTATACACACCTTGATCCCTTGCAACTGTCAACCCTTTGCTCGCTTTTGTTTGTGTTTGAAGTTTAAAACCTCCCAAACGAGATGAGGACGATTCGATGAGCACATAAAATACTGCACAAGATAAGTAATATTACACAGCAACAGCACAGCATTTGCGAAACAGTACGGCAAACTATCAGCAAACCATGAACAACAGAAAAATAGCAAAGACCAACAACTTCGAAGTGAAGCTCATCATGGCTGTAAAGGAGTACGGCTTATTCAGCAAGGCCAACTTTGCCGCAAACCAACATGAATGGAATCAAGCTTGGAATGCTTTGGCGAAAAAAATGAACGTATCAGGTAGGTGTAGCTTGGTCAGTAATAGCGGCATCTAGGTGCAATAACAACCCGTTTCGTTCACAGTTTCCCGTTGCAGGAGCCGTTGGAAATCGCTTCGCGCAACCTTCCGTAAGCAGATCATGCGAAAAGGTACAGCTAACAGCAAACATTCGGTTTGGCCGTACCGCGAGCATATGTTGTTTATGATCGATTCATTCCGCAACAGTCGGTAAGTGTTTGACTAACTTCCATATTGCTATTGCTATTGTACTGCTTCCGAGCGTGTTTCGATGCTAAAGCTCTATTTGCTTTCTTAATTGTAAGTTCTTCGATCAAGCCCGCTGCATCGCTGGAAGTAGTCAGCGAAGACTCGATCCAATGCATAACGGATGAGGATGAGATGGAAGAGTCACAAGAGTTGCCCGAGTCTGAACCGGAAGCAGTCGAGGAACCGCACGAAATGCCACAAAGGCGAGAATTATTTCATCTATCACGAGCTGCCTCTGCGCACCAGGAGCTACCGACACCGATAGAACGCGCAATGTCGGTTGATTCGATAACGAAGGAAGAGCCACAAATTTTGCGTATTGACAAGGATTGCTACACGCAGGAAACTACCACGACCAGTACGGAAGTCAAAATCGCACACACGGCCCAATCATCATCGGGTCTGTATGGGACACCGTCCGCGACAAACGAGGGTACCGAACAGGAAGAGTACGAAGGACGGCCCGTATCGTGGCGAACGATCGATACGGACGAACAGTTTCTGCTGAGCTGTCTGACCACGATGAAGCGCCTGTCGCGAAGGCGAAACGCTTTGGTTAGGTTGCAAATTCAACAGCTCATGTACGATGCCGAGTTTGCCGATGAGCATGAGGGCACAACTGTGTCGTAAACCGATCGACTAACGCAATCCGGCAGTGGAAAGATATTAGACGTATAAGTACACGAATAGGCCTATAACGATTTTAATTTGTTTTCCCTTATACTGACGTCGGAGTGTCGGTGGTAAAAAAGTAGACACGTTTTCGGTGCAGAATTGATTCATCAAAATTCATTTCACGTTCCTTAACGGATTTTCTTAAACTGAACAGCATCAACTAACAATTATGTAAATCGGATGCATATTGCGCCGGTATTCGTGGCCTGTTGATAATTAATTGTACATTATAATACTACCTCGACATCGACGACGCCATACGATTAGCCGCCATCTTTTGACGACGTTCGAGTTTAGTGCTTGGCGGGCGGATGATGTACGCATCGAAGTACGCGGTATTTGCAATCTTGTTGTAAACATTTTTACACAATAAATTTTATGATAAAACTACATATAAAATGAAGAAAATTTAATCGTCGAACAGGTAGCTGATATCAGAGATATCTCAGAGCAAATGAAGTCAAAAAGTCAATCATAGTTCTTTGAGATAAGAGAGAGAGAGAGAGAGAGAAAGAGGCTCTTTCCAATAACTTCTCAGTAGTGATGGGAATAACAACCCTTTTAAGGAATTGATTCACTTTTACTCATTCCCTACTGGAAGGGTGTCCTTATGATTCGAATCCCTCTGGCGAATATTAACTCGTTTAGAGTGTGTTTGACAATACATATTCGGAAAAGAGTTTAAACACTTTTTTTGCGATTCGAATCAAAAAAGAGTTGTAAAAGCTCTTTGTGGAGGAATTTACTGAATTCATTCATTAGACACTACCTTTGAGTGATAGGAGTCCTGAATACTGTTGTCCCGAGTACTCTACTACAAACCTGCGCCCAGAAGTGAATTCAAAATTGTGAAGTTCGCGTGGAGCATGTGGTTCTGTAGACGATAAGACGCCCTACGATCTCTTGATGAAGCCTGGTTGGATCAAGCAGGGGCTTTAAACCAGTCGTGGTTGGGTTCAAGTTGTAACTGTAAGCATGCAGCAGGAATGGAAACGAATTCGCAATCGGATCTCATATTTCCATGCTGATCTGAGCCTCAAGCGGAAGAAAGAGAAGCACTCGATCCCAACGTATGTTTGTAAATACACATCTCAACCACCACCAAAGTGAGGGACTGTGGTTCACTCTTGCATCGTTTGCAAAAAGAATGAAGCAATTGTGCTCCCCGTTAATAAGCATCGCCGTAACGTGACAACCGGTGAATGACTAAACCTCGGACTCGGAATGCACGCGCATTGGGAAAGAAAATGTCTGTCTGACTTTAACGTCATGCGATGTCCGATGGCAGCGTCACATTCTATCTTTTTGCGTCATATTTTTTTATCAAACCTAGTAATGGAAAGACAACGTTTAACGGATAAAAGGTCTAATCCGTAAACCGATGAAGCTCGTGAAGCACGTCGGTTAAAACTCGATCTTAAATTAACAACATTTCCTCCTTTCTGACCACTCGTCGGAGGGACAGCCAAAAAGATCTTGGATAACATGAACATTGTTAAGCATATTCGCCCATTAGCACAAAATCACATGTCCTACGGAGCTATGATTAACACCACGCTTTAGTCTATACTATTCGGAGTGGGGATTTGATTTGGCGATCGAGCTTAGTACGATCGAATTTTCGACATAAGATAGCCGATCGTCCAATCTGCTCCGATCAGTTGTCCGGTGTGTGCTGTACGGAACTGTTCGGTGTCGACCTGCAGACATCTCGTAGCCAACCTGCTGCACTACAATGACGGCTACTGATCGGTTGGGATTTACACTCACAGTCGTGCTTGCTGTACTTGCGGCGAGTTCTGGTAAGTTTAAGAGTGCAAGTGTGTGACTCTGAAAAGTGTAGATACAGGAAGAAGGAACGATACGGCCTTCGGCCTTGTCACCTTCTTCACAAGGTCGTTTGACAAGGTCTTTTTATCAGCTAACACGATCACATTCCCGTATGGCACACCTTCACCGTCGTCCGGTGTGTGAATAATTAATAGAATCACTTTTTCCCTCACGGAAGACCATTTTGTCATAACCGTTCCGCGTTATCCGGAATCAACACGGGTTCCTTCCCCATGGACCAGAGGTTTTGATTGATGAGCGGTCAAGTACACGACACAGTGTGGTGTGCCGTATGTCCGTTTATCGTGCCGAACCATTACCGTATGTTTGCCGGTGTAACCGTGTCGGTATGACATGCTGTCAACATTTTCTCAGCCCCTTGCGAGCGGAGGATTTTTTGGAGTGAAGATTGTCCGCGGACTGATAAGCGTGACATTGCATTAACACCGTGCACACACACAGCGCTCGTTAAAACGGGGTTTTGTGGGTTTGTTTCTCCTTTTTTTTTTGTTGGATCTGTTGAAGGCCTGGACCAGATCTCACCGTAATCGACACCTGGTGGTGGTAGTACAGGAATGTTTTTCTCTGTTTACTCATTTGGAAATTCATGATTGGAAAAATGTTTGCACTCACTTCAGCCGTTTGGCCGGCACGCGGTATGTATACAGGACTTGACAGGTGGTCGGTAGGACCACGTGTGCGTGGTAGATTACCTTCGTATTAATAATTCATGATATCAGAGTTTCAGCTCCTGAGAGAGAAGGCTGGATAAACAATCGACAGTGTGCTATCGAGTGAATCGACCACCGTGCCACCCCCTATGGATAGAGCGTGACGGGCGCAATTGAATATCCCAGCAAAAAATATCGATTAGTGAAAACGCTTTTCCATTGCAAAAACCATTTGACCTTTTTAGCAGTGTTCAAGTCGTCCACCTCACCACAGACCACAGGCACAATAGCTCATTGAGAATTCGATTAGACTTGGTTCGCCATCGGGTGCTACTCAAATGTCGCCCTTATTCAAACCAAGCGGTGGTAATGAAATTTTCACTGCTCCATCACGCATTAATGCTCCGAACCACAACAATTTTTTATGCGACTTGGAGAACCTTCCGGTTCGGGGTCACGGTTCACGCAGGAACGCAGAACAAACTTAGCAGGAATTAGCCTCGCTAGAGCTCGCACTGAGGTGTGCCGTACTGAATAACGGGCGTGATTAAACTACATGCTCAATGAATTGGAAATTAACTATCACTCTTCTCTTACCCATTTCCACCCTAGAAAAATTGGGAAAAGCATGCGCCCAATAGTACACCGTTGGGAATTACCTTACCCTCTTCTTTCGGTGCTTTCGGTGGTGAAATAAAAGTAAACCGTGACATTGGGAGCTAATTGTTAGGCACGAGTGCGTCACTCTTTATGGTACACAGCACACGGGGAGAGAGTATTATTATTTTGCGCGTAATAATTAATGGGTTTCGAGTTGATTTGGTTAGGACCAGTAATAGGCCCGAGCAACGCTCGCCTAAAGAACAAAAGGTCACATTTTTCTACCACTAAACGATAAGCTTTAGCTAGTACCCTCGGCCCAGAGCCTAGCGTGATCAGTGCACAGATCCTGGCTAAGGAATTGAAGTCAATTTTAGACACGAACACCTCAGAGACTTCTTTGGCGACTGTAGATATTTCAAACATGGCCTTCAGCCTCGAACTTAGTCTCGCTTGATGATCGAGATATTACTTGCTCGTTTTGATGCTCTCCTGTTACCCAAAATTCTCAAGCAGACGAAGTTAGAAGATAAAGCCCTGAATGGGTTAGATTTTCGTGATCCATTTCTATGACCAATCTGCAGAAATGGTAACAAAGCTAGATGAGCTCAGATTAGTGAGGTTATTGGTGCTTCAGATAGAGTTGGGGTCCATATTCCAGAGGTTTCATTTGAGTACGATCATCCCTGTGATCTTTAAAAGAGAAAACCCTGTACGTGTGATAAGACCGACCCGTTCCCTCCCATTTCAGTAAGTGCACTCCGTTGCTACACCTGCAACTCGTACGACAACTCGGAATGCTTTGCACCACCGAAAAACTTTACCGAGGAGGATCTGCGGGACAACAGTACCGTACCGGCCCGACTGCTGGTCGAGTGTCCACCCGATGAGATGGGCCGTGAGCCATTCTGCAGGAAGGTGAACTTACTGGGTAAGTTGGAAGTAATTGGGAAGCCTAGCCTTGGATGATTCTGTAATGTTCCCGATACAATCCTCGATTTTCTTTTGCTTGATTGTAGTGATCGGTGGAAGCGTACCGGATCATACGCGCGTGACACGTGAGTGTGGTTACGACCGAGCTCGGCGACCCTGTTACAAGGTGGAAAACGGTGGCCACGAGGAACAGGTGTGCCAGTGCTTTACCGATGGCTGCAATGAAGGATCACAGATCACTGTGTCACGTGTGCTGGGTATGGTGATGTGTCTCACTGGGCTGGTGCTAGGATTCAAACACCGCATAGCGTGATACTAGGGACCAACCAACAAAAAAAAACACATTTTAACAACACTGTCCGCTTGATGGAATAAATTTACACCACACACAGACACACAAACACATGTTGGTGCCAGATTGGCTCGCTCGAGATGGAATCCGGAGTTTGACTTTTACGACGAGCTTCTGTACGCAGAAGATGTGACCAAAAACTACAATCCCCGCCAATCGACGTGCGTGCGTGCGTGCGTGCGCGAAAGACAACAGACTCGCAAGACTCATCAGCAATTCAAATCGTGCCATTCGTGGCCACGACACAGGACACTTCTCATTTCGCGATTTCCACTTTGTTTGTGTAGAGTAATGGAATCGATTCATCCCGAGATGCTTCACCATCCACCCTCTAAAGGCGGTCATGGTCGACGGTAAGTAAATTTTAATGGCGGCAAGTGCTCGACTCCGATATCGGAAGGCAACGCTGGTACAGGTTGTCGAAGAACACCAGGAGACAGAGCAGGAGCGTTAGAAAAATACTCCACAAGCGTGCTCCATACCGATTAGCATCTTGGGTACGATTTATTTCCTAAGGAACGGTACTTGTGGACCAGAGTCTAGCGCCCCACACCCGCAAGGAGACAAATTACACCTCTTCTTGATGATGGAAATTGAAAAATGTTTGAACATATATTTTTCGCCTGAAGCTCACTTAAAAGTCACAATTTCTGTGGTTGGATTAGGGGAAAAAACGCAAGAGGAATGTCACAAGACGACTTATGAAGCTACGACTTTGGGACGACAAACAAAGCAGTTTTTGGCAGCTAAAGTTTGCTTCGTGACGTCAGCGGAGAACGCGTGATAAGTGCGCTGGTGACGAATTTTAACGACCGTATGTCAATGGAGTCAAAATTAGATAGACTTGGCCGTTTGTCTCTGACCACCCTACCATCCAAGAAACGCTCTCATTATCACGTCTTTCTAGGTGTTAACGTACTGTAGACTTCCCCTATCACTGGCGCTCACTATCCACGGTCTTTACGAATGCCAAGTTCCAAGGACGAGGTAGTTTTGTCCGGGAAAATTTATTTTCCTGCTAAATTAACGTTTTGCTGCTCCTAGTTTCGCCTAAAGGAGCTCGCCAGCCAAATTTTACCTTTCGGTGGAAGCTAGGAAGCAAAGTTTTGGGCAAGCTTTGCTACGCTGGCAAGAAATAATTTCCGGTTGTTATGCAAATTACTTTATTTACGCAATACTCGGTGAGAAGAAGGTGTCTAGGCATCGCTGCTGAAGGTATGCCCATTTGTGAAGGGTGAATAAAGTTGTAAGGACAAGAAGATACGAACGGTCCACTGTACTTACCGCCATCCTCGAAAACTAGTTCATCACTCGGTGCAGGAACGCGTTACAGCTGTAAGCAGTTTTCATGACCTGTGGTGAAGGGGAAGAATTGTTAATTGGTTTCGTTGACCATTACCACCAGCGAATGCTTACCGCAGTAAAGAGGGCAAAGGAAAGAAATCCAAACCCACCAACGCTGAAGCCATAGTTGCGCTGAGCATTTTGTAGCATAAAGAGTACATCCTGAAGATCGGGACGATTCCACAGCTGGTACCATTGGTTGGTGTAGACAGCGGTACTGAAATCGGCCGCTTTGCTTACGACCAGTTCGCCACAGTAGCAGAAAAGCCACATCTTGTTGACGTTGGTCAGCAGCATGCCGTAGGAACCGTTTTTCAGCTTGAGCTGGATGTGAAACAGCGATACGCAGATGTGCGTGATCGAGCAGAGGACTTGCATCAGGTAAACTTCCCGGTATATGTAGGAACATTTCGAAAGGAATCTATCGAGAGAAAGAGCGAAAAACGAGCGATTAATTTGGAACTTTTCCTTCAACAAAATGATGACTTACTTTGAAAGTTCTGTGTGCATAGCGTACACCTTCCGTATCAATCTTCTTTGTTCCTCTACGTCATCGGGACTAGAAAACAAAAAGTCATGAAGATTCAATTAACATACGTTCTGTCACAACGTACCCATGCTCACCTTTGACCAATTTGACGAAGATACACAATCAGTATCTCTAGCTGTGAGGCCGAGTAGCAGACAAACAGATAGAATGGTCCATCCAGCCCAACAAATACCAAAGCGACCCAGTTTACCTGGACGATCTGTAGCACGTAGTTGAGCATATACCATGGATCTTTACGGTAATCCACGAACGGTATCGAGAAGCCCACCGGAAGGATGCGTTCTCGAAGTCCTCCCGACAGTATTGGGTAGATTAATAGCATTGTTGCCGTTGTAAGATAAGACAGGATCGTGATGAACAAAAGCTTCCTGCAAGTTGGGTTAAAGATGTCACTTTAAAATATTCCTTTATGATGTAGCTTTCCTACTGCCTATTTACCTTGCCAATCGCATATACTTCCCACAGATAGCGGCCTCCAGCGAACCGTTCAGATAGCTACGATCGTTCAGCACCGTACCGATCATCTGTCTGATCTCCTTTCGCCGGTACACCATCCCGTTAAGTTTCAGAAACACCTCCAAAGCAGCAGCAAATGCCGAAACGCTCAGTATTACCGTGTCGAGATCGGTACGGTAGCGAACTATGTGCATCGCAACTGCCCCCAGCGAGATGACGATTTCCGATACGTAAAACTGAAACAAAGCGGTCGTGATCGGCGTGGCCAAGAAATCATCGTCGAAGATGCGGAGCAGAGTAATTCTGAGAAACCAATGAAACACTTCGTAGATTCGGTTGTAGCCTAGCTCGAGGTATTGATGGGACCTGCGAAAAAAGGACATCCTCGATTGAGCTTCTGGTGATCGAGAATGGATCCAGCGGAACCCAAACGGCGAGTAAAAGAATCAAACAAACGTCGTTTCAATTGCGCTCATTAGGAGCAAAATGATACGATTCAGGCCTTATTAGCGAAAGAATCGTAAATAGTCCGGTATCAGTGTGTTATTTCTCTCTCGCTGAGATCCACCAGCCGTTTTCAGCGCCTGCATTTATGCAATCATTTCTTTAAGAAATAGTTTAAGTGGTCCGTATGGGACTTCTTAACCGGAATTGCCAAGTATTGATGTAGTATTCAATCTGTTTCTGAGTAAATCATGACTCAATAAAATATAGTGCATCCTTGAAACGTTGCCTATATTTATACTAATAGCTCAATTACTATCATTAGCTCAAATTGAACCTTGCTGTATGTACATTGCAACACCTTTATCAATATCAGTTATTTGAAAAGAATCAATTTACTGTAAATATTGACGTTATACGATTGAAGTAATACCCAGCTCAATTTGGTTAAATAGTAGTTGGTTCTGAAACAATTGCCCCGTAGCAAATATCCATTCGCCTAATGTTAAAGACTTGACTATGGAGATTTGTTGAAACTCCCTTCAATCGCTTTCCATTCTGAGCTTAGTTACACTTTTTACGGTGGCTGTCATCCCCAAAGACACAAATCCAAAACCGAATCTCTTATCTATGCCAAGTTAATTTGCTTTTTTCCATTTTCTTTCTTCTTGCTGCTCCTGGTCTGGCATATGGGAATTAGTATTTATGGGAAACTACCCAATTTTATGACTTCATTAAAACTGGCGACATTGGCTGCTCTGGTTGACAATTTTTCCATCTCATCGGGCCCACCCTTCTTCACGCTGCACTCTTTCACTCGGTCATGGACATAAATTTCCGTCCGGAAGAAAGTTGCTAACAGAAGCCTCATCGAGACTGCTGTCGGGTGTGAAATTTTCTAGGGCAACAGCCCTTTGGGCGATAAATTTCCATCGTTCACTACAGTGTGCCGCCGTGTCAGTCAACGGATCACGAGAGCTGCTGTACAAGAGCTTGCACGTATGGTGTGCAGAAACTAATTTTCTCGACGGGTTGAAGCTACCCGTACGTACGGGTATGAGCAAGTGGAGCCAGCCGTAATCCTACATTTTCTCACCCTTTAAGGGTGAGATGATGCTGGACTAGTGACCCAGCAGCAAATATTTAATCAAACATATAACTCGCTCGATTTATGATGGCAGTGCAGCTGGCGACTAATTGAATTGCCAAGAGCTAGCCGGTAGTGTGATGCAATTCTTGGAAGAGAATATACAGGAACTCACCGAACGGGCAACAGGAATTAGTGGGTCTATTAAATGCACCCAGGTGTTGCACGGTTTGTATAAAGGTGAATTGAATTCCGAGAAAAGAAGTACGAAACACGCCGATTAGTACTGTGCCATATAAAACATATAATTTTAATTTAATCAAACTAGTAAATGAGCTTTACACAAACTGACCTGCAATTCCGTTTGCTTCCGTTTTGCTTTGGTTCTTCCACCCAGATAGCAGGGATATTGAATTTTCACTAAACTAACCGCTCACGTGCTGCATGTGTAGAACTTTTTGGGGCAAATTTATTCCTCCAGCTCCAGAGAGGTGCAACTACACCGCACAAGCTAACTTATTGCAACCCACGAAAGTAAAGATCAGCGTGCAAAAAGACCGGCGGAAAGTCAGCAAAAGTTCATTACAGAGTTGCATAATTAAATGGAAGGCAAATGGAAGCCAAACACTTTCCTCATTGCGAGTTCATTTCCATTTTTGGGGTTTGGAGCCCTGTTTCCCTGTTGCTGGTTGAAGTGGTCACACTTCTAAGCTTCTCACGTTCACCGGGTGAGGTCAGTAGTAAGTTCTCCGTTCGCAACTTGATTACGCACCGTAAATGCACTTTTTGAACTGTGGCCAACTGTTGTGACCGGTTTTGCGTGCATTCGTGGTAAAAATGGTTCAGTAAAATGGCACTTTCGCTTCAGTTGGAATAGGAAATGGAATAGAACGATTAGAGCGAACTAAATTGCATCGTTTTTTTACGGTTGAATAGATTCGCATTTCGAAAATCTCCCGCACACAACGACACGATTCGTCACTTTATGCACGGTAAAACTGCTAGCGGAGAACTATCAATCACGGGTAGGATGTGCCGAGCATTTTGTGTGAGTAAAAATAATCAAACTAACATTAAGCACGTTCGCAATCAATGAAAAATGGAAAGTTTTATCACTCACCGCTCCAAAAGCACTATGAAATGGTCAATCACAAAACGAGCTAAATGAAATAAATTAATATAAAAAATATAACAAATGCAATAATTAATTCATAAAGTGCAATAACATATCACTTCTGGAAACTGCATTGGAAAAAGAAAGAGAAATACAATTCACATAAAAAAATAGAAGTAAAAGAAAGAAAGAAAGAAAGACAGAACGAGAGAAAATGAAAAAAAATTATAAACGATAAATTTATATCAAATGCTAGGAGAAGGCGTTATGATAAGTATAAGAGCAACCTTATAAAAATATTTAAGAAAAAACTTATAATACACAGAACAACAGGCGAGCAAAAGACCATTAGGTGAATTGAACAATTTTTAAAAATTGCTCACCGTCGTTCTCGCTCATATTCACCCCATAATTCGTAACAAACATTTTTTTTCACTGATCATACTTATTTTACAAACAACCAAATGAATTATAATAATATGCTCTTTTTATAATTAAAAAAATTAGGTCACTAGAATGTCTTATCAAAAAGGATAATTTAAAAATTTTCTTCAAAATACTGGGCGCCTCCATTCTGTAAATGATCACATTTTCTTTTGCTGTGTGTGCAAAGAATCCATTGAAAATATGTATTTTATGAGCGAGGAAACATCGTGTTAAATTTTAACTTGTTACAAATGAATGAATTTTTAAAAATCATTTTTTTAATTTGACTTTGAACCTGTTAAAGCTTTTGAAATTGGTGAACTTTTTAACTTAAATAAACACCTTCATGCATCCCATAGTGAAACCGGTACACTCGATTGCTAGGAACTCAAAGCAAACGGCGAGAGAATAGGAAGAGGAAAAAAAAGAGGCAAAACTTCACAAAGAACAGGTTATTCATCTAAAAATTGCATCCATTGCATCGGCGAGTTTCAAACCCTCACACACACACACAGCAGCACCAGCATCCTCTTCTGCTTCACCAACAACGGCAGCATGTTGCTTTTGCTTGTCGTCGCATCGCGAAAAAAATCCCTTTTCCAGAGACTTCGTCCCGCAAACCCTCCCCGCAAACCTACCCGTGGGGAGGGCGAAAAAGGACAATAATAAAAACCGTGACGTTGCCCGCGACGCGAGCCCACCCAGCTCACGGTTCGGTCGGGTGGGAGATGAAAATAAAAGTTTGTGGGCGCCATCGTGACGCATCAAATCTGCCATTTTCGCCAGCGTGGCGCCATTCCGGGGGCTTTCGGCCAGCGTGTTTTCTGCTGTTGTTGTTGTTGTGTGCTGTCTAGAACGTCGTTCTCGGGTGGGGTGTGGTGCCGGATTTTGCTGACTTTTTGATTGGTGCCGGTAACCAGGAGTAGGACCCCACCGTCACCACGCTTCTCCTGTCTGCCGGAGCACAATTTATTTAATCCTGATATTGAGGCATCCCGGCTTACAGAGCTTACGGGGAATGAATTCTAATTCCGATTCAGGCGATTCTCCGGGCTAGTGTAAAGCAGACTCTGTTCGATGTAACTACTGTCGACCGCACACCCAATGTCCTTTGGAGATATCCATATCAAATTATCAAATTAAGTCAATTTTGGCCTCTCGGGATGTCCGCTCAGAAATCCTTCTCCTCGCAAGGCTCAAAGCGTACTTGAAATGGAGGGAAAATTCATATTCTATTGACGTCTGTGTACAGCTGGTATACATGTTAACCATTAACTAGCTCGTCTTCTAATATTCTTTCCAAGCACGGACTTGAGTGATTCGATCGTCCCATGAAGAAAGTTTTTGCCTTCAAGAAGTTCACTTCCGGGTCGAAGCCGAAAAACTTTTGATTCCAACGTTTTGACTCCCGCATGTCGCCGGAGACTGACAGCCGGAAGACTGTCTCGATTCGAATGTCCCGTCCCCGAAGGGTGGTTTGTTTCGAAAAGTGTGTAGGTTGTGTGTGCCGTGGTCAACAACAGCCACAACCCTGGAGAAAAGGAAACAAACTTCTGCTCCAAAAATCGGTAAAAACTCAGCTCAAACAAACAAACAAAATTCGTTTTCTTTGTGTAGTAGCAGTTGAGGTCAACCGGTGGTGAGACAATGTCATGTCACGCTGGCTACCGAAGCGCGGAAGGATCGTATCCTTCCTGTCTTTTGTGCATCAAGTTTGCGTTGTACCAACCAGTTGATTACCGTTTGGGAAACTGAACTGGAGCTTGGGAGAAAAAACGTGAAATCATCCATCCTCATCCTCAACATCACCATCGTCCGGGACCTTTCCCAAGGCAATGAGCGTCTCCTCGAATGGAAAATCAATCGAAAATGAGTCTACACTTAAAGGACCAAATTAGGGTAGCGAAAACCCCCAATCATCGATGGCCATTTTTGTGGTAGACAATTCACACCGAGAACGATTGTAATTTGTGTGCTTGTGTCGTCTTCTTGACCATCGAACACTGACACCTCAACCATATTCTTCTGATGAACGGAACCAATACAATCCTTCTTTAATCTGCACAACAACCCCCAAGAAACTGCGAACCTCCTTTCCTTTTTCTAACAATTTGTGGCTCGTTCCTCTGTCCCGAAAATCGATTCTGTTTCCGATTACAGATCTTGCTTTCATCTCGAACGAAGCTGAGCCAACACCTCCTCCTAAAAAATGCGATCTGAAAAAAGGAAACTTATATCCAACAAGAGAGAATTGTGAGAAAACGAATCCGAACGAAAGAAGCTAAATGAAAAAGCACGGCAAGTTTTAATTGGATTGGAAAGAAAATGTGGTAGCTGTTTCTTGAACGTGTTTGTTTTTTGTTCATACTACACTTGTCCACTAGTAGTTAACAAAAAAAAAAAAAAAAACGCAAAATGGACACAAACACAAATATTGTGTTGAATTTGTTATTGGTCCAACACTACCAATAGCTCCATTCGATCGATGCCCATGTCGAGCACATAAACGCTGCTACAACAATACAGATTGCAAATAAATCCGGTACAGTGGGGAGGGTTTCTAATTTCGCAGCCACCACCAAGAAGTTGCTGTGGTTCGTAAATTTTGTCCCGAGTTTCAATATATTGAGTACGTGAAGGCATGCAATTTTCGAATGTTTCTTTTCGCGTGTAATTGGTAAGCATAAATTAGATGTTACACGAAGAAACTCTAGAAATTAGTTAGATAAAAGACTCCCGAGTAAAGGAGTGTGAATTGGTGTCGATACACGTTTCATGGGAGCAAAAGCCGAAAGTGACAGAGGGTGATGAGCCTTTTTCTAGTTGGGAAATCTTTTCAAAAGGAACGCCAATGTCCAAGGTGACTTTGAAGCGGAAGGTGTAAATGAAGCTCTTGAGGTTCTCTGCAGACCTGGTGGATCTAAAGCATCGAAAGAATGAGATGGTTTTCAATCGTTCTTCGTCCGAATGGGTTATTCACGAAACCCTTTCTAAAATTTTTAGAGTGTCGTCCACCACCCTGGAGATGCCCATCTTTCAGTTTACTCAGCATTAACCAAAAAGGTACTATTGTACGATTCTATAATTTTCACTATACCATAATTAATTAATCCCAGATTAAACATTATATATAATTTCTCTCAATACAAGTTAAGACAAGATGCGTTGTGCTAGAAACGTGAAGTACTTGCCTTTTTCTTGGCTTAACAACCGGCTAGGTCAAGCCGGCCATCGGTCAATGGCTGACGAGACTTATCGATACTACGTAGTTGAATAGTCTGTCCTCAGAACGAGGGAACAGTCCAGATGGCTTTGATCGCCAGTCCTGACGTGTTTAGACCGGCGTCGCTGTCACCTCATCATCAGACCTAAAATACATATTCTCTAAATCCGAGTTATTTCTAAATACGAAGTGAGAGCGGACATACACTTGTAGTCAACGGGGTCCATAGTTCCTTAGGAAACTAGTCCTAGGGTTTCCTGATGCTTTGCTCCTGTAAAGATGATTTTATGAGTGATGTATGGTGACTTCAAAATTGTACAGCGAATTGAACTCTGTACTATCAAGTCGCGTTTATAGAATTCCAAGTTGAAATCCAGAAAATTTCAGTTTAGTTTTGATCTCGTATTAGTTAGGCAGAGTACATTATACTTTGAAAGCACTAAACAAAACTAGGAAGTTGCCAATTGCAGGACAATATTTTCTATCAGAGTTCAATGCTCTTTCATCGCCAGCTGCGAGAGGAGACTATTACTTGAGTATTGCTGTAACCGTTTATGAGCAATAAAATAGCATATTTAAGGCTAGAATTACGTAAAATATTCATAGTTTCAGCAATCGCATATGGCTAAAAGTCGGTGGACGCATTCTGGTCAATTGCACGAGTGTCCTCACATGGATCTTCAACTCTGTGTCAGTTTCATTCACAACGATTCAAGACTCTAGGCAAGTGGCATTCTGAGAGGAGTTTATCGTGTTAATACGAGCTCCAGACATACAGACCACGATACTACCATGTACACAATAAGTCGCGAAAAACTTCAATCCCTTTTTTCATCCAAAACACCTTCCCGAGCACTCATGCTGCAAAGATTATTATTTTCCATGCAATGATTGCTCGTCTTCAAATACTCAGCCAGGATTTTAAAAGGAGACGAATAATTTCTTTTATAATTCCCCTTTATAACCACGTACAACCAGACGAACGAATGGGCAATGATGAATGACCCACCGCCACCGGGTTATGTCCAGACGCTGGGACGCTTATCTTGATCGTGGTTTTCCGAATCCCTTTTGTTTTGCCACCTTTCGTGCATGACAAAATCCCACCACTTCGGTAGCAAACAAAACCATTTAACCGTGTACCAAGCTAGCTAACGGCTTTGACGATGTAATCATGCTCCTTTTACTGCGGACGAAAACGTAGAGGATGCAATTTTGATGCTTCGCTTCGCTTCTTGAGCTCGTTTTGTTTTGCAAGCTAGCTTCTATCGCGCTAAAGCCACTGTTTCGTGTCATAAAAAACTCGAACCAACCGATCCGCTGTTCGGTTACATGGCCAGAAATTGGAGTGTGTTCGAAAGAACGAAAGGATCCGAGAAGAAGAAGATAATTTGGCCGCTCCCGCCTGAGCGGTTCGGTTCGCTTTACGTCTGGGGAAAAATTTGTTAACTTCGTTTGGCGAGCTGCCAAAACGATGTAACGAACAAGCGAATGTGTAAGCAGGGCAGAGCGGTCGAAGCTATTTTCTCGTTTGCTTTCCATCGCTGCATCGCTGAACTACCTGCAGCTTTCGCAAATAGGATGACACATTTTTTCGGGGTTCCCTTGAGTGTATTTTTACGGATTTTCTAACAGTCACCAAGGTAGGTTGGGCGCACTGGAAAATGCACTCTTCCATTCGCGGTATAAAGCCCACTAATGGGTTGGATGCAGTGAAGTTGAACGGGATTCCGTTCTATTGCAGATGAGGCTGTCGAATGATCGAGATATTTTCAATCACTTTTTTTCTTTCTTTTTGTTTGCCTGCCACAACCTGAACGCAAGAAAAACTGATTGATATGCTCTTCGATCCTGTCCGGGGAGAATGTTTTTGAGAAGCAGAAGAAGATGCAGAAGCGGCCACACGAAACAAATTCCAGTACAAGCTCTTTTTGCTAAGGATTGTTTGCTGCCTGCGGTTACACACAGCACACACAGGGAAATGGAATTTTCCGAGTAAATAGGATGGGAGGGAGGAACCTCGAAACTTCTGGTGGGCAATTTGCATTCGAGGAAAATTCAATTTTCGACTTTTCGGTTCGCTGCGAAAATTGTGTGCGTGTGTATGTGTGCGAAAATTGGGATGAAAGAGGTCGCTAAACGCTATGCAGTTGCAGAAAATTTTGCATTGCCACTATCGCTCTGATTGAGATCAGGGAAATGGAAAATTTATTCTTGTGTTCCTTTCGTTTTCGTTTGCCTTGGCATGATTTAAATTTGTTGTGTTACAGTTTGGCGATGAAGTAAACAGCTTGCTTAACATAAAGAATGATCATTAAAGAATTAGTTGTAAGTATTGTTCCAATAAATAAATCTTCATGGCCTTATAATATTATGTTAGATTCATTGGCTATCAACAGAAACTTCGGCAATGGCAATGTTGACGTAATTATTATTATTATTAGATTAAACATTATAATATTTAGAATGTCTAACCAACTGGGGCGGCCCGATGGTGCAGGACCGGGGTTCAAATTCCATCCGGACCGTCCCTCCGTAGTGAGGATTGACTATCCAACTACGTGGTATCGGTAGTCTAGAAAGCCATTTCGATGGCCGGCATGACCTAAGAGGTCGTTAAGCCAAGAATAAGAAGTCTTACCATCTTTGAAGTTCCTATGAAAAGTCCTAGGTCCTAAGGATCTCTTGAATTATTACGGGAATTCCACGAGGACCAAGCTTCATTCAGACAGTAAACCAAGAATGCCATAAAATTACGCTAATTACGTTCTTCAGACGGCAGCACGGATGGTCGACGTGGCCTAACAGGTCGTTACGCCAAGAGGAAGGACCTCAATATCTATTGAGGACCTCAATTTCTTATTGAGGACCTCAATATCTTATTGAGGCCATCAATAAAATCCTTTTAATCTTCAAGCGGAGCTAAGTGGATACTGTCATCCTTCGATTTTTCGTTCATGTCCCAGGAGGTTCTTTGAGTACTGGGATCCTCCTTAGTTTCATGCAAATTCACCCTGGCGCCCTACTAGCAGACTAGCTTGACCAGATAGCTTAAGGAACCGTCAGATTAAGATGATCGAATTGAAAGATTTTTGAGGTTCCTCTGATACATTAATATTTAGATCTGTATTTAGGTTTCCTCTGCCGAGATCTGGCGAGACCTTAAATATTCCTCTCACACTCTACCTTCTTAAAGCTGGAAAGAGTCGGCGATTAGTCTTTGTCCTCCGTTCGTGTTCTTGTTGGAGCAAGATTTGAACTCAAGTCGAGTCTTTCTGCTTCACGAATCACAACACCATACAAACGATTGTATGTACAACCACTTATGATCAGGTACTTCGTTAGGCTCTAACTCAAAATATGACCCAACCGCACATAGTATGAAAAATTGCACAATTTAAAGCCTGACTGGAGGAAATAAAAATAATACTTTAACTGATATCATACCAACGCTCTTTCTCCGCTTCTTCAAAAACCCAGACATGCAAAAATCTTAATAGTGATGCTAATGGTTAGCCACATTGTTTCTTCACCATTCTTCACCAGTAACAACAACGAACCAACCAACGACCGGATTTCCTTTATATTTATTGCTCACCGTCTCATCCGACCGTTCGACCGGGCGGACTTTTTCCGGGGATAAGGATATCAATTTTCGCCTTACCTCGATATTTATGAGTTCGGGATATTTTTTATTGTACTTTCTACGCCTTACGCAAAAAAGGAAGGAAAAGAATGAGCAAAACACACACAACGCGAGGTTCGTTAGCTGCGAATTTGCTGCGATCGATTGCGTTTGATGTTATGAGAAGTGTGTAGGCGCACACTCGTTGGGAAAGTGATTATAATAAAGGAAAGTGAGACGAACGTAGGAGGAGTATGAGTGCGAAACCATCGAACGCTTTCATTACAACAGTGCGGGCCGCATTCGCTTGCGCCAGGAAAATAATTTTCCTTGCTTTTTTTCTGTTTTATTTCCCTCCCTAACCCGCCGAGCCGGGCCGGTTTGGTTTAGTAGTTTTGCTGGTGAATAAATTTAGCATAATCTAATCAAACAAGATAAAACTAAAGTAACCAGGCGGCTGCACAAGAGAACAATCACTTGTGTTCGGCAGCTTCTTCCTCGATCGACGTCGTGCCGTGTGTAGTAAATCATACCCTACTTCCACATGACCAATGATTCATATTCATGAATTGTTGGCCTTTCTTTTGGTGTGCGAAAAATAAGGGCATAGAACAACATGCTGAACTGAAGCTCAGCACTGAACATGCGGGTAGTCCCCGGGGGAGTGAGGACGTTTGATGAGCACATGTGATAGTGATTATTCAATTTAGGGGGGAAAATACGATCCCATCGTTAAGTCACACATAAATCACTTCATTCGGATCGCTACTAAGTGCGGGTTTCGCTGCAAAATGTACTTCATTAACTAACTCAGCGTTCCGTTTGCTCAAATTGAAGCTGCTTACACACAAAGGTCCCTAATGGCATTTTCCAGAAATCCCGACTTCGGTGGATTCTTATCAATGGGCAGTTTGAAGCTTGACGCGTTCAAAAAAATAGGTCAATTTCCCACCATTAACGCGATTACGCTTACAGAAAGTTGCTCTTTTTTCCTCCTCAGGATGTCGTACAAACCAATGTTGCAAACCCACACAAAGGTGACAGAATTGGAACAACACCATTGAATGCCAAGGTGCTACTGGCCAGCGAGGTCTGTTGACCTCGTGCCGCGGGAAATTCTTCCTGGTCACGCAAACCCCTAAAAGAACCGATTCGATTCCTGCCAGCCATCCGATTACACCACGTACCAGAGTTACCTGCTGAAGCTGATAGTAAAAACCGCATGGAAATGTTAACGGGTGATATTAGCACAGCCCGCGTATAGATGTCAAGGGGAATACGGTTCTATTTATAGTGGTGGACTGGCTGGCTCGCACATGCACACACAGACAACAGCATAACAACTTTTCTTGCCACTTTACTTTATCGTGCTTCTCACAACACAACTTGCCGCAGGAGTACTAGGCTTCGGTTTAAGGTTACACCACACAAGCATCCGGGTGGGCTTTAAGGAATTCGCGGTGGTTCACAAATCAATCCAAAAGTTCCTTCCCCCAACACAACCCCCTGTAGTGGCTGAGATGGGGGAGAGGAGCGAGCGGGGCAAAAAGGGGGAGGAAAAGTTTTCACCAAGTTTTCAAACCGCATCCGGTGTGCATTGTAAAATTGCAGTATCGTGTGCGCGAAAAGGTCGATGACGGCGTGATTAGTGAGAGAGTTACGCAATTTCAAGGAGGGGGGAAGGCCACCAAGAAGACTACACAAGACGTCTATACACTGAATCGATCAATGTACTTCAACACCAGTGATTTTGGTACTACATTGTTCGATTGGTCAGAGGGCAGGCTGATGACTAATGCAGTTGCGACGTTGTGATTAATACTTGCTATACAAAGTTGATTGCAAAATGTTGAATCTAGGCAATTTTTGGTGACTAATTTTGTGACTAAAAGTACTTGCATTTATATAGCTAATTTGGATGTTTTTTACTGCATAAGCTGCTATAAGATTTATGGCGCCATCTATGGCAATCGTGTTGTACTTTCATGACAGCTAGTAGTTGTCAAAATATTACAACAGCTGAAAAGTTGACAGTTTACGAATAATGGTCTTATTATTGTTCAGTACAGTTCAAGTAGAAATCGTTGTTCTGTACCATAAACATACATTACCCTAAACGAATCACTTTCCATATTGTATTTTCCACAGCAAAATAATCCCAAAAAATAAATATGGCAGCAGCTTTTCTTCCCAATTAATCGGTACAATTTATAGCTATAATTTAATACACTCACAACATACAACGCAAACCCATTTTCATTCAATTTACCTGCCCAGATTTGTGTAATGGGACGTGGTAACCGTACCCTTTTCCCCTATACATACCGGTCCAACCACATCGCCATCGTGCAAGGCGATGCTCGTGCTCGTACGCGCAATCAGGTGATTAAAATCATAAATCTCTCACCTAGTCAACCCCATTGACTTTGATTGAGCGTAAGGCAATTCTCGTCACCTCTATCTTCCATTTTCCTTCCCTACCTCCCTTCGGTGGTCATTGATGGTCCTCACTTTGTCATGGCTTAAGCTCTCGTCCACAAGCCTTGACTAAGCATTGACAACATTACTGCCGTGTGTGTGCGCGTTGTGTGGCGCTACTATCTGTCCAGGGTGGGAAAAAAGGGTGCGTCAAAGCCGAGCAACCACGTGCCAAACGGAGCAGGTGTGAATGGTTCGAGTCATTTTGCTTCATTTTCTGCAATCAAGCATCAATCAGGTGTGGAATTGTTTGTTCCGTCGGCGAGTGCGTGTGTCTGTTTTTGGTTGCTTATCAGCCTTACAGGCTGGAATCGGAATAATGGGTGGATGATTGGCTTAGAAAGGCAAATTTAACGACCATATTTCCAGCCGTGAAAACGGAAAATGGGAAATTGATTATTGACATGATGAGACCCTTCAACATTTGGTAGAGGGGAAAGGGACCGAATCCAACTTTTGTGCCTTTGATGTGTACAATACTTCGAACCAGAATTCGCTTAGTAGCATCCGCTGTGTAACAGTTGTGGCTTGGTTAAATTTTTCGTTTATGACACTAGTAATTAAGAAAAAACAAAACACAAACAATAAAGGATTGCTCCTTCATAAAAGGAAACTGTTTTCAAAAGCTAGTTAAAAAGACATCATCGTTCGCTTCCAGGCATGCCTAAGCTTTCCTAACAGCAAGGCACCGAGTATACTAGATCCACTAGAGTTCCACCTACTTAAACTGTTGATTGTCGAGCGCAAAAGAGGCCACACTTCAGCAACGAGGCCCGGGTGCTGATAAACATCACACGAACAAAATTCTCTTCCGGGGGTATGAAACCCCCCCCACGAACCAGACAAAACCCAGCGGGAAAGAAACATGAGAACAACATGCCGTTTTACAAGCTGGATGAAGGCACTTCAAGCGCGGTCTCGTAAATCAGCACAACGCCGCCAGCGGAATCATCATCGCCAGGGTTCGGGTTGAATTTTACACCAAAATAAAAAAAAAAAAAAACGTTCAGCCCCGCTCGTTTGGCAAATAAAATCGCAAACGATACAACGTCAGTTACGTAACAACGGTGGCCTATATGTGTTCCGCATTTACTTCGGATCCTGTGTGAACCGTTTCCAAAAGGCTGGAGGAAGCCTCGTTTCAAATTAAAAAGCAATTCATTTTGCTGTAAATTTGGCACACAACAACGGACGTGGACAGAGAAGCGAACTGCATCATGTATCTTGGGACTATCGTTCCTCTATTACTAGTTGAAGAATTGTTGCTGTTTTGCCGAGAGGAACTAGAAGAGTCTGGACAAAGAAACTCGTTTATTTATCCTTTATTCGTGAGGTTTTGTCCTTCGTCCGCGTGGTTGCAATATAGTTTGGGGTTAAAAGCAATCGGATTATAAAATAATTCTGGACCAATGGGTCTGGGGTTTTGGGAAAGGACAAGCGGAAAACTAAGATTTTGGGGTATCCCAAGGATAGTTGATACTTTCCCAGGATGGTATGACTTTTTCCCTTTACGTTTGAATGATTCCAAAAAAATCAAGACGATTTCTTAAATAGACAACAGTAACAAAAATACAAAACCGAAAAGATTCAATGAGATGTGGGAAACGATTAAAAAAATTGATTAAAAACGATTAATTGTGACGAATTCAAAAACATTTATCAAATTAATTTCCAACATCCTTATGCACTCTGATGGGTTTTCCGGTGGCTTCCAGAAAAGCTAAGCTAGATTAAACAAAAACCCCCAAAAACAACATCGCTCAAAGAATTGCTGAAGGAGAGATCTCTGCGAAAAGGTGCTAAAGTTTTCCCATTGATAACCCTCTTTCGTTTTAATTTTATTATTCATATTATCGCACTGCGAATAACTCTTCGAACGGAAGCCTGTTTGCGAGTTTTCAAACTGCAAAACAACTACTTTTCCACCACCCAAAACAGTCCCCCATTACAAATGATGTTAATTTTCATCCCTCAACTGATTTTTTTTTTCGGCGTAGATCGTCCAGATCGCATACAGCAGCTTCAAGCCATTTCCACTCAGAAAAGCCGAAGGGAAAACTAGTGTTCAATTTTCCATCCTTTCCGTTCCATTCTCGAAAAGAGAGAATTCTTAGCAAATGCTCACAAAACATACCATCTTCGGGTCGCATTTTCGGGCCGCACGATCCAATCCGAAACGCGACGACTACGACCCGGTCGGAAAATTCTACTTCACAGCGGTCGTGTTTGGTGGGATGCTTTTCCAAATTCCAAACGCCAAGTCTGTTCCCAGTCTGTAACGGTCAGTCAACGGTGTCGGAGTCGTGGTGCTCGTGAAACGATACATTAGAGTTCGAACTTCAAACGGTTCAGTTTAATACGGATTTCTTTCTTCCTCTATCTCTCTCTCTCTCTGTTTCCCTCTCTTTCCTCCACACGCTTCTCTACCGTCGTCCTTTCGATTCTTGGTTTATGTTACTTGTGTGCCGGACACCGTTTGGCGAAGTGTTTAAAGTGATAAGAAGGTGGGAGTAGCTGGCTGCTAATCTTTCCATCTCTATAAACGTACGTCTGAAGGAAATCAAAGGTAACAAGCACACGATTAAACCCGAATGGGCGGGTTGGGTGGTGCATTTTCCTCTACGGAACGTGAAACACACATAACACAGGATTACAAGTGCAAAGTGCTGGGCAAAGAAGGGAACGTGTTAGTGTTGTGTGTCTGAGTTAAAAAACATGTGTTTGGGCACCTTTATGGACTTTTGTGGAGTAAATAGGAGTATAGTGCAAGAATGGCTATTCTTGCATGGAAATTTTAAATTCTGAAGTAGTGATTTTAGTGCAATTACTATTTCTTGTGACTTAAAAATATTTCTACCGCTAATTGATTAGGCTTTGCAAAAAGTGTAATTTTTAAAAGTCATGCAAATAAAATTTAAAAGAACAAATCAATTCACTTAGAAAGTAAAAGAGGAAAATAGCTAAATCGTAAGAAAGATATAAAAGTTAAACTTGTATTTAAAAAGTAGAAAAAAACAACAGTAAAACCTTTGAACATAAAAATAATAGATTATAAACTTTCATATTAAATGCGTTAAAAAAATAGTTATTTTTAAACTAAAAATTATTAATTTGCTTTCTGTTCTCTCTTGATCCTTGCTGTGTTTCATACATCAATCAGTGAAAATTCACTTCAACAGAAGGACAGATAGAGAAAAAAGACTTTCCTACGTTTTGTTCGAAAACAAAAACCCAAAGAAACCCGTCACCAGATCCATGGTTTCCGTGGTGTGTTTGGTGGAAAAGGTTGTTTGCCGATAAACCAACGCCACACCAACGCCAACCAAAAACTTGAACCAATTCAAAAGCCGTGGCGCCAACGTGTCTCTCCCGTACAAGGCAAGTGAACCGGAAAACCGTAGCCATACCGTCACCGAAGACCACCGAGACGATCAGCGAGACAAAATGAGCAAATTCTATTCGATTTTTATGCAAATTTGTGTGATCGCCGCATCGATGCAGACCGGTAAGTGGGCGAGAAAACTATGCTGGGAAATGGAGTTTTTCGAGGTGGAGACTTATTTTCAAACCTTGCTAGCATGTTTTACTGTTAAACTATTTTCGAATGCTTCCGGATATTGGATAACAGTCAAAATTAACATCTTTATTGTACTGGGATGGCGACGGTCCAAAAGCAATTAGTTGAGTTGTCGGCATTGTGCTACAAAACAGTAGTTCCAAAAAGTGCATCCACATGCGTGCAGACGTTCGTGTGTGCAGTTTGCCAACTGTGTGGTGGTGGTGCCGTAAGAAACCACTTCGAGGACGTGCGTTGGCTGCGGGACGTTTTAAATTAGCTTCACTGCGTGCTTCACAAAGCGAAACAGGGAAGACTATTAGGGGCACGGCTGTCAAGATTATTTTTGGACCAATGTTTCCTTTCCCCCCTGCAAGAAACCGCACAGGAATCTTTGCATCTATTCATAAAGCAAAACAAAAACCGTTTTGTTTTATTTTCTACCGAGCAAGTGATCTGGAGGGTGCTGTCGATCTTCTCCATGTAGGACAGTGTTCATACGTCAAAAGAGTAAAACAAAAGTGTATAATGAACGGATCGAGTGACACCTGTCGCAATACATACGGCCACAAACATATTTCTGCTCGATAGACCCCATTTTTTGGTCCACCGAGCGCATTATAATGGAATGAAAAATGAGCTACAGCGTTTCACGTTTCAACGTGTGCCTTACCCCGTACCGTAATGCGTAACGTCAGTTGACAGTCCTGGCTTGATCCTAAATAATGGTACACAAACATTCTCTTGCTTACGTTGGGTTTGGGGTGATACACTCAGTGGCCGATGAAAAATGACCATCAACCAGTACTACTTTGGATGGTTCACGCACGGATTATCATGAAACGGATGCGATGAAGTAGTGCGAACGATCTTTGGCGGCCCACCGAATCCGCATCTTTGCGAATGCGTGGGTCTTGCTTAATGCGCTCTTTGATGTGGGCACGTACGCTCGTCTGAAGTGTGGTCGAGGTTTGGAAGTTTTAGTTTTATTTTTTGGGGAAGCGTAGAGCAATCACTGGAATTTCATTACCAGTAATGCTAGTGTGATGGTTCGTTGAGAAGTTTCTAAAAAGATTTTTTGAAATTTTAAAGAGATTTTGCTCAGATAGCGCTACGATGAAGTTTTAAGGTATGAAAAATATTTATATTGCATACCTTTAGGCACTTTTTTTTATCTCTAAGTATGATAACATTTGATTATCTTTCAGTATGATTCTTAGGGAGCTTCTTACATTGTTTCTGTTGTGTTGGAAGGATTTTTTGAAACTTTATAGAAGCGATAGGATGTTTTAAAGCGTTGCCTAACAAGGAAAAAGTTACATTTTAAAGTACATAAAATGAATAGAACAAACCATAGAATCGCTCAAAGAATAGAAAATTCTGGAAAACGCACAATGTGTTCTGAGTTGAACACTAATTGCATTATTTTTGTCAAGCTATTTCAATCGATAACACATCTTGCGATTATTTAAGCACGTCGTCAGATTTGACTCTTTTTCCCATATCGTGATCATGGTTAGGTTCAGCATCCGAAGATGAGTTTTTGGATTACATTTTTTCTCAAGCTCCAGCATCTTGCGGAAAAGATTCTAAATGGTAAACGGAACATTCGAAACCATCGTAGTCTGAATTGAATCTTAACCGGTTTTGCTAAAACTATTCCAATTTGGGATAATAATTGGAACAGAATCTAGATTTTTGTATTATTCAAGCTATTCTAAAGCTTGTTATATAATGCTGTAAGGATAACACATATTGTTTGGACATTTGGAAGCTGTTAGTGGGTTTAGTTTGAAAATCAAGTTAAACGCTCGAACCTTCGGACGCGTACCTAAGTAGAAGACTAATTATATATAATTTGCGAACACTTCTATCTCTGAATCTTCAGGCAGTTCGTACATTGAAGCCTCACAATTCACTCACAGTCCCATCACTTATCAAGCCCAAGATTAAGGACTTTACTTACACGTTTAAAATAAGTAACTATCCCGAGCAGTGTAAGAAGATTCTACTCTACTTTTCATTTTCTAAATGAGAATGAGAACATTAAATAGAAAAATGTTCGTTGAATGAACACATATCTATTCCAAGTAAATATAATTGCAATGAATCAAAGTTTTTGCTCACATCATTCACCCTTGCGAGGCTAACAAACGAATGCAAACATCATCCATTCCATTCCATCAGCAATCCGTAAATTGCATTTTCTGCAGCTGTACGCAGTTCTGCAACAACAACAAAAAAACTAACCCACGGATGCATCAAATATTCTGCTACGGGCCTGCGGGATTTCCATATCGGAATGTCTTTTTTTCATTCGTTCTTCCTGGTAGAGAAAATCTCCTTACACATGATCATGGAATGGAATGCTGTACAGCATCACTCGCGTGGCACAAATGCTCCGGCTCACACACACACACACACATAAAAGTAAACCCATTCAACCATCATCATGAAATTCCATCATAGCCTATACTTTTTTAGTTGTTCAGCAACATTTCGCGTACGTGCCTACAGCTGATTGGGCTGGATTAGGTCATGTACGGTGCCGGTGATGATGAAAAAATGGTGAAGGTATGCGCGTAATGCAAGCTCCAAGTGCACAAAAAATGCAAAAGAAAGTAAGAAGAAAGTCATCTTTGGATAGCTCTGAATGCTGAAGAACCGAAGGAAGGTAGAGTAGTAGCGATGAAGATAGCAAAAACTAATTCCCTTCACAGAACAAGCCCCGACCGCAGGGGCACAGCGGTCCTTCTGGCACCGTGCGGACCTAATGAACCGGTTTCAAAATGAACGATTAGGTAATCTACTGATCAAGGGTGGACTCTCTCTCTCTCTCTCTTTCTATGTGTGTTTTATTTTACACCATCTTTCCACTGATGTAAACGACCCACACACCAAATCCTTTTCGGACGATGTAACGAGCACGTGCTTGCAAGGGAAAAACGTGTTTCTTTCCGACCGAGGACAAGAACCAAGAGCCACTTTTCTTGGGTGTCTTTTGCCCATTCCCAGAAAACAGGTTGTTTCTGAAGATATCGTTTAGGGGGGTTTCCTGCTGGATGTTTATGGTGCGCTTAAACATTGTTCTACCCGTGAATGTATGCACCTGCAACACTAAACGCTTCGATGAGCTTCGAGGCGTTGTAAGGAGCGGACAAAGTGTAAAGAGGTGAGGTGTGGAATGGCAAAAACTAATTTGTATTTATGTGCACTTCTCCCGCACAGAATTGGTGGGATGGGAAAATTGTGTTACGGCTCTTTGCAGTGCGCTTCGATATGTAACTTAGAACGACCATGCGTCTCCATCGAAAGCGTTGCATTAGAAGCCACGTGTTGCGAAAAGAGTTTGCCCAAGGAAAAGAATGGTCCGGAGGTGTGTGGTTGGCTATTTTCAAGCTGTTTGACGTTCAATCACGAGAAATAATTTTACCAACAAGCCAACAACAAGGAAATTACTTTTAATAATTTACAAATTGCAGTACTGCAATTTGCATAAGAATAAATTTGATTATGTTTTTGAAACAAATAATAGGAACAATTTACACATGAAAGTCCTCAGTCAGTAAAAGATAGAGACGGTTTTATGACTAATATCACAAAAAAGGGTATATATTGCATACCTTCAGGCGCATATTTTGTATACTTCACAATACACAATCTATCAACAGTCCCACCAACTTATCGTGCACTTAGTTCGGGGTTTATATTACGCATTTATTTTATTGCAAAAGTTGCGTATTTTATACCTCGTAAACTAAACTGTGTTCGTCACTGTAGCACTGTACAGCGTCGGCCAACAAATGGTACACTCATGCTGCTCACTCAGCTCATAAAAAAACACCATTTCCCTAAGACAACTTAATGGGGTGTGTTTGGTTTTGTAACTGTAGCTCTCAGTACGGGGGTTTGCTTCCTCGCAAGTTTTCCTTTAAGTTCCCAACACACCCATTTTGATGGTGTAAACAATCAAATGGAATATGAACACGTTCCAGGGCCAGTTCCAACGAAAAGTTGTGTCATTTTAGTTTATTATTTATGACAAGCAGAGGCAAGCAAGGTGTCAATGATGTAGCAAAATGGTTGTCTCTATCTAAAAATGGTGTTGGCCAATTAAATGCTTTCAGGATGCTTCTTATAGACCTCTTAACGCGCCCAAAACCACTGTCACGATCTTTCCTTGTAAATTGCTTAAAAGAGTACGCTCTAATGGCCCTTTCTAATGACATCGTGCGTCATCATTCAATCTCCTAAACTACAACTCAAAGCCTAAATCCCTTCTAGACCTAACACTCCATCAAATCTATTACTAATGCAATCTATTCTTCCATTACATGCCATTTTGTGCTCCAAACATCACCGGGTTCGATGGTACACAGGACTTAGCATCAAATGCTACAACTGTG
This sequence comes from Anopheles maculipalpis, assembly GCF_943734695.1. Classification (NCBI taxonomy): domain Eukaryota; kingdom Metazoa; phylum Arthropoda; class Insecta; order Diptera; family Culicidae; genus Anopheles; species Anopheles maculipalpis. The sequence goes on from NC_064872.1 coordinate 5,845,381, forward strand.
ACTCAACCAGCAACGAGGAATGTATGGACCTGAAGCGAAACTCTGCCATCGTCGCCGAGGTAAGGACACACATCCCATCGCTCGCATCACAATTAGGGAAGAACCTTTGAGTGCGTGCTCCAATATTAATCTTCAATTAAGCCGTCACAGACAGAACGATACGTATATAGAACCACGTCAGGTGAAGTGTGCCTCAACACTTAAACACTATCCACTCCTAGTCCTGGCCTGAAAATGGCACCTACATTATAGCAATAAAACAACAACCAACGGGTGTGAGTGTGTTGAAATATGTTGCACGTCCTTCAGTCCATTATTGACCAATAATGTATCGTGTCACGAACGGGTACATGCGAGCGACGAACGAGTACATTTGTTTTGATAAATAAATTTGCAGTCCATGCCTCACGTTTAGGAGCTCTATTTTGGGGAAGTTTAACTTCTAGTGGTATTATTTAAAAGAAGAAAATAGTGCTGCCACTTACTAAAAGCATTGACAGACGCTACATGGCATCTGACCTTTTTGTTTACCTTTTCTCTCCTCCGGGCACGCAGACATGTACGCCAAGTAAAATGGCGGCCACAACCGGTAACTGGCTGGCGGATCTGACCCGCATCGAGTACTTTGGCGGTACGGAAATTACGGTCCCGATGGTGTGCCAGAAAATCGTCGCTTCTAATGGTACGTAAACGAATGTGTCTTCTAACGGGGATAACTTAAACTAACCGCTCTTTCTTCCTCTATTGTTCTTCTACAGAAAATGGCGACACAATGACGTACCGTGGCTGTCAGCTGGACGGTGGTAAAACCGATCCCTGTCAGATTGCGTACGGCAAAGCGAAGCTTCAGCGTGGCGTCAAGATCGAATCCTGCTCAATCTGCAAGGATGATGGCTGCAATGGTGCACCACCCCGGTTGGCAGGTCGGCCAACGGTTTGGTTCCTTGCCGGTAGCGTGCTTGCCCTGTTCGGATTCACATCCCGACGACTGTTTCTGTAAAACGTACTCATCCGCATGCATCATGTTGTCGCCACATCTAACCTGTACATATTGATTGATTTGATAAAATCAACCCGCACTTATGCACACGTGGAATCGCTGCAGCTAACCGCATAACTGCGTCAACTGCGACGCCAACCCCCCCGTTTATCGTGTCCTAATCCACAATGGCACGCACCTACTATAAATAGGGTCCCTCGTGCACTCTCTCTCTCTCTCTCTCCCTCGCTCGCTAGCTATATAATCGGTATCGAATTAATAACTTGGCCAGTTTAATCATCCCATGCCTTAATCAATCTCTGAGTCACACACCCAAAAACCCATTCACAACCCCATGGTGGAGAGACGGTGGTGAACGGTGTAAGATGGCAAGCTTATTATGATAACACGCGTGGCGCGTGAGTCATACACACACCACGGTATATTTTGCACGGTGTAATATTGATCGATTTTTATTTTCCGATTCTTCTACCGGGAGACACGCTAGTGATTGAGTAGATAAAGCTATGAGCAACGCAAAACTATTGGAGGAAGAATGGGATAATGTAAAGCGGGTGAATGGATAGCGTCGCAAGTAGTGTAGTGTATCGCCCAACAGGCCTCATTTAGTGTTTGGCGATAAGGCAGGCAGACCGAGACACGAGTTGATCGAAGCTAGTAGGGAAAAATTAAGCTAAGAATGTGGCTAAGAATACTGATTTAGACATAAAACTTGAATAGAATTAGCAAACAAGGCAAAACGAAAAAGGAAGAAAAAGTAAACAAACGAAATACTATTGGAATACAGTCCCCCATGATCAAATTCACGCATATGCCTTCATTCGATTAACAAAACCAAAAAAAGAGAGGGAAATGGAAAACCAAAAATAAGCGCAAAACTTGTTGGGAAGCCATAAGTTAAGGATTGTCGTGACAACTGCATTTTGAATAAACACTAAACTAGATAACAAAACACCACACTACCACCACCATCCATGCGTAAGCAAAAGTAGCAAACGAAAGTGAATGAATGGAAGCAGATTTTAGCAATTAAGTTTAGCGCGCGCTTCAACAAAAATGTCGCTCTGCTGTCGCACGATCAATCTCTTAGAAGGTAAGATAAGCTAAATAAGTGACGGTATGGGGACGATTTGATATAAAATTAGAAACCCTTTTTGGCAGACATGGGACATGTTACTGCAGTTTCCGTTTGTTGTTTGACACAATAACTATTAGCCAGAGCTGGTATGGGTTGGGCATAAAATTGGAATAAATTCTAAGATCCCAGCTAGCGAGCTAGCAATATTAGAAACCACCAGAACGCCCGCACACAAGCTATATTTTTCAATGGCAAAATCCCAACGTGTGGTAGTTTTTCATCAATGAACAAGGGTAATGGCACGATAATGATACTAGTATTGGTCATAGTAATAGCATGTAGCAGCTAAACCAGAAAGCAAGCAAAAAGATCACAACACACATACATTATGCACAACCAAGATAAGCCGATAAGTGTGACAAAAGTCTTTTCTTTAATAAAAAAAAGTAATTACAAACAAGTTGGAGCTGTTAAACGTAGTTAAAAATAAAACTACTTGCAACAGGTGGTGAAGGTGACAAAGAAAACAACAACGTGTGCTTTTGTTGCTGCTCCGTACGCAAATATATTTTACAAGAATTGAATGAAAAAAAAAAACATTTAAACAAGAGTTTCATTAGCAGCGTTTCTAAAGGAAATTTTTAATTAATGCGTAACGCACACAACACGTTATTAGTCAATTTTCAAACATTTGTTCGTTGTATGTGTATATAAAAGCATGTTTGCTAGCAAAGGTTTTGTAAACAATCAATTTTGATGATTCACGGTAATGTATTAGCTCTTTTCTTAGTGAATTAATTGAAAGATAAAAAAAACATGCATTTTTTTTGCAAATAGCACTTGTAGTAAAATTTAGCCTCAAAAGAAAATGAAAAAGATCATAAAAAATGTTAGAAAACAAAGATCATTCAAAAACAAAAACAAATTTAAACAAAAAACTCATCACGCAAATAATAACAACACAAAAAAATGCACTGAAAAATGAGAGTAGAAACCAAAACCCAAAAAAAAAAACACACACACACATGTAACACAAGATTGAGAGGAAAATAAATGACACTATCAATAAATAAACAACAAAATACCACAAAACTGCTGTTACACTTTATCGCACAAAGAAAGTGAAAGTAAAGGAAAAAAAAAGCGTTGACCTTGTAATAGTGATCGACTCGAACAGGTATGACGCCTCGTTGTTGACGCTCTTCATTAATCAGCAGTAATGTGACTCCACTTCGAGCAACAAGCAGCACCGAGCAGCACATGCTAAGTATAGCAATTTCCGTTACATGTTGCTACTGTTGACGTTTGTGGGCTATAAATGGGCCCATTCCATCCGAAACCCTCCCTAAGTTGAGGCTCATTGATGGAAAACTAATTGAACGGCTTGTGTGGGCGTGTGATAGTTGGTGAGGACACACAACTATTGTTGGAACGTGTAACCTTGTACTCGTTGTTTTTTTTTTTTCAAACAGGAAAATATGATTACAGCACGACAGAGAGACGCCATTCGTGTGAGTCTTCAGCAAGTTGAATCCTCCACCACGGGGATAAATGACCCTCTCGTCGAATCTTCAAACCTATAGGCCATAGGTTCCTCAAATACTTCGACAGCTAAAAACCAAGCAGTCAAGGATGAAAGTTTTATTATGACGCACACCGCAAATTAAGGTTACATCTGCCATCTGATGTACGTGCGCGTGTCTGTCGTCTCCTCAAGAGTACGGATGCACTTCCACCGTAAATGTTGTCCAACGATACACAGCACATTAAACGCCCGCCAAGTCATTTAAATGACTGGCAGTGAGTGTGGCATTTTGGAGAGTTTTTGGAGCTACCTTTTGCCCCATTTGCTTGATAAGTGGCTGATAAGCCCTCGTACCCGTTTCGTTCTACCGTATGGTGTACGTCACACATAGGTTACAACAACCTGCACACAAACGCGCGAGGAGTCATTTGGTGAAATTTGCTACGCGCATTGTTCGAGGAACCGTTGGGGACATTGGGGGAGGAGGAGTAGTTGACGGGCAGCAATGACGGGTGGCTGATTAGTGGGTGTTCTAATATAAAAACCCATCCACAGGCAGGTGCGCGGTTTCAGTTGTGTGACCGAATTCTAGTGAACCTGATCGAGCAGAACTTGCCTTAGTAGTTCAGTTTGGGGAACCATTTAGTCTGAGTGTGTGTGTGTGTGTGTGCGCGCGTTAGTGTGTTTATATAGTGATCTAGTTCCAAGTGCTTTTGTGAGGCCTATTGTGCACTTACCTGTGATAACGTTGAACGGTGCGATAGTTTTTAAACAAGCTGTCCAAAATGAACGCGAAACTGATAGCAACGTGGCTACTACTGGGAGTGTTTACAGTGAACACAGGTACTGTGTGACTAAGAGATTGAAGCTTAGGACACACTTACTAATTGTGATCATTTCTTGGTTCACTCTTCAACTCCAGCACACGCACAGCTCCAGTGTTATGTGTGTGACAACTGTCCCGATCCGTTCGAGGGCACCTCGTCCCAACTGCAGGCCTGCCCAGCGTCAGACTCAACCACCACGACACAGACACCTCCGGCCGGGGACACAACAGTCCTAACGCCTCCACCACTACCGACGGGAGTAAATCCAGGCGATACGACGACCGCTGCCATAACGACGGAAGCTCCACCAACTCCAAGCACGCCGGAAATAACGCCACCACCGCTACCGGGTCGCCGAAAGCGTCAGACAGCGACCGGATATCGGTGCTTCCGGATCGAGCACTGTAAGTTAAACAGGGAAGGATAGTTTATTTGAAATTTCTTATATCTAATGCAATGCTTTCGAACTCATCTTTTCCGCGGGATGCAACAGCAAACACTGTCCGTCGAGGTTGTGCTGCGTACCTGGGCAATCAAGCCGATACCTGCTCGTCCGTTAACGGTGGAACAGTTCCAACGGAGTGTACAATTTGTGACTGGGATGGATGTAACAGTGCGACCGGACTGCGTGTGTCACTGGTCGCCCTACTGCTAGCCGTACTGCTTTCCGTTGTGCTGAAGCAGTAAACACACCGTTCGAACACTAAACCTAGAAGTAGAAGGTTGCCACTCAACTTCGAGCTGTGCTCGTCCATCTAAACTCTCCCCTCTCCCCTCGTTGGATTGGTACTAGAAAGCACTATTGACGCACCAGATTCATCTACGCAGCGCACTAGGTTATACGATTATAGGCTAGACAGGATTATCCAAAGCAGAAGAAGATGGTGAGCGGTCTGATGACAAAATAAAAGCGATAAAACTAACCCACCCCTGACCGGTCTTGGGTGATTAATTAAAATAAGCAAAAGGATTTAATTTTATCTTCATGCACAGATTACGTTGCTTATCTGCAATTACAATGGAAGGCTTTTCTTTTTGGCAATGATCAGACACCTAAATCACCTCTCTCACGAGTGACTAATCACACCCGATAAGTAATTCCCAATTCCCATTGGTAGCACCGGAAATGTACATTAGTCCCTTGCTCCAAACAAACCATTCTTTCCCAACGAAATTCAGCACCCTCCAGGGAATACTTGCCCCTTTTTTCGCAATATGTATGTGTCCCGTAACACGTGTACGTGACAAATCCGAACACCCCTTGGTATCTGCCGATCCTCTACACGTCAGGTCGAGTAATTATGTGCAAACGGAACGGTTTGCACCTGTCAGCCCGGTATGCGTTGATAGATCGGTCGAGCGATATCGGCGAGGGTCGGCCGAAAACCATTTGATTAATCACAAACCGATTACTGTAGAGCGCACGGGCGACGGGTGTTCTGGCATGGAAATTGATGAATTTGGATGGTTATTTGGTAATTAGCTGGTGTAATATGTGTGGTATGGACGCATCAGTTACGAAAGGTGTTAGGTATGAAACACGGTGTTGCGTTTATCGCCAGGTTCCATGTTTAAAGTTGATAATGACATTGTTTTGCAGTAATGAAAAAAATGCACCCATTAACACTATGATTCATATTAAATTGTTTTGATCATCAAACACACACACACATTTTCCCACATTAAATTATAAAAAAATCGTTAAAAATGTTTGAAATCATTCTGTATGACAGTTCAGGCGTGCTGCTTAGCACTTATGCCCCTAAATGTAGGCAATTTTCACTCACTTTATAACAGACGTAAATAAGCTTTTTGTTCATCAAATACCCCACGACGATATGCGGAAGACATCGATAGTGGTTAAAGAAAGGAAACTAAGGCCGTTTACTAATCTGTTTGTTGTTCAAAACCGGATTTATATAGTTTAGTCTTATGAAACGAACTTATTGAGTAATCAATCAACTTAAAACGATGATTCGAACAATGAAACAAATTCTCCATTTTACATTACAGCGTCATTACAGCCTGTCTATATACTAAAAAAAACTATGGGTACAACCAACAAATGAGTGGGGTGGCCCGGTGATGAGGCGATATCGGGGTCCAAATCCCATCCGGACCGTCTCCCCGTACTGAGGATTGACTATCCAACTACCTGTTATCAGCAAGTCTAGTAAGCCATTAGATGGCCGGCGTGACCTAACAGGTCGTTAAGCCAAAACGAAGAAGAGTGGGAGACATTTCCTTCTCGCACCAATAAAGTGCGCCTTATCCCGGGCGGGCTCGGTAGAAGTGGGTGTTGCGAGATTCTATCTTTGTTCATTTGCGATAACTGTTTTTTTTTTTTGTTTATTTATAGAGGCTTTGAGTCTTAGAGACTACATTCGCCTCTCTGCTGTAGATAAAAGATGGTTTAATCTAATACAAAACTATCGTATATGTGGCTTAAATATTATGGAAAACTATTGCGATTATGGCATATGGTATCGGATTAGTTTAAACTATTGCTTAAATTTCATTGTACTGATGCGTAAAAATCTAATGAGGCGGTTCTGCTGGAGTTTGTCGCGTGATAGGAATGTCAGTGATGTCAACACGACAGAAGTTGCAGTGTGGAGGACTGGATTTTTCTAGGAGGTAGGAGTGCGTAAGGCGAGTATGACCTATACGAAGGCGGAAAAGGACCCGTTGGATGTGGCTGGATTCGGTATCTTCCCATGAAGAGGTGCTGTGCTTGATAAGACGGAAAATAGCTGGTAGCTTGTAATGGCTTTGCCATCGTCTCCTTATTGGCTGGAGCCTTCTCTGTTGGGCACCGTTTAGACATGATGCAGGATCACGAAATTTGGTACTAGTTCTCCGCACCTTGTGGCTTGTTGACGACAAAAAGTCATGAATCCGTAAGGTTACTATATAATCGAAATTGAACATCCCGCGAACAGTAAGATCGCTAGCAAAGGCTATAGAACTCCTATACCTAACTTTATTACCATCTGAGAGCAGGAATACCGTTGACGCTATTTTGCGGCACAAGCATAAACATTCCCAGGCTGTCGCGTATCGGCATCGTCGAGGATCATGCCCGAACGACTGTTAAGATCCCGGGTCTTGTCGCATTTAACTGTCGTCACACATAACCGAAGATGAAGGGATCAATGCCGTTCTCCAGCTATGGTGCTGACCCTCTAGACATCATGCGAATCTACTGAGACCGCATAAAACCAGGTACGCAGGGAAACTTGCAGTGAGCAGGCATCTACCAGCGGGTTAAAATGTCAATAATGATGCCCTCAGAAACATCTCCGTTTAGGCCTATCTAAGAATCCGTTTATATTTTCAATTGCCGCGGAAACAGCAATGAATAGTCAATAGGAAGTTGAATAACAATTTTCTAAACTATTGCATTCATTTATTTTATCAACACATCTATTCATTGTCTCCGATACAAACATAAACATCAAACTCAAAAAAGAAATCACAGCCCGCTCATACCTATTACCAATTGCTTAAATTCGTTCTCACTCGTTGCAGAGTGAGTGTCCACAAACCCGGCAACTCGTAAAACCACCCTCAGTGACCGGCATCTGTCCTTGATCGCACACCCCAACAGCGTATCCTTCAATTTCAGCACATCCACGGCGATGAATCGTCTCCTTCTGGTGGTCTATTCCTAAAATAGATTCCGCAAAGTATTAACGCCCGGCTCAACTTCAACATTTGCGGCACAAAACGTACCCTTACTGCGAATCGTCGCACAAACGAATCGCTTTTGTGGTTTTAGATGTCCCTTGGCCTTTCCAAACGGATAGTACGTGGTCGGTGGCGTTAGTATCGGATTGCCCGGATACCAAGCAGTACTGCCACCGCCGACCAGTGGTGGTGGGGTTAGCAGAGGATCCCAAGGATACACCTGATTACCACCACCATTGCCGTACAGTGGTGGCGGTGTGATGATCGGATTACCCGGGTACCAGGCGCCTCCATTATTATCTCCACCAACAACCGGTGGTGGCGTTAGTAGCGGATCCCACGGATAGTACTGGTTGCCATTCGGAGGCAAGGTTGGCGGCGTAAGGATAGGGTCCCAGGGGTTTGCGTTCCAAGCAGGGGTAGACGGTGTCAGTACGGGGTAGGTTGGGTTGTAGCTTAACGCATTAAGATCGAGCCCATTCTTGGCGCTACATTCGACAATCGTTGGCGCTTGTTTGGTACAATCATCACACGAAAAGCAACGGATTTCGTTTCCTTTAGCTGAAACAAAGCAAGGTATACTGATTAATATTAATACTTTAGGGCGGCAGAAGAAACTAGACACTTACCTAACGCTGTAAAAAATGCAAAGCAAATCGTAATACACTGTAACTTCATTATCGTATTGATAGTCCTAAAGAAAACAAAGTCACAACACAATCACTGCCCACAATAAATCATGAAATGCAACCACTTCGCGCCGCTTTATATATAATTACCGTCCCGAAAAAGGGTTCATACGAGCAAAAAGATGAGTGACCAATCAGCGTGCCGCTCACGATTGATACACCTATCTAAATATAAATATCTTATCACGAGCCAAGCCACACGCCGAAGTCACTCCCAGAGGTCGCATCCAAAAAAAAAATCGCTAGTCATCGGAGTGGCAGCAGTGGCAGCAGTATATGCAAATATATCCCCGGCCACACTCTCTCCTCTCCAACCCTAGCAGCCAGTGTCCAAGTTGATCGAACGATCTTACATTCCGATGCGGGGTGGTTTGGAAATTCCTATCTCTGTCTTAGATTCTTCTACCTCGCAACATTACTTGACAGAAAAATAGAAGGGCGCGTGAAACGGCAATGACGCACCGGCGATAACAATTTCATTTGTAATTGTGTTTTTGAGTTTTATTTGGAAAGGAATTTGATTTTTTTAAATATTTGCTAGACAATTGTAAAAATGTTTACCTGTCCTCGGTACTAGGGAGGCGACAGACAGAATGTCTACTCATAGAACGTCCGCAAACATTCCACCCATAACTCAAAATCCCCCCGCCGTTATCTTCGTTTCGCTTGATGAATGCATGTATTCCACACACAATTGTTTGCAGGATTTATGATAAACATCGTCCAGTGCTTGACCACCCGGTGGATGGTATAATCTTCTGTCTACAGATAAAGCGTTCAGTTGACACACATTCCATGTGTATGGAAGCCAGTTTGAAGCGGTTTCGTTTGTTCGTTACCGATATCTGGATTGGGCAAGGTTCATCTATTACTTGCTTGTAATTGAGAATTATTAACGATTACTAGCAGAGGATTAACAATCGCGCTTGTTAATTCGCTCTCATACTCGTCTTATCAGGTATTTATAGAGCCGCGATGAAAGTACTACTTACAACACTTCCTATCTTGGTGATAATTATGATGATAATCTTAAGGTCAAACACCAATTTTTAGCTGGAAGTACTAACAATTGGATGCTTGTGAAGCTTTACAATACTTTAAGTTAACGGCTTAAGCGTCTAGTTAGGCAATTGCTGCTGCTTAAATCCAGTGGCGGATTTAGTCTTTCAGAGGAGACCTAAACGTAGTGAAAAATGGGGCTCTCTATCACGTTGAATCTAAGGTTCGTTAAGTGTCTACCGATGTGAATCACATCTAATCGGATTTTTAGCAAATTTTCTCTACATTCATTGATTTATTTATCATTGATCATTGATCGGAATAAGTCAACAATCGTATCTGGACTGCAAAAATTACTTAACGGAGCAGCCAAAGACGTTAAATAAAATGACTCAATTTTTTTTTTATAATTAATTACGAAGGCTTCAACTTCAAACGGCAGGACCGGGGTTCAATTCCCATCCGAACCGTCCCCCCGTAGTGAGGCCTGACTAACCAACTACGTGGTATCGGCAGTCCAGAAAGCCATTTCGATGGCCGGCATGACCTTAGAGGTCGTTAAGCCAAGAAGAAGAAGATTTTTTTAAATATTGCCATTTCTATACTTAATAGTCCTGTATTTCACCCCCACAGTGGTCACACATAATCTACTCCGATATATAAGTTCAGAGGAATTATTTCTAATAGTGGAATCGCTTTCGTACATCCTTACGAGGGCTTCCGTTACAAAATAGTAGGTTGAAGTCCGATCAACCTTCACTGATAATCCCCTGATAAGCACCCCCATCGTCACAAATAGCTTCTCTGTGATGTGATTCTCTGTCGTCACAAATAGCTTCTCTGTGTATGCAGAATCCTGTTCCTGTGTATTTATTACACTGACTAGTCCAATAAATACCTTCCGTGCACTCCGTCTCCGATAAAGCATACGCAATGCAACTAGCTCCATTCATAAACACGACGCAATCTACAGGTAGAAGATCCGGGTTAGGTAGATTATTTAGGCCTTCTCAGCTTCTCCCCTTATAGCTTTACAGCCAAACGCGTAATACCGTATCCGACCCAAACAGCAATCGACGTTGCTTCGCTTGTATTGTATCTTTATGATCATCCGCGGTTTCTTGTTTTATCGCCCGCTTATCACCCGAATTTCGGTAAGGCCAATCCACGGGTGTTAGCCTATATAAGCGAGTGTAACAGGCGTGTCAGTGCGACTTAGTAGTAGGACAAACCGAAGCCAGGTTAGCAGTAGATGAAAGCAATGGTGAAAGTGAGTGGAACAAGTGTAGTGTTGTGGCCATCAAGGGAGAAGTGTTTAGTGATCAGTGTGATGGTGCTGATGGTACTCATCCCAACGCCGGTTAGAGCTGTGGTGATGTGCTACTACTGTGATGGATGTGACGTATACATGCCAACGCAAATGAAGCCTTGTGAGACTGAGTGTAGCGTTTGGTATTCGAGTGAGTTCTTGCCGCCAGTTTACACAATATTGTGGATGCTCTAGCTAATCGTACTACGCGATACGTTTGATGTGTTCCCTAGAAAATGGAGATACCACGAACGTAAACCGAGGATGTCTGGAAGAAGCCGAGCCTGATGAAATCATATCCCAATGTACTTCCGCTTTGTGCAATACGGCCAGCGTCATGCGCTGTGTACGGTGTGACTCTGCTGTGTCAGATGAATGTGAGACCGTCATCTGTCCTGACAGAACGCCACAGAACAAATGTTACCATAATCCGGCAGGTAATTATCAAAGAGCTGGTCTGCTTGTCCAAACGATAGAAATGTTATTTGAATTCGAACTTCAAAAAAATGGCGTACAAATATCCCAAGTTATGCCATATCACCGTTCTTTCTTTGCCTTTTTTTAACGAGATAACCTTCCAGTAAGTGATAAAAAAAACGAAAGTGTTTTATAAAGAGGCATCTACTACCTCAACTGCTGCTTAACTTATCGGTAGATGCTGGTAACACGATTACCCAGAGGGGGATTGTGCCATAAATCTTCACTGCGTTTTGAACGCCACACAACAACAACAAAAACTGTCTGAAAATCGTTGATATTAGACAGGCCAATAGCCGATTCGGAAGTGATACACAATAGCCCTGAGTGATGTTGGCACATGGTGGCCCTTTGCTAGATAGATTGCGGAACAGGTTGTAAAACAGCTAAAGTTGCTGAGCGTATGAAGTTTTACCGCTCACTCAATCAAACCGGCGCTTGAATTGGGCGAATTGGCGCAATTCTGTGCCGTTTGGGTGTAAGGAAAAGTTTGGTTAAACAGGTAGTATACTAAGCGATAAAAATTTACTCACTTCACACAGATGGCCATCGAGGATGCATATCGGACCCGAACTACGAAGCCGATTGTACGGGCAGCAAGTCCTGCACCGAATGTTCCTCGCTACCAGGCATACCGTGCAACGACCTTCCACGGTGTGTTGTGTGTGATGTGGGTACTAATCCAGAATGCCCTCAGGATACTCCTTACGTACAGCAATGCCCGGGAACGACCGATCAGTGTTACCGGTATCGGGACGCAGAGCAGGTAGTGCATGTGGGATGTACCAGCGCGGATGACTACACGATCACCTGCCAGGGCACGGCGGCCAACTGTCACACGTGCCTCGGTGAAGAATGTAATCGTGATGGTAAGTGTGGGAACTAGCTAGGAGGAGACGTAAGTAGACGATACCTAATTTCAGGCAGTAATTTGCCATCATTTCAGCAAAGTTTGAGTGCTATACTTGTGTCGGTTGTACATCCGTCGATGTTGGACAGGTTGGCGTGTTGGCGGAATGTAACATCCTCGAGGAGAATCGATGCTACATGCGGTACGATAGTAAGTAGCTGAGCATAAATCCTGCAACCAGAAGAAGGAAAGAAGAGACTCTTTATTAAGACACTTGCTATCTGCCTCATTCACACACAGTGTCCACAAAGGAGACTCACCGTGGTTGTTTCAGTGACACCATCCCAGAATACAATTTTTTCGAGCCGTGTGATGGCAGTAGTTGCAACGATCGGATCTTCCCAGATCATCTCCAGTGCTATCAGTGCGTCGATTGTACCGAAGTAACCGCTGCGGATGCTCACTACTGTAGCAATACCGAGGCTACCGGTTGTTTCATGCTGGAGGAGATCTATTCCGAACCAGAACAATCCAAAACACTCATTCGAGGGTGCAACACGGACGAAAAGTTCACCAACTGTCTGCCAGATCGAAACTGCAAGACCTGCAGCAACAGCAATCTGTGCAACGGGGAACCTTCGCAGGTGCAAAAGCTTTGCGATCAGTGTGACGGTGTCGTAGAATGTGAACAACCAATCGCTAATACACCCTCCTGTGCGGACAGTTCATTCGCCAACCGGTGCTACCTGAGCTCGGATGGTACGAGTGCGATGAAGAAGGGTTGTGTACTCGATCTGGATCCAACCATGGCGGACGTGTGCTACGATCCGTCCGATGCACGTTGCAAACTGTGTACGGATAATCAGTGCAATCAGAAACACTGTGTCCTGTGTGATACGCGTACGGATGGGATGGTTTGTGTGGTGGGAGACAAGACTGCGACTGCCTTGCGGTATACGCTTTGCGCTGGGGACGTTTGCCGAATGGAGATCGATGCCGAGGGTCACACGAGGAGAGGATGTTTGGAAGAGTTCGAGAGTGCTTGCCACCCGGGTAGCTGCGTAGAATCGATCGAGTCCGGATCGAATTCAGGCATTTTCCCGACCGACCGACTCAAGTGTTTCCAGTGTGAAGGGGCGGCGAGCTGCTGGAAGGAGCAGATGGAAGCGCCCAGTGAACAGGAGTACTACTGTCTGCTGTACCGTGGTGCTGAAGATGGTTGTTACATCTACAACGGTAGGTAAATGAAGGAGCGCCCTCTACCGGCAATACGACGCAGTAATGACACATTTGACAGCTTCCGTTGGCATTTTGACATCGCCCAAAAGCTAGCATGATTTGTGGCCTACTACGTACTTGAAAGTCCTTGACGAATAGATGACACTCTCCGCTGTTTTACGACCGACATGCTTTCCCATAATTTTCTATTTAATAGCTGCTGAAATTGAAGTCCTGTAGAACCATGTCCATCATATTAAGGATCTTTTTAATCTGGTTTTTCCTCTGGAACTTGGAACATGAACTTCCCTTATCATCCTCTGGTGTGGATTGCAATTATTCAAGACCGGGTCAGGAGATCTATGCGAAGATCCTCCGAACCAATAAAACGCAACTACGGAAGTCATTCTAATATTTCACATTTTTCCTCTCACTAAAACAGACGGAAGTATGGTTGTGCGAGGCTGTACCACCGATCCCGAAGCCATGTGTGTCGGAGATGATAGTGATCCCCCTGAGCACTGTACCGTGTCGCTGGCAGATCTCAGTAACAACGCTGCTCAGGCACCAATGACCTGTTACGCCGATTGTCCAGGCAATGTGCAACCGTGCTCTATCACCACCTGCTCGAGCTCGACCGATCTCTGCTTCGTGAGCGTATCCATCGGTGGCGTAATAACGCGCGGCTGTACACCAACCTCGTGTCCTGCCGATTCCAAGAATTGTTTCAAGTGTAATGAACCGAACTGTAACGGTGTGTATTCCCTGTGTTCCAAGTGCGACACAGCGTTGGAAACGGATTGTACCGTGGGGGTACAGAACGAGACCATTTGCAAAGGGTTGGCGGCCGGTTGCTTCCAGTATCGGGACGAGGATAGAACGGTGTATGGTTGTGCCGAAGACTCTTCACCGTATTGCTCAGATAATGAGGAACGCTGCCATTACTGCGAGGAGCCATTTTGTAACACGAAAGGTAAGAAACAAGAACTTGCAATGCAATATGAATATCTTTCGTCTAATGTCCCGTGGTGATTCTCACTTTTACAGCTTTAAACTTGTGCTATTCATGTACCGACTGTTCGGATGTTTTGACACCCGTCGTACAGAAGACGAAACTGTGCACGGCCGAAGAGGATGACTGTATTATCGGGTTCTTCGAGGAAAAGATCGATCGTGGCTGTCAATCGGAACTCCCACATCCGTTTGATGACTACTTGATAATTGAAGTTTGTACCGAACCGGGATGCAATCAGTTGTCGGTTCTAGGCTATGTCAGTTGCTACGTTTGTACCGACTGTCCCGACGAACCGAACGACGAATCCGACGCCGTGCGCTGTTTGCTGCCTCCCTCCAACCGGTGCTACACGAAGCGGGAGTCGAGTGGTGTGATTAGTCGCGGTTGTGCAAACAAGGACACACTCATCGGCTGTGTCGATGGAGTAAACTGTGAGGTGTGTGAGCAGAGCTACTGTAACAATGAGCCGATACCGCGTCAGTTTAGCTGTGTGCAGTGTGAGCGCAGTGATGCCTGTGCCGATTACAATGTACCAAGTGATTGTCCCAACACAATCGACCTGGTGTTCGATGCGTGCGTCATACACACCGCGGACACACAGGTAGCGAAGGGATGTCTCAGCAGTTTAGATCTGTTTGAGTTGTGTTACGACGGTAGTAACAATTGTACGGTGACGCGTGAATTCCAAGGAAATGCAAGCCCCGTACAGTGTATAACCTGCAGTGGTGATGTTGATTGTATCCGCGGGGACGTAAATGAACTTCCCAAGTTGACCTTCTTCAATGGGTCTTGTGTGTCGTTTCTCGACGCGAATGGTAAGGTGGTGCGTGGCAATGTGGTCGATTATCCCGAATGTGAGGATTCACTCAGCTGTGTGGAGTGCTTCACCGATGTCTGCAATGGCGGTCTCTTCCCTGACGATCGTTTATTGTGCTATCAGTGCAGTGGTGAACAGTGCGCTCGTCTACAGTTGGCAACAATCGATCCGGAACCCTGTTTGCGGTACGATACGATCAACGCCAAGTGCTACACGTGGTACGAATCGCCTTCCAGCGCACAACGAGGCTGCAGGTTGGATGACGCCGTATGCGAATCGGAGGGTGTGCTGTGTCAAGACTGTACGGACAGTGGATGTAATGTGCTCGGGTACGATGACTTTGACGACACCGAGTTTTGTGTCCAGTGTAGCTCAAATCGAGGGTGTGATGAAAGTCCGGCAGAAGAAACTTGCAACGGAAAGGGTGGATGTTATACGTTTTTCTTGAGCACCAACAGCTCGTTGGTGATCGCGAAAGGGTGCGTTTCGGAGCTGCAGGAGAGTATGGTGTGGTATGATGAGTGCGTCAATAGTGAGAATAGTGGCCGTTGCGAACGGTGCTACGGAGATTATTGCAATCGCAACAGGTGTTATGTTTGTAACTCACTGTTGGTTGGTGGTAGCTGTATCGAGCCCAGCGTCCGCAGCACTGAGTCTTCTACGTGCAACGAAATCGATGAGTGTGTGGCATTTATAGATGGTAAGTGTAAGACTACAGTGGAGTAGTATACCTAACCTTCCCTATCTTCGGTCCATGGAGGGCCTACCGAAAATAGTTTCTGTATATTTGAATGGCCTAAAACGTTTTTTTATGTCTTGATTGTGCGGAATCGTTCACATAATCAGCTCGTTTGGCACTGCACAATATTTAGATACCACTGAACAGATCTTCACCACCTACGAGGACCCATACGAGAATTTTCCTCGCGAACGTCAGCTTAACAGCAGCTTAAGTATCTCGTACGTGAGCACTGAGATCATAACTTAATCCTGCTTGATACAAGTCTTAACCAACCAGACGTATGAAGAGACTAGGAACAAATTTATAAGGAAGAAAAAGCTAACGATTTGACTGCACTCGATGGATGGATAGACGGATATGATACATTTGATAGAACTTATCATACACAGGCGAACAAAGATGTCTTCATCGATTTTGATGAGAATCCATTACATCTCAGAGGCGTGCCTCCCCAGTTAGGTTGTTTGCGGGATGCTCGAAGATGCGAGCTTCAATCAATCAAAGGTCCTTATATCACTCTATCTTCGAGCATGATAATCTCCTACCAGATAATATTGGAGAGATGCTCGAAAAAACCCAAGGACTTTGTTCAATGGTTTACCAAGGATTCTAAGAGTATCGCTATCGTAGTCCTTAAAATTCCCAATTAGCTTGCTTTATGCAAAAAAAATCAATTCAACCATGACTTGGTTAATTCAACATTAATGACAATCGTCATCTCATCTTTCCAAACACCAGATCATTATCACACCGTACGTGGATGTAGTGAAAGTTTCCAGCAGGAACAGCTACTGGAATGTACCGAAACGAGCGGAACGTGTCACCGTTGCAAGGGTGATTACTGTAACGGTGCACCACTACCTCGGGATCGCATCAAATGCTACCAATGTACTGGAACGGAACTCGACTGTCTCAATCCGACGAAGAATAGCGAACAGTACTGTACTATCTACCGGGAAGGAGAAGACAGTTGTTACACTTATTTCCAAGGTAATGGAGGTCCTAGTTATGCTTTCGCCGTTTTTTCTGATTTTTTGCTCTTTTTTATACAGATGAAACGATGGTCGAACGCGGTTGCACTCTGGAGCGTTCGACACCATGTGAACAGCCCTGCCAGCAGTGCAACACAACCGGGTGTAACAATCAGCCCGCCCTCGTCCAAAACACTCTCAGCTGTGCTCAGTGTTCTGGTGACAATTGTCCAGCTATCGATGAGCCAACCGATATGACATTAGTAAAACCGTGTCCGGATGAGATTTTATTTGGTCGTACCGATCAGTGCTACTCTTACTTCTATCCGGACGGAACACTCGAAAGAGGATGCCTTAGTCGCTTGTCTAAAAGTGAAGAGCAAGACCTTGCGGCCCAATGTTTGGACGCGTCGGATGTAACCTGCAAACTCTGCTCGGGTAATGGTTGTAATGCACGGAATGTAAATTGTTTCGTGTGCGACACGGACACGTTTTCCGGTTGTGCAGATACCCTCAGTGAAACTGAGCATAGTGCATACGTTCAGGCATGCGGCACGGTACAATGTGTTTCAGTGCTGGAAGGAACGGTCACACGGAAAGGCTGTTCCGAGGATTATACGGTGAAGTGTGAATCGGACGACGAAGTTGTGTGTGAAACATTCGATGGTTCCATGTCGAATAGTGCCATTTATCCTGCGGGTCGTTTGCAGTGTTTCCAATGCCAAGGGAGCTCCTCGTGTAATGAGATCCAGACTTCCAGCAGATCAGCATCGGTGTGCCAGCAGTACAATGCTAACGATGAGTGCTACACGTACGTCTCCGGTAAGTGATGTAAAAAAATCCTTCCATCTTCAAATGCATCTTGTTGCTGATCTTTCACACACTGCTTCTTGTAGACATCGGCGAAACTTATCGAGGTTGTGTATCTGACTCACCGGTATCAAATCCGTGCATCCAGCAGCCGGATCTATGCGTCCGATGCAATGACGAACCGGCATGCAACAATGAGCCTGCCATACGATCGAACGAACTCATCTGCGCCCAATGTACGCGTGCCGTTGATTGTGAAACGATGGAAGAATTTGAACGTTGCACCCAGCTGGTACTGCTTGGGCGGCCCGATTCCTGCTACGTACAAACGTTTGCCGGTGAGGTCGTCGCGCGTGGATGTCTCAGTGATGCGCCCGCTTCGTTGCGTGATAACTGTCCTGACAGCGGTGCGGCTAATAGTGAATGTTCCTCGTGTCTGTGTGATCGTTGCAATGGTCCACCGGTTCAGTGTGTTAGCTGTGAAGGTGAGACAGGCTGCGGGGAGGTCCTTGGAACGGAAGCGAAGCTTGTTTCGTGCCAGACAGGAAGTTGTGTCTCGTTCGTTAAACACCTTACCAACGGTTCTTCACTCATCGTCAAAGGTTGCTCGGAAGTGTACGAGCGGGACACTTGCGGCAAAGGACACCCAAGCGAAGCTAGCTACCAACTTTGCCATTCTGTTGGGTGTAATGATGTGCTGTTTCCTGCGGTGCGTTTGAAGTGTTACCAGTGTGAGGGTGAAGCCTGCTCCGATCCATCTTTGGAGCCAACGATCTGCGAGCCATATAGGGAAGGTGATATGTGTTACAGCTTTTCGGATCGTCAGCAGAAGGGTTGTTGGGGACAGTTGGAAGACGTGACGGAGTGTACGGTAGGACGGTGTAGTGTTTGTGGTTCTTCCGATGGGTGTAATGAACAGCCACGTGTTCTGGAGTGTATTGCATGCTCTTCAAAGAACGATCCAGGATGTGTCGATCCGATGGCAACGGTAATAGGCAAGAAAAAGTGCCTCATTGGCGGATGTGTTACACTAATTGACGGTGAGTGATTGATTTTAGAATCCTCTAATTACCCTCAATAGGTCCCGGAATTGAAACCAGTACTGGTTTCGAAATGGGTCTCAGCATCGGTCCCGGCATTGGTTCTGGAATCAGTTCCGGAACCAGAAACGATTCTTTAAACGGAACCGGAACTAGGTACTTTTGTTTCCTAGTGCCCCTCACTACAAGGGCGAGGGTATTTGATATATCAGGTGCAAGGGCATTTGTCTAATGAGTTCCGTCCATAAGGCGTCCTCGCCCTAGTGGTTTCTTCAGGGGAACCACTTATTACTAAATGAAATGTATGGATCTTTCGTTTTCGAAGGCTCCATACATCGGAGATACTTCAGCTTGGATGCTAGGTCCATAGAATCGTCAATCTGGAAATAGTTATCTGGATATCTTACCTTTCTATCTTAGTAATTCCTATACGATACTTTCCTTCACTGTAAGCTGAGTACTGACTAATATGATTTGACACTCATTTCCATTTCCTACAGCTGATGGCCACACGGTACGAGGCTGTGCGAACGAATACGACGCAACACCAGAATCTTGCACGGCAACTGCCGCTACCACCACCTGCAAAGTTTGCACCGAAGGTGACGCATGCAACGCTGCCTTGTTCCCTGCCAATCGGTTACAGTGCTATCAGTGTTCGGGAGTGGCCTGTTTGGAGGTTTCACAGCAACAAATGGCCGTCTGTCAGCGATACAGTGCAACCGATGCATGCTACGCGTACGCCACCAGTTCGACAAACATCCGCCGAGGATGTTTATCGGATCCGGTTTCCCAGTGTTCGGAAGAGTGTGTTGCGTGTACGAGCAGTGATGGTTGTAATGCCGATCCACCGATCGTTCCTAATGCGCTTACCTGTCACCGATGCGAAGGACCAGATTGTGCGATGCAACAGACAGGCGTAGGAACCGTGTGTCCGGATATTTTGCTAGGCCGTACCGATGCTTGTTACAGCTTCGTGGAGAAATACAGCGTACGAAGAGGTTGTCTTTCGGAGGCAACAACAGCTTGCAATTCAACGAACCCCAACTGTCACGTTTGCACCGGAGAAAGCGATTGTAATGCGGAGAAGTACTCGGTTACGCTACATGAGTGTGTCCTGTGTGATGAGGACGTTGCTGGCGAGCAATGCAAATGGGGATACGATCAAACCGCAGCACAACGATGTACGTCGGATCTGTCGTCTTCTGACGTTGGCTGCTACACATGCTACAGTACAACGGCAGGACAACAGCTGTACCATCGTGGCTGTGCAGGTGAGGCCCGGCAAGCTCAGTGTCAACCGGGTACGGTTCAGGTGTGTCTGGGCGCTGCATGTAACCAGCGCAACGAACAGTTGCAGATATGTGCCAAATGTGAGGAGGGCTGTAAAAACGATCGGTGGAAGGTTGAAGAGTGTCGTGGTATTGTACCGTACGAGCGGCGCGGTTGCTACATTATGCTTGACTCGCGGAAGCACATTGTAGCACGGGGCTGTGCAGCGGATCTTAACGAAGACACGTGGAATCTGTGCTCGAACGTGAAGGATTCGTCCTGTATTACGTGTCTCGGTAATGAATGCAACCATGCGGATATTGGACTGCGAAGAGTGTCCCTCCTTTGGACGCTGCTTCTGACAGCACTACTAATGATAGTTAGTAACCGCGTTCTATAGATTAGTCGAAGAAAGGTGGGGGGAAGAGTATTTTCTCAATATGAATCAGACGAATGAGCATTTTTATATAGTATATAACATACCGTAGTAACAAATCCCGCTTTTTTATTCATTATTTCTATTTTAAAAATATTCTTGCTGATGTTTAAGAGGTAAAATGGTTAAGTAAAACTAATGAAGGAAAAGGAGTCTAATAGTGTAACCCAGTGTAAAAAAAAAATATAATTAACAAATTAGATAGTACAAACTTTCCACATTAGAGTTTAAGAAGAAGTACAACACTATAAAAGTACATGTAGAAAAAGGCTCGAGAAATGATGTAAAAGAAATAGTAAAAAAAAAAAGACATATATAGCTCCCGTCATGTTAGTAATTTTGAATACGGCAACATAAGATTGTTAAAATGGAAAATCTTCTGATAAAGTTTTACCCTGAATCGTTTTTTTCCATAATGGTTCCACAGCACAATTTTTAGTTCAAGTGTTTCACTACCCCGCTTCGAACACGTTAGTAGAGAGAGAGAGAGAGAGAGAGAGAGAGAGAGAAAGAGAGAAAGAGAGAGAGAGAGAGAGAGAGAGAGAGAGAGAGAGAGAGAGAGAGAGAGAGAGAGCCACACGGTTCGAGTGTCTCGGACGTAATATATGCACCAATATATGATTTCTGGGGAATTTCTTCAACTCAACTCGTTCCGATCGTTTTCGCATTCCCTTTAGCACCTCTGGTCTTTATCGAGAACACACTCGGTGTGGTGTTAATATATATATGATGACACTATAATTCTCACCGTTTAATACAGTGTTTTCCACCCTATTGACAAAATTTACCTATTAAGGGACTATTTTTAAGACAGATTTGTATTCTCTTTAATAGTGTTATTTAGGCATTTTTGTCAATATGACACAGTCATTAAAGCAAGCGTCCACATGTTTTGTACTACAATCTAATACAATCAATCTAAAGCATCACGCCTCGGAGCACGTAGACGCTTAGTTCAATTATCCGAAAGAAAAAGCAATATACTTATTTGAAAAATTTGTGCTTTAATCGTTAGCAGTTTGAGTGTCGTATTTTTTTTAAGCAGAAACCTGCTTTTGCTTGGTATGTGTAAAAATTGGAAGGAAGCTCTAGGAGATTATACAAAAAGCAAACCGTTTTTCTCCAACTGTGAGAAACAGAAGTTTGCCTCCACCCAAACTTCATTTTTGGTGTGCTTTTTCTGTGTATTTTTAGTAGATTCGTGTAAAATAGGTATTATAAAAAAGGCTATAAGTGTGTGTGTGTGTGTGTGTGTGTGTGTGTGTGTGTGTGTGTGTGTGTGTATGCTACACGATACTATCTTGTTCTTTTCATTTTGTCATGTAACATGAAATACTTTTTAACACCCTTATTTGTAACAATCCCCTGTCGATAGAAGTGGAGTTTTTCAGTAATTCGTTTGGTTCTTCACATGTCATATAAGCTTTTCTTGGTAATATTAGTTAGTGACAACAGCACCAAGTCGTGTGCATATGCAAAAATCCTCGAATGAATTATCCCATTGTAAAAATCTCCCTCGCAGATCCTGGGGTCGTTTGGCACAGGAAACAGGACGTGTTATTGATTCGTGCACGCTCACAGAGCGTATCTCAATTTAATCTTCTTCTCCCTCTGTACACTTTTGTTACAACTATTCCACACATTCGAGTGCGAGATTCCCCCGCGTTCACTAGAGCTTTTTATAAAAACCGATTTGCGCTCATCATATCAAATGTTTATAGAAAAAGAAAACAATGTTTTTAGTTACGACGCAAAAAGCTTTCTCTCGAAAAATAAACTTCACCTCTCGCAATTTTCTTAAGGCACAGAGTTGGTCGCGATCGCAATCGGCCACGTAACGGGCCCCTTCATGACGATATCTGCCAGACTTTGCTTAATTTTAATGAACCGCCGCTTAAACTCCAAACCACATCCCTTTGACAGCCGGAAATCGCACAGAATCTTCCCGTCCATCTCCACAATGTTTGCCTTAAAGATAAGCTGTAGCTTTCGCCGATCGATAGTCGAAATCGTTATCACACCTTCGTCATTCGATTTCCAGCTATAGCCGAGCTTTTCCAGTGCAGCCGACAATCGCTTCAACGTTTCGTCGCATCGTGTGGAGACGAAGAAGCGCGTCATACGGCGCACTAGCCGCTGGAACGGATTTTGCTGCTGTTGCTGTGTGCCGACGCTCTGCGTCGGATTCAGCTGCGTGCAGAGGATGAGATCGTCCAGCATGGTTGGCTGTGAGAAGCAGAACCCGTTACGTGCTTCGATCGCTTCCTCTACCCCGTTCACCTCCGTATGGACGATTATCGGTACGGGTTGCGATTGGCACATGCGCGAGGTGGAATCATCCAGCGGGCTCGCAATGTCCTGATTCGAGCAGAGTCGTTTCGCGCGTGGCGATGGTCGTCCGTCGAGCACATCACAGCCTCCGCCGCCAGCAGCACCGTGGTGGACACCGCCCACCCCACCATTGTTGCTTCCTATATCGGCAATCCCTGCAAAAAGGAGGAAAATAAAAGCATTTAAAAGGACTGGAAATATCTTCTACTGGAAATACGCAAAAAAGGGTTACATGATTATAATTCTTATAAATTATTTCGTTTAGTTTTATTTCGCACTTGAATATTACATAATACACACATCACTCAAAGGCAAATAATATTTAAAAAAAAACTCAACATAACATCATAACAGTGTGCTAGCGATGTGTGAGGTGAAAAAGGGAGAGGTGGTGCAGAAAGTTGTGCAGTTCGATCAGCCGAATAAATGTTAATAGAAATAATAAATGATAACAAACAAAACAAACTCAAAATGTACACACACATTAGGTTTTTGGTGATAAAGCTGTATGTGGTTAGATTGCGTTCAAACATACAGCTAAATCACCAAAGTCCCAATAGGTGGCAACGGTGAACGGATATAGATTAGCAGGAGCAGGAGAAAGCAGCGCGTGACACGATCCAAACGTAATATTATAGGGGATAAACCATACGTAGAGTAGAAGGGAACACAAATACACAAGCGCAAACATACTTGAAAACTAATTTTTTTATGAAATTAAAAAAGAAGTTTAAATATAAAAATGAGGAAGAAGAAAATATTGCAAAATTATAAATTAATTCGATGCGACGGCATGCACAAATTTAATCATTTACAAAATACGTTTACGTATTTTGTACGAACAAGTTTTATCGGTTTTTAATTATTGATATTTTTATTCTTTATCCCTCGCGCCACATTGAAACACAGCAATAGTACACATTTCTTTACCAATACAACCAATGCAGCAGTGCCACATTTCGTCCATGCTTTGGTAATCTAGCTTTATGAAATAGCTTAAATTCTATCATACAGCTAAAGCGCCAAAGCGCAGACAAACTGGCGTGTTTCGTCCTCTGAAAGCGGTGATGGAGTTTTCTTCTTCCTTTTGAATTTTCACCATTTTAATCGTCGAAATACAACAAACACGCGCGCAGCACTTTACTATAGAAACACGCACATAAGACCATTTATTTAATATTTTGGTAAGTTGCGATCGGTATCAAAAGACATGACAGGCATCAGAACTCTAGTATTTAAAGCGGTCAAGCATTATGCCCGAATACCGGATAGCCGAAACAAACAGAACGGATGTAGAAGGGATAAACTGCATTGGATAATTGCTTCTCTCTCTCTCACACACTCTTTAACGAATTAAACACTTAGGGAAGAAAATATATGCCACCTTTCCTAATACGTACATCAACGGATGATTGACGTCCGCACCCCGGGTTAGGCACTGAATGCTCCTCAGAATTTTTACACTACTGAGAGTCATCCAGTACCTGACCCTGTGTGCAACGAGAGAACGTAACGCTTTCTTGATCGCAGAGGAAATTTATCCGCAAACTATTCTATTATCGTAGACGTACACAGTACTGCGGGAGGCAAGGAGAGCAAACACTGCTGCCCAACTAAATCTGGAAATATTTTCTTCCCTATATCCATCCTCCATCCACCACCATTCCAATGTTGGCTAACTGCCAAAGCGAATGGAAAATGTTACGATGTGAGCTATCTCACAGAAAGCAACGTGTTCCACAGCAGATATAGCCAAAGCTTTCGTGCTGAAAACCTAAATAAATAGATTTACGCCTTCTGCTTTCTTCGGTGGCACACGATATTCTTACATGCACGATATGATTGGAAGGAGAATATCCTTTTCCGATTTTAAACCCACAGGAGAACTGAGAAAGAGGAATGATATTTGAAAAAATCGTGTATCGAGCCGTTCTTTAGACTGTCCTAACATGGTTTTGCTGCTTCACAAAACATAATCCTCGAAACACTCTGCTCTAAGCATTGGATGGTCATTTCATGCTTTTAAACCATTCGGCAGAGCGCAAATGTTATTTCAGTGTTATGGTGGCGGCAGCATATTTGCGGCACCATTTGAAACACGACCACCGGATCCACAAACCAAGCGCAAAAGAGTCTAAAAAAAGCTTATGGAACGCATTAAAAAAAAAGGATTAGAGGATAGTGCGAAGAACACTCATGTTTGAATGAGGGAACATCAAATGACCCAATTGTGATGTTTCATTTCTATAGAAAATTGTTTAACAATTGCAACCATACATAAGAACACCCCCGTGCATAACGTATCAAACCCAAATATAAAAAGGAAGAGAAAACCTTTTATACATACCTTGCAGGTGGAACTGCGTCTGGCACCATTTGTGGTCCTGCAGCTTGTCCAGCGTTAACCGTTGGGCAGGATTTGCTACCAGTATCTTTCGTAACAGCGAAAGCGTAAGCGTGTCCAGCTTGCACCAGGGCGTTGAGGTAGTGTATTTGTTCTCCTTCCAGCAGAGATACTCCGCACACCCGGACGACGGTTGATCCCAGGGCAATTCTGTTCGTTATTCGATTGCAACAATGGAATGCAGAGGGAGTACATTTTTTATGGTAGGGCATAAATGAAATAGAAAAAGGAAAACATAAAATACATTAATTAACGAAATTTGATGCACGGTATTATTGTTTCTGTTTGATAACATTATACTAGTTTTTGTCAATTTATTTATATATATTTATTTACTTTGTGGACATTTAGAGAGAGAATGATACCTGATTTTATTGGATATTGATAACTTTTGTTTATGTTTAGAACCGCCCAATGATGAGAGTAATAGTAGTTCTGTTTTGTTTTGGCTATGTTGCATTGCATATGGTGTTTTCATTCAAGATGGTAAATATTTAGCAGTATAATTATAAAAAAACAGTGCATACACAATAATTGAAGGGCACAGTAGTAATTAAGAAGGGAGATTTGGTGTGGTGTGGTGGTGCAGCATACATCAAGAGACACAATAAATACACTCGCAAAATAGTGCCAAAACAAAGCCATACGCACAACACACAGAGATGTATGAGGGTAGTAAAAAGACACGTGCGAAGAAGGAAAAATTTGCAGAAATATGTCGAAAATATCACTTTTTTGTCATAAAAATACACACTCTTACAAACACACATATACAACACTTGTCACGAGAAGCTTAATAGATCGATCGGCTGTACGGTGCAACGGGAAACAAATAAAAACACACACGCGGGATACATGATGACGATGGCATTGATTTATATCGCAAAACAATGATGTATTTGTTTAGATGATAGCGTACACAAAAAAAAACGGTCCAACACTCGCGAGCTGAATTGCTTAATCATTCACTTTTTCTTTTGAATCAGCCTTTTGTTACTATTCGAAGATTTTCGTCATCGTATTTCATCAAAGCAAAATAATAAGGAGATAAAAATAAGAGAAAAAAATTGCACAAAGGTACATGACATTAAAAATTACTCAAGAGACGGTTTAAAAATTATAGATTGACGACGGATAAATATGAGAGAAGCGATGCACATAAGGCTGAAGGCAGCAATAGCAGCAGTTTACATTCCAAAAATTGTGTGTTTAGCTTGCAGAACAAAAGAGAGAATATAGAAATTAGAACACACACAATTGTACAATTAAATTAAATCTTAAAGTTAACGCCGTGAGGTAAAACATCAAGGGACTTAATAAATAGATGGTATAAATTCGCATCAGCGCACACATTAACACAATGAAAAAAAAAAAATAAACGCACAGCAACACACAAACACACGCGGGCGGCATTATGTTTTGCGAACCCGGAAGTGGGCAGCAGCAATTGTAAGAAGAAAAACATTGAAACACAATTTTTATTTGCATCGAAAAAACCGAAATGAAGAAAAATAAAACCAACAACAGTGCAGGGGGGTGCAGCAGCAAGCAATTCCCAGTTGGACCTCTGGTACTAAAGCTTTAGAGATATTACAATTAAAACAACATTCTACAGCTAGAATACCAAAGATACAGCCGGAAATTATAAAAATGGGGCATATTTCAAAAAGAAGAGAAAAAACATACAAACGGTGTCGGTTATTGTACTTTTATATAGTGATTTAGGGGAGAGTGTCATGAGGGTGGGTGGGTAGCTGTGGTAGGCGGGCGGCGGGATTAGGCAAAGGGATTGCTTGTATTTATTTTTGGAAAACGAGGAAAGGAACGAAATTTAAGAAAAGAAATTTAAAAAACGCGAAGAAATAATGATTCAAAAACAAAACAGAAAAACACACGCACAGATACACAGCACAGTAAAAAAATACATGAAAAATTATACAAAATATTCAATAAAACGTATGCAAGAAAGGTGTGCAAGTGTTGGGGATATGGAGCATATAAATAACGGTACTTCGATTAAGAAAATAAATGAAGAGTTTTCCAGGCATGAATTGTTAACTCGTATGCGGCAAAAGATCGCCTTTTGATCTTTTTGATTTTAGATGACATAGCTTTTTTTAAACTACACCTTTTAATACACAATGATAATTGTGTCAGTAATGAGCAGTTTAGACAACCTCATCAGAACATTTGGAATGATTTAAGTTGTATGACGGGATTTTAAGCACGATTACACTTCAGAGAGATGGAATAACTATTAATATATGGCCCAAATAAACGTCAAAGACGAACGATGGATTCCGATTCCGGACTGCTTATTCCGTCGAGATTCCGGCCTGTTAATCTTTTCCGTCCGTACACCACACATTTGCTTCACTTAACAAAACACAGCTGTGTTTAAATTGATGTCAAAATTGCCAACCTTTCGGCATAAGAGTTAATAATTATTGCCTTGGAAATCCTCGTGAATTATTTTTCTTTTCTTTTCTTTTTTATCGGATTTTTTTCTCATAATCCAATTTTCGATAATTGAGAAAAACATAACATACACATCGAGCAATAATTAATAGAGAAAAACACATAAGAATACACACAGTGAAAATCGTAAAGTAAAAATTGCTCTTTTTATACACACGTACAAGAAATTATGTGCACAACAACAATACTTTGAAAAAGATTAATAAGTTACAAAAGGAAAAGGATTCACAACAAAACGACGAAAGGACATTGGAGAGATTATTGCATAAAGTAGGAACAGCGCACGCACATCATCAATCCAAAGCACATTCATAGATCAGTTTTTATAAGAAAAATATTCAAATAAATTATGCTTCGTTTAGTATTAGAGTAAGTTAAACTTTAAAAGAAGAAAAAGGACTGCAGCCAGAAGGACGAGAGACTGTTGTCCTGTTTGATTTCTGATGGAAAAATTTAAGTATGAGGGCTTCTTGTTTCATTTTTGGGAAAAGCAGCAACAGCAGCAAAAAGCAAATATGTATATTAGCACGAAAAATAACAACAACCCGAAAAAAACTCACCTCCGGCTAGCATCGTAACTAGGATGATACCGCAAGACCACAAATCGGCCGGTGTTGCTCGGTAAGGTTTGACCAGCACCTCGGGTGCCACGTACGGCAGTGTTCCGCACTTTTTATCTAATAACCGTTCTCGGCCCTTCATTCTGTACTTGTCATATGGAACGCACGCAGTCCCAGCAGCAGAACACGGTCACATAAAATGGAAAAAACGGAAAATATACACACCTATTAGTAAATAAGCAACAGGCTGGAGAATACAGTCATGTTCTTCGGAACTAATTAATAACAGATTGATGATCCGATGCATCAGTTTGTACCTAATACCTAAACATGGTGGCCATCCCGAAATCCGATATCTTCACATTGTCATGCTCGTCTAGCAGCAAATTTTCCGGCTTCAGATCACGGTGTGCAACACCCCGGGTATGAAGATAGTCCACGCCGGCTAACAGTTGATTGAAGTATCGCTGCGCTTCTGGTAGTGACATCCCAACGTCCGGTTCTGCAGACATAGACAGACATATGGTTGGTTGAAATGTGGTGATGATTATAAGAGACCTTTCTTTTCTGTTCCTCTTACCTATTCGATCGAAAAGCTCACCACCGGCTGCATACTCGAGAAATATGTACTCAATGTCACCCTGCGTCCGTTTGCCAAAGAACTTTAGGATGTTTTGGTGTTGGAGAATTTTCTGTATACACACTTCCTTCTTGACCGAGCTTTCGGCGTCCGGATGCTTCTTTAGGTCAACCATCTTCATCGCGACCGCTTCGCCCGATTGTCGGTTTATGAGCAACTTGACCCTTCATAGAACAAATAGAACATCGGACACAAAATAAGCTATTAAAATTAAAATAAATTAACAATAAATTTTTTTAACTTACTCTCCATAAGCTCCTTCTCCGAGCGTTTGTGCCAACGTCCATCCTTCGACAAACTCCCGCAGTCCAGCAGCAGCAGCAGCACCTGTGGTTGTCTGCGTCCCATTTCCCACTCCAATCACTGCTCCTCCACCTGCAGCTGCTGTCTGTGATGAGGCCATTTTCGTCCTCTACTCTATCTCTTCCTCCTACTTCTTCTACCGAGAACTTTCAACGTTCACAACACGTCGCTTTTCTCCATACACACTCCGCAAGCCGTGATTTTTTCCGTCTCTCTGTGCGGTATCGAGTTTTGGCAGCGATTCCAAGATTATCATCACTCCAAGGAGGGACAAAAATAAAATCCAACTACTGGTAGTACTCTCTCCCTCACGGGCAATTATATCCCGGGGATCTCTATTTAGGACATCCGCCGCCAACCGACGAATTTTTTTCGAAAGTTGCCAGAAAGAGGGCCAGATTTTTTAAATGGGGTTTTGTGATGCTTTCAATAGCCGCCGTTTGGCAATGTGCCACACACACCGACACGTTGCAGAGGGGATCAATCGAACCGAAGATGGAGTCGATGACAAAAACGGGACTTCTCCTCGCACAGCTCCACTTTTCTGTACCTTTTCCTGTGCAAGACCAATAGTCGCTCTTTGCCGTAGTATCTGTGAGGCATCTAACGGTTGATGGTTGAGTTTTACACCTTTTGTTCCAGCGCAGATTGTAATACTTATACTGGGAAATGAAGCTAGGCAGCAGCAGTAGACTCTGGTTTGACCTTCGGTAAGAGTGAACTACCGCGCTATGAAGCACCGTCACAGGATCCAGACTCCCTCTTTTAGGGAAGCGATGCGCGCAAGAGCATACAGATACCTCTCTCTCTCTCTTTCTTCTTTGTGCTAGGATCTATCTGTTCACGTGTCGCGGCAAATAATTTTCACACTGGTGCGCTTTCCATATACGACGCCTCTGTAACTCGCAAACCGCAAGCAAGCGACAGTGATTAAAGGAAGCGAACATTCGTATGTGTCCTCCCCGTTTGCTTCTAGGAGTTTTTCGCAGGCTTTCTACAACCAAAACGGTTCCTTTATCGCTCTCCCGTTTTGCTTGGCCACGTACTCTCTCTCTTTTTCTCTCGCGATTTTAGTGGGCGTGTGAATAATTTGCTGTCAAACACAGGATGTGATATCCCGCAGCAGCTAGGAAGATCCTTGATGTTTCGTAGAGAGCGGCTGAAATCGGTCAACATTAATCGACGGAGCCATCAGATCAACTTACTAGACTGAAGAATAATTGCCCTTCTGCTGATTTATGTTTCACTCAGAGAAAAAGGCGAATTAACTGCGAATAGTTCAACGCTTCTCACCACACTACTGGTCACTTTTCTCTCCTTTTGCTTTGTGGGAGACTTTTCAACCCACGGAAACAGATGTTACCAGGTTTCTGTATGTGACACACCACTCTCTCTTCCTCTCTCTCTCTCTCTACGATTCAGAAAACTCCCACATAAGATGGGGGGATGACGATGTTTAGTACCAGGTAGAGAGAGCTTGATGAAAATTTCTCGTTAACACACACAAAGGGTAGTAGTGTGTGGTTTTTCGCGTTGCGAGAGAGATGAAAAATCCTTGCCAATATCATCCGCCACACGTCAATGGACGCGATACTTCGGGGGATGTGGCCGGTCTGGGTGTTCTCTGTCAAAAGGGTAATGATCTGCAGGCACCAATCAACCGATAAGGACACAGCAATCACCCTCGGTTGGTTTTTTTTTCTGCTCGACTTGAGCGGGAAGTGGTGGTATTACATTCGCTGCTAGCCTTCGATGATGCTTATCGCCATTATTTTTCCTTAGCTGACGAGACTCGATCGGGATGAGGATGGGTGAGGAGTCTGATGTTCTGGCAAAAGAAAAGAAAAAATGTACATAACTATTAGTAAAACGACATTTTACTTTTAATCTACCAAAGGACAATAAAAATATACAAAAATATCGAAGAAAATCAACTCAAGGTCATATATGAAGCGTTGCTGCCTTTAGCCAGAGTAACCCGGCGGGAGGTAACAACATAATTCACCTAATTTTCTATTCCTAGTGGAGGAAGAGGTATCCAATGGTAACCAAACCAGGAATGAAACCTGCTTCGATTGGCATTTTTTTCGCTCTTCCGATCATAAATCAACGTTTATCCAGGAATGACAAATACACACACATACAGCGCTGAATAGAGAGAATCCACACATGCCACATACTAACAGCAGTTTGCTGATAGAGCACATGTAATAAGATATGGAACCCTAACCAAAGGTTTTACACCACAAAGCCCAAACGACGACCGACGGTGGAGTTAATTTTTTGCTACGTCCACGAAAAACACTCCAACCAAGAGGGCGGCCCACAAGAGTTACAATTCCACAGCTCCGATAGAGAATGATTATGCCCCTCCCTCTGGGACATTATCTTCTGTTTATTTGTAGTATACACTCAGTAAAAGGTATAAGGAAAAGTTTGCTAAACGCTAAAAAGCGGTATCAATTTTCACACCTTCTTGCAATGCGGATTATAAATTGGTTCACGACTACGCGCCGCGCGTAGTTTTTTTTTTTTTTTTTTTTTTTTTTGGATGCATATATTCCACAACGCTCTATATTATCGCAACAATACGCATCATACCTCCAGGTGAACGCATCGAGAGACTTTGGCCTCCATTTTTCCGCGTCACAGCTATATATTTTTCAGCATCCGCCTTCATTGATGGAGGGAGGTTGAGCATTTATGTTTTGTCGTCCTACATTTGCATTTTTTCGGCACATCTGGACGCCAAGAAGGATAAAGTGCACCCACACACAGACAGAACTAGCCTTGTCCAGACATTGCATAGAAAGCGCGACGCAACTGGCTGCTCTCTTTGCAGACGACGGATTTGTTTGTGGTGTGCCCTTCGAAACGCACACACACACAGGACGAACACATCAACACCGTTCACAATATGTAGAGTTGGGTGCATAGGAGTAATAGCAGCCGCCACAGAGCGCGAACAGCTATGTGTATATATCCCTCTAACAACAAACGCCATTTGATGCCGCGAATGTCATATCACCACACACCAGACAGGCTACTGCCGCCGGGGGTGCGCGCACACAGTTCTGTCCGACATGATCACACTGCTGCGTGGACGTGTACAGTAGTGTAGTTGGTTAGCAAAAAAAACATGCGAAAGCGCCATCACGAAGAGCCTTTCTCTTGAACCCCCCCCCCCCCCCCCCTCTCTCACTCTCTCTCTCTCTCTCTCTCTCTCTCTCTATCTCTCGTACTGGACCAAATACGAAACTCAGTTTGGACAATCGCGGCGTTGAGGAACATGACGAAGGACACTTCGAAAATCGCTAAAACATATCAGGAGAAAAGGTTTCTTATATTCCTACTGCTGCTGCTGAAAGTCATGGTAAATCGCACTTCTGTATCTCCACTAAATATTTAATTAAATGTCATTAAAAAGCAATAACTTCTCCTTCTTCTTTGGCTCCGGTCGACCATTTCTAGCTGCTGGATAGTCAAGAATTGTGCTAATGGAAGAACGATCTGGATAGGGGATTTGATAACACCAACCTTTTATAAAGCTAATGTCGGAAGGTGTACATAAATCTTAGTTCCTTGGGCAAAGTTGCGGATCATATTCTCCTCCCCCTCTTCCGAGGGATTCGAGTGTAGTATGAAAAATTTGATCTGGAATTCCAATGAAAAGCGGGACAAATCTGTGACGATGTTTGAATAGTGAGCCACACACACCCACACACCAGCCACAGGAAATGCCTGCCAACAGTTATCTATTTCCCCTGACTATGCAAAACGATGAATACTGCACACGCTTCTGCTGCTGCTACTCTGGTGTGTCCTATCTACGTGCTTATCGCAGCGAATTCCCGCATCACACACATCATAGATTTTGCTACCGGGGGAAACCGTCGTGTTAAAGCTGCTAGAGACCCACGCCCGGCCTGCCTGAAGTATTTCTAGTTCCGGTCCATCATCTCTCCTTTCATTTTGAGGTGGGTTTGCGATACGCATTGCTGTTAGCAGAGAAGGAAAATGATGTTTCCTATTCCTCCTCAGACGAAACATAATTCTTAGCAATAATACTGTGAATACGAAATATTTCGTCATTGTTCAAGGCATGTATCTGAGGGATTCGCCAATTTTTTAAGCATCACTAATGATTTCTCTCAGGGCTCATTTGCATTCAACCCACTTTTGGGGAACACACTATAGCGCGGCGGTATGGAAATGAAGCTTTCCCCCTCTTGCCATACTCGAACAACCTACCCCTCTCTCCCTCCTTCGTCACAAGAATCCTGGAACGATGAAAAACCCTCTACCAACCAGTGTTTTACTTGGACCATTTCCCTTTTTCGATTAAGAGCGTCACCACTTCTCTCGTAGCCCAGGCAGGCAGCAGGGATGAAATTTTTCGTTCGCATGCGCCGTGACACTTCGCACCGAAATGGCAGGACACATGGCCACACCATTTATCCCCCCCGTTCGGTCTCTCAATCCATCCACAGTGCTGTTGTGTCTTTTTTATCAGGCAAATCGAGCATATTCTGTTTCGAATAGTGTATGTGTAAAATGTGGTATCAACTCTTTCGCTTCTTCTCAACAAAAAAAGTACATTTTCAGGAGGAAAATGGGTTGTCCCCGTGCTATACATTTGCGAAACTGCATCACACAGATAATACAGACTAAAATTCAAGGTTATTCAACCGGGCGGCTGCCTCCTTCGATTGCAGAGTACTGCGTGTGTGCTAATGTAGTTGTATCTCTCGCTCTCCTCTCTTGCGATCTTATGGTGAGAAATTGTTTGCTCAGGGTTTCCTATTTCCATTACTGTTTTAATGATTTTTATTAAAATGATGTATTTGATAATTTATGGCAAAATGTTGCTAGTGTAGAGCATAAGTTCTGTATGTTGAAAATACAGAAATCGAACATGCCCACAGCATCCACAGCAGCAAGTCATCTCCGGAGCCTCCCCGCTGTTGCTTCTATTCGTTCTCTTTCGCTTGTTTTTGTTACTCTCCCAGTTAAACGTACACATACACAAACAAACAGTTGGAAACTTCTTTTGCGCCACCCAACACCATCTCTGTAACTTTCTTGACCGATGAAAGAAACCTGTTTCAGTTTTTCTTTCTACCACTTTCTTCCAACAACGTTCTTCAATTAATCTTTACGCTGCATTTGTGGGGAACCGCGGGAGGAGATGATGAAGGGGAGGTGTCGAGAGAGAGGTGTAGAAGAGGGAGAAGAGATTGGTTTAACGCGTATGTAAAAAGAAAGGTCACAAAATAATCGCTTGTTCTCGGCTATGTCTCCTCCTCATCACCACCCACTTCTCAAACCAACATCTCTCCTTCATGGACCTTCCTGCTCGCACTCTCTCTCACCTTAAAAGCGGAGGAATCATTTTTGCATCCACATAGTAGAACTACTACAATAACGCTTTTTAAAATTTATTTTGAAAAACTTTTTTTTTATTTCCTACTGAACATACATTCCAAGGTTGGATTTTTTTTAAATTTCGCTTTCCTTGCTACTTTTGCAACTTTAGCACCCTCACAAAAGGTCGAGAATGGTTGCGAAATGTGCGCGAACAAAACTTGTTTCTAGTGACGAGAAAAATAGGAGAAAAAAAATCGCATTTTGCGTTCATTGCTCCGTTTTGTCATGTTTTTCGTTTTAGCCTAACACGCCGAAGTCGCGGCAAGCGAAGAGAGATCATTTTTTTGTTGTTCTTTCGCGCTGCTTTCGTTACAACATTTGCAAAACACAATATACACACACACATAACAGCATCCCTATGCCGAGCATCGAGAGAGTTGGTGGTTCGAAATCATCTCCATCTCCACCTTCCCCCTAGGGGCGAGTGTTAAAACTCCACTTAAAAACCAGCTTCCCTACTGGGGGTCTTAAAGTATTCTTCTTAACTCAAACCACCCACCAGAAGAGTTTGACGCGCGTATATGCACAAAAGGCTTGCTTTCTTAACTTAAGAGAGCAAAATTCACTCTTGGCGGTGATGGTTTCTTCCCGTATTTGCAGCAGTTTGCCACAGACGCGTTATTTGGAGGTCCAACACGTTTCTTCATCTCCATCCTCCATTTTTCACAACAAATTTTATACCGATCAGTGACCAGGAGACCCTCCAATGCCTTCTCAACATTACCGGACCGGTAATCAAACTTCATCCGGAGCTCATTCCAACCATCCCAAGGACACCCTTCCATCCAGAAATAGCAGGTCTCCTAGTGACTGCCTTCACACCCAGCAGGACCGGGGATGTAAATCCTATCTGAGCCCTTCCCACTGAGGTTGAGGACAAACAAACGTAGTATCAGCAAACCTAGCAAGCCATTCGATGACCGACGTGACCTAGAAGGTTGTCGTTAAGCCAAGAAGAAGACCTCCTAAAGGTTCTACTGCACCTCGGTGGTAGTAGCGTAGGTCTTCACACGTCAGGACCAGGGTCTATTCTATCCGAATTCTATCCGGAATTCGTTCCACCGGAAGTTGAGGACTACTGACAATCCATCTAGGTTGTGTATCAGCAAGTCTAGTAAACAATTAGTCGGCTAGCACTATCACATCCTCTTCTTAATAATGGCTGAAGTTTGCGAGACCAATAAAATGCAACTTCTTTGGTTAGAATTGAACCTCCTGTTGGTGACCCCTCAATCCGGAGGACTCGAACCATACATCCCCCTATCATGCAACTGGAAAAGTTTTCCAATTCGCAATCGCACCCAATTGCATCAATAGTCTTCTGCATCCGTGAGAAATGATTCTTTCCGCGCGCCGTGGGGAAAATGAAAATATGACTTGTTACTAAGACGCTACACTCCGATGCAGTAGGAGTCTATGGGGGTCTGCCACGACGTCCAACCACCCCCGGGTTGACATACGCAAAACGAACCACCACCAACGCAAGCTCAACACCTCAACACCATCACGTGAACGAACGCGCAACCCCAAGTGGGAGGAAAGTTCACTCCACCGAAGAAAAGCGCACATGAAGAACAATCTGGAGAAATGGAGAGCAAAAAAAAGAAGGAAAAGCCTTAACCTCACAAAAACAAAACGAAAAGAACCAGCGCATGATTCCTCCTTCCAACATTCGCTGCTTCCTAAAACCCCCCCCCCCCCTCCCCCTCAAAAAAAAAACCCCACCAAAGCAAGAGTCGTCGATCGTCGTTGTCTGCCTTCTACTTGTGATTGTTGCCCCTGGGGTGCGCGCCTTAGCAACACACACGAAAATTTCAACATGGATTCGCGCGCGCGGATGTGGAGAAAACCCCATTCTTCTCCATTACTGCTGCTGCTGCTAGTGCTGGCTGTGGCCCGAACGCGCTCTGGAAGTTAGAAAATCGGGTGAAAGGGGCAAGATAGAACGTGGTGTGAGTGAGATAGAATGAGAAAGAGAGGGAATGAACAAATCGAGAGAATGAAAAAGAGTGTGTGAGAGAAAGAGATAGGACGATGATGATGTCTCGCACGCACTATGGCTGCTGGGATGATGGCGATATGATGATGATGATGGTTGGACGACACACACCACCAAACAGAACACAATTTGCTGGTTGGTACACACAACAGCTCTGTGGCGGCTTTGTCTGCAGAAGGATAATTAAAATCGCGATTTTAAAACGAGTAGCGAATCACTCTGTTGCGCAGAATGGTATCCATTTTCAACGAATGTGGCTTCCGAGAAGAACCGTGCTACAAAGTGCACCATGTTGAAATTGGAAAAAGGACGAAGATGTAGCAGCTGATTATATTGGGGTTCCTTGGTTTCGCCTCATAGAGAGACATGGAAAGAAAGTTACGAACTACCTTAACCTCAATAATAGGTTATCCTTTCGCAACGGAACAAAAACTTAACCTCAGAAAAAACATACTCACCTGGGGAAATAAACCTCTAGTCTTGTTCGAAATGACGTAGTGGACAGATGCTTGATTACGAAATTCGTCCAGGAATCGTAAGCAAGCCATTGATTTGCAAGTTTCGGAGTAGAGAGTTTCTTCTTAGTAACACGACCTCCTCCTCCCTCTGAGTGAGTCTCCTGAAAGCTTGAAAACTTCACGCTGTTGCTCCTCTGCTAACAGGCACGCGCGCGCTCTCGCCGATGGATCAATCCAGACGCCATTGAAAACACTTTTCTTGGGAGTCTTTGCCGAAAATTTTACCGCTCTATCCATATGAAACATTCACACGCACAGTACAAAAGGGGACATTTGTCTAGCTTCATTTTGAAATTCGCTAAATAGACGATTTTAAAGACACATCTACGTATGATTTTTCATATTTTTGCCGATACACTACGACTCCCTCCCTAATTACATTTTCCAGGCACACATACACACGCACGCATGTTCATGTACTCGCTCCTACACGCGCATGTAATATTACGCGTGCTGTGGTGTCCCGAATCTTTTCAGCGTGTGATTTAAGCCCTACCGGCTTTTCTATCATTGCTTACACCGCACACACCTTCTCTGTGGCTCTTCACGCCGTCATCCATTATTGGTTTTCGGCTCAGACTTCTTGCTCCTTTACTTTTGCTGCAGGATGCGGGTTTAGATAGATTGTTCGACCCAGCACAGCGCATCGGGGTGTGCTCAAACTCATCAAAGACTGATAGAGCTGTGTTCCTATTATTTAATGCCGGGCAGCATCCATTTTCCAACTAACCGTGTGTAACAACGATTGCTGCCGCCGTGAAACAATCTGCAGTATCCACCGACGCCGCCATCACTATTGTGATCAACTTTACACGTTGCCATATTTTCGCTCTCAGCGCATGCGATAATTAATATTCACACCAGCTTCAACAAGCGAACCGTTTTTTTTTAAGGTTATGAATTGTGCACAAAAACTTTAGTCCACCAAAAGAAGCACACACCAGTTACTGAACAACGCACGCGCGAGCACACATCAAAAACTACCGACGTCTGCAATGCACGGGAAAAGAATGAATAGCAAACCGAGGCCAACGGGCGTTTTTGACAAATGGCTGGCACGATGAAATCAAGAGAGAGCACGAGAGAGGGAAAAAATTCTCCAGAAAAACCAACAAAAGACTCTCCACGCACACGCGCACACAAGCGGGAACAATTCTTTGGAAGAAAGCACAGCGAACAAAAGAGTATATGCGCGCACACACAGTTGAACAAACAAAACAAAGAGAGCAAAAAAGAAGCTTCCGAATGGTGTGTGTGCTGCACGCGCTTGAATACACACACGCTTCTCTTTCGAATATTCCGAACGTTGAAAAGATAAAAGGATTTGCTTCATGGAAGAGCACAAGAAAAAAAAACTCTCTCTCACACACACACACACACACACACATCATTGGCATATCTGCCGGTAAAATTTTCGCTCACACACTCTCCCTTTTTCTCATGAAGAACTAATTGTTGCTCCCATCCACGATGGCTCGTGTTCCCGTTTCATTCTGACACGTAGCGTTGCATCTCACTCACACACACACACACCTTTCCCGGTTATAGACGGTGCGGCTTTTCTTCTTGGCCTCCTTTTTCTTTTCGGGCTTTTTTGGGGGTTTTGATTTTGCGTCGTCGACGGAAAACTGGATTGTCGACGAACGCGTGTATGTGCGTTTTGCTGGAAGTGCGAATGAGATGCTTTGAGGAGAGTTTTTGCGCGCGCGCGCATTCGTGTCCGACAAAGATGCATGTAGATGTGCGTGTGCGATG
Source organism: Anopheles maculipalpis (assembly GCF_943734695.1). Classification (NCBI taxonomy): domain Eukaryota; kingdom Metazoa; phylum Arthropoda; class Insecta; order Diptera; family Culicidae; genus Anopheles; species Anopheles maculipalpis. The sequence goes on from NC_064872.1 coordinate 5,884,561, forward strand.
GAACAATGGCTTCTTGAGAGAGCGAAGAACGAAAAACAAGCACAGCACACAAAACACTACCGACAAAAAAATACGGCCCAAGAACACCGGGGGAATAATTTTGCGGCTTTTTGGATGTGCACCAAATGAAATTGATGAAATGTAACTAAATTTCTAGTTTCTACCATTGAATTTAGGTGCATTTCGTATGACCTGTAGGAGAGAGCACGTGAGGTTCCTTTCTCCATGCTGGCATACGCACAAAACTGGACATGGTTGTTCTTGTCTTACAGCTTTTTTCCATGACAATGTTCCGTGTGCGCTCGCGCGCTCTTCTTCCCTAACCACACAGCAACAATCGTCAACTAAGCAAGCCCTGCTGTGCTTTATCTCTATGCAACGCCGTGCGCGACGTTCCAGAAGTTCCGAAACCCTTCTACCGCTCCGTGTTCAGAAGAATGACGACTTAATTCCGACTGTAAATACGGTCCCCGCCGCACGGGAAATCTCTTTACCATCTACCCAGAATCATGGATTGCTCTGATGTACTACCATCCCAATTAAAAACTCAATTTTGCTTACCTTATGAATTCCCACGATACGTTCCAAAATGATAATTTTGGTTACGTTCCACTACACCACCGTTGTTGTCTCTAGAGCACTTTGTTCGTGGGGCGAAGAAGGAACAATAATAACAACGCACCACACAACAGAAGGATATATTGGAATATTACTCCGAAAGACACCTACGCATTTAATTACTATACACACTTACACACAACACAAACACAGTCGGGTTAAAATTGTCCCTGAAAAAAGTTTACGGACTCAGTTGTGTCCAGTTTGCTACGTTCTTCGGGTAAGCATAATTCGCCAAGAGATTCTCCGCGCGCTGACCGTGTGCGTCTTGCCGTGCCGGTGAAAAATCAATTTCGTCTTCTTCTTCGGTGCGGTATTCGTGTTTGAATTCAGGCGAACGCAGTGACATTTGACGTTTTGACAGTTGGGCGGTAGGAGTGCGTGTGCCCAGTGAGGGATATGACATGAGAAAACTTATATTTATTTTGAAACAAAGGAAATTTAATTTTTTTTTCGATATGAAAAAATATAAAAATGTTTCTTTTCATTATAAGAAGCCTTCGAATATAATGTCAGCGAAATAGGTCACAAAATACCGTGAAAGAATCCCTGTCACCCTGGGCACCTCTTTTGCATGACAATATTGTGACAGTTCCGATTCGCCCTAACCTCAGTTTCGTGCAAACAAACACGAAACCGCTAATCGCGTACGCTTGTTGTAAACAAATCGCCTCCGAAATCTCGTTGCAGCTCTCGACGTTGTAATACACATATTTTCCAACATAAATCATGTCGGACAAGAAGGTAGGCTAGCTTAAACATGGGTAGTGCTCTGTAACAAAACTAATTCTGCTTGCTTCTGCAGTCTGCGCCATCCGGTAACTCTAGTGGCGGTGGTGGTGGAGGTAGCGGCGGCGGCGGTGGCGGCGGGGATAATAAAGAAAAACGACGAAAGGAATCGATTCTCGACCTCAGCAAATACCTGGAGAAAACGATACGGGTAAAGTTTTCCGGTGGCCGAGAGGCGGCCGGTGTGCTGAAAGGTTACGATCCACTGCTGAACCTGGTGCTGGACAATACGATAGAGTTTTTGCGCGATCCGGACGATTACAAGCTGGCGGACGATACGCGCCATCTCGGGCTGGTCGTGTGCCGTGGCACTTCGGTTGTGCTGATCTGTCCGCAGGACGGTATGGAATCGATACAGAACCCTTTCATCGCGCAGGAAGGCTAGCGTGGGGTGCCAGTGTGTGGCGATGTGGACACTGTGATTCGTATTCGAATTCAATCTATTCATCATTCTTTTTTCTCAACTTTTTTTGTGTCGCCACAAACCAGTGAATTGTTTCAAAAGATTCTTTCCCAACTCTTTTAAGTTCTTTCCTATTTTCTTTTTATCAAACTTCGTTGAAAGTTCATGTTCATGAGTTTATCAGTTAACCATAACCGCAAAGCTCAAAGGTAGAAAGTCGTGATGCTGCTGAAGTAACGTGTTTAAGGAAGATCGGTAAATCGATCAAATTTATTAACTTATCTTTAAGTAACCTTACTTAAAAAAACATTCTCTTCCGCTAGGAAGTCGCGCGTTCCTTTCTCACACCGATCAGGCAGCATCAACACGGCAAATTCCACCGCTGAAGCTTACCAATAGTTGTTAAAATTGTAATGCAAATGAAGTTTGACGGTCGGATAGAGAGAAGTCGGAAATTCTACCCGACCCTGAGCTAAATTCTACACACGGTGTTGAGTTACATGATTCTTGTAAATAAATTCTAACCAACTCAAAACACGCTAAGCCTTAGTCCAATCCGAACTCGTTCCTTATCCAAGGGTACTGGGCCGGACATTCGTTGCAGGTGGAAAGGTAGCGATCCTGCTGCAGGACGCGACTGTGTAGCTTGCAGGTACGGGGCAGATTGCAGGCCTGTTCCTGTGGGTCTAACTGCTTCGGTCGGCACTGCCACGGTTCGAAGTGGCCGAGCTGATTTGAGGTGGTAGGATTACGCATCCACTCGATCGACTGATGGTTGGTGACGAAGTACACATCCGGATATTTGGCCATATCATCAAGGAATCTCTGAAATGATAGAGTAAAATGGAGGTTAGTGGTCTAGACACAGAGCCATCAAACTTTCCGTCAGAAAACTTACCAAGAAAGCATCAAGATACTCCTGCTTGCGGAACCACGTGGAGTGAAAGTACAGCCCTAGCGGTGCCCGGTTCGTGTGATAATGCCGCTTAAAGTTGTGCACAAACATCCGATACACGTCCTCCCCGTTCATGTGCGGTGGGCATGTGTCCACCATGCCACAAGTATACTCGCCCGCCTCCAACTGATTCATCACCAGCTCCCATATACCCGGATAGCTTCGTGAAGGACAGTACTGATTATTCCCATTGCAAGCATGTGGCATCTTGTAATCAAGTGTGTAAGGCCATAGCGGTGGATTCGAAAACGGGGCCACCATCGACGAATCATACACAAAGCCAAACTCCTTCATCATAAGAAACTGCCTATTCCAACCGACACGCAGAAATGGGACCCGCATCCCACGCAGTTCCTCCATCCGGACGTTCGAAAATCGGTTGATAATATTCGCCTGGCCCACCATCTCATCGAACCAATCCTCAATCGTAGCATTGCGTGACCACCACTCTTCCGGCCCTCGGTGTGTGATCGAATGGACCGCAATCTCGTGTCCATCGTTCCACATTCGCTGCACCTGGGCATAGTTGGTGTACTGATGCGATATGAAAAATGTCGCCCTTATAGGACATCCGTTAGGGTTTTTACGCGTCGGGGTAAAGATTTTCTCCGTGTACAGTTCCCAGTTTTCGAAGTTGATTGCATCGTCGAACGTTAGAAGAATCATCTGAGGTGTGTGATAGCGTTCCAACCGTCCTGGGATGATTGTACCATCCTTGGAGCAGAAACAATCCGGTAGCTCGCACACGGATAGATCGCAAGGATCGGCTGCATTTGGGTCGTTTTCCACATCGCACCAACCTTCGTCCGAACCATCCTCACAGTCTACAGAGCCGTCACAGAAGTATTCGTTCGGCAGGCAGGTTCCATCACCGCATCCGAGCTGGGATCGTTCTTCACATTTTGCATTTTCTAGGAGAGGTTTTGGGACACGGGCCTCTGGAAATAAGCGTGGGAGATAGGGGGCTAATTAATAGGCGAAGGCGATATTTTTCACTGTAATTTCATTCTAGCGACTAGAGAGGTTAGACATAGGAGAGAATATAATAAAAAGAGAACCCAGAACCTGGTCTAAGCTGATTCTACCGATATCATTTGGGTCTTTCTTTCGTGACAGATATCTCCGGCAAAGCTTCACCGATCTTGGTTCAAAAGATGTTGATTTTCGATGCATGAAGTTTTCTCGAAAATTGATCTTAATTAGTAACATGATGAAAATGTCCTAACCGATTATGTGCACCGTTTGAATTATTGCACCGAGATTGAATTAAAGGCCTTCTGGAGGAGTCGACTCCGTTTTTTAAGAAGTTCGAAAAGTTAAAGCGCGTACATAGTTCGAACTTTAAATGTTCTTCGACCAACGGTCCTAGTATGCTGTGTGAAATTTAGCTGTCATTCTAAAATGTAGTCTTAACACTGAAATTCCAAATTCTTTCACCCTTTTCCTATACCTGCGGTCACGTCACAGTTCTCCACATTCTGCTTAAAGTCACAAATTTGCCGCGACACATCAAACAGCAGCCCAACGGAACATTTGAACTCGAACACTTCCCCATCCAGGCAGAGATAGTACTTGGCGCACTCGGTGTTTGTCCACATTTTCTGCTCGGGTCGATCAGGATTTCTGCAAAAATAAAAGTGCAAATTAAGTTATCTCCTCAGCCCGCTAGAATGCTATCGAGAAGCTATCTACTGCACGCTGGTGTAGTAGCGTCGTCGTCCCATCAACAACAATCGTTAAACCGACTGAAAGAAAGGGCGGCAAATCATGGGTCGGAACGCATCAAACCTTCCCGCCGTTTGGAGAAAGAATTGCCGAAGATCGTTAAAGAGGAAGCGCCTACTCAACACTGACCTGTAAAACCGTCCATCCTCGAAGCAGGGTACTGTGTTTTTGAGACTCCGCTTTACCAGATTGCCTCCGTACGCTGAAAGGTAAGGGAAGAGAATGAAATAGGGTGAGTAAAAGATTGTACGATGGCCCCTTAAGTTGTGGGGTCTTTTTAATAGACAAGAAGCAGTAAACAAACATCCAAAATCTATCTTTCACAGAAACCGAAACCGCTTGTGGTTTATTCTTCGAGATTGGAAGCTGTAGCTGCGAATGCCTCATTCAAATCGAACTTGGTAAGCTGCTTGGAGCTTTGTATTATTGCGGATCCTCTTCACCAACTGCTTGCGTGGAAAAATAAACAATATCGCCCGTATCTTCCTAATGTTTCAGAGGCAAAATGAGGTTAACGTGCAGACTCGTGTGCACTTGACTGAATAGTAATGAACAAAAAGAGCTTTTTATTTTATTCGCCACTCGGTTTTATAATGATTGCAATTTATGCAAGAAATTCTCTTTTATTAAAGGGCAATAATGATATGATCAGCTGATCATCACTAGAGAGTGGAAGACTTCTCTCCCTTTTTTATCTTAATAAATACAATTTTCGCAATTTCCGTTTACTTATTTTTCTGCAGTGAAGAGTGACTGTAAAGAATACATTATCTTTACTTTCATTTTTATAAGCCTCAACAAACTGTGCGCCCAATAAGCTCGTGTTCCGGAGATGCGGAGTAAAGAGACAGCAAGTCGAGTACGGTTTTGTTTTACGGAATCGCTTGGTGCTAATTTAATCATTTCAACAGTCAGCTTGGTGTGATGTGATGCATGCGTGCGTGTAAGCATTGTTGTCCGGAGATGAGATCGTTATTGCGTGAAGCCTTGCCAACCGTGACACTCCCTCGATGGCCCGTTATAGAAGCCGGATCCCTCATCGTGATGCATCCCAGCTGACTGTCGTTTTGTGTCATATCCGGTCAGTTTTACAGCTTGCGACATGGTATGATTCGGATTTGTATGTGTGTGTGTGTGTATGTCATTATTATGAAACAGTTAATTAGAACTATTTCAAACACACTTCTAGTTCCACAAAAGATCTGCACGATATGTTCTAAACCCTACGCAACAAATACTTTTGAATAATTTTCCTCCATACATCAAGGAATTCAATATGAATGTTACCAGCGAATGTGTGGTCGAAATTATTCTTGGAATCTTTAAGGCTTCGTGGAAAATAAAACTCCTCTTTTACGGCTTTCGGACATGAGGACCAGTTTTCGTGGGAGATAAGTTTTGTGTTTATAATACGCACTGGGTACGATGGTGGTTTGGGGACAGCGGAGCCGGTCTTCAAACGGCAGGACCTCCGGGGTTCAAATCCCATCCGGACCGTCCCCCCGTAGTGAGGACTAACTAACCAACTACGTGGTATCGGCAGTCTAGAAAGCCATTTCAATGGCCGGCATGACCTTAGAGATCGTTAAGCCAAGAAGAAGAAGAAGAAGTACGCACTGGGTAGATGAGACCCTCTTCAAATGCGAAGTCTCTTAATAGGAGAGGACTACTTCTTCTATCCTCTTTGTCTGCTCAAATACGAGAACGTCGTTCTGGCATAGCCAGGTCATCAATCCGTTTACAGGAAACTCAGTCTTGGGTTAATTTCATCTAATCCTGCCAACGAGTTCGCTGTGCTCCTCTCTAAACCTCGTGCTGAACAGATCGCTAACCTTCCTTGTGGGACATGAGTCCGATACCCTCATCACGTACCCCAAACATTGTATGAGGTCTCTTAAACGATGAAGTCGGTTAGGCGAATCTGTCTGCTGTTAAACACGTCGTTGCGCAAGAGCTACCTTTCGCCATGGTAAGTCTTAATATGAGTTTCTGCATGAAGTTTCTATGAATTTCACGCAAGTTTCTATAGCAAAAATTGCTGACTTCTGAGCCTCAAATTCCTTAGTGCATCCGCAACACATCGTCTGCTGGTCCCTAAACGACACAAAATATTCCTTTTCGCAAATGCACTCTCTCAAAATTATTGTGTGGTTTCCTGATTAGATATTCAAGTGATTTGATAACCGTGACACGGAGAGAATATCGGCCTAGACTTACATCCGCAAATACTAATCAAAATTCCTTCCATATGCCTGTACAATTGTGCAACAGGATACAAAATAGTACGATAAAATTAAAAAAAAAACATTTAAAGAATTAATTCGTTTCTCCATTGTAGACGTTACAAGGTGCTGCCCATCATCATCAAACACATCGATAAACGTGGTATAAAGACTCGTGTATTCAGTGTGTAATGAAATTATGCATTGTACGAATCATCACAGCCTTCTCTCATTTACTCTTCTGGTCTCCCCTAATCACCCTCCAGACTATCCCCGAGGTAATGCAGTTCCCTCGGCATGATTAGATAACCTCCACAGAGTCCACAGATGGTGAGACGGTCAAAGTGTCTTCAATCATACAGTGCGGGTATGATGTTCAAGTGTAATTACGACAGGTCAGTAAGGTGCTTCCCCAAACAAGTATCCCAACACTACTTGTCTACGTTTTGTTTGAAAAACAAAGCCCTTGTGTCACACACATCGAATCGTTTCGTTGCAAATGATTTAACCACCAAACAAGGGGCACAACTATTTAAAATCAATTTTGTGACATGTGAATAGTAAACGAAGTTGTTGGGCGGCTAGCTTATGACAAGCGATAGTGTGTTGTTATGCGAATGTAACTCCAAACGAGCCATCCCATCTCTTACGAGAAGTACTCTGTAAACCCCCCAACCTGAATGAACGTGGGAAAAATGTGACTTGTACGACTACGACTCTCTTTTCTGGAAGATTGCTGTACTACATTTCCCCTTCACCAAACAGCGACAACCGAAAGCAAAACCGCACCACACTATCACTTTGCTGATCTTGCAACTGCAACTTCAACTTCCCCCCGGTACAAGCATCGCGTGTGTGTGGAGCCATTAAACAGGAAATGGATGATCGTCACACACGCCTGGTGTCCACACCCACAGGCCATCGCCAGTCGCTTTGTACGGTTGGAAAATTGAATGACTTCTCCAGCTTCTTCTAGTCTCTATTCCACATGATAAAGTAGCATTAGATGGTCCTCCTCCCAACTGAGTCGTTTTTTTTTTAGTTCACTTTTAACAAGCCTAACTGTCACCTTGGTTGAAAGATCGTAGCCGTTCCAGTTGTGCCAGGAAACCGTGGCACCAAGCACTCTGTAAGCGTTAGCCAGGCAGGCTAGTGAATTTGTAATTCAATTTTCACCATGTCACCATGTTTCTGGTTCCACAGTCAGGCCCGGCCGCCCGTTTCGAACGCATCGTTGGAACCGTTGGAAACTTCATAAATACCGTTGATCGGGAAGAAAAACTCCCCAGTGTGCGGAACGGGCCCCGGACGGTTCCAGTCTGATTTACATCCATATTCCATCCATCCTTCCGTGCCGTGGTTTTCTCTTTTTTTTTTTTCGTCCCGCAAAAATACGCCTCTCTTTGGCAAAAGATTTTCCTCGGTCTAGCAGAGTGTCATTTTCCAACTTCTTGTGTTTGTTTGCTTTTTTGCCCATCGTCTCGTGGTCTCTTTTTTCTGTGCCTTTTTCTACTCAACGCCGCGCGATCGTTTACTTTAACGATTCATTAATTAATTATGGGCACGAGTGGCCGGTTCTCGGTGTTTTGCTTTGTGCATCACCTCCAGAGGCCGTCTTGTGGTCTAGGTAGTGTATATAACGTTTTGCTGACCGGCCGGATGATTTTCCGAGAGTTTGTTTTTCTCGTTTGTTTTAACACTTTACGGCACGGTGGAAGGTTGTTTTTCCGTTTTTGGTGGAGCATTCCCATTTGCTTTCCTTTTGCTTCTCCAGCACATCACCGGCAATCGCGGATGCAGTTAGCAGAAGAGCGTTGCACTAGTAAAAACGGATAGAATTGTTCATTTATAGGCGGTCTGAAGCGAAGCAGATCACCAGAGTCAGAAATGATAGAATAATTGATCGAGATTTTGTGGAAGAAGAAGTCCTCCAATATCTCTTTCTATTATCATTAAACATATGGAATTAAGCATACAGGCATATTGATCCTATATTGATGTGAGAAAGCATACAAGACCATGTGTGCGGGATATTTTCTGAGTCTAACACTGTTGTGTCCTAAAACGGGTGATATTTTGAAAGGCTTTGAAGGCACCATATGAACAACTTTTCTGGAAAAGACGATCTATTCTGCGATCTCGTCAAAGCGGTCTTGTCGAAAGGGGCTCTTCGAAGATGCCTCGTCGAAGGGATCTCATATAAGGAGCCTCATCGAAGGCATCGAAGGGCCAGGCTTAGTAAAATGAGCCTTGTCGAAGAGATCTCATTTAAGGGATTTCATTGAAGTGGATTCGTCCGAGGGCTCTCGTCAAAGGGATCTCATCGAAAAGGCCTCGTCGAAGGAACCTAGTCGAAGGGACTTTGTCGAACGGGCCTCATCGAAAGGGCCTCGTCGAAGAGATCTCATCGAAGTGATCTCTTTTAAGGAGCCCAGTCGAATAGGTCTTGTTGAATGAGCATCGTAGAAAAGATTTCATTTAAGGGACTTTATCGAAGAGAACTCTTCGTAGCGATATCATTGAAGGAACCTCATCGATCGAAGGATGCTTCTTCGAAGCAACCTCGTGAAAGTTAATAATATTTGTTGCGACTCATAGCATAGATCCCACCTTCAGAACTTCACAAAAAATATGGAACTCACAACATCTTGTAGCAGTTTATAACATATCATTCCAAGTGAGGTTGCACATGTTTTTTAAATTATCTTGACGTCATACTTCAATTTATCTGAGTATACCCTTCTATCTTAAATAACGTCTTCAAATGTTGTCTATTTGTACACAAATAGCCGACGACGGCGTATAAACAATCATCTTCCCTATTGCGCTGTTCGAGAAGGGGTGTTATGCTTAACATCCCAAATCGGAAATGTTATAAACAAACCTTTGCGTCTCCTCTGGCCTACAAAACCAGGTACATTCCCTCTCAGTCCTAGTCCTGGTTCCCCTAACACCTTCAAAGCACTTTTCCTCTCACAATTGCACTTGCACCGTTGGGCCCGCGGCGGAAGACGCATTTTCTCACCGTCAAAGCTTTTCCGGAGCATTCCGGCGCAGCAGTGTTAAAAATTTCTCTTCCTGCAGCACGAAAAAAAAAGAAACAGATGTGCATTTATTTCTTCTCGTCTATCTCGTCTTGTTTTGCTCCGGTTCCCACCATCCGGCCAGCAAAAATCGAAATCCCACGATAGTGTTGTGCGGATGCTGACGGTCGGCAGTGCACAAGGGCAATTTCGTCGCCACCGTTGCACTATATTATCTGTTTTGCTTTACCTTTCGAGTGAGTTTCTAAATTCCGGTCATTATCAAACGTGCAGAAATAAAAACAACCCTCACACGCAGCGTGAGTGCAGTTTTGGGATGCAGTTTTTTTATGACGGCAAGCAGGTCTGTAGATGCATTTTTTCTGCCACACCGAATCTCGCAGATACCTCGCTGCGTGCGAGAAGCGTCGTACGATCGATCTATGCAAAGATAATCCCATCTCCTCCCACTGACCCCCCCCCCCCCCTCCATCCTCTCTTCAGCCCCCATCGTCACACGTACCGTTTCCAGTGAAAGTGACCGCGAGCGTCAGCAGCGTGTAGCATAAAAATAGACCCATTCCGGTTGACGATTTTTTCGTTGTGTGTATTACGGTGTGTCTCGTTCTCTCACTCTCGCGATGTCCGATCGGTTGGCTTCCTTTTGGACATTCAGGTACACGTTTGGGTCGGCTGAGTCGGTCTGCTGCAGATGATGCTGAATGGCTTATAAATTATGTTGCATTTAAACGGCTTCCCACCCGATCCCGATCACATCACTAAACGGTTTTTGCTGTACGCGCACACGTTCTGGAAGCTTTCCAATTTCACTTTTCTTCACACGAGATCTTGTGCACCACCGGAAAAATCCGGACCCACCAACCTACTCAACTGTGCGATGTCTCGTAGGAAACAAGCCTACAACAAAACACGCGTATCACTCACGCCGAATCAGACGTTTCGCAGTGCAACTTTTCCACTTTTACTTTCACCAGCCAGCCACCAGCCAGCTGCTAAGACGAGCGCGCGTTTTGGTGGCTTAATGTTGTGCGGGTGCGTGCGTGTGGGTCACCTTTGCCTTCTGCCTAATCCTGTTACCGCGCTCCTTTCACTTCAACGTATCGTCGGACGCATCACCAGAAACTGGTTTGCCGTTAAACTTTAGCACCAGGACCTTTAACTTTCTTTTACTGCAACTGGTCTATCTTACTAAGAATTAAGCCTACCACCCTACCTCTCGGTCAGTTTTTTTCCTATACTTTGAAGTGTTCTTCAACGCGCGCGTGATCGTGCACGATCTTTCGGTACGGAGCACTGTTCGAAAGCACGTGCGCACGCTCCGATCTCTCGCCGGTAAATGGGGGAGCATTTCAATTAAACCGTTAGCTTTATAACATCATCCACCCGTGACGTATGTGGTGTGGCGCTCTGAGCATAAAACCAGGCCGCAAAGAAAGTCGATCGGGTGCTCGATGCTGGGAGAGCCGATGAGAGATGCGACATGCTTTCTATTGCAGAAGGAACGCTCCTATCGGTTCCGGTGCCAGTTCCGTGTGGTTGCATGTTTTATTTGTTCTTTGGGTTAGGTTTTTTTTGTTTAATCAAAATTACAAGAATATTTAACATGTTTTACATTCAAGTCAAATTTTGATTACGTAAAATACAATCAAATTTCCGCTATTCCTTTCCTTTAAATGAACCGATCTTTCGAGACTTCTCTCATATGGTGCGCTTCTAAGGCTCTCCTAATCCGCAAGAAAAGCATTGCGTATCGCGGATTGCTGTGTTGCCTTAGGTCAGGGAACGACATCGCCGCTGGTTGCATCGTGACGCGCCAGAAAGTGGTTTTAATTGCTATTTGACCGTTTTGCTTGTTTCATTTTTTTTTTTTTTCGATTCGGGTTTATGATTGTGATCGTTTCACTTTTCATTTCGTTGCGTTGAAAAAAGGGATAAGATAAGCGTTGATAATTGTGGTTCGTGAAGATAACGCCATTATGGATGCTTCCTCAGAGAGTTGATTGAAGTGAAGAGAATTCATTTGGAATTCTACTTTTTTCGGTCTAGAAACTGTGGAGTGTTTGGCTTGCCATTTCTAGCATCCTAGACATGACTGTAGCTTTGTAGTTTTATAGAATCGGGTACCTTCTGCGTAGGAGAAGTCGATTCACATGGGTTCTTATAGGTGAGTTGGGATAAGCTTAAAACTAACTTACCTCGTTGTACCTCTTCTAGCCGACGGCTCTATTCTGTGAGTCCTGTTTGCACAACTTCTATTGGGTGGAGGTCCTGGCTTGATCAATATCTGCTTTGAGCCTTGTAGAATGTTGTCTAACTGCATTGGAGATGTAAAATGGTGTCCATTTTATCTTCCTATGCGAGCACTAGATTTAGAATTATGCTTACCGGATTTACATACAAATTATACCTATTCTGCCCATGAGCATGCAGTAAAAAGAGTATATTAGTTGCATTGTAGTCATCTCCAGCAAACGGCAAGCATATGCAGCAAACACAGCCAGGATGGTGTGATCACGTCATTAGAACGACACCGAACGATCTGATCCTTTCATTCGTTTCTAGCAATGCAGTCACTTGTGATCCATTTTCGGAGCGATTTGTAAATGAACTGGAAAATTCCGTTACCGTAAACAAACCAACTGACAGATGGTTTACAAATTTCGCTACAAACGCTAGAGCTGGAATGTTTTATTTGCAAATTAAAGTGCACTTATGTTTGATAGTTGTCCACAAAATTTAAGCAGCTTCACAGACTAAGTTTTTATACTAACGGTCCACAAATTACGCAAATTACAGTTACAAAACGAAAGTTTTCAAATATGAAATTATCCATCGGACGAACCACCGTGCAACTGTCGCCGCTGTCACATTGACAGTTTATTTACAAACAAACAGTTGTTCGCAGCGCCCGCGACCCCGACAAACAAACGTAGGGAAATTAATAAAATCAATTTTATAGAAGAAAATGTGCTGAAAACACTGCGTGGTCGATTCTGTCTCAAATAACAGCCCGTTGAAGATCAATAGTGTTTAAGATCGGCTTTGTTTGTGGTGAGCTGCACAAAGTAAAAGCCCTTCAACCGTATAGTGCCGGTGTGAATTCGACCTACATAACATTGGATAAAAGGGGGGAGGAAATAAATCCGTCCATAACTCTCGTTTTTTGGGTGCTTTATATCATAACAAAACGCTTGTGCTTTAAGTATGATGGTTAAAAAATCAATGCAATACATACTCATTCTTCTACTGATACTCCACGTGGCCTTCGGTACACTTTCACCGTCCGATAAGAACAAAAATAAGAAAGTAAAGGAACTGAAAGTAAAAACCGGTCCACAACCGACCAACGTTTACGATAGAGGGCTGGTACAGGGAGAACCATCAGCAAAGGATATTATCGTGGAAAATGGTGCATACTTCCAGGACACCGCGTTAAAGCTGTTCGAGGGCAAAGTGCTTGGATTTGTGACACCGGTATGAAGGGGTAGACGAGGGGTATGTCTCCTCTTATCTAGAATGTTACTCATTCACCAGCTCGGATGCTCTTTTTTATTTGCAGTGGAACAATCATGGGTACGACGTGGCAAAAATTTGGGGACCCAAGTTTGATTACGTGTCACCGGTTTGGCTACAAATTTTACGGAAAGGTCCCAAAAAGTATGAGGTAGCCGGTGTGCACGATATCGACGATGGGTGGGTAAAGGATGTGAGAAAAGCGGGCTCTTCAATCAGCAATCGAGGTAAGATTTTTCGGTCCATTTTTGTTGCAAAAGCTTTATTAATGTCCCCTTTCGTTTTAGTTGTGCCACGCGTTCTGTTCGATAAATTCACCGATCGGGACTTTTCCCAGCTACTCACCTATCCCGAAGAGCGTACCATCGTCGCTAAACTGCTGCTAGCGACGGCCCGAAAGCACAAATTCGATGGTTTGGTGCTCGAAGTCTGGTCACAGCTAGCTGCCCGTGTTGAGGATAATTACCTGATCGGACTGGTAGAGGAAATCTGCACCACGCTGACCACCGGTTCGTTCGATTGCATTCTTGTGATACCGCCAGCCCGGAAGGAAACGTACGATCTGTTCTCGCGGAAGCATTTTGAAGCACTCGTACCATCAGTAACGGCATTCTCGCTGATGACGTACGATTACTCTAGTGTTCAGCGACCGGGAGCGAATGCACCACTGTACTGGGTACGGAATGCTGTTCAGCACATCTGCCCGGACGGTACAGATGGTGTGAGGGAAAAGCGAGCAAAAATTCTCGTTGGACTGAACATGTACGGGAGCGACTTTACGCCGAACGGTGGACAACCGATCGTGGCTCACGAGTATTTGACTTTGCTGAAGCATCTGAAGGGTCATCTGACGTACGATGAACATGATGTGGAGAACTTCTTCGAAGTGAAGTAGGATGCGTTATAAGATTTTTTTTTTTGTAAAGTATGTTAACTGATGACTATATTCCCCTGTTTTCAGAACCTCCAATGGACGCCATATGGTATTCTATCCAACACTCTTCTCCATTGACGAACGGCTCAAGCTGGCCCGTGAGCTTGGTACGGGCATTTCTATCTGGGAACTAGGACAAGGGTTGGACTATTTTTATGATCTTTTCTAGAAGCAATAGACACGCAGTCGTACTACCCTTTACCAATGCTTCATCAGCTAGCAATTTTCGGATAATTGGAAAATGTTCGATAACACCACTCAGCAAGATAGTAATAGTTGAACGAAATAAATTTCCGCTATTATTCTTCTTATCACCTAGTAGCGTACGGCCTAAAGTAAAGGTTTTACTTGTTCTGTTTTCTTCTTTACTCGATCAAAACTAAAACGAAACTAAGATGCAATAATACCGAAACAGTTTGCTTCTTGTAAATCGCGCCTTACTAAAATAGATGACGGATTCGCATGAGAGTGAGAGGAAACGGATGGTTAAAATGATGCTGAACGCTGATAAATGTGTCTATCCAGCCGTTGCTTTGCCCCGTCCACGGAAGCCCATCATCGTTTCCGGACCCTTCATGACGCGGTACATCAGCTCCCAGCACATCTTGGCCGGCAGTAGACATTTAAGCGGTAGAAACATACGCACGTGGTCTGGTAGCGTGCAGTTAACTTCGTTCTTGAGTATCGAACGTACCATACTGTCCGCGACGTGTTTCGGTTCGAGCATGGGCAGCAGGCGTGGTTTGCAACCCGCAAACATGCCCGTGTTGATATAGTACGGACACACCAGCGTCATGTGAATGTTGTCGTAACCGTGTGTCTAGAAAGAAGAAAAATGATTTTTTGCATTAGAATCGTTTTTGAGAGAGGATTTCCAATGTTTTACCTTAAGCTCTGTGAAGAGTGCCTCGTGGAATCCAACGCAAGCAAACTTGGTCGCACTGTAATCGGTACATCCGTAAGTACCGAGCAATCCTGCTACCGAACCGACCGTAACGATGTGGCCACTGTTTGCGTTCATCATTTCTGGCAGGAATGCGCGTGAAGTCTACAAAAAAAGTCATTCGTATTAGTAAACACCCTTAGTATTTTCATCTAACCTCAACAACTTACCCAGTAGTGTGACAGGATGTTGACAGCGTACGTGCTTTCGATTGCCTTATCGGTTAGATCCCACAGCGTACGGCACGCCACGATACCGGCATTATTGATCAGCACCTCCACATTGCCGACCTCTTGCTTCACCTTCTTGGCCGCTTCGTATACCCGTTCGCGCTCGGAGATGTCAACCAGATAGGCACGGCAACGATAGCCTTCCGCTTCCAGTGCGTCTACCGTACCCTGGAGTGCTGTTTAGAGGTGAGAAAGATCCGGTTGAACAATTTAATATCATTCCAAGGTAGAAGCGGGAAAAATGGAAGATCAAGTAGAAACACGATGTTTAACGCCGTGTAATAAATTGACGATGATTCCGGGCGGCTGTAATCAATCAGACGGTGGTTTAGTGTGTCCTGTGTTGTTTTGTACTGCGCAGAACAACAGGTACGAACATGACAAATTATATCGCCGGCATTAGCTAAGTTGACTTTTCGTCTGCGTTTGGAAACAGATATTCATCATAAGAATGATAATGAGCTTCGGGATTTATGTCTTCGCAACACCTGAGGATTACTACAGCAGATGTATTCCCAGGCAGACCACGTTATTGATCTATTGAAGGCTCTTCTGCCATTTGCTCCAACAAATGCTCGCGTATGGTGATAGTGATAAGGATTTTAGCGGGACAAACAGAAGAAGGCAGTACTTCTCCATGACAGGAAGCTCAAGCTAACGAGAGACGGACAACATTACCTGTTTGGCGTTTCTTTAAATGGTTTAAGGATGATCTTTACTATGGATAGCAGCGAAAATCACTCCCAAGCCTGGGCGGGAACCTCCCGATCAGGAACCTGATCCTGATTGCGATCCCTTCGCCCTATGTCTACGAGGTCTCGTGCCTATCGGTAGAATAGGCGCCTTTCAGGGAGGCCTTTCAGACGATGAGATCTTTTGGTAGACAAGGTCCTTGGCGGCTGCATGCACCGTCCGTTCTTGGGAAAACAAAAATACTGTAACGATCATATGTCCCATGGAATATCAACCCCCACCAGGAATGACGGTGGCGCTCAATTCCCACGCACCACCTGTTGTTAATCGACTTCAAGGCGGTCTACGATACTGCACATCAGACAGAACCACTGCACGGATTGCTAGAGAAACTGGTACTACTGCGACTAGGAGCCCCAGCCAGAAGAGATCAGAGACTATTGAAACGACGATTTCCGAAGGACACCAATACGTATGAAACGATAAATTATTTATTTAACTCATTTACTGTCGGTTACTTTAGGCTAACAGTTATTACTCCGACGGGCTTTTCCTCTGGCTGATCAACACAGATCAACTATGGCCATTCGCTTCGTTTGCTCCGATCGTACGCCGTGGAAATTGAGACTGCCGTCCGTCTAATGGAGCATTGTTGGCTGTAATTATTTGCCTCACGTCATAACCAATATCCATTAAAGTGTGACTTGATCTCTTCATCTTGCCTTGCCGGTCTATGTTTGGCCATTTTGACCTGGGCCATGTGCGCGGTCTATGCAAATTTTATGCGTCCCCTTTCGAGACACAAGATAAACAAACCGTTCAACCTGTGGCACGTTGTTTACCTGAGTTTAACGGGCTGAAGAGGCGATCAAGAGAGAGAAAGAGAGAGAGAGAGAGAGCGTGTGTGTGAGGTCTAGACTTTAAGCATCCTGCCTTCCGTAACCGATGGCCTGTTTGGTAAATGCGATAGCAATGATGCCCGTCTGATTCAGCCTGTCTCAACTGCATCCGGGCGGGCATCGTGATTTTCGTAACCGGGCAGAACTGTTTTCGGTTCCCTTGATTCGTTCACCGATGGTGGTGGTCCAGCAGGGCCTTTGTTTCGGGTGGTTTTATTTTAACGATCCATTTTAATCGCCGTGTGGTTGTTGCCAAATCGGATGTCGTTTCGTCGTGATGAAATAGTATTGAGGAGTATTTCTGTTGTTTGTTTCACGTTATTTAACAGGAAAAAAGATTCAAAAACAATTGCGTAGTTGTTGGAGTATCCAACAACATCGGTTGTCAAAATGAATTGATTCTCTTTTCAAATGTTAGTTTTCTAACGATTGTTTTCATTCCCAACACCCGAAATGATCATTGGCTGATTGGCGTTTATATTATCATTTTCTTTTTTATACCAATTTCCAACCATTTGTGTCACTTCTATAACGAATGGCTAGAAATTGCAGTGAAACGATCGTTAAAATCATATTAAACATTCGTCATAATTCCCTGGTTCGTTGGGCAGGTGTGAAATAGAATATTGATGGCTGCCATCCTAAACACGGTCACTACAGCGAGTGTGCAACAAACAAAAACAAAAAAAGAAAAAACTCAGAGCCAACTTTTGTTGATCCTGTAGTAAAAGAGTTGTATCGCTGAACCATGATCATTCAACCACCAGGGTTTTGTTTGTTTATCTGTTTATTCTCCCAAATAGAAATCGACCAGTGGAAGAAATTGAGCTTTGCAGCTGCATAAAGGCTGCTTGAGAAGAGATGAAAGTAGCTTCGATCATATCCGTAAAGATCTCGATCAACTTCGTGCAGGTCAACACTCAAATGCTGCTTAATAGCTAATTTAAAGTTCCAAAACCTTTAATGGTGCTGATCTACTTCAAATGGCCATCTTTACCAGGTTTGAATTGACTATTTTAGGATCTCTTCCATATTCAAGCACAAGCGAATATTTAAAACACGATAAGCAAAGTTAAGTCATAAAACAGGTGTGTGGGCTCATTTTTGCAGATCTTCAAGGACACACAGATAACACTCAGAGAGATAAACAAAACTAACACAGTAGGTGTCTCACCGGAGCTTGCAAAACTGCTACACGTGGCTTCGAAATGGTGTCGGTTGTCTCGGATCTATGCTATTGATCCTATGTCTAGTCTCAGGGTCTCCAAAAAACCTTCGGGACCAAGAAAAATCTACTATTTAAAATCGACAAACTAGACTATGAATGTTTGGGGCTTTATTCACACTGTCACAAAACGGCACACGATCTGATTAGCATACGTTCGTCGATCAGATTATCCTTCTGTCTGACCACATACATACACACACACACACTCAGCCAGCAGCAGTCTTCCGTTTCCGCACAAGGTATACACGGTTTTGTTTTGCTTAACCCCTTATAGAAAGTGTTTGCAAAGAAAGTAAATGCTGGAGAGTTGCGTGTGCTACAAAACGGTGTTTTCGTGTGAACCATCGAGAGCTAGAGTTGGCGTCCACCATCGCCTATAATGCTTCAACCAGACCACAGATGGAGAAGTTGCGTAAAGAAAGACACACACGATCATCTGATTGAAAGTTTGGCAGAGGACACTTGGGACACGGTCGACAAACACTGCTTGGCAATGCGTCTCGACCGGTGACATTTTAATTCGATTCCAGTTTTTGGTGACATTAGCGCGATTGTTTGTGAGGATTAAAAGCAAGGGATGCATTCGGTTGGTTGCTAATTTACTAGAAGAATAGTACACAAGGAAGTGTCTAGTTTTCGACTATTCGCTAAAAACGAATCCGGTGAAGGTTTCTCACAAGATCGTCTATCATACCCATAATAAAAATCGTTTGCAGCTTGACGAAACAATAGACTTATTAGTCACCCGACTGTGCGTGCCATTATCTTAAGCGCTTCGTTCCGTTGCAGATTATGCTGTTCGGATGTTCCGTCTGGCACCTTCACGCATGCCATCACATTTGTCACCTGCCATATGAGCCGTTGGTCGCTTTAATGGCTGGTGCGACGATTAACATTAATCAAACTAACCTCCCAGAAACCCCATATGCTTCCGTCTTGCTGCAATCGATCAAAACCCACCCAGCATGTTTTTATGCTCGATCGCAACGACTTACCATCCTTGTTGATGTCCCAGATGACTACACGGGCTCGCAGGCGCGCAAAGTTCAGTGCCAGCTGCCGTCCGACACCTCCACCGCCGCCCGTAATCAACACCACCTGTCCAGAGACATCCTGCAAAGTGGGGTAGAAGATAGCGATGAATGAGAAAGTGTTGGGCGGAAATCAATCAACGATGAAGACGGCAAAAGACACGACCCTGTTGAGGCTTGGGTTTTAAAGTGTGTGTATGGACAAAAAAAAAGGGTGTGGTGGTGAATCTCTTTTGCGGCGAAACTGTTGCCGCTGTACAGAGCAAACCGTTCTGCTTATGGGGTGAGTTTGAGTAAACGAGCTTAAAACGGCTAACAAATAGTGACATGTGTCAACATGGCACACTTGGGCAAAAGGGCGATGGTTAGGAATGATTAGATAAGGTGATGGGCGCTGCGTGTGTGACCTTTTGGAGCAATGAAGGAAAGGCGATGAAGAATGGGTATCATTAGTAGAACTCATCAATTTTATGACTTAAATACAGATGGCATCATCGATGATTAAGTTACCAGTCTGGTACATTTCTAACGACATTTTTGACAAATAATTGTTATTGAAGGATTTAGCAGTATTATGCAAAATAGTTGATTCAAATGATTAGCCAAGACATTAACTCTAGTGTAGCGTTTATCACGCTTGCCATCTAATAATGACTTGACCTAGACTTGCCAATACCACGTAGTATAGCCTGGGATGGGACCTGCGTCTCGAGTTTCGGACGTGATTCGATACCTAGTCTTGTCGGGTGAAGATCGGCAAACACTTCTGGGTCCGAGTATCAAAAAGATCATCCGCAGAAAAGCAAACTCAATATCCGTTTCAAAGGAATAAATTCGGATGCTAAATTTTCCAACAAGTAAAAGATTAAGTTAAAGTCAGTAGAAGGCCAAAGGAATCTTAACTTTAATATGAAATTATAGCTGAAATGGGCAAAAGGTGCACAATGGACAACAAAGCGCTTGAGACTCGAAAGGAATTTCTTGAAGACGATATATACCCGAGGATTATGTCGTCGACTAAGTGGACAGAATAGAACAGAACAGACCAAGAGAGATCATATCTTCAGCCGCAAGGCCAATGTTGAGAGCATTATTGCGTTGCAACAACACAGGAGTGGTTGTGAACAACTTTATGCCTCGCTATACAACGAACGATTCATTCAAGTCAAACTGATTTTGTGATGAAAGAAAAAGGGATGAATTGATTTCCTGTGAAAGCTTATCGAATTGATCGAATTGAATGATTGCGTTTGATTGATTAGTGTACTGATTGGGGCTCTAATCCATCGATCGTACCTACTCTGTGCCAACGTTCTCTTTAAGTGCCACAAGTCAAACCTTCCTTTTAAAACTGATTGAATTATTCTCTGTACGTGCTACTACCTCCCAAAGACGTAGGTTAAAGCCTTGTTCCGACATGAAGCACTTTTATGACTCTTTCATGAAAGAAAAAAGGCCAACAGTCCATACCGTACCGGGGTGTACCTTACTGCATCTTAATAGCCTGTCAAACAAAACCCTTTCAGTCCAGAGACATGACAAAACACTTCTTCGGTATTCGCTGCTTGGTACCGCGCTTGGTTCAACATTGACACGTTGCGACAGGGCGTCAGAAGGACAAAGCACCGAATGGGTGAAATAGTTTGAGTTTGTTTGCGAATTTTTCTACCTAGCCATACATACACCATCCCTCAATCTGCATCCGTCAGGGGATGACGTGATGCGTTTGAGTTGAAGGCTTGTGTCGGGGTTTTTTTTAATTGTTTTGTATGGTGCAGTTTAAGTGCACTTGCTCGAGTTGATTTGCCTTAAGAAGAGGACATGTTAGTCAAAAATGTGACGCGTCAACCATTCGCCCAAACGCAACCAATACGTAAGAGCAATAGTTAATTCGATTTTAATGAGTATTACAAAAAAACAAAAAGCCCAACAAATCGACCGGGTGTTCATCGGGGTGTCACCTAACGTCACGCGTAATGGCCCGTTCATTCGTGTGACGGTGGAGAAAGCGTACACTGCTTAAGCACGACGATCAAGCGTGAAAGAGATCATTCCGCATTCGGTGGAGATTTGTAAGGAAGGTTCGTCGCTTAAAATCACTCATCCACTCGTTGAAGTCTTTCGTTCATTTGCGTACATTTTCGGTGGATTTTGAACTCGACTCGCTTTAAGCAAATGTAGGCCATCGGTGGCGTTGATCTGCTCGGTAAAAGTACTTTCACCTTTGAGAATAATTGACATTTTCGGTGGGTAAATAACGAAAACAAAAAATACCACCAGCACAAGTACAACCGGTTGTACACTGTTCATAAACGGTGTGCTTTGCCCCGTTGCCTGCCCGTTTGTTGTGGTCATTTCGGGTAGCAAGGGGGATGGTGATGAGGAAAAGGAATTCGCCTGCAATTGCTAGCAAACCCTAGGGCGCTAAAGCAATTGTCTGCTTGGTTTCCAGGGTGATCGTTGTGGTCCTCAAGGTGATCTCCTGTAAAAAAATTGCTCGAACTGTGTGTGTAAGTCTTTGTACGTTTCTTTCTGAAGGGATTTTTAACACACTCTCACACACCTCTTTCTGTTCCGTATCATGACTTCCAGGCGTTTTATGTAAGACATGGAAACGTGGTTGTAATCGACCAACTGCTTAATGCTGCCAAACTTTTACCGTTTCTTTTTGTAATGGAGCTTTTTCGTATAAAAGGAAAAAAAGGCAGTTTTCCTCTGACTGTTTCAACTTTTTTTCTGTGTTTTGCATAAATTCTTAAGTAACCTTTTCGTTAAGTAACACCACACCTAACCACAGGGCAACCAGCATAAATAAAAATGTCGTCCGCTCCAATTCCCAGCCATGGCGCCTTAATTACCTTCCCCGACTGAGTGATCAGTTGTCACTCGAATCGCGCCCAGCATCCTCGATCTAATCACGAGCGTAAATCAATGATCACTTAATAATTGCACACCGTTTAGTGTCTCACACACACGCGACCCGGCAAGTGTCACATAAGGCGATATCTTTTTCTTCTCGTTGAAAGTAAATCTCGAACGAGGCGTGATTCATTTCTCTTTCGCCCAGACACAAATACATGATCGACCTGTCAATTTGGTCACAACTGGTGACGCGATTATAACAAAGCTCTCAGTAGTTCAATGTCCCTTCTCGCACGGCCGCCCAAAAGGTCAGTGAACTATTTTGAGGGTTTTATTTTATGCAACAATGACATTGTTGTTAATTAAATCGTTCGAGCGGAACGATGAAGTAATGCAGCACAAAGCAGCGCCTTGCCCACCAAAATGTTGCAGTTTGGGTGTTTTTAATTTATTTGAAAATAATTAAAACTATTCCGCTTTCACTGCTAGCAAACGCTTTTGGGCCGTATTTCACAACATGTCATAACACACGTACAGAGAGTGCCATTTTGTCTTAGAGAAAATGTTATTTTAAAATACGTTTTTCTTCAAAACCGAAATCACTCGGAGACTCGTTATAACATAGTTAATTATCATTAAGTTAACTCCTTTATGAAGGATGAGAGAAATGTTTTTTTTTTTTCACCTCTTAAATCATCGTTTTTCTTCTATCCTGCTGGAACTGCTTCACAGAGCTCTAGCTCGTCCCATTTGATGGGATGGGTTTGGTCCACATGTGCCACAGGTTCGCTAATTTCTTTCCCCCTCATGTTAGCCCATTTCCTTTGCTCGTGGCCGGCAGACTGGCCCGGCAGAGGCAACAACATGACCCAATTTGCTCTCGGCAAGTTCGAAAAAGAAACGTCAACACACCGTTTTCAAATATCTTTCTTGCTGTGCGAAGCAGAAAATACGAAGGTAGATGAACTGTTCGGTTCGTTACGATTAGCACCTTTCATCCGGTTTCCTTTAACATTGATTAGTACGTGAAGTGGTTAGCAGTTTTAGAATAACCGACGGATTTTCCCCCTGATTTGTTTAGCTTTTTTATAGCAAAAGAATAGTGCATCCAGACGGAATGCATCATGTGGTGAAATAGTTAAAAGCATTGTAAGTAGGGGAAACTGCATAAATTATGCCATGCCATTTAGCTGCTTAAGAAAACAGCATCAAACCTCCAAAACACATCAACCTAAGATGCTAAGCTGCTAAAGGAAAAGATGAGTCGCTTTTTTTTTCTTTCTTTTGAATGAATGAACGAATGAACGGTTAATTCTCGAAAAAGGAAGAGATGGAAGACAAAAGATGGTAATCGAAAAACAGTGGGGACCGACCGACCGTTTGTAATGCTTGTGGATGACTTTACGAAGCAGCAGCAGCTGGCAAAGATTTACATTATTCATGCAGAACCGGTCCACAACTGATCGGTCTCTCCGGCACAATCGATAACGGGAAAAACAACAAACTGTCATCAGAAATGAAAGAGAAACAGTTTGCAGACAATCTGAAGGTTGGTCTGGTGTACGGTAGGCCGAAAACATCTCTGGTATGGTTCCGAGGCGTGCGCTAATAAAGAACGCCGACGAATAGCGATCACTGAATGCTGGAGAAGTTTTCGTTTTCGCTTTCTACTGACCCATATTTGTGTTCTACTGTTCATTAAGATAAAATCCCCTCGTTCATTTTCAAGGACAATCTTTGACATTTGATGATATTTGCTGCGAGATGTGAGTAAGCATGATCAGCAAGAAAAGCCTCCTAATTAATCGATTATTTCAACCGAAACCGTTCCACCGACTATTGCAAGATCGTTGTTGCATCGAATTGCATTTTGTTTTGTGGCGAATTCGCGGCTGGAGAAAGCCATCCATCCAGTGGCAGAGCGGTGCATTTTCGATCACGTGGTCAATCTATTTTATACACTTACAGTGATGAACGAAACGTTAAAGGTAGGTGAATATACGGTTTTTGAATTAAAATTTTAAATGCTTAGAAAAGGGTTTAGAAAAACTATCTGAGAAAGCGTCAAAAATCACCTAAAATACCGGCGTAGCCTCTGGTAAAATAATTCAAGTAATTCGTCGAAGATCAGTTCCATTATCTCATTTTAAATTTCAGTTTACTTTAAATCAATATTTCTGGTTTACGTGAGTGTTGTTTTTGTTAGTTGTTTTCGATTTGAGGTCCCTTTTTGAGAATCTGGAGAATTTTGATTTTTTTTATAGTTCCACATCGCTTTAAACAGTTCCGAATTTTCCGTAACCAGCGGACTTCACATTTTTTTGTTTTGTTTTAATTTGTTGATCATAAAGTTGTGTCCATTACTGTATGCAGTGATCACTGTACAAAAAATTGTACTTATAGAGCTTGTTAGATGATTTCACAAGAAGAGCTATCTTTTAGGTAACAACAGTACATGAAATCACAATTGAAGCACATTATTTCACACAGCGAATAGAACAGCAATTAGAAGGTATTAATTTAGCCTGTGTCATCATACCTCAAATTTGTTATTGTTATTGCAGCTAGTTGTAAACAGATACTGGATAATGCCTGATTTCTGATTAAAATGCTAAAATCAACTGATCAACAAAAAACAAACAAAAAAACTCATATTTTATAACTAAAATAAACTGACCATTAAAGTCATCAAAACTTCACAGTAAATCGATAGAATGTGCTATGAATATAGAAGACAAACGCAATTGCTACCCAACCCCAACAATCAGCAGTTATGAATGCAAATCTAAAACATTAAAAGCATCATTCGAGGAATAAATTAACGTGTCTGAACTGCTGGAGAGGGTGCAGAAATAATAGTACTGACGTGAGGTGTTTCACAACAATTATTCATCAAGGTTTAAAAAATTAACGACAAGTGTGAAAAGTATTTATAAAGTCTAGAGAAATACAAAAAGAAGTACAAAAAAGATGTTATTTTTTGTGGAAAACGTTTAATGAACCCTAACGCTAACTTGACACACTTGAGACGGCACAACACAAGTGCCTCATTATGATCTTATGTTCAGTGTGATGCGTTAAAGCAACCCTTAATTGCACGTGGGCACACAAGTACAATGTTGTTTTCCGTTGTTGATGTATTCACATACGCCACGTTCTTGAGCACGATCCACACAGGAACGCGATCGTACGCTCGTTCCCCTTCGTACAACAAGGTCAGTAATGTCTAGTAATGAGTGATTGATGATGTTACTGATGCCCATTACCACCTCGATCACCCCACCCGCTAACGAACACACACATACACACACGCAGCCGGAATTTAAGCCATCCCAAACGGCAGCCTACCTTTAGCTTCCGAAATCGGTACGGCGTCAGCGTAAGGGCGATCGTTTCGAGGGTGTAGTAGATGGACTTCACGAAGAAGATCAGCAGATCGAACAGCAGCGAAAGAAAGTGATCGAGCGGATTCTCGTACAGCATGTCACGCATTCGTAGCACCATCATGGATTCGATCGACTGTGCTTTCGTTGATTAAAACTTTTACTGAATTTGACCCTTTTTTACCCCGTAAAGATACACAATTAAATGATTCCCTTGTTTTTTGCTACACTTCACTTCACTTCACTTCACTTCACTTTATGTTTTTGGGCATACAAGTGAGTTGCTTTCTTCACTCCACTATACACTCTCTTCACTGCACTTTGAAAAGCTCGTATTTTCCGTTGCTTTTATGTAAGGAAATGATCATGTAAAACAAAATGCCAGCTTCTATCTTGCTGCTTACACCTTCAACCCAAACGCAAACAACCACTCGGTGTTGTTTCCCGGTTCTTAAAGCTCGGAATCGGGTCAACCTACCGTTCGCTAGAAAGCAACCAACTCTGCTGGTACACTCTGCACTCCGTGAAGCTTTCTTTTTCTTCTCTCTTGACCGATCTTTCCCCTGTTCCAAAAGACGTTGCCTCGCCGTGGTCCGTTAACCGATCCGAACGATCCCAAGTACCGAACGCGAATGCGGTTAACGTGACTGGCCGGAGCACAGTTTCAGCTAGGACGGCAAGCTCGTGTGCGTAGCTCACTATCTTTCGCTCTCACCCAGCTCACCGACCGAGTCGCGCTCATCTTCGCGATTGTTTTTGGGGGGAACGCGTATTTTCACCCTTAAAGCTACGGTGAGATGAGATGAAACCATGCGTGAGAAGATTTTTTGATTTTCTTTGATGAAGAAATGAAACAGAAACACTACAACGATAGTTATCTAGGGTGATGTGCGTGGTTTGATGCGTTTTGTTTTTTCGAGAAAAGTCACTAAAACATACAAGTGAGCGTTGCTGTGGGAGATGCAGGCATACTATGATGGCAGATGATCGGGTTTTAATTCGTATCGGTGGATTTTTGGGGCTTTTAAAAGGAACTCAGAAAGGAAAACTTTGGCTTCTTATTGAATATTCTATAATCCTTAAGCTATGATGGATTCTATTAACGAACGAAAATTATAACAGAGACTACATCAGAGAGTAAAGTTCAGTAAAGTTTGTAAACAATTATCTTCCTCTTCTTCTATCTAATCTCTTGTTTTTGAATTACTAGAATACATCTTCTTCTTGATTTAACAACTTGCAAACATAGCTATCTACTGGCTTACCAGACTTGCTGATATCACGTAGTTGGTTTGTCAGTCCTCACTATCAGGGAACAGACCGGATGCGATTTGAAACCTATAGCGTGTTGGTCCCACCCACTGAAGGACTTGTGCCCATACCGTCTCTCAGATCACCTGACTCAGAAACATGCTGGACATTAAATTTTGCCCAAATTCCTGAATGGAAGGCTATGTTTCATAATCTTGTATGATGATCAATCCATTAGGCTTATGTACATAAATCTGGCTCAAATCTGGATCTAGGATCTGGCAGATTGTTTTCTAATGGACTCTATTGTTCATTGCTCCGCAACCGATAGTAATATTTTGCTGAGTATTTAACGATCGTTAACGTTGAAATCTTTTTCTGGGTTCCTAAGGAAAGCGTCTCCCGATACATTAGGAAAGATGGTACACAACAAGTGAAGCTCCGTAAAATTGCAGGAGACTTTACGAGACGTTTTAATAATTTTGCATGTGACCTCTTGATTGCTTCATCTGAAAGTCTTAGGATGGGTACAAAAATTGACACTCTAAACTATTTTTTTTAATTTTTTTGTGCCAAAAAATTGTATCCGAATAGGTTGACCGCGGGTGTCCAGCACAGGTAAAAACAACAATAGGTCCGTTGTCTTGTTTTAGTCGTCTCAACAATATCGACAGCGACAATAAGTACGGCTTACCATACTCAAGGTCACTTGACAATATTTCTCTATAAAATACTACAATGAAACCCTAACAAAATAGTAAAAAAATGTATGCACAAACTACAAACAGGCTCATTATACCAGCGGCACAGCGGCGACCCTGTTTGTAATCCAGCGGCTCTCATCTCTTTATAGCTTTTACACCATAGACGGTAGCCACCGACACCACTTGCGGAAGCTGTGGATGCTCCAAGAGCAGCTACACTCTCATTCCTAATTCAACGTGCGTTCCATTCCCAACAGTCTACCCACCGACTCACGGAACATTACGCAAGATGCGCGACGTCCCCATGAAGAAAACATCTTCGCCCGTGCACCTTGTATTGCATGCTGGAATCTGGCTTATCCCGAAACTCGCCCAAATGTGGACTGGTTTTTATGGAGTTGATCGATCTAGGGGTCTCTTTTCTTCTGTTCCGCTTTACCGCAGTCTATGCTAATGAAGACGACAGCACTGTTGAAAGCTTGCATTATGACCGGTCCATCGATCGGAAGGTTGTAATGTTACAAATTTTCGAATCGTATCGTATGCTTTGGGTTTAGTTTATTTTGCCCCTTAACAGTTGATAACTAATGATGCGCTTTTTTGACAAATATTTACCAGTCAAAACTTTACCCCACTGTTTGAGGCTGCAGAACCGATATTGCAGGCACGTTGTCGTCCATCACTTCGTGCACGTGACAGTTTGTTTACGTTTCGTAATGTCTCATTGCGCCAAAGCCCACAAAAGGTTATGCAGCAGCTGAGGCGAGGCTTGTGCTCGACGCTGTGGGGCGCCATTGTGGTGTGAAAATCCTTCACATTTGGTTTCACCGCAAGATGACCGCATGATGACCAGTTCACGCAGGTCATGCTGTAAGTGAGGCGAAAGATACGAGCAACGAGGGATGAAAGATGACGGTGCCATTAAAGAATTAATTTATCAATGGTGGAAGTTTAGGTGCTGTTCGAGTAAAGCACACAAGAGTTTATTATTTATTACATGGTTTGAATGACTGTTAAACGTTTCATGTCTGTTTATCATTCTTCAGGTGTAATATTACTCAATCTTTCTCGGCGAAGATTGCTCTCCTCTAATTGCATACTTTCAGGCGTTGAAACAGAAAAGCACATTTTATTGCATACATTTAGGCGCACAATCCATTCAAAATCGTTTACTTTCGCTATACTTACCCAAATTTGAATCGAATAAAGATTTTTCTTAACATTTTATTTCGGAACATTTTTAACTCAACATAAAAATAAAATCAGTTAAAAAAAAAACGAAACCCAATAAAAACACACCCATTGTGCCTGGTACGCGTTTACGCAAAAGGTTAAACATAATTAAAAACAGATAAGTTTATATTTTTGTGGATCACTTTCGCTAGAGGCTAGGATAGGCATTCCGTAGGTAAGCCACAGCACACGTACGGCAGATTGGGAGAAAGAAGTAGTAACACTCTCCTACCTTGATCACTTTCACTGAAGTCGATAATTGGTAGTGTAAATATTGAACTGAAAATACCTTGCACATGGTACCTTGGTTGGCTTGCATTTAATTTGACCGTTACATTGCAACAACTGGGGTTTGTTTAGTGCTGCAGCTAACTTGGTAGGTGTTACCAAATGGGGAAACAAATAGATACTAAACGTATACACTTTCAAACACCTTCATGCTTTGCTAGGGCATTAATTATAGCACCAGTCAGCACGAAAGCATCATACGGCGCATACATCTATCCTACTAATTATGCTTAATATTTAGCCAGTTCTTATCATCTTCATCATAAGGTTTACAAGTTACATCTGAAAGATCTTTTAACGTTATTTTCTACCTTCAAGTATAAATAGTTAAGTTAAACACGTACACACGCATCTCCCACACATGCACAAAACAAACATGCAGCTCTCGGTTTACCCGTCCCTCCCCTCATCCTCGTCGCAGATCGTCCTACCTCTCTTTAGCCGTTTTTTTCCTCTTGCAGATTTCATCCAAAAGACCGACAGATACAAGACAAAACAAACAGTGAAACAGTTTACAGTAAACAGCTCTAGTTTAGGTTTTTTTTTGAATGCTCGTTTCAAATAAACATATCTTATTTATTCTTCTTCACTATGCTTGATGTGTATGGGTAATGAGTAGTAAGTGTTTGTTGCGATGTGTCGCTTCTCCATCATCGGTTCTGCTCGCCCATTTTAAGGGAACGTTTTGGACATTTAGTTTGCACATAAAGATAAATATGAATACACATCTCTTTACCCTCTTGTTCACTTTCGCGTCCCTTCTTTTCACCCGGGTGGGTTTGTTTTTAATTTAAACCTCATTCCCTAAACCCTCCCCAAGGAATCGTAGTCACCGCTCTACCTCACTAAACAGTGTGCGAATGTGTTTTGCGAATGATGTTTTCAAGTGTTAAAAGAGGGGTAGCAAATGTATGTATAACAGTAAATTCAATTCTAACTGTAGCAGTTCTAATGCTCCTGTTCTAGCTGCCAGCGCAGGTCACTCTTTTTACTCCGGGCCCCGGAAACAGTTGTTCCGTGGCCTTTCCACCCTCCCCCGATCTTCTAGGAAGAGAAGGAGAAGGATTTTTGTAGGATAATTTAATATTTTTTTCTGGCTTTACTTGCATCTGTGTTTAAAACTTCAAAATTTCACATTTACACAACGTTATTAGCAAACACGAAATAGCATTGTCTAGTTCGCCGTTGGTGCTTGTAACAGTTAGTTTGTGCATGTGCACAGGTGTACTGCGTATTGCATGCACGACAAACAAGTAACGCAGCGAAGAGTACCATGCAGCAGTAGCAGCAGCGAACCGCACTGCAAAGCGGCACTCATCGCTGCGTACCGCTGTATTGCAAGCACATCCAAGTAGGCGTACGCACACGGTACGGTATCGGTTGCTGCTCTAAACGTACAAGCCACAAAAGTAGTATTAGTAGTCGTTTAATTGGTTTTAATCGAGTGTGTGTGTTTGGGTGGGCGGCACATTAGAAGGTGTGGAGGGTGGGTGGGTGTTTGGGTGGTGAATTGAATCCGTATTGACGGATCTGTTATATTAACCGTGTCGTGTGTCGTTTGGGTATGAAAGGAGGCATACTATTCGACCTTTTTTGTATAAGTATATATTCTATGTATGTATGTATGTATATAATGCATGTATGTGTATATATATTTCCATTAGTGGGGCGATAGAGTGTTTCACACCAATCCCAATTTAAAAGACGTGCTTTTGTTTGCAAAGACGTACCACATGTGTACAGTCCCTAACCAGTCGGCTTCACTATTCATATGTGGTTTCCTTTTTTGTTTGTTTTGTGCTTTCGCTTCGCCGTTTGTTTGTTTATTTGCCCCGGTTAAATGTATATGTCTATATAATTTATGTGAAATAGCTCAAAAAGTATCATTTATATATAAGTATATGTATATAGTAATTCATTACAGAATTGTTTCATTTTTATTTTGGTTGTAAGAGTTTCCCGTTTTGCTTTATACTTTGTAATCTCGTTTATCCATTCGTCGTTGGCCATGTTGACTTCGCGGTGCAGTTTGTCCGGTTTCCATTTTGTTCCGTTCGATTCATTTAGTATTTTTCGTTACTACATTTGTGTTCCGGTGTATGTATGTGGTGCGTGTGATTGAGTGTATGTGTGTGTGTATATGTTTATTTGTGTAAGTAAACGTGTGTGTTGAACGGAAACGGAAAACACCATCCCCATTACAAAACACAGCTGAGCTGACAGAAACAGAACGACCGAAGAAACTCAACCCTTCACTATAAACACCAAAGTGTCAGAAAAAAATGCAACGATACTACTAAGAAACAGTGCAAGAGGTATTGGTTTTTTGGTTTTGTTTTTTTTAAGTAGAGTTGTATGTAAAACATAATCCGGTTTATTATACTTCTTTTTTTCTTACTTAGATAAGCGCGTCGTAGGTTCCACGTTGTGCTTCAACAGGTTAGGTTCAGAAATAAGTTCACGAAAACAAAGTGTATTCCTTGTTTTGTTTTGGTTGTGTAATTGTAGTTTGTTTGTTTGTTTTTTTGTTTGTTTGCTTTGTTTTACTCAGTCTCTGATTAATTCGTTTTTTTCTCTTCTTCTTTAAATCTCTCGTCTCGTCTGCTTTCTCTTCCCATGCACACACACGCACAAACACTCATTTCTTGCTTCTGCCCTTTTTTATTTATGATTCAAATTGTTCAAGTTTTTTTGTTCGCCTTTGCTCTTCCTTTTTTTTTGCTGTAAAGTGTAAACAAATCACCATTGCCATCTCGCTTCCAATTATTTTTTTTTTGTTTGTCGCTTTAAGTACAGTTTTGTTGATTAGTAGAATAAAGTTCCCTCGCTCAATTCTTGCCACATGGCGCCTTGGTTTTCTTTGTCGGGTTGAAGTTTTAAGTTGGCCCGTTTGATGGCGTTTTTTTTAAATGTAGTTTAATATACATGTATAAAGGTATGAGTGAAAGATGCTCCCTTGATAGTGCGAGCCACACAGCAATAGTCGTGTTGCTTATCAAACTTTTCTCCCCATCCGGTCGTCAGCAAAGGTTTGTTGTTTTGCTTGTGTTTTTTTGAAGCTTTTTTTTTTGTTTGGCGATTGTGGATTGGAAATTGAATGCCCCCAAAGAAAACGGCCGAAAAGGTGTACTGTGTATACTACGATCGAGATATGACATGTCATGTAGTACAACTTCGCACACAAACGAACCCACTCGAAACTGTCACCTACTGTCAAGCGGGCGCCATGTTGGTTTTTGTTGTTGTTAGATCGGTTTCCAAACGTATCCGACTGACCGCCCACACGGGAAAAGTTCGCCCGGACAGCCTCGAAACCCTCAACAGGCTGGAGTTGAGGGCTTCGAGCTGTCAAACCGGTTGGTGTTGGTTGTGGCGTAGTGTGGCTTCTTCAGTGCGGCACTTTTTGGCCGAGCTTTTGAGCTTTACACGGGTAAGGTAACACTTAACCTGGTGCGGCTACAGTACAATATTTGCTCATCTTACTGACGAGCGTATACGTGAAATACGCACACTCCCGATAGCTGCCACTCACTCGCTGTAAGATAGATTGTATATGTGTGTTTGTGAGTGTTTTTTTACGTGTTGCTGCGTTGGGTAGCGTTAGTAACATGCATACGTTGAATCACACATTAAATCACTAAATGGGTAAAAGTGGAATAAGCATAACGTTTCGTTACTTTCATAAAGTACACATTTTCATCGAACAATTACATCGCTTAGTTGGTTTTGGGTTTTAACACTAAAAATGCATCTTCTTTCTGCTCCTTCTCGTGTGTGTGTATGTGGTAAGGTTTTGCTGCTTTCTATATGTGTGTGAGTATATATACTAAATGGTTAACAGCTCAACACAACCACGCGCCTCTACTACTGCGATAGTTGCTTCCAACATCGAAGGATGCCATGACAGATTTGTCGAACAGTGTCAGGTAAGTTCCGTACTGCTGTAACAAAACTCTGTACCGCATTCTTCTAGCTAGTAAATCGCTCTGTGTAGCGACGCAACGCTCCTGCTGTGCAGTAGCGACCTGTGTGCCGACTGTTGCTACAATAAGGAATCAAAAAATATATATTTCCCTTCCCTTTTCTAACCTCCCAAGCACTGCCGACTCACACTTCGATTGTACTACTCGCTTCCAGATCTTTCCCAAAATACTCTGCTCGTTCGCGTTTGTTTTTGCGGTGTCTTGCTTTGCTTTGGATGTTGACGTTTACTTCTTTGGATGGTTTGCCTGTCTGTTTGTCTATCTGTCTGTCTTCCTACCAAGCACATCAAATGTGCCGTACACTATCCTAGGTTGTGATTTAGTTGTAAATTTACTCCTACCTAATAGCTGCACACGTGATCTCCTCTTGCTGATGATCTGCCATCTTGCAGTATTTGTGCTTTATGAATTCCGCATTTTATGATGTGACGCGGTTTTGAACCGCCATTTTGTACGCAACGACCTCCAACCCACTTTACTAGCTTTACTCTTCCATAAATAAAATATATACTTTTCAATTCACTAATTTTCTGCCCCATCTCGATATATAACCATAATCATCATTATCAGCTCCAGTGGTTTCTGTAGGTAGATGCTTAAAATAGTTACGTGGGGAACATTCTTGCTTTATCTTCCACATATTCTCTTTATCTCTTTTTTTTTAATATAATATAATGTATATATGTATGTATATATGTATATTTTTTATGTATAATAATGTATTTATGTATAGATATATGTATGACGTTTGTATCTCCATTTTGTATGCATTTGTAATTGGGGAGGGGGGAATTTGTTGGGTTGGGCTTTAGGAAATAGGTAATAGGTTAAGGATAAATATCCATCTGGTTCTACTACTCGCCTTCAACGTACGTCTCAACGCAGACACTAAGTCTGCCAAGATGTGCTAAGTGGAAAACAGAAATTTCAGCTTAGTGTATGCGTCATTACGTTTAGTGGTAGTAGGTATAGGAGGTACATAGGTGATTTGTTTTTTTTTTTCGTTTCTCTCGCTGAAGTGATGACCCATGGTCATGGTCAACCTCAGATAAGTAACACTGTTGATGTGACGATGATGATTATATAGTACTGAATGATAAGTATTTCCGTTGGTTCAAGAGGATTCACTAGTATGGCTGTCGCCATGTTGCCCTTGTCCTTGCATTGATAGCTCTGCTCGCTGCAAAGATGATATTCAAAAGAAGGTGTCGATTTTTGTTTTTTTTTTTCTTCTGCAGGTTACTACTGGTACTGGTATGTACAGTAGCGCGCCGCCGTATCCCGTCTCACACCCGCATCGGTCCACTTTGCAGGCTGGTGGGCAAAGTCGACCGGTCGGGACAAGGATACGCCCGGTGTATCATACCGTACAATACCCGCACCGAAAGAAGATGTGGATCTCTTTCCCTGATCTGATTTGGGGGTTCTCAAATTGACAGTACACCGTGTCCTCGCAGCGTACATGTGCGTTTCTGCCGGATCGTGTTTGTGTGAATGTGTGTGAGTGTGTTGAAGTTGTTTGTTTGCTTATATAAAGTTAATTTTTTTTTGGTTGCATGTTTCGTTTTGCCTGTTCGGTTCATTTTGTGCCGTCTTCCGTTTGAGTGCGTGTATCCGGGTTTGCTTAGCGTGTGGGTTCCGTTTAATCGATTCTTCCGAAATATTCCGTTAGCTTGTTTGTCGTCATCTGTTCAATGTGTTTCCCGCTAATAGCTTTCTCGCCTTTTAAGGTGGAGATTGCTAAGCTTGTGGAAACGGTTGTTTAAAATTCATCTAAAAAAATTAATATAAAAGAAAGAAAGAAAATTCTAACCCTCACAAAAGGAGCTGTTTAAATTACACAGAACGCACAACGGAACCAAGATGATACAATCTTAACTTGGCCTCTTAACAAGAACTGATCTATAAAATTACTTATCTGCTTTAAAACTTGACGTTAATTCAGATCCAGTGTTAAAACTTAATAACTTCAACACAAGCTCAACTAAATGCATCCGTATCCGCTCACAACTTCAGTTCAAAATTCATTTGTCCACTGGTTTGTCGCCCGGTTTTGCAGCATCCGGTGCTGCATTTCCATCCTTATCCTGCTCCTGTGAGCCCTTGTTGCTGCTGGTGGATTGTGGCAGAGCCTTAAGGATTGCGTGCACCTCTTCCGCGACGGCCATTAGAACAAACTCGAACTGTTGCCGGGTGGCTACAAGTCCGGCGCGCTGATCACGCAGATGTTCCAATGTTGCGGCAATGTCAATTTCCCGGGCACCCTTGTTCATGCGCCCTAGGACGAGGTCGAGCAAGATGTAAGCACCGGTACGTCCCGATCCATTGCTAAAAAGTGGGAGATAGAAAATAAATTTAAAACATTCCCTTCAGTTTGGCGCACATCGCATCAACCTACCTGCTGTGCACAACGATCGGACACGAACGGCCACGGTACGACTTGTTCACCTTGCGTCTAAAGTCAAGCAGTGCCTTTGCGGACGTGGGTACACCACCCTGTGGCCAGGACAGGAAGTGGAATTGTGTCACGGTACGCGTTTCGCCGGTCCGCAAGTTCTTCAGGTAGAACGACCTCACAAGATAGTCATCGCACCAGATGTGCTCGCTAACCAGATGGACCTCGTAGATGTGGTACACTTCGGCACCTTCCTCGGGCCAGTAGCGAGCACAGGCAGGTTCACCGTTCTCTTGCAGACGACACAGCGCCACCAGCACGACAGCTCCCTGCTCCCACACCATCTGCCAGAAGTGAGCCAGTGTCGACTGCATCGGGCCTTGAGCTGCAACATACGCCGGTGCACGAGGATCGTGATCGGTAATGGTAGAAGCGTTGATGTAGTCCATGCCCTCCGCATTCGCCAGATGGTTCAGCACAACGCGCGAATGATCGTACGGCAAGGGTGCACCGGGGCGATTCAGTGGAGCACACTGCGACTGTAGAGCCGCATCACGTGCACTCGGTTCCGCCTCATACCGGCAGAGTGCTTCCCATTCGCGCTGCAGTCGACCCTTGTTGCGCAGATGATCCTCCATGTACGACAGTACCATGTGCCCGGTCGAGATGTCCATGTTCGTTAGCGCTGGTTCCTCGCTCCAGGACGAGGTGCTCGAGCGGGATGATGGTGGTCTCGCTTCGGCTTCCTTCGTCAGTGCCGTTATGCGCCCTCCGGGGGAATCCGATCCAGTAGGTCCTGTTTTTCCACCTGCCATACGCGCCCGGCACAAGTCCTGATAGTCTTTGCTCGAGCTATCGGCACCGCTCAGCCCCGACTGCAATCCACCCAGTTTGTCCTTCTTCTTGTCATGCTTGCGGATAAGAAACAGCGTCATCGCAACAACGATAACAGCTGCAGCACCCGCACCAGCAAACATGTACGCCATCACGTGAGTAACGTTCGGTCCATCCTCAACACGCTTCAAGCGCTGCGAAGAGACATCATTTTCCTTCGTCTTATCACCAACACCGGCCTGTATAACGAGCACACCCAACCGTCGCGAAAGGTTGTTCTTGAAGCGACTGTCATTGATCTGCTTGGCAACATCGGTAGCCGTTTTGCGATCCGGATTCGATTCCACACGGAACGACACCTCGTGCCGATCGACTCGCGGATGCGTGAAGTAGCCCTGCATGTTCAACAGCTCAGCAAGTGCCGCTACAATCCTTGATCCATCCTTCCAGTTGTCGATGCTGTTGATGATAAAAAAATACGATGAGTTAGAGTACGCCTGAATGTATGCAATTCTGCAACGCACACAACACTTACGGATTCTTCAGGATAACGTGCGCGTACTCCGTATCGACCGAGTGCGGTGCATGATCGTCGTCCGTGTGGGCAAACAATTCCTTCTTCGATTTGGGCCGCTTATCCTCACCACCAGCCGTTGCCGGATGTGGTTTTTCCTCCAACGGTGCCATCTCCTTCGGTGGTTCACTCGGACTCTGGCCCGATGGTGGTGGTGCTGCCGGTGGTCCCGGTTTCTTCACGTCCAACCGTTCCCGTCTCGTAAAACCAAGAATGTTGTCCAGCAGGGTGCGTGCTTCATCCTTACCCGGTCGACCACCCGACTTTGGAACGTAAACGAACCCTCCCTCGGTGTACAAGCCACCTGCTTCCGGACCAGGTGCATACGCCGCCACAGCCGACTCACGGAAGTTACCCGGCGGTGGAATTTCATTGCGGGTATGTGGGGCAGCTTTGTGTGGATGCGTGTAGAACTTGTCCACGTTCGGATCGTTGGCCTTTGCTGCTCCAGCTTCCTGCTGCAGTCTGTTGACGTTTTCCGGCGCAAAGTTTGATATCTTCGGAATGTGATGCTCTTTGGCGTACTCTCGGAACGATGACGTCTTGGGATAGATGTACTCAAACTCCGGATCCACGTCAGCTGGTGTTAAGCGTTCGACCAACTCCTTTAGGGCACGTTCCTCATCGTTTCCTGCCTGTTGATCGCGAAAGATACCCGATCCCGTCCCACCGCGCTTGCTTGCTCCATATGCCCACTCACGCTCGCCTTCCACCGCCTTAAACGGTAACAGCTGGCTATCTTCGATCTCGTTCATCTCTGCTCCCATATCGAGATAGTCCGTTACGTCCGGTGGATGTTGCTGGTCGACATCGTACTGCTTGAGCATTCTTCCCAGGGCCATCCTTCTCTGCAACTCTTGCAGTCTCGCTCGCTCCAGCTCAATCGATGGTCCACGTGGATCCAAAGGAACCACCTCCGGCAGGATGTCTAACTCTACCGGTGACTCTAGCTGCCTCGCGAACGCCTTCTTCGGCGGTGGATAGTATACCTCATCGGCGTACTCCTCGTTCGGTGGCGTAAAGCGTACGAAAGCGAGAGGACTCTGAGGGCCCAGGATCTCCGGATCGGGCGCTAGATTAGCGCACAGCGTCTGCGGGATCTCCGAGTTGGTGCGGATGGCGAATAGCGCACCCTGGATGCGGCACTGGGTGAACGGGTGCTCCCAACCGAGACCGGCCCCCTGAAGCTCCTCGAGCATGCGCGCCAGGATACGGCTCTGGTCCTCCTCCAGCGGTTTGCGGAAGAGTTCCTCCGGTTCCAGCCCATACTGCGGTAGACACTTTCCAAAGGCGAAGTCTGGAATAAAGGGGTAAGGTAATGACATCGAAATGGTGATCAATTACGTAGCACGAGTCGAGTGGGATGGTCCGAGATGCAGGACAGAAGATAGGAGTGAAACTAATTAGCGAACTTATACACGCTTATTCCATCCATTAGAGGTAGTAATAGGAAAGAACGAGAAGAAAGAAAAAAAAACGAGCAAGGAACAGCTTAATTGGATTCACGTTAGTTCCATCAACGATGGACATTTTTGCCGTGGGCTTTTGATTGATGGCACACGAAGAAACTTATCCACGCTTCGAATGGAATTCAGTGTCCTATTACTGCGGTCTCTTTCTGCCTCTCTCTTTCATTTGCTCTCGAAGTTGCTTTCGACCTGTTAGGTTTAAGCACGTAACGGATACTTACCATCATAGCACCATTCCAGGTGTTCCAAGCAAAGTGTTTCCGCAAAGAGGCAACCTGCAAGCGAAACAAGAGGTAAAACACCGATAATAATCCGATCTGTGAGTGAAGATATAGACAAGCGCTGTACTGGAACGTGAACGATGGGAAAAGTGCTGCGATGACGAATAATTATCCTACGCAAATAAGGTGCTGCTTGCAAAACGGATAAATCATCGTGATAACTTTAATCGCGTATTGAAGGAAAGGAATAAACGGGCCGGGTTCTTTGCCACCGCTTAAAGGTGTCTTTTACTGCGGTGCTCAATAGTGCTTCGCTTGTAAAGAGCAGCAAACCCACTCACATTATGCTTGATGGATTTTACAGTGTAAAGGACCCGCAGGAACATTATTGAAAGTATCTCTGTGGCAAGTGGGAGTTGAGGTCTGTGTATAGCCCTCTCTTCGTATCCTTCTTTATCCTTTAACCTTTGGCGTGTGACAGGAAAGCGTTATGTGTTAGGCACGAATAAGAACGCTCCAGTTGATGAATCCCACTGCATTAATAAACAAGCTCAAGCGATAAAAAGCAACCGAAGCGTACACTGGATAACCGAGCTCGACAATGGCACTATGAAGCGGGATTGTAAAATGCTTTATACAGGGTAGATGATCCCTTGGATATCTTCCGATTCAAACAAAACTGCTGATGAGTGCGCTCTCGGGAATTCTATCCATTTGCCTTTGCCAATCCCACCGGTATCGCAGAGAATAAGATAACTTCAAGGACACACACAAAAGCCCACAACTCATCCCTCCGGTATCGGTGTCTTGGGTGTTTCGTGAATGCAAACACAGCGGCAATCAAACATCCTCCTTAGAAAAAGACTCCAATCTTCTGGAGAAACCTTCTTTTCCTGGAACCTTCCCGTTGAAGCTCATTAGAAAGGCCAGAGTACCAAAGACACTTGTCCACACTCACTTTCTCTCATCCTGCCGTTGCGCTGCGATGAAGGATGCTGTGGACCGGATTATCTGACATTTAGTGGCGAGTGGTTGGAAGCCTTTTCTTGTGGAAGCCGACGCTGAACAGTGCTTCAACGCGTGTTGGTCGTGTTTTTTGTTTTCTCCTATTTGCCTTAAATATTGATTTAGTCGGTGCCTTATTATTTACATTTCCATTCGCGAAAAAAAACTATGACGCCTTGAGACGCAAGGGACGTGACTCGTGCATGCACGAGCGTAAGCGGTTATTCAATGATTTATGGTGATTATTTTGTGATTACGTTTTGCTTAGATCATGTCATCTGTCAGTCGGTAAATGGATTCGAGGAAAATGAGGCAGCGGGGAGTCGTCGTGGGAAAACCCAAATCTATCAGGCCCTGAAAAATGGGGCATACGATAAAGTGAGCAATTTATTATGATAAATGACAAAACTGATCGAAAACCGTTGCCCGGAGAGCATTACTTCAGCCGATCGGATTCTGCTCTGAAAAGTATGCAATTTATTGTTCTTTTTTTCGCAGAATCCAAGCAAACCTATTTTTAACTTTGTATTGCATACCTTTAGGTAGCATGTTTTACAAATACGATATATAAATAGATTTGAAAATCTTAACTAATTTTAGCAGAATACTTTGAATAATTGTTTTTCCATTCTTTTTTTTTACTATTTACAGATCAGAAAGAATCATCTACATATACATATATTTCTCGCTAAACAAACCTTACATTTTCCTCGTTCTTAGCAACGCACACTCTAATTCCAGATCGATATCAGTTCGTCGATTGACTCGTGGTGACGTTTCAATTTGATTCCAGCGCTCCACAATGTCTATAAATAGATCCCGGCCGCTTGTTGACGTGGCTTCCCACTGTAGGCACTCAATTTTCAACCCTCGAGAAGGTACTCCCCCCGTGTCCCATGCTCAGTCAGTAAACATATGCTTCTTTCCCGTGCAAGAAGAACTCGTCCAATATTGTATGTGTATGTGTGTGTTTTTGTGCTGTAGAAAAGGGATTCTGGTGCAATAACTTCCCCTCCCTCGGGAGTTCCCGGTGCCCGATGACTGTGTGTTTATGTTGTCTGCTTTGTTTGTCCCTTCGCACCTTGCGAATCGGCACACCACTGTCGCCATTTCGACAGGCGCTTGAACTTCGCACTGCGAATCTGTGCTTCGCTGTAAGCTGCGAAAAGCACTCCAGCGCAGCATATATTCACACATGCCGTCCCATCCCATGCTGGGAGGAATATTAAGCAACATTTTAATAAAATAAAAACCTGTTAACCGGAGGATCAGAGAGCAGGTGATGCTAAAAATAGCATTGGACCATTTTCCAAAGTACCACAGGAAAGGAAACGGCAGTGAACATGTTTTTGCCACCTGTTTTTCTTCGCTCGACAACGCTGTGACAACATTTTCCATAAAGACGTTTCACACCCTCCATCCATGGGTGCTATCGGTAGGTGCGTCTATTTTACATGCCAGTACATATGCGATGCATCTTGTGTGACGGTTTTGTTTTTCGCTCCCCTCCCCTCAGTATGGCTCAAAGTTTTCGATCCGACAACATATAGCATCGTTATGCGAGAATGTTATGGTTTACGGAGAAGAGGAAGAGAAAAAACACGTTGTAAGAAACATGTTGAACATGTCTTCTGGCACGGCATCGCATAATGTTCGTGACACACGGTACCATAGCGCGAAATTTCCTTCCGTTTTTTTAATCGCACAATGCGTGGGAAAAAGTAATTAGAAGCTCAAACATTTTGACGCTAAATGACGTCAAACGAGAATGGCAGAGCTTATGGGTAAGGAAGGGAATGTAATTTAGTATACTTTTTTTATATGAAAGCTTTAAATCGTATTAGGGAAAGCGTGCAAATATTACATCGTCATTCGTGCGAATATCAAACGCCCGGATCAATCTAATTGATGATAGCCTGAAGCAGCAATGGCGCTTAACAAGTTCGAGCGTGTGTTCTATTATTGGAAAATGGAATTGTCTCGAAAAAAGGAAGCAAAACTGATGCCCTCGGAACAATGTGCACCTGTCTTTTGCTGTGATTTACATTGTTGAAATTTAATCCTGCATTCCAATAAAAGCATTTTCCCCGCTACTTTCCCCCCCCCCCCCCCACGCTAGCTGGCCGTCCTTGGAAGCCCACTCCCACACACAGTCCCGGGGCACGGGCCCACAGGGTAGATAAGGATCGTGAAAAGGCAACACAATGAATTAGTAGAATATAGCGAAGCGATGTTTCCGCCCTGCGGCCTCTGTGCTTCTCTGCATGTAGTTGTTATTTTGCGCATTTTGTTGGGATGGAGGAAAAAGCAAACAAAACCAACGAAAAAAAAAAAAAACATTAACAAACGAGTGTGATAAGCTGTCAAATTGACGCAGTCAACCGACAGCGTGAGTTCCACACGCGAAATGCGATTGCCAATGCGACACTCACGAGCACCTTCATCACCACCAAAACCGAATGACGTCAAACTGCCGGTGGAAAACTTCTTGTAGAACCGGCATTTTCAAGCTACTTGGTCGGTTTCGATGGCCCGTCCTCGGCCCGATCTACCCGGTCCTGGTTACCTTCAGGTTTCATTTTCCTCTTTAGCACGACGAATATTCTATTGGCAAAACCGGCCCATTTTGCTGATAAAACTGATTCCCCAGGTGAGTTAGAAAAGGCGCGTGGGTTGTCGGTTTAAAGTTTAAAAAGAAAAACGACTCCTACGGTCGGCCTAACCTTTGGCATTCGTGTGAGTGGTCACACGCAAACCACGCAAACAGTGGTGCACCGCACGATACGCGCACGTCAATGTGGCTGGTAGTAGTTTTTTTTTTGTTAAGTGCGCTGCTTCCGGGTTCTGATTTTCCATTTTACATCCCAACAAGGGTTGTTCTTTGGTTTCGTTTTGCAATTTTCAATCTCCTCTTTTTAAGCTGTATTGTGCCGCAGCCACATGCTGGGGTGGTAGTATATGAAATTTTATCGATGGAACCATTTATAAATGGTTTATTTTTGTCACTTCAACTCGTGCCAGTAACACACCGATATTGATTTGTCGGTAGGGGTAGCTAAATATAAATTCAGATCACGTGTGTTATTTGATAGCCGCTTATTAGGAAGGTAATTATTTATGAGTGACGGAAACTTATTGCTTGATTGTCTTTTCAAAACCATTGGTAATGTAAATAGCTGATAAAAAGTCTAATTTTGTCATGGTTTGTACTACGATTCGTTAATAATTTCTAGCACTAATCACTGGTATGATAGAAATAATTTAATATAAAACAATGAATTTATACAAATGCGACATTCATTCAAACCCCCTTTCTGTTAAAACCAACAGTAGATTAAAACAACCTTGATTAATTTTAATCAATATTTGATGCACAAGTATTAAATATACTTGCAAAAATAAAATTTTGTCTCGCTAATTGCATTGTGCGAGGTGTTGGCGTTTTTTTCTAAACTCATTTAGTATTTACTACTTGACGAAGAAGAAATTAAACTTTGAGGCTCACAGTCTTTATGATAGAAACAAGCAGCGAATAGACATTGCTGGAGTCAACTTCAAGAGCTCATGCTTAACAAAAGGTAATAATTTCCTCATCATTTTGATTCACTTCATTTATAGCCTTAATCTCGCTATTGATGTCTATTCATACGAGCAACTGAGGAAGCAAATCTAATATTTTTATGTAACTTTTTATACTGTAAGGCGTTGGTGTAAGAAGTAATTTCACCTTGAGATTTTCAGGTAAAGAAGAACGGTCGTATAACCCACACCCAGATAACCATTTGGAAAAAGGCTAAAAGGCACGCAAAAGACACATTCCTGTGCATGACTTCAAAAGCTCATGCTGCTCGAAACGAACCAACAGGTAATTCCGTCCTTCTTCTCCATCACCACAGCATATCATCTTGGGCGCATTTTATTTACAACCTTAATCACGTACGCTCCATTTTATCACACCCCGGGGTTGGGTGGGTTTCCGATTAGCGGCGGCGAGTTGTATCGTACTGCGGTTGTAGAGTGGAGCACTTCAAAGCACTAGAGAGAGCGTAGCATATGTTGGGAATAAATTATCATTTTCTACACCCAGCAAGGAGTATAATGTAACTGTGTGTATCTCATAGGACCTCATAGGAGTGTGTTGGGGTGGGTCGAGAGAAAAAAGGAGCGACAAATCTTAACTACATTCTGTTAATATATTGTTGAAGAACTCATCTTTGCACTACGAGTTTGTAAAACGAGAAGTTTTAGTAAAGTCTGTTGAAAGTTAAAAATTGTAGAGAGGTAAAGAGTAATCTTGCTTAAGCCGCTTACATATACAAAGTCCATCCCTAAACACTTGACATTATGCTGCTGTCTCCTTGGTTGTGGTTTGTACCACGACCAGAGATTTACCTGGCTCAAGTGAACACAAGGACAACAGTGAGCAGATCTTTTATCGTGCGATTGTAATCGAGGGTCAACGCAAAAATTGTAATTATCCCTAACGCGGGAGTTTTCCATATTTCGTTCACACAAATGCGAAAACGGACAGCTTATAGACTGTCAATGACATTCTAACATCTCCGCAGGACTTAAGACGGGTGAGCAGTCGTTGTCCTGGTTTGTTGATGCTCCTTCGTCTATTAACGGTTCCATGTACAGCAACAAAGAAAGGAACGACTAGAAAATGGATAAAAGTATGCTCGGTATCGATAGCATCGATGGCCCTCGCTTTCAATAAACAGCTTTCCTTTTTCACCTAACAAAACAACAATCCTCTACGGTTCAGAAATCACCCGAAGCCCTGGAAGCGTTTGCCTCGAGGAAAAGTGTTTATACGGGCGGTTGTTTGTTTGTATCATCTCTTTCCCTTAATCGACGAAATTGATAGGAAACGGCTTCAGACTCTTCTTGCTCTTGCAGTAGTGTTAGAGGCGCCAGTGTTTGTGTATCTCCTCCATTTTGTGTATCATTTTTCGGGCGTACCGTTCCCGTACCACTTCTACTATTACTTGGCTTTCGCAGCTTTCCGGTGACTCAGATATGAGTTGGAGGAAAATGTATATTTATCG
Source organism: Anopheles maculipalpis (assembly GCF_943734695.1). Classification (NCBI taxonomy): domain Eukaryota; kingdom Metazoa; phylum Arthropoda; class Insecta; order Diptera; family Culicidae; genus Anopheles; species Anopheles maculipalpis. Next base: position 5,929,041 of record NC_064872.1, read on the forward strand.
CCGCATCGTATACAACAGGTGGAAAACACATTTATTTAATTATCACCACCGCACCGCTGGTATTGAGCACTGCTGGAAGGCATCCTTTGGCAAGGTCATAAAAGGACAGACTCATCAATTAATAAACGCAGTTCTTATAACTGATGTTCTTTTGAACTTATGCAGAGCTGCAGCTGTAAGTTCGAGGAAACATTGTTAGCAAAATTGATAGCAGTTCTTCCAAACAAATTTAAATGCTCCTTAACAAATACTTTTAATAAATTGTCTACCTTTCGGCGCAAAACAGCTTGCAATTAAATAACAAAAATAGCGCGTAAATAAGTTTCCAATTAATATTAATTCCTCTTCCTAATGTAATTTAAAAACAAAGCATTATTTCACAAAACGGTCGACAATTCCTCTAGCCTTGGGACGATGGTATCTAAATAAAATAATCCAGGCGCAAGCAAGGAGCAGGTAAAGGTATTATTTCTCGGAAGCCTTTTTGCGTAATTAATCCGCTTTCGGCTCCTTTTTTTGCCCGTCCTACATAGCCATTAATAACCCACCTGCAGCATTAATCCAATCTTCAGCGCAACCAAGCACAATGGTCTTCGGTTCACGGTCTTCCATGTCTAAACGAAGTGAAGCCGTCACCGTTAGCACATCGATTTTGATTTTAATCCCGTCAAGCGGCTGCTGGCTCAGGATTCCAGGACCCTCTCCTACTACAAGCTCTTTTCTTCGCTTCATCAAGGATCGTCCCTCAGAAATGATCCCTTAAAGGGTGACATATTTATACAACAGACCTTGTTGACACATGTTTCTCTCTCTTGTCCAGACTAACGTCCGCCACAGACTGGAATGTGATGGCAAGAGTTATAATCCGGTATCTCATTCTGCTTCAGCTGAAAGGACCCCGACCCGATAGCAATGATGCAATGCCTTGTTTGATGCAAACGATGCCATTGCACAACGGACGTGGATGGGTAAATTAAACTTCCTCGGCGGTACAATATTATTGCATTGACTGAAATTGAATCATGTCCTGGCATGGAATGATCTCATTAGATAGGACTGTTGCCACTGCAAATAAAATTCTAGCAGTATGGCTTTTGCATTAGCATAAAGTGTACCGTGTACCGTACACTTCATACGGCGCTCATGCTGCTCCCGTTATTAATAGCATCTTTTCATCACAGGAGCAATCCAATCACGTGCTTCTAAATCAGACCACATTCCATGCTATTCCTTCACCGGTACAAGCAGAGACAAAAACAGAAAAAAGCAAGCAAAACTTAACCAACACAGAAAAAAATCCAATTAACTCCTTAATTCCCGTAATCCGGAGTGCTCACCGAGCCGGGAAACTAGCACCATTTGGGTACGCAAATATGCGCGCCTGCGAAACGTTGTCTGCTGGCCGGGAACGGTGTTGCATCCGAATCCGGGAAATTCAAGGCCATCGAGACTAGCCTGCAAGGTACGTGTGCCACTTCGGTACGTGTGGGAGTATTTTGTGAAGCAGATGCAGGTGCATTGCGCAACGGACCAACGACGAGGTAGGTGTTTGGGGAGAAAATTCCCACACACACCAACGTGCTAGTCGGGCAATCACGGGCGCAACACGTACAACATCAATAGAGAAGATTGAAGTCTTTATGCAACAGTCAGTAAATCATAGTTGGAGCTTTTTTTCTCTCTTTCTCTCCGTCTCTGTCTCTCTCTCTATTGCTATTGCTTTGTATACCAACGTGACGCAATTTATGTGTCCGATAAGGATACGGGAAAGGTTTCTTGTGTGCGCGGATCAATGGTAGGGAAGTGTTTTGCGTTTTGTGCAAGGCAAAACATATTACACGTTCGTACGTCACGAGCAACGAACGAGTTTTCTTGGAAGGGAAAACATTGAAAGCCATTTTTCGCTTTCAAACGTGTTAATATGCGAGGGCCAGTGTTTGAACGGTTTCGGTCTTTTTTTCGTCGAAACAAGCTTTAAAAGCCAGTTTTTAAGGCGTTTTACTTTAGGTGAACCAAATACTTCATACTTTATATTTTAAGTATACATTTTTTAACCAGTTTGGTTTCTTTTTTGACACTGCTAGTGCCAAAGGTGAAGAATATACACTTCGAAACAATTTTAAGTTTTGTTTCAGAATTTAAAAAAATTGAGAATTTTTATAGTAAGGCTGAAGCAAAAGTCAACTACAAAAAAGAAAATCATTGCCAAAAATCAGCCAAAGATATCAAAGAATTTTACGAAAAACGCCTAAACTTAAGCAATATTTCAAAACAATCCTAAAACTGACTTCCTAAATTGTACTTTAGTGTGATTCAATTGAACCACACTTCAAATTGCATACTTTTAGGCGTATTGTTCGGAGGAGCTGGCGAAACAGGTGCCTAAAGTTATGCAACTTTTGTCAAACAATCTGTTTTACTCGTTGTATTTACTCCCAAATGCCCAAATTGTTGAAATAATAAAAATCATCAAAGGATAATTCAAAGTAGATAATCATCTCACAGCATCGCAAAAAAAAAAAAACCATTTCACGTCTGCTGAGAAGATACGACAACGTTCATCCAACAACGCTGCCAGTGAGTACGTCTTTTCATTATGTAAGCACCCAACCGCACCGGATAGATAACACCAATGCGACCCAGCGACCCTTCACATTACACATCCTAATCGAGATACAACCAAACAGCATCACGGAACCATGCAAGACACGCATCGGGACGGGAAAACTACATCTAAAATTCAGCTCACAGCTCAGGCTTAGCATCGAATTTTCGTTTTCCAGGAACAGAGCCACCGTATTGAGTGATGAAATTGGAGCGGGCGACGCTTTGTATACGCTCATCGATCGAGGAAAAAGTTTTTTCTCCCCCTCTACCCCCCCCCCCCCCCCAACACATTTGTACAGTCTCCAGTGGGAGAATACTACGAAATTTTGTGGATACAATACTTACCAATGTTGCCTTCGGCCGAAACGAGAATGTTAGTGCCACCGCCGGACAGAAGCAGCAGCGCCAGCAGACCGACGGCCATCATCATGTGTTGCCAAGTGTTTGTCCATGCTGCCACTGTCGTCGATGTGTCAGTATTTGACATATTTGCGCTCTAGATCATCACTTTAAAGTGTTCCCGTTGTTGGCGTTTTACCGGGGGGTTTTGGGTTTTAGTTTTTTCGTCCAATCTCTGTCGTTTTTGTTGTAATACTATCGCTTAAAGTTTTGTGCGAGAAGAAGAGTTACTGTGAAGAGTATAAAAGAAAGTGACAAAATACGCATTATTGGATTAGATCTTTCGAGTCGATCGATTAATTCCGTTCGAAGCATTTCCAGTTCGAGACTGTCATTCGTCAGGCTGTACGAGACGGAGAAACGACGGGAAAATTAGCCCAGCGCATGTGCCCCAAAGCACCAGGTGGAAAACGCAAACGGACATCAGTTATGCAGGATCGTGACGCCTAGCACCACCATCTGGATGTGGAAACCCAACACAAATGCAGGAAAATCGTGCCCGTGTGTAGGCTTTGTATTGGGTTCGGAAAAGTCGACCGGGCGACCCATCTTAATAGCCCATCAAACAGTTTCCATCCATCTCTGATCCCTCTCTCGATTGGGATCCATTTCCAGCACTGTTCAAGGGGCTTCCGGAGCTGATCGAACGTGACTTTCATTTCTGCTCGTGCTCGTGCACCGTCCTGGGTGAGGATGAGGTTGGCACTTTCGATGGAATCGCTTCGGCAACAAGAGGTTTGCCCGTGTACGTTCATCCTTTCATCGATGAAGCTGTCTAATTCCCCGGAGATCTGTCAAACCATCTTCCTCCAGCTGCAAGCTGTCGTCCGATAAGCTTCGTTTATGGCTCTGCAAAATGACTTCCACCTTCGGGCAACATTTCGTGGGCGGATAGGGTCGAAACGGTACCTAATCGTCAATATTGCCAACACGATAGTATGTGCCAGCAGGCAGTGGCGAATAAGTAAAGTCAATCCGAATACAGGAAGTATAATATTGGAAAACTTTTCAAAAATTACTTTATATCGCTTTACACTGTGTAACTTGTTGTGTAAATAGCGGAAAACCGTAATTAAGTTTCAGGCACCAGGCGCCTCCATTTTTAACGGCCGTTTTAAAAATCACCACCAAACGCAGTGCACAGTGTTTCAATGAATGATTGCAAAGTTCGCGGTACAAGTTCATGCCGTTGCGTTGAGTGACAAATTCCGTTGAACCTTTTACCGATCAATGTCAGCTACGGTGTCAGTTACGGTGTGTCCGTGCCCGGATGGGGATGCATAATTGGATATAAATGTAAATGAAGGTTCGCCGTTTCGGTGCAAAATTGATTACACTCTATTTCGATGGTAAGCAGTTCACAAACTCCGATTGCCCTGTGCAGTTGAAGGTCAAACTCGTCCCAGCTGTTAGTGAACCCTTCAAACGGTTCTCTAGAGACAGAGAGAGCGATGGAGAGGGAGAGCAAGTTTTGTATTTGTTTTTGTTTTTATTGTAATAAAACAAAACAAACCGAAGGGCTTTGTACTTCTTAATTGCTAGCCAATTAAACAAACGCGTAAAGTGAACCTTGTCCTTCACCAAACATCGAAGGAAGTTTGTCTGCATTGAAAGTACCGAGACGAGATGCCATCGCTTCTATCGACGTGAAACCTCACTTAATGGGAACATTATTGTGTTACACGAAGCTACGATGTAACCGAATACCGGATGCTTGCCTTCGATAAAGTTTTCCATTGCAAAAAGTAAGAAAATTAGCTTACGCGCCTGTACCTCAAGACTCCGGGTGCGTCACAGTTTTAATTGCATTTAGTTAACAAAATGTCATTTTAGCTAACATTTTCCACCTCTATACACTGTTGAATGCAGTAAACATATAGAAATGGAAAAATATCACTCCTTTTTGTTCAAGGTAGCCTTAAAAAGTCCGATACCAGAACATTAAAACCCAATCAACTTTACTGAAGAACTAACAGGTGAGACGAGATTTTATCATGTTTTTAGAGTGGAGAATACGTAAGCTCTTATTTACTACCTTGTTTCAGTTTAACGTGCAAACACACACGGATACAGGGTAAAAGGATACAGTTAACAGTCTGTCCCTTTCGTTGTGTAGTTTCAAAGGATCTTATTGCAAAAAAGGTAAAACGAAAATTGTGTTAAACTTATTTAACAATAACTGCTATCAGCAGTCGGTAACTTAGCTGGCACCAATAATGGTAAAATAGAGGAGGAAAAAAAGAGGGACAACATAAAGAAAATTGTCCAATAAACTATCTCACGCGGGTTACCTTCGCCATAGTTTAAAAAAGCAAACGACGTCACTCATGCTGCTGAAGCTATTCGCGGTTGGAAATTGCGATTCCTTTTTCATTCTATATTCTAATTCCAATTCTTTCCCCACTCAATGCCACGCGAAATAACCATTTGGAAATTGTAACAAATCACCTGAACGTTTCAAACCGCGGAAAAACCGCACCAATCGTACCAGCATCAAACGAAAAAAAAAAACACACACACTCTCCGTTTATCGAATGATGGCACGCACGGCGTTACGCGCTACATTTTCCTTTCCCGAAACCAAGCCGAAAAGCTCCGAAGGCTTTGCAGTCGGATTTGGAACTGGCACCATTTACCGGATTGCCGCTTTACGATAAGCCGCACTCGCTGCGCTGCTCGTTATTACACGAACGGCTTTTTTGCATACTTTCAGGAGCAAATGCTCCTAAGACGACGAAGACGATGACAAGTCAACAGGTTTTACAAAGCAAAATGTGAGGGGGAGTGATGAAGAAGGAAGGCAAAGAGGAAGGTCGTGTTGCTTTTTAAGGTATTAGTGAAAGGACATTCCGACGCATGGAATCCAACATGTGAAAGTGAGACAGTAGAGCAGAGTGTTTGCGCTCCTTCAAATGGTTATTTGCTATTATCTTTCTGTGAGTGTGGTAGGAGCTTCTTCTTTCTTCGATCGGTTTGCTTTTTGCAGATCATAAAAAACACACACACACACATAAAACTGCTGTGTACCTTAATAGAGCAAGAGCAACTTCGTCGTCCACAAGAGTACCCACGAGGATCGGTGGACGCTCATCTCGCAGGATGAAACGCTTCCCATGGTGGTGCTCACACCGTTTTTTTTTTTTTTTTTTTTTTTTGCAAAATCATATCCTACTCATAACATCTCTATATTCTCTCTCTCTCTTTCTCTCTCTTTTCTGCTGTGATGGACACAAACACCCACACAAACAATCAACAAGACAAACACCAAGTATCCTTTTTTTCTGCCATAAACCACCAGGCGTCTCCACCTTTACGGCGGCTAGTTAGGTGAGTTGGCTATAGGAAAAAGCTTTACCAACCCACAGCCGTATGCGGACAAGATAGATGCATAAGATGTATCTTTATCTATGTGAATGTGTTTTATGTTATTTTTTTCTTTTCTTGTCCTTTATAGCATATCATTTTCCCTCTCCAAATAAGACACGTTTGCACAGCCCCAGTGAAGGAGAGATTTCGCAATTATTATAAAGTGGAATAAAATATTACACAATCAGTCTTAGTTTTTATCTAGTTTTTTTGTGAGCATACGGTAAAGCTTCAGATTGAATTTGGTTGGAGTATCACCTTTTATCTATTGAAATATCATACTTTTCTCGTTAATTTACCTCGCTTGGTAGTAGATTTCCACTTGTTCCGTTTGCTTTCCTTCGAGATCCGATTCAATATGGATGCTTACGCGACGCGACAAAGAATGCTGTTTGCAAGGAATTTGCTCACCACAGAAAAAGGACCTCTGTTTAAGCTCTCGCACACACAGACGCACACGACGTCAAACAGAAAAAAAAACTATTTCAACGAACCCGTCGTGATGAAGGAAATGCAAAGTGAAATGTTGCCCAAAAGCATAAGCAACTAACTGACAAACTGGGTGCTCGAAAACGGAACCAAACACAACTCAGGCCGAACGAAAAAGGAAAAGAAAACGAAAGTAAAACTACCCAAAACCACTATCACTTGGTGCTGGGTTGTGCGTTTTCTCGCTTCTCCTGTTTTTCGCTACTTTTTCCCCCTTTTCGATACACACTGGTACACTGGTTTGCTACTGGGAGCTGCTCGGACGGTACCTAGTAGCCTGACCGACCTTCTGGCAAGCTAGTTGCCAAAAAGTGTCCCAACTAATGCACACCCCACACACAGACACACGCGCACACGGTGCGGCTGCACTGCGTAGCAAACGCCTTTTGCTCGCAGCAGCGCCTTATGTTGTGAGCGAAACCAAACGCAACCGTTCGCCAGGCGAACACACGGCACAATATGGTAGCGCTTTCGTTTGCGAACGTACGTGTGGTGCCCGAGGGCCCTGGTTGAGTGTTGGGTAGGTGCTCGGTTCGGGTGACCTGGGCCCACGGTGGCTGGCACTCAAAAACGTACACACGGACAGATGGAAGCACCTGTTTCGTTTTTTTCTGGCCCGGGATCGTGTGAATTGTTCGCAAAAGAGTGTCCGAGAGAAAGATGGAAAGCTTTCAGTCGTGAAAGATCTCAAAAGCTTCATCACAGCTTTGGAACTCATTACAGTACAATACATGTACAAAAAAACACGTAAAAGTTGTTAGCAATACACTGGTCCGATAGTGTGTGAAAATGTTTCCTCTTTTTCCTATAACCGGAGAGTAAATAGGGTGTACAGATAATTTTCATTAGCTAGATTCACTATCAGCTCGTTTCGATTTGATCGAGCTTCAGAAACACCCTAAATGTATGCAATGCGCTTGTCACCTGGCAAGAGCAATATCTATCGACGATGCCTTTACAAAAATGCTCGGTTCGTTGCTGTAATATTGTTTTATTAGAGCATCAACCTCCGTACTATACTGGCTATTAGGAGTATAAATAAGTTCATATGGTTCCGATATCAAATGATTAAATTTATTTTTGGTCAATTAGGCACCACTTTTTGCTTTCTTTTCGATCAGCTTTCTTTCAAATAAAAAACCTACGGAAAGCCATGAGCTTTAGTATAAGTTTATGATATAAATGCTCTGACTGAATGAATGTATCGGAAGTAGTTCAAAAGAGACAGGGCTCCAGATGCTTGGCCTTACTCAGTGAACCGACACCGATTTGCCGATACCGTTTAATTGCTCGTCTTATTGTCTAGTTGCGTAAACGATATTGGCATCCGGCTTATTCACTTGTGAACAAGTGCTCCAAAGGTAAATTTTTCAAATGAGGATTTTATTTCTAGATTGAGATTAGTAGATCCTCAAGCCATGCCTCATCATCGATCACGATGTTAGTAGGATCTGCAAAGTGTGGTTTACTGTGAGTTGCTACAACCAAACAAGATCCCTCAGTCGTTTGATTTTTATTCTATTCAAGATTATTCAAATCAAGAAGAAGTCAAAAATGAATTCAAATTCTGATCAAAAAATCGTCAATTTGGAAAAAACAACACCGCACGAACTTATTTATAGTCCTGATACCAGAAAGCCCTCCCTCACACACACTCACACATACTCTAACACTAAAGATACGAAGATAAGGTTATCATTTTTGCTCACCCCCATCGCAACATACCATTAATCTTGTTGATTCGTTCTTTCTTGAGTTGTGTGCGTGTACAGTTTTGTATCCTTTTTTCCCGTTCTTTTTTCACTTTTCCTCGTTTTTTTCCCTCCAACTATTGGGGAGGTTGTTGTTTTGCTTCTTGCTGGTGCTGCTAATGCTGATGTTGTTACTGTTGGCGCTACGAAGGACACAAACAAAAAGCGCACAGCCAGAAGCTGTCACTTTCTTTCACACACGCGTTATCTGATATGACGGACTCGATTTCGCTTTTCTGTTTTTCCTATGTTTTCCCCGAAACTTTACTTTTTTGGGTCTGGGGGGTTGGAGAGTCTATAAGTTCTTATGTTTTCGAAGACACAAATACTCACACAGGCACTTTATTTAGCACGATATAGGTGGCGATGTAAACATCGTACAATGTTCGCTGCATTTCTTTGAAACTTGTGGCTTATTCCACGAGCATGTGTTGTTGTGTTCTGAATGTAATCAACAAAAGATGAAGAAACACAGATTCCACTGCAGCACACAAAAAAGGACCCCTTTTTAAGACGGTTTTCTCAAGTCTAATTGCGTTGGAAAGTTACGTTCTGAGGACCCCGTTTTTTTCTTTGGTAAAGGATCTCAAAATACAGCAGCTGCCTATATCCTTGTACGCGGCCCTACGTCGTCCTCTAAGTTGGTGCGTATTTTGCTGGCGAATGACACTTCGCGACTGTCAGTCGAATGGTAACCGACACTCGGTTCGGAGTACCGAAATGGTGGTGAGTTCCTTGGTCTACCACGATGCCCACCATGCTGGAAGCCAAACACACTGTTGCGCTTTTCCATACTGACACCAACACACACAGGTCGGCGGGCGATCGATAGCGAGTAGTTTTGAAAAAATCGCCCTAAAAGCGCAGACTCTACCAACGTTATTCCTTCACGAAACTTTATTAATGTGTGTGTGCGTAAACTGTTAATAATATTGTGCGCTTTTTTTCACCTTATATTTTGATGCGCCCGCACACAAATGTTCAAACTGTTGACGTAGATGCGCTCTTGGCGCTGCTCATTGATAAAATTCATACATCGCCACGCGCGGAAAGCGAACATTCCCACGCATTATGATAGACCGTTTTGGCTTTTCCACACAACACACACAAACAACCCCACGGCCATATGATGATAAAGGGGGGTTGATGAAAGTGGTAAAAAAAAATGTTTCACTTCTTTTCCGGTTATGTTTTTATGTCTTCATCCGGTTAATCCCAGTTTGAAGTTTCCATTGATTGGATGGGAATGTCTCCCGGGCGGGAGTTTTTTGAAGGATTATAATTCAATTCATATTGCTAAATAGAGCTCAAACAAATCAATCAAACTGTACTTTTCCTCATATTGTTAAATCATCTCAGCTCTTATAAGGCCTACAATGCCTTCTGTATCATAAGGAATAAGCTCAAGATTTAGGTTGTACGGAATAATTTTCAAAACGTACATAGGAACATATGGTCGCAAAGCTCTTAGATAAAAATAGTCAAAATATACTAATTACCTACCTTTAAAACCTTTAAATTACCTACTCTAATCTAAAGCTGCTCAATCATATAAACTTGAGTAAAACTCATGCAACGCAGCCAAGCACACAAGGTCTCCCGGTTCCCACTCCGGGGTATTGACACAACAACAAACATGCCCCAAAGGAAATGGATTCCCGAAGGACGTCCGTATCTCCATCCTCCGCAATTGTTTTCCCATTAACACTTGCTTCTCAAGCCTTGTCCTTGTTTGCCTTCGCCTCCGGCGAGTGCTTCCGGTAGAGAGCATGCGAAAAGCACAATAAATAGTGATGATGAAGCATCAAAAGCATTCAACTTCAGCGTACATCACCTTGGTGTGAAACATCCTTGAAGCATGTGTTGCGCAGTACCATTCCCGGGTAACTCATGCCATCCTACGGGAATAGTGGGTTGCTTACGGTATGGGTTTGAATGTGCGGCCTTCATCGAACGCTTCACTGGCAGCATGTGTGCCCTGTTCATCCGGGTGATCATGTGGAGTATGCGTGAGCAAGCACTACCGCTAAGTGAGTGATGCCATTAACCCGATACGTATTGCGGGAGGGCATGCTTGTTCATTAACTAAACGAATAAAAACATGGTTTGTTAAAATCAATAGTATGAACCAGATTTCAATGGCCATCTTCTGTTCACTTTTCAATTAGCTCTAATTTCTTTTGCTGTCATTGGTATTCCACTAATTTTATCCAGTTCGTTGGATTCGATTTTGATATCAGTTACTTCTCATAAATACGATGGCTTTTTTCTCAGTAGATCCCTACAACGGAACACAAAATAAAAAATTAATTTAAAATAAAAGTTAGTTTTGCGTTCGTCTTTATTACATAGTCCCAAGATTGTTCATGTTTTTCTCATCGTGATTCGGTGCCAACCTCGCTGTTGGTCATGTCAATGTAAGGTGTAGAGGTAAAGACGTACCTTCGTTGTCTTATATGCTAATTGTTGCTTAATCGCTATAAGGAGATAGGTCGGGGATGGATTCCGATTAAAGAGAAGGAAATGCCCAAACCGGGGATACCAAAAAGGCAGATACCCGTTGGCTGCGAATGTATAAAACTACATTACTTCTCGTCTTATTGTTCCGGCACTTTCCTTTTTCACCGGTTGAGATTCAAACAGGCCAACAGTCTAATAATTTGATTCGATTAGAGAGATAGCAAATAGATAGTAAAATTTTCTTTTACACTCGTAATGGACAGGCAACAGGAAAATAATTGATATTATTGTGTTTGAGAGAACATGTTTGTGTTTTCGTTACGTGAGCAAAACGGGTTGGGGTTTTTTTGTTTCAAAATAGGAATCATTCAGCGTTCTGATATGGTAAATCACTTGTGAGTTTAGAGCTTTTCAGTGTTCTTCGTATTTTTTCTCACTCCTAACGGAACATAAGTTTTATCGCATCGCGAATTCTGCTGCTCGTATAACATCTAAAAATCACAATTGTGATGAAAGAAAAAAAAAGAGAACCCCTATTTGAAGAGAGCAAATCGTTAACGAGATGTAGTATAGTGTATAAATATATGTATAGATATATAAAGGTGTAGAACGACCGATCGAACGATCAGGTTCGATGTTCTTCTCTAGTTTTCTCTGTACTGTTCTCCAATAGTTTGCGGTCGAAAAGTTAACAAAAACCCTCGTCTTTCTACCAGTATATCTCTAGTAACTTTCTGTAAAATACGCTTCGAACAAGTGCACAAGATAATAAAATGTATTAAAGGAATCGTATTTTTCTTCGCCGGATTTTACTCTTTTTTTTAAACCTTTTTAAAACTTCCAATAATCAGTAATTCAAACTGTGGCCTAGAGAACGACGTTGCGTTTTGTAGAATGGGTTTTTTTTAAATTTTATAACGTATTTAACGCTCTTTACCTACTACTGTTGCTGCTGTTGCTATCTAAAAACGGTCACATTTTACGGTACCAGGGTTAGTAAATGGGACACAAGTGCTTTTTTGCATTGCTTTCCTTTTTGCACGGTTCTATTAAAACCCTCTTTGCCTTCATACCTTCACATCACAACTAAATTTTCATCTCACTTTCAACGAAAATTAAATTGAAATTAAAAATGCCAAAAACAGACGGTTTGAAATTAAACTGAAAATATAGTTATTATATAGAATTCCGGATAATGAACCGCAAAACAGTTAAATGCATGTTTTCACTTATTGTTGGACAATTTTCCCTTCCTTAGCTCACTGTATTCTAACGTCTCTCCCGCTCTATATCTTATGAACAAAAAGTATTACAAAAAATTATAGGTGATAAAAAATCATAAAATCCTGAAAAATATTAAGGCAACTCTATATATCACCATCTGGGATAATGTGCTGCTTTTAACACACGGGATTCCGTGAGAAGCGTATGCGCCATCTTACCCAGCTAAAGGTGTAAAAAATATGCGAAAATGTGGAATGCTGGGCTGGTAGCTTTAAGTTGACAAAATTTGTTTCAAGCGTACTGGCTGTCGCTCTCTTCCGTAGAGCGTTTTTCCCATATATCCCTTACTTAAGTGACGTTACCATCGGTGGTTGTGGCGAACCAGCCACACGTACCGAACCATCTTCCAGCTCCTCGAACGGTTGTGTATTTGTCGGTTGCTCCAAATCAATTTCCACTTCCTTGTCTTGCTGCTGATCCTCCTGGTCAATCATATCGTCACTATCGGACGCTTCCACCGGTACACTCGAATCGGCCGAATTCAAACCAAACTCAGAATCACCACCATCGAACGATTCCGAATCTCCACCACGTAGCAACATCAACTTGTCAAACCGTTCCGAGCTAATACCCACATTGGCGCTATCCGTGGACGATACTGGTATCGAGGTCGTGGTGGTAGTTGTCGTTGCTGCTACTGTTGTGCTAGATGAAGGTGCGAGCGGTACCTTTCCACCACTACCACCAATATAACTGCTCACATCCTGACCCTTACGTATCGCCATCGTAGCGTCAGGTTTTTCGCCAGAGCTGATAGCATTTCCACGTGCTGGAAGGGCGGATTGTGGTACATGATCGGCCATCGGAAGGGACTGCTGCTGTTGCTGTTGTCGTTGGCGTTGTTTTGCGGCCGAAAGTACCGACAGATGTTGGTAGATAAAGTTACGGTCCATGCTGCGTACCAGCTTGTACGATTTGCTCATCAGGAAGCGTCCAATCGTTTGCACATACTCGTCAACGTCGATCATCATTTCGTCTTCCTCGTAGTAATGCACCAAATGGATAGAAATCACTTTGATATGTACACGATCGAAGGGGATGGTTTGAAGAATCTGTAAATGTAAAACAATGTCGAAATTAATAAATCAATAAGTAAATTTCCTTCCTGACAATACGGTGTAAAGCCGTCATGTTGCTATTTGTATGGTAGTAGAGGCTTATTGTGCGCCTAACATATTGGCGCGTGTTTTTCTTGGACTGGTAGGTAAACCCTGGTATTCTATGCATGCTTCAGCAAAATAGGAATCAATAGCACTCCTACACGCGGAAAGGTCAATCGAATACGCGTGACAGAACCCATCAATCCAACAAAACCGTTTGCCCATCTACCTGCAATTCCTGTCCGTGGCAGCCAAGGCTAAGCAAATCGATCGATGTACGATTGACGGCCAGCATTAGCGTGTAGACCGGGAAGCACTTGACCCGCGGATGGAACCATTCCGTCTCCTCATCCAGCACGCTGTTTATCTGCACCTCACTGTCGTCGTCGTGGTGCAGCGTAACCTAACGGATCGAAAAAATGACACCCGCCAATTAGTTGGACCATGCTGCTTACGAAGTAAAAACAAACACCGCTTCAATTACCTCCTTCGGGTACGTGTTTGGCGAAAGGCACGCATGAATGACCTGCACGTTCGAGCGGAAAGCGTTCTGTTTGCGTAGCGAAAAATATTTACGCGGATCCGGTTCCACCAGGTAGCCGCCCCAGTTCATCGTCTCCGCCAGCCACGGTGCAGTCATCATCGAGTCACTGTTCCCGGTCAGCGATTGGAAGAACGTACCGAACCGCTTCCGGCCGAGCAGGTCCGATATCAGGTGTGCCATCTCCGGTGTCAGCTCGTGCCGGTTGGTAAAGTTCAACTGCTCAACCGGTGCATTAGCGTTGCGCATGAACGTCATCGGGTACTTTTTCATGTGAATGTCCCGCACGTACTTGACTAGTGCCGGGTTGTCCTGGGGGACGCCCATCAGATCGTAGTCGCGCGACATGTTCAGCCGGAACTGTTGGTGGCGTATTTCTGGAAGCGAAGGAAGCGATACGAATCAAATTGTGAACATGAGCAACAGGAGGACAAAACCTTAAGAACTTTTGACAGCAGTACCACAATGACCTCAGATAATCAATTCTCACGCACTCACGGAGATAGAAGCACCAAGAGCAACATATGAACCGCAAAAACCGCATCCCAAAAGTAACTGAACAAACCCCGACCAAAACGCAAACCCCTATCGAATGCCACACACCGTGTCGAATAGCAAAGATGCGAATGTTTTTTTTTAGAAGATTAACTTTTGGAGGCCCCTTTGGCACTGTCAGAAGGAGCGGTCAAGTGAATTTTGATACCGACGAAACCTCCCGAGCCTCCATATAAATGAAGCCAAAAAAGCCCCCACCCTTTTTCATAACCAAAGAAAATTGTAACATTAAACTCTACCTCCAGCGATGGCCGTAGAGTGAACACTGTGGAGCGTATAATCTGCTTCCAATGGTTACACAGGGATGAGCCACCCGAAACGGATTGTGGCGACCAGCGCATATGACGACGATAGTGAACGGGATGTGGGAAGAAGGTTAAATTCTGTCAAGTAATCTACCCGGCTGGTGTCACCACAACCGGTAGGCGGCAACAAGTGCTTCCGTAGCATGTAGTAGCATGCCCCCGTGGGTGGTAACGATGATATGTGTGGTTGAAGATTGGTGGACTAAAAAAACTGCGAGGACCCAATAAATGCATTTAAGTTTTGAAAGGCTTCACGGTAGAGGAATTCGGTAAGCTTTCTTAGGGATATGGAGGCATCTTTTTGATTATATCTTTCTGACCAGACGAGGCCATAAAGTTAAAGCCTAATGACTATACATATAATTACAATTTATTTATTAACTAAATTGTTTTACATCTAAACTAACCTAACCCTAAAAGAAATCTAATTAATGCAAAATATTCCTCACGAAGTGTACCGCACGAGAGTTGAGAGCAAAGAGAGCGAGCTCGCCCGTTCTGTCGACCTCGAAGGCTGTGAAAGATTCTGGCCGTGTTGCCAGAATCGCTGCTGTAGTGTTTTATAATAATTATTATTATTAGTTATCGTTCACAACGTAATTCCTCCCGGGGGTAAAGGAAGGTCGTCCCCGGCCGTATGATTGTTTTCGAGTTTGTCTATACAGTTTACGAAATTCTCCTTCTGTTGATCTTATTTTTGTGACGTTTGACTTTTCGTGTGTTTTCGAATGTTCTGTCTTTTATGTTATGAGCAGTTGTTCTAATAGCACGTGGGTCCAACTTCTTTCGAATATTGGGTTTAACGTAAACCTCTTCCCCATCATTTATTATTGGAGGATCCTCTTTCTTATGATTACTTCTGGTCTGTGCTTGAAGTGATCTGTTCAGATTTACTTTGACGTTGTTGAAAATGTCCTGTGCTTGCCTATTTATCTCTTCCGGATTCGTTATATTGCATTGGTTAAACACGATCTCATTTGGCGTATAGCCTGTCGAGGAATGTACCGTATTGTTGTATAACGCGATGCATATTGGTATCATATTAACCGTGTTCGTATCGGGAAATTTGTGCTTATTCGTGTTATACATTTCTATTACAGTAGAATGTGTCTTTTCCACTTGTCCGTTGCTCTCGGAAGACGATGCGTATTTAAGCGACGTGCCTAAGTTGCTTAGGAATTGTTTCAGTTGAATAGATCGGAACGTAGTTTCATGATCGGTAATTATTTCTGTCGGTGTTCCGAAATTACTAAAATATTTCGCTAACGCATTTTTGACGTCAATGAGGCTTTTGGATTCTATTGGGACCATTTGTGCGAATTTTGAAAATGCATCCACTAATGACAGAAAACTATTCGAGTTTATGGAGAAAATATCCATGTGGACGCGTTCCATTGGTCGATCTGTTACAGGTCTAGGAGATATTTTGATATTGTAGGGTTTGCGATCGTACTTGTGAGTGTTGCAAATTGTGCAAGTTCTAACTGCTGCTGCGATCTTGTTGTACATTTTCGGGAAGAAATATGCCCTTTTTAGTTGATTTTCTACTTCGGCCACGCCTCTATGAGCTCTTTCGTGTTCTTTCGTAATCAATGAGTCTTGCTGTTCCTCGCTCGGTACATCTTTTACTTGTAAGTGTGTAATTATGAAATATCCGCTACTAGTGAAATACTTTCTGTAAGATTCTTGTATCAAACCTAATATTTCTTCTGGGGCTAAAATAGCTGTCTGTTTTCCATTGTGATATTTTCTGATTGTATGTTCTATTATTTTTTCGTTATAATATTGCCTAGTGACTACTGTTCTTTTATAGTTTTTAAACGGCAATTCTTCGATATCGTTTTCTGATTGTGACACTCGGAAAATAATTTGGTTTTTATAATAATTTATAGGTCTTTCGGTTGATTTGATATAGAAGCTATCTGAAGTATCTGCTGAGTGTGTTGTTTCTAAGTTTGTGGTGTCGTGGATGTTAATGTCAGCCGTATCATTAGTTTTTCGACTTAGCGCATCTGCTACTACATTTGCCTTGCCTTGTTTGTAATCTACTGTGTATTGAAAGTTTTCGAGTTCTAATCTCCAATGTAATATTCTATTATTTTTGAGAGATGTTTTAATAAACGTGAGAGGTTTATGATCAGTATAAAGCTTAAATTCTCTACCAAATAAATATGGCTTGTATTTTCTGATAGCCCAAATGATTGCTAGTGCCTCCTTTTCAATGGTAGAATAATTTTCCTCTGCTTTGTTGAGTGTTCTGCTTCCAAACGCAATAGGACGCTCTACATTATTTTGGATTTGCGAGAGAACCGCTCCGATTGCATAGTCGCTAGCATCGGTTGTTAATATGAAGGGGATAGTAAAGTCAGGGTAAGCTAATACTTGATCAGATGCTATAATCTGTTTCAATTTAGAAAATGCTTCAACGTACTCTGCGTCGTTTGGGTTTACTTTTTGTCCTTTTTTCAGATATTTTGTGAAAGGTTTAGTGATTCTTGAATAATCTCTAATGAAACGACGGTAATAGCCAGATAGTCCTAGGAATTGTCTTATTTGTTTTTCGTTTTCTGGTAATTTCCAATCCAAAATCTTTTTAACTTTGTCTGGATTTGGTTTTATACCTTTAGGAGAAATTACGTGTCCTAAAAATTCCGTTTCGCGTTTTAGAAATTCACATTTATCTACTTGTATTTTCAGGTTAAAGTCAGAAAGTCGTTTCAGTATTTTGGAAAGATTATCTAAATGATTTTCGAGATTATTCCCAACAATTATGATATCATCAAGATAAACGTAACAGATATTGCCGATGTATTCTGATAAGATATTGTTCATAGCCCGTTGGAAAGTGGCCGGTGCATTTTTGAGCCCGAATGGCATTCTTGTGAATTCAAAGTGGCCTTGATTAGTTGAAAATGCAGTTTTTTCCTGATCTTCCGGATGCATTTCGATCTGGTGGAATCCAGATTTCAGATCCAACGTAGTGAAATAACTTGATTTTCCGAGGCTATCCAAAATGTCTTCAATTTCTGGTATGGGATATTTATCACCTACCGTTTTCTCGTTCAATTTACGGAAATCAATAACTACTCTAACCTTTTGTAAGCCAGATGCATCTTTTCGTTTTGGCACTACCCAAATTGGAGAAGCGTAAGGGCTTTTTGATGGTTTTATAATATTTGCTTCCAGCATTTCTTTTATTTGATCTTCGACGTCTTGTTTGAAGATGTGTGGATATCTATAGCTCTTAGTAAATACTGGCTCATTATCTTTTGTGTTAATTCTGTGTTTTATAATTGTTGTGCTAGTAAGTTTTTCGTTGTTCTTCAGTAGTACGTTATGATGGTCAATAAGAGTTTCAATTAATTTTTCCTTTTCATAAGCTGATAAATGCTCAGTTCGTATAAGTTGTTGAATTAATTCTTTGTTTGGCACAGTATTAGAATCAGCTGGAATTGGTGCCAGAATTTCAAAATTATTGACAATTATATTTAATTTGGGGATTTCAGGAGTAATTTTACTTGTTGTTAATACGTTTATAGTTGATCTATTATTTTGTGATGAGTAAACACCTGGTTCAATTAGCGTATCATTACTTAGGCGCTGGTAGGTTGGGACAAACCAATCTCCACAACGATCAGTTATAACTGTGACAGTATGACAAAAATATTTTCCAGTGTAGTATTTGTGGAATTGTGTTTCAACACCCTGAATAGTGATAGTATTAGCAGCATAATTTATAATGGTGTCGGTTTCAGCCATAAATTTTGATCCTATAAGGCCGTCGAAAAAGTTATGGAAATCAAAAATGTAATAAACTTGCTCCTTAAATGTAGGTCCTAATAGGTTACATTTAATTTTTTTATTAGTTGTTTGTTTACCAAAAATATTTTCAATGTTCGCATTACAACACATTTCGTTATTTGAAATAATGCCTGGCTTAAGTATGTTTTTATTTGCTCCACTGTCAATCAACAAACGTATTGATTTGTCTTTGGAGCTATCATACACGATTAAGTATGGCAAGAAGTCTAACGAATTGATCATGTCGGGTTTTCGGTTGAATTGCCCAGACGAAAATTTGTATTGTTCTCTTTACATGCAGTGATTTCGGTGTTATTGATAGTTCTGTTATTTGAAGTGAATTTACTTCTTTGTGAAGAATCAACTTCCATCGGCGTAGGATATTGTTTATCAGATTTATCTACATTCGTATAACGTATTCGTGAGGAGTTTCCAAAATTTGTTTTACTCTGTTCATTTTTACTATAAGATGGGTTATGATTAATAGGTGGTTGACCATTCATTTTATGTGAATTAAACTCTTGTGCTTTAATTTTGCATAGGAAATTATAAGCATCCTCAATATCTTTTGGCCGTGCTGCTTGCACATAACCGAAATATGGTTTTTTCAAACCAGCTATAAAAGCGGCTAATCCATCCTCATCTATAAACTTACTGATTGCTGTCCAACTATCCCTGTAATCCTGATCTTGTTTTGCAATAGATTTTATATTTTGAATTATTTCCTTAGATTTTTGATAATATTTATGTATGGTCATACCTTCCGTCATTGTATTTTGCCACAATTGGCATTTAAAGGTGGAAAGTTCTCTTCTATCGCCTATGGCGTCGATCAAAATTTCCTTTACTTCATCAAAAGTTTTTGGATTGCCAGCAACACAAAGAACGTCCTTGGCCTTTCCTTCTATTTTGTTTAAAACTGCGGTTACGTATACATCGTAAAGTTCTCTGTCTACTCTCCCTTTAAATAGGTTCAAAGTACTATCAGCTGTTTCAAGCCACGCTGATAATTGTTTTTTATTACCATCGTACTTTGGTAGCGATTTTATCGGGTCGGGTATCTTAAATAAATCTTCTACCTTGATACCCGTCTTAGATTCCACGTGTTCTTTGATGTCACTTTGAACAATTATTTGTTCTTGTGTAAACTTAATTGCTTGTTCTTGCACATTTAATCTTTCGTTTACGGCCAACAAACCAGTGCTTAACTGTTTGAGTTGATCCAAAATTTGCGATTCCATTGTATCTGCGTTTACTAAACTCTCCGAAGCCGAATCTGTATGAAAAAGTTGTATTCGAACGCTAGGTGCTGCGTTGATCCAAATTCTCTTTCTCTTTTACACTCTCGCTTGGCAGTAACTCTCAAATTTGATAACAGTATCAACGTCCTATCAACCTATCTGGTAGTGTTGATTGGATGTATGTGTGATGCGTGACTCGATACAAGGTCTCACACCACGTGCTCTCAGTGAAAGTAAAAACACTGCTACGCACTTTTGCTAAAATCGGCCTATCTGGTAGTGTCAATTTAGCGAACGTAAAACTTAATATAAAAAAAGTTTTACTTACGTGTGGTAATAGTTTAAGGTTGTGCCGGGGGGTCCTCGAACCAAACAACGGATGTAATCCTTTAGCTGCCGGTGCAAAATGCGGGAACCACTTAAGAATGGATTATTAATCCAAATCTTTTCCACTGTATTTAAGCACTTCCTCAACTGTCTACAGCGCCAATTACAATTTATTTATTAACTAAATTGTTTTACATCTAAACTAACCTAACCCTAAAAGAAATCTAATTAATGCAAAATATTCCTCACGAAGTGTACCGCACGAGAGTTGAGAGCAAAGAGAGCGAGCTCGCCCGTTCTGTCGACCTCGAAGGCTGTGAAAGATTCTGGCCGTGTTGCCAGAATCGCTGCTGTAGTGTTTTATAATAATTATTATTATTAGTTATCGTTCACAACGTAATTATATATGTACAACCATCCTATTTGGTAGCTGTTAGTAGAGTATGAAATTGAAATTAAAATAAAGTGCATTAAAATTAGTGAACCGATATCAATGGTTTTTCCTCATGGACAAGAAGTTTTAACAGAAACATGGACAAAAAGTTTGAGCATCATGGTCCATTCATGTACTCGTCAATTTCCTGAGGAATGTTCTGTGTCTATCTTTGAGTACATGCTGTTATTGGGAACATGTTGGGTGTAAAGTACATGGCTGTAAGTTGTTATCCCTATCAAGAAGCAATATGGAAGAAATGGTTGGGTCCAGACTCTGTACCAATAAATCATTTGAGGATCAGATGCTTCTTCTTTGGTTCTAGATAACCTCAACAGGTCTGAGCCTGCCTTTACTGGCTCGTCTGACTTCATTTTCCCTGCAGCTGAAAAGTCAGAATTGCATACGGGGAGATGGTCCGGGATGGACCCTCGCTAGTGTTGCCTCGGCCACTGGATCGTTCCAAGGAGGGCCAGATTAAGATCCTTAATATTCTATCGGAGGATATTCGGAGGATATCCAACAATTTCACAATTCTCAGCAGTGATCATTATGATTTGTTGAACAAACAGAGGATCAGCTCCTACATAGTAACCCTTACTTCTAATATCTTGAAAACATAAGATCACCGAATCTTTGCACCAAAAAACTTGTGAATTTTTTTTATGTATGCTACCTAACCAAACTTCAAAGAAAATTTGTTTCTACTAACTGTTTTGTTGAACAAGTTTTTGCCCAAATTTCACTTAGAAATTCATGTCTTTGTTGCCGTTGAGTTCTTTAAGATAATCCCCCTTCCTTGGTCTTTCCGTTACCTCGCGAACCATCACACTTACGCACACCCCCTTATTCAATCCGGTGGAAAGTGAAGACAAGTGAATTCCGTACCGTGAGTCAGCGAGAAAAACACCACCGCGTGATTGTTTAATGATAGACGCAAGTTCAATCATCCTCACAGCATCACCCAACCCGTCCCGCCTGAATGTAAATCGAATCGAACTTTTACGACTACGATCGACTACGATTGACCACTCTGATTAGGATCGCTTCACCCGTGCTAGTAGCACGTGCTGGCTCGGTAGCCGAATTGAACGCTGTTCAACCGTAAATAATGCGTCTCGTGTGCTCGCCCTGGGTCCAATTTTCCATCCTCAACAACATCGGGAACAGAGCAGCACGCGCCACCACAATTTGCGTATCCCTCCCTCCCATCCATCCTGCTCGACCAACCCGATTGGATCCACCGTTTACGCATTTTCGCTCCCGAGCCCGGAGTTCACCCTTTCGTTCTGCACTGACTCGACATTCTGCGCACCCATCAACGTACCTCACTGTATATCAGTGTGGAGTTTTCCATTTTTAACAAACAGACCACACGAGAATAACGCTCTCCAACATGTCGGTATCCATGTTTTGCGCCCCGTTTTGGTAGATAGCAGATAGCGATGGCTGATGCTGCTGAGGTTGAGGTTCACAATTGCTGTGAAATTAAATGCATCAATCTGAGCAATTTGCTTCACTTCTTTTGGCTGCTCGCTTCGCTCTCGGTATGCAAGAGCAAAAAGGCAATTTAAGCTTCTTCACAATCGGTCTCATTAAAAGCGTTTAGCAGCAAATTGTTTTTTTCTAATTGAAATCGAACAACAACGAAGGGGAGCTTTTAAAGGGATGCTTTTTCCTTTTACAGTGGCGAAAGGAACGAATTCTTTTGAAGCAAAAAAAAAAATTACTCTGTAAAAAAAAAATTCTAGCCGATAACTTTTTCAACATCATAACAACACACCGTAGAGTTATCAAGCCTGCCAAAAAAACAAAACGCACAACAAGCAAGTTATGTTCTACTTTCGAGGGTTTTTTTGCGAATTCTGCACCAAATTTCCGGTCTGTTAAGTGTCACTTCCGTCGTCTATGACACTGGCTGGTAGACGATTTTTTGTACCTTTGTTTACCGATTTTTCGGGAGTTAGAAACTAGAGCACTGTGGCACCGAGTCTCGGACGAGGTTTTACCGTACTACTACGGGGGACCAAAATAAAAAAAAATGCATAAATCAGCATGAACTAACACAACTCCGAAACTTGGCCGACGGAGGCTTACATGCAAACAATGACAGCAAAAAATAAAAATACGCCCGGAAGCCGGAAGTGATTGGTTGAACGTTTGCATGCATCAACTTAGGGCGAAAAGAAAACACTGTCTTGGAACTTTTGGAAAGTTTGAAGACGAAAGGAGTGTTTTTTAGACGGTAGGTCTGTAAATTTTGGTGCACTTAGAGGGTCCTGGTAGAGTTTAGTTAGGCAATTACAGTACAGAACATTATTGAGGGCATACCTACCACACTAGGGTCATTACCAGAAATCTAAATTTAAAATATAATTGAAAACAAACCAATATAATTCAAACAATGCCTTAAAATAAGTAGCAAATCCCTTACAGATTATTAACAGTCGGATAACACATCATAGCCATTTCAATAAAAATCGAGTAAAGCTTGCAGCCAAGGGATGACCAAGACTTCTTGAGGTTCTTCTTGGTTTTACGACCTAATGGGAGTAATCATAAAAAAATAATAAAATAGCGTACTAATTGGAGTACGCTATTTTATGGGATTCCTGGGCCAGAAACATTGATCCGCCAAGTATTTGCACGGCCTTTTCAAACCCGTTTCATCCAGGCATATTAACATTGTTAATGCAAATCTAACCAGCCGTAGTCATAAAAAATTGCACCAATAGCAATAAAATCACACATAATTGAAGTGCGTATGATCATTAATTAGTGAACATCCTTGAGCGTTGGCGCTCGCTCTTTTTTTTTTTGCTCGCTCTTTTCGAAGTGATCTCGAAAGCATTTCGAACTAACCCCGCCACCAACCACCAAATAACCAAATAAACAAATGAGTAAGCATTAATCCATCAACAAATAATCGTCAAGCTATCAACCAACCAGCGCTTGGCAGCATAATTCTTCATCATTAGCATCCCATTCCCCCATATCATTACCGAGCGAGCGAAGGCAAATCCGACCGAAAACAGGGTGATAATCAGTGGGAGCATGTTAGGCACCGGTTATTATTAGAGTGATCATCAGGTTTGGGATACGAATCGAAAGAAAATTGAACTGAGGATGTGTTTTTTTCTCCAACTATTTCTCAACGACGGACACAAAAATCTACCACCAAGACTCAACTCTCCTTCGTATAATTTTAATTAAATAATTGCACGTCAGTGCTTAATCGTGTTTAATATTCTACACATGTGTCCCCTGGCCTATCGCCCAGCAATTATTCGTCTCGGTGACAAATTCAAACACCAACATGGACTCGGTTTAATTAACAACTCGCCCTCCCTTCCCATCAAGATTCACATCACATCGGGCAAAACGGGCGTCATGTTTCGCTAATTGATTAAAGCAAGCTTACGATCAACACACGATGATGGCAGTTGTGGATGATGATCATCATCATTAACGATCGCTTATAGGTTACGTTTCAAACGCGTCAGCTGCGTCACTGCTGCTGGGTTTTAACCGCCAGCAACCATTTCTTCTTCGGTTCAAATGTCTTACAGAGAGGGTCAGTGTTAATACACCGAGAGGTAGCACAAGTCCGATTATTATCCTGCTCCCGTGTGCCATTGAATGTGTTACCTAAAGTATAGCAAATTTTCCACTCTCTACCTAACGTTCTGTAACACCAAAGGCTCTCTCTCTTCTAAAAAAACCTCAAATCGTGTACTTCCCATCGTCCTATCTCGGGAACTCGACTTGCTGCTGCGTGTCGTGTCGACAACACATAATTTCGCACCAACATATGATTGGCGTAGTTCTGAGTGTGTTGGTTAGTTTGCTGTGGTCACTTCTCGTTCCAAAAAAAAAAACCGTCTGGGGCATTCCCGTTTCCTGCACAGTCTCAGACATACAGTTCCTCGCCAAACCCCGAAATAAGGTACCCAATGTGTGGTATTATGATGATGATAATAATATATTTCCCACCGAAAGGGCATTCGGTTTAAAAACAGCTGCAGGCAAACGCAGGGCAGTGTTTAATATTGAAATGGCTCTAAATTGAGCTAATTTGCAACATAGCGGCTGCTGGTGTGCTTCCTACTGTGGGTTCTGGTAAACGAGGAACTGCGTTTTTTTCTTCTGTGGAGTCAAGCGACGAGCTTAAGTTTGGCTTAAAATAAGACATAACATTAACATATGGTTCAGGTTGAGATCAGTACAATGCATATTTTCAAAAATCAACTACATTGTATTGGCGGTTAGAGTGTGGAATGGAAAAGGATTGTAGGATAATAATTACGGTACATGGTTTAACAGATGAGTACACAAACCAATCTCAACTTGTATGGCAATAATGGCGGCAGGTGTTTTTGCAAGAACAGAGAGATTTTATAGAAAAAGCAGATGACATTTCTAAAAGCTCAAACCAGAAAAATCCTGTCATTTCTTATCCTTTTCAAAGAAACAACGTTCCACAAGAACAGCACTTTAACTAGGAACAGATAGAAAAGCCGGGATACCCCGGACGATTACAGCATTCCATTCATCGCTTCACAATACATCACCACTTAAAAGCGGGAGGACTACACAACAGAAGAAAGGGTTCCGTAGCTCCAATCAAAACGATACATCCTCCAGAACCGGATGAGGATATTAATGAAATAAATTTTCCTCGCTCATCAGCCGCCGGGTGCAGCAATATAATCTTATGCTGATTCCGCCGGTTCTGCCCGAAAAAAGGTAGCGACAAACATGAATGGAAGGTGCTATGGAGCTTGCACAGCATGCTCGTATCCTCGAACAGTCTTTTCTTACAAGAAGCGGCCCCGAAAGCGACACCTGAAGCACCCGATAAAGCAGCAATAACGATTACTCTCACACACACACACACACACGCACGGTTTATCTCGGCGGAACGTTAAATCGGCTTAAGGCGTCTCGCTTCTGCTTCACCCAGTCACACGCAACTACCGCCAGCCAGATGGAGATGTCCACCAGCGGTCCATAAAGCACCCTTTTCACTTCTTCGGAAGCGGACAGGCCGGTAAAGATTAGCCATTCTGACGGGCTGATGCCTCCGCGGATGACCCAACAAACGCACTTCGGAATGTCGTTTAAGGTGCACGTTCCCCGTCCAGCAACAATCCAAAAAGGGACCGGAAATCGATTCTGATCTTCGACTATGTGCCGTCTGTTGAGTTTTGAAGTGGTTTTTCTTCAAAGTGGACTTCGATTTTACAGGGGATTTCAGATGATTTCACAAGAATAAAAACGTTTTTTGGAAACGGCGACAAATGCTATCACGTTTTCGAGGGACAAGTTCTCAGTAGCTACAGGCGAGCATCCATCTGTGATATTATTGTGACATCAAGTGATGCTCAAGACCTATCTATATGGTACTCAGAATGTCCTGTGATTTGTCTCATGATCTCATGATCATGAGATGATTTTTCACCTGTTGTTCAATACTAACCAAGGCATTCATGGTTACATATTAGCAAGCAATGTTAGGCCGCCCTCAATTATGATCTAATAAGTTTTTCCTTCACCGACGCATGTATTTGTCTGTATAGAACATAAATCTTTTTCTAACCCCTTCACACTTTACCATGAATATTAAGGGGACCAGAAATTGATGATTGGGGTTGCCCCCAAACCGCACCGAAAATGTCCAACCAGTTAATGCAAAGCGAACGGATAAAATCAAACAAACAACCGTTGGCCGGAAGTTGAGTGACCTTCTTTTGCGTGGTTCTCCACCAGCATTCCCCCCAATAGCATCCACCTTTCCTCGCATGCGCTACCAGGTTAAAGGCGTCTTGGGGAGAATCTAACTTAAAGCAAAAAGGAAAGCACCAACGCCGCGCTTCGGCGACCATGTAAAGCCGGGAGTTTAGCTTGTAAAGCGAACCCGCCCATACCCTCAAGGGTCCACCAGCGTAGCCTGCGTACCATTATAAGCCCACAACAGGGTGAGAGCGCGCACGCACCTAAACTATCCTAAGCCCGCGCGATCCGAACGTGCGTCGTTTTTTATTGGATTCCGTGGGGCTTTTTACCTGGCGCGACAGCATTTATTTATTTATTTATCCCACCCAAGCCCCCTTCCTCCCACTTTTGGTCACCTAATTTTTGGAGACGGATGAAACAAAAAAAAAGGCAAGGTGAACATCTTTTTACGCAATGATCCAAACGATGCTGTGCGTTTCCTGCGCTGGGCTTCGCTTTTAATGACGCACTCTTGCGACAAGCCTGTGTGTGGATGCCTTTCGATTCGTTTCGGGATGTGTCCGAAAAACAAAGCTAAATGGGCAAAGGTCTGTCCCACCCGGTTCCAACAAATTATTTTCCTCGAAGCTCACACAACACTGGCACTTTTTAGCGAACGGGTTAATTATTTAACTTTATAGGAAACACGTGCTCGCTCGCACGCATACAAATGGCGCCTTTTTAGTTCATTTTTTCTAGGTGAGCGAAAAGAAACGGAAATCACTGTGAGCTGAGGAATGGGGGACCGCAGAAAGTGAGCCCAAGAAGGCCCCTGTTTGATTTCTGAACCCTACGCCACCGTTAATTAACATCGGCAACTGAAACATAGGCTGGTGGTAACGTAAAATAGTATAGCAGAAGAGAAAAAAAAACCCCCAACAAACAACGATCCCGCTTATCGCTTCATCAGAAAACAAAACGCGAGCTTTTCTAACCGGCAGGAAGCACTGGTTACTTCCATTCGAATTGGTCGGAACGAAAAAACAAAATACGAAAATATATCACCACCTTTCCTATAATCGTTCGTGTTTGGTGGCGGTTAAGATATGCACGAGACTGTGTGCGGTGACAAACTTGTTGCCTCTATCCTCCTCTGTTGTAAACCGCGATTATTGATTGATTGCGTGTCGGTCGAAGGTCACGATAGCTAAATTTTGTGACCCAATAGTAAAAGAACGTCACGAACGTACGAGGTCGCATCGGTACGTAAGCGATACGAAACCAGTAAGTAGCACAATCAATACTGTTTTTTTGCTCAAAATTCTCAAACTTACCCGTAGTGTCCATGTAGATAATCAGTACGCTGAGTACGATCGCGAACGATATGATGCACAGCGTCACCGGAAGCAGCTGCCGGAACGGGGACGGTCCCAGGGGTGAGCTTTTCGACGGTAACTTGGACGAAGCGCCCGTCAGGCTGGCCGGGTTTGAGCCGGTCATCGTGCTGAACTGATGCAAATGAGGTAGTATATGGGCGTAGCTGTGCAGATGATGCTGCTGCTGCAGGTGTTGATTGTGTTGTGATTGTGCCTGCTTATGCTGGCCACCATCTAGGCCACCGATTCCACCGATTAGAATCGTGCCGGCAATGTTTGGGATTTGATTCTGCTGCTGCTGCTGTTGCTGCTGTTCATCCGATGACATTTTTTCTTTCTTCTCCTGGACTTTCGTCCTCATTCCATAACTGTTAAACGAGAGCGAGAGAAAAAAGGGATGAAAGGGAAATAGATTAGTTACAAATTGCACTGTTGATTTGGTTTATTAGGTTCACTGTAAGCGTTCTTGAATTGCATACATTGTGTCGCGAACAGGTTCAAAAGGATTCACCCTTTCCCATGTCCTGGTTAACTATCATTACGTTTTATAGGGGCGCTTTCCGTTGCAGTTTTCGTTCAGAATAGAATACCGTTTACATTTTTACCCGTCTTACAGACACATATCCTGCTGTGGCACGCCTTCTTGAGCACCAAAGCCCACACGCGAACCGACCGGATGGTATTGATGGGTCTGCAAACCGGGAATGTCTTTCACGCATGATCGAATATCAAAAAAGAGGCCACAGTAAGGAGCAAGACTTGCCCGCGGATCAATTTTTCTACCGAACGAGCGAGGCAGGCAGGAAGGTATGCAATCGATGTGTTCAAGAAAAAGCGATTGTTATTACACGTCACGTTTGACGTAGTGATAGGAACATACAAAAGGGTCTGACACACCGCACCCATCCGGTTCTTCACTATCTTGTCTCGGAAGTCGAAGGGAAAAGGGCTCTTTTTTCTATAATCAACCTCACACACACACACACACACAGTAATCATTGCTGGTCGCTGAAAGAACGTCGCGTGAAGAATGTGTTCGATGCAACTCAACCCTTTCCTGTGCTGGTGTTCGCAGCTTTATACTCATGTTACCAACGAGGAAAAACGCCTTCTTCATCTACAAGGGAAGCCCTTAACGGTTCAAAAATGCCCCATTTAATATTTCAAAAACGATTGCGCTGGTAGAAGGTCCTGTTACAATGTATCCTTGTTGCAGTGAAATTGATTCTTGAATTTCTTTCTTCTTTATCTTCAAAGCTGCTCTTCGTACTGTTTCATATACATGCGTTTTATAATTTCTTCAACGGAAAACTATCTCACAAAGCTTATCAAATCACGTGGAAAGAAATCGATATTATGTTTTTGATTTGAGCAAGTCTAACGTTCGTTGAGTTTTTTCTTCGTCGGCGACCAATCCTATTTTCAAAGCGATAATATGCATCTACAATGGTTATATCCTAATACTATTTATTTTAGGTTTGAATTTCAAAATGACCATGCAAAGTATACATAATTATCCAATTTAACATCCTACAGCAAATAATTTCTCACAATTTTGGATAAATTGTTATTCAAAAATATTTTTAGAACAGCGAAGAACTTACTGTCCGGCCTATGGAACCTATGGAAGTAGGAAATTGCAGGTCAAGAGCTCTCGATGTTGCAATGCCAAAGAAGACACAGTAGAGCTCATAGAAAATTTTTTTACTCTAGATCGTCTATAGCTTATTATAGCTATATTATAATATTTCTCTTCTTGTATTTCTCACATTCAATTGCAATATATTTCATATGAAAAACTGTAGCTCGCATTAATATTTCTTATTGGAAATTATTGAAGTTTTAAGTGATATACGCTCTGTCTAGCGGTGAGCTACAAAACAACTAACCGTAATACCGATGCACTATGTTAAAGAGCTTTTTTTCTAATAATTGAATTGAACAATAGATTTGATAAATTCTTCTAATCGCGTTATCGAACGTTTTCTAGTTGCAATTCCTTGTTTTTTTTTTCAATTCCTTTCCATAATGCTTTAAACCCATCCTTATGCTTCATCTTTATTATTTTGAGAGGATCTTCTCAAGTGTTCCATCAAGAGCATTCATAAAATGCGGGTCTTTGCGTTCATTTCAGTTCCTTCCGAGCATTCCTAAACAAAAGACAATCTCCTGATCAAGTTGAACACGTGCACGTGGACCCCATTCAAAAAGAACTCTCCATCAGTTTCATCCAATCCGAAGAGCATTGGGCAGATTTATTTTTATTTCTGCATACCCCCTGCAGCACTGTGCAGCATGCTGCAGTTTTATTGCGTTGTGAAAAATTGCACAAAAACCATAAAAAAAGGAATCCTCAACAATCTCCGCTCAAGCATAGCCAAAAGAATAACAGCGAAATAAAAAAAAAACCCTCACCATACCGTTCGGATCGAGGCGGACATGGGCGTGATATGAACGGGGGAGGGTATATGGATGCACTGGAACTGTCATTTGATGGACAAAGAACCCGTGTGTGAGAAGTTGGCTGGTTGGCGCTGCTGATGGGTCTCTAAGTTGTATTTTAATGATTCGGGATTTTTTCCCCCTTTTCACTGTCACTGTTCCTTCTCCGCTGGCCCGTTTTATGACCCTCTGAGCGATCGGATCGGATCTCGGACACAACAGCACAAGGCAATAAAAAAAAAAAGCTTCACCCGTCTCCAGAGCGAGTGGAGTCCAACAGGAGAAAGGTCGGCGCGGAGCATATTTATGAGCGCACCGAGGTCATTCAACCGAATTATTGCCCTTTGTTACGATCACGCACGCATGTGTGGGTGTTTGTGTGCATGCAGTATCGTGCGCTTTGTGTAATAATTTCGCCCAAAGCGAAGAGACGTATCCCCGGATCCATTAGAATAGAGGCGAAGCTGAAGACGGATTTCGTACGGCACCCTTCACAAGCCGGCTTAAATAAAGCCATCAAGGTTCTTCCATTTGTCATTTTAAATGACATAAATTGTTTCTCCGTTCGGGCATTCAGTTTAGTGATTGGTCAGTTAGCAGATCAAGTATCGCAAACGATCTTATTTTTGTACTCTGATTCCAACCGAATCAGATATTCAAATCTCGTAGAGTTTTGTCCATAAAGACTGTCTGATAAAATCCCTGATGAACCCCACAATTCTAAGTAGAGTCACATTTAAATAGTAGAGTAACCTTCCGCTTGAGTTGATTGATCATCCTATACAGCAAGCAATCTAAGCGTCATTAATGACCCCTTACAAGTAAGACGCATAATAAACAGATTTCGCCTTCATCACCACCAACAATCACACCTGTTCTTCATTTCCCTATGATCCCTTTTATTTTCCCCACAGGACCATAGATCATCAGTAGAGCTACAAATTTTGTCGCGTATCCTTGTCCGCAAGGCCCCAAGTAGGCCAACGAATGGACCCGTGCATCAAAATCAACCCAAAACCAACTTGCCCGGTCAATCGATCCCTCAGGATCAGTGGCAGCAGCAGTAGTGTAGCACCGTGTGTACCGAAAATTTGTTCGGTGCCTTACGTTTTTTGTGTTGTTTGTTATCCTTCGACTTTTTTTCGAAATGTTCTCAGCGGGCGACCTCTCCTAATTCTCTCACTCGCTCACTGTTCTTCGTACAGGACGAACAGAGGAAAGGAGGAAAAAAAATAATCGAAAAAGGAACCGTTTCCCTTTTGTTGCTACTGCTCTCAAGCTGCACATGCTGCGCTTCATTATCCTGATTCGTCCTGCGACCCGTTGCACATCTTGTGGAGTGCTGGAGGTCTAACGCCGGAAAGAGAGCCACCAACAACTACAGCCTAAACAGTAGGTGAAGTGAAAGGCAAGCTAGCAGCAGCACAAGAATGAAATCGATATCGACCACCAGGCGACAGACAGACACAAACAAGAAGGACCATCGGAAAGAAAGTCTGACGTGCATCTCGTGCAACGTTTGTCCTCTTTCTGATCTAATCGATACAAAAACGATACAAGAATGAAATAAAATCACAAAGCTACATTTTTTTCAATTCTTTTTGAAGATTCTGATGGAAAAAAAGGTTTAAATTCACCATATCATTTTATAGAACAAGTTGGAATCTGGTGAGTGGTGTATCTAATCGCGCGGTAAGGATTTCTCCTCATGATCCTTCAACTTTTTACCAAAAGTGTACCTTTTACTGGTAACTAGCTCCATTATCATAAATTATGGCTCCGAACAGCCCGAGTTGAGGGTGCACGAAAAATGCACTGATAAGTAAGAAAAGCTGGAAACACAAAACCACATTATTCATTCTCTAGGTCTACGTCACATATGGTGGATGATCATCGGTGTAACGATTCTACCGTAAAACATACGCTCCGGGGACGATAGCGTTGTCATGCATTTGCGCCACATCTGCTTTCTTTTAGGCTTTAGGGAAGGAAACAGCTGTTAAGTTGTAGGACGTTTTAGACAAATGCATTCCATTCCCACGCATGAAGCCATTTTGTGACGCTTTTATGTCTTATCAAGCACCATAAGGTAGAAACCATTAGATCGATACGTTGAACTGTTTTTAACAAAATGATGCAGTATGCAGATTTTTACTCCCACCGGAAGAATCAATCTGTCCCTAACCCATCCCACTACTAGGAAGTGGCAGGTTGGCCCTTAAGGGGGAAACAAATTTTGTAAAGAAAACACCCAAACAAAAGCAATGCCGGAAACTTAGCCAAGCCAAGAGTGATGTCGTCACGCGTGACCCGATCCGACAGCTGAGGTTACACGCAGCGGGAGCGGGCTTGAGAAACCGGATACAGTGTAGCGTGTGTCTGATGGTGATGGTGGTGGTGGTACCAACCGGAACCTAGCAAAGCCATTCGTCTGAAGATGATACTTTTGGATCGCAAGCACAAGAGAGCAGCAAGAAAAGGGAGGGATCCAGCGAAGTTCATCACCGACGCTCTGCCTTATGCAGCAATAGCATTTGAAAGGCCCGAGATTTAACCAACTAATTGAGGGTTGAGCTGACAGCAAATACGGAGAGATATTTAGAAGGTCTTGCACATAGAACCTCCTAATTCGTCAGGATTAAGAGTAAGAAATTTACGTATTTTTAAAGTATGACTTACTTCAAAGTCTGTAGAAGTAGAGTGAGTGGACTAATGTGGCTCGAGGTGTCCAATGTTTAGTTGCTTCCACCAGAAACAATCCAAGGATTTCTGATTATATCATAGATATTTTCAGCCAGCAGAATAGAAAGAGGATTCTTCAAATTCTTCTGACCGTACTCTTGTAAGAGAATATCGCTGATCCTATACCAATACTAGACATTGGGCAACCACTGCCTATACCTTCCTTCAATTGCAATTTTAGTTTCTATTTCACCAAATCTCATTGTGATTATTCCAAAAAAAAAAAATAACATACCGATTTATCTTACTTCTGTTGGAATCATGGCATAGTAAATATCGGTCATTGTTATCCAAAAATTTTGCAATAATTACAATAATCAATCAAAGGAATTTGTAGAGAAAGGCGTTCCTTACTTTGAAGTCTTCACTTCAACTCTTGCAGCTCATCAGTTCTTACAACTCTCATCTCCTGTCACTAAAAGATCCTTACAGCTAATAATTATAATATTTTCGTCAATATTTAAACCCACTTAAAATATTATTACACAAATATATTATGATAAATAGTAACCGTACACCATCCCATTATACCGTTTAAATATAGTTCATCATTCTACCACGAGGAATAGTTCCCATCCTGATGCACTCACTTAACGGGACGGGTGTACAATCAAAACAGGAACTCGCCGATTATCATTTTATAACGCGGTCGGACGAAGGAAAGACAACACGGACAGCCGTTCCTTCCGCCGCCAGCAGCAATTAGCATAAATTTTTGCCCACTTTACCCAGAATATCCCGGTGTACACCTTTTTGACATGCGAGGCTAGTAATTTTGTAAGCGCAGGACTCGCACCTTGGAGAGGATTTTCTTTGACTCCTTTTTTTGGATATTACAAGGGCGCATAAAAAAGAGTACTCACACACAGGACGTTAAATATCGATAAATAACCATCTCCACGTTTTCTTGGGTGCTATTCGCGTTGCTGCGATTACGGGCATCCGACCGCCGCGTAAGGACGAGACCGACGGCAATCATGAAACGGCAAAACCGTTATAAATTATCCAGCAAAGATGGACTTGCACTGCTGAAATTAAATCAAGTCAATGAAATCGAGCTACACAGTATGCGAAGGACAATAGAGACAACGAAGCAAAACAGGGTCTTTCGGGCAATGGACATAACCCAAACCCCGTTGCCGGCCAGTGGACTGATTGCGCACTTCCGGACAGAACCCGGCGGGGGAATGGAAAAAGATGCTCACGATGCATCGGATGCACCTGGCGCGAACTTGTTTTGTTCTGGTTGATTACAGGTTGACTCTTGGAATTGCTCACAGGAGGGTTGTCGGATTCCTCTCTTGCTCTCACTCACCAAGGTAAAGGCGACAAAGCACGATCGTGCGCGTATCATGATAAGTTTCCGTTCTGTTCCCCGCATTACATTATTGCCTGTTTTTCCCGGGTCTGTTTCCTCACGCTATTACACGATCCCTTCGGGCAAGATACGCACAGTGTTGTGCCCTTTCTGATGAGGATGAAAATCTGTTCCCTTGGATCTGTTCTGGGATTACTTGGTCCAGCTCCAGCTTGGTCTGGAAATTAGGAACAATCCTCCGGACGGCGGAATTTCCATTCCTGAGCCACACACGTGTACATACGTGCTGCCGACGGGCATGCAGAGCTCTTCAGAACTTGTCCTGCTGATGATGGGTAAAAGAGATAATTACTCTCGGATGTCTGTAATTATAGAACTTTCATCTCTGCTTCCCAGAAAATGTGAGCAGTGTCACTTAATCCCATTGACTTGATTACGTTGAGATTGAACTTAGTACTGAACTTAGAACCTTGGACACTTCGTCCAATGAAACAAGACGAATAGCGGAACATGAAACCATTACCGTCTCGTTGAGCTAAATGCGAAAATATCTTCCCCCTAACTGTCAAACACACAAACCACAGGGGTGATCGCAACAATCTAAGGCCCTTCCTTGGGCGATAATAAATTGTTGAAAGCTTCTCAATTTCAGAACTCGTTTTCCGTTAGATGAGATTTCTTCAAGACACATGTACCACAAAAGGGAGGTAACGACAACAACACACAACAAAAAATGGACACTATAGACCGTCCAGTTCCTTACTAATGGTGTGGTAGGTTTTTACGCTCCTCTCTATACGGGACACTTCCCCCCTGTCCACCTTTCCCACTGCGACCGGAAGCGGGACACACACTAGGGTTTCCGTCCTATCTACAAGACGCACCACATTCTTGCCCTGTGGGGCACGCACCTAATTACAGACACAACTTGGTAACGATCGTGAGCACGAGCGGAACCTGGATGTGGTAATGGTGGTGGATGGTGCCGGATAACGGCGACAACCTATCGTCATTGCCTATGTCCGGTTTGAGAATGTCTTCGTCTGATTCTCTGGACTCAATGGCGATCAAGATTTATTAGAAAACACCTTCCCAACAGTTCTCTCACCATCAGCGCGAACTTCAGGAACTTCTACTTCAAACAATATTTGTGATAAATGTGGCAAAAACTGGCCTTTTTGTACTTTTTAATCTCCAAAAAAAACTAACTTCTATCTTCGGTTGAAAAAGCCTAAAGAAGCTGTAAATCCGGTCTCGCTAGATGGATGGCGTAAACCAGCGTCAAGAAACCTACCGTCATTACCTCTTCCGGACACTTTTTTCTTCTTCCTATGTGCTACTTCTCCTCCTCCTTTTGGCTATCGATTTAACAACCCACTCCCCCTGCATCACGATCATCAACAGAGACCCTTGCAGTACGAATGTACGTACATCATACCCCAAGAGACCGGAAATAAGTGCTTCCGGAAAATGCGTGTTTTTTTTTTTTTGCTGGTGCTGTTGTTTATTTTTTCCCAACTTCCGAAGCTTGACATTCGCTTCTTTGCAAACGTATATTACAGCATCACACACCAGGCAACTGTTGTGCTTCTTCAGCTGCTGCTGTAATGATCTTCCACTGGTAGAAATTGTTTTCCTTCCTTCCGTTCTTCCGGTTTTTGTTGGGATCGCGTTTTTTTCTTCTTCTGTCTCTAACTTCCGGAACTTGTGCTGTTGTACGTCTGCAAAGTACAGAGCATATCCAGCCACCCAGGGTACACAAACGAATCAGCATGATTTATTCAGTCATTTCGTCATTTGCCCTGCCCTGCCCGCTAACGATCGTTGATCGGCCGGGCGCTTCGAAAAGGAAACAAAATCAACCACATTCTACACGGTTCTTTACGTTCTGGTGTTTTGTGTTCTTTGCTTAATGTTTTGCTCATCGTCACCTTTCCGGTGGTTTGCTTCCGGCTAAATGCAAACACAACTACGGTATAGCTGATTATACAGGGGTTTGCAGATAATCTCGCAAGAAAGACTATTTGAGAGTTATTGAGAACTGCAGCACATGATGTAGGACATAGCAATATGCTCGGAAATCTATCAAATTAGGGCACCTATCCTGTTGCAGCTCGTAAGGTATGCAGAGATACCTAGTGAGGAGAGGAATATTTTTTGACTTTGTCGGGTTAGTTGTACCTCAATGCTTCGAAAGAGAAAATACAACGGATCGTAGTATAAAAAACTAAACAAATGCTTGGGGCCTACGTAGCTGTTTGGTCATAGGAGCATGGGACATTTAGAAGACCTCCTAAATGGAAAGAATTGGCACTATCTCTACCATAGACAAATCAGCAAGATTAAAAGCACGCTTAGAGCATTCACTTTATTGTAATGAAGCCTCAAAAAAACTCTCGAGCTCACTATCCAACACCGCTAACTCTGTGCGGCTATGTTCTTATCATCTGAGAACTTGGCTTCAAAGAATTAGAATTCCTAAATCAATCGATACTGCTGATCAATTCACGTGCTTAAAAGTTCCCTCTTATACACAATTTTAGTTCTACCACAGAAGGTAAAACATTAAATCATTTAAAATTTAATTACCAATATTTCTGTAGTCAAATTAGAACACAACATTGAGTCTAAATATCTTCCACTACTTCAATCACATTTTCATTCAAACATCAAAAGACTTTTTTTACAAATTGTATTTTCATGACAGCACTCTCTGTCTCCCGCTAACCGGCCACACTTCCAGAACGAAAAACACTTTCTCGATCGGTGAGAAATGATGATGAAACATAATGCAGCAACAGCAAACCATACCTGAATATAAACAACCAAACAAAATCTCCTCAACTGTCGAAACACCTTTACATCGTTCCGCTACCGTTGGAGCATTTGGATGGGCTTATGGGCAAACGAGGAAAGAAAACCCTTTTGGGTCCCGAAAATTTCTTAAATCTCTTCCCGCACCACCCGAACGTTCGGTTCATTAATTATGAATCCCAGCCTCGGTTCCACCACCGGAGCAGATATTCTCCTTCTTCCACCGGCATCCACCGGGAGCGAGCACTGGGCGGAAGCAATAGATTTTCATCGTCATCAATCGGCCAGAGCAGGAAAAGGCATGTTTGAAATAAATTAGACCAGAAGTTGTTGCCTTCCTAGGCCCTTCTTGGTGATTTCTCCCGCGGTTTTGCTCGTTCGACCGATCGATCGATCGTGCACGAGATATATTAAAGAGCGTCGTAGATTAGCCAATATCCCTGCTGCAACGAACATTCTCCATGCGACAGGTGGCTTCCTTCATCGTCGTTCTTCTTCCACACCAAATCCCACGCATGCACAAACTCGCCCAAATCGCTAACCAAACAAATAAATCACAAATAAACAATTTGGCGTTTGTTTTCATTTCGAAATAGTTTGTTTTCATTCAACAAGGCGCACTATTTGGCCCACCGTACACACTTTCTACTAATTGCGGGGAACCGGTGTTGTTTTCCAAACATTTTGTTTTGGCCTTCTGTGCCCTTTCAACAGGGCGAAGTGTTATGATGCAATAGCAGTGTGATGGAGGAAAAAACAATGCACAGAAGACTGAAAGGTTTTCGTAAGAGCCGAAGGAACCCTTTATCAGGCTAACGATTACCTTTACAGCACAAACAATGGGAGGTGTTGGTGAGCTGTTTAAAATTAAGTTATTGCATATTTTAAAAAATACTCAAACAAATAAGGAATGTATCATTAATGCTTTGAAACAGTTCCAAAGTTTTGGGTTCCCCGATTCCGTGTTATTTCTGATGACATTTGCTAAGTTGTGTAACATAGATTGGAAGTAATATGCCATACAACATTTCTTTTAACACATTCCCAGAAGAGATCGATTACATTCATCCATAGCTAGATAATAAGTTGAAGAAAACCAGCTAACAAATCATCAATAGGTGATGGGATTTGAACCCCGGTCTTCACGCGTCAAACAGACCGACCTCCTCTATCGCTCTGCCACCGAACCAGCCCCCCTGGCTCATGAATAAAGAACGCAATATAAAGCTGATTCCGATCGTAATAAAATGTTAAACACAACATTATACAATAAAAATAACTAATAAAACACTTACGAGCTAAAGATCGTCATCTTTGCTGCCGTTGCACAAACACCAGATCACACCACTGCGTATAATTCTGGCCACCTTCGACGGACGTCCAACGTTCTAGACGTTTCGCTGCGGCGGCTTTTTCGCAAGCTTTCTTCCCGCTTCGCGGCACACAATCTGAAGACTCTAATGCCCGTTTCCACTGCTAATAACGTGATTTATGGCTAAGGCTAAGCCGACGATCTTCCTGCGTCCTTGACTGTAGGAACACGACCGCAGTCAACACACACGTACGCAGTGCATTGCAGCGAAGCTGCACAGCTATAAACTGGGAGCGATCTTTATTGTAGCAGCTTAACTGCACCGCAATCAGAAATCACCAGCACTGAGATATTATTTGAGTTCCTTCAAAATGCAGACCTAAACAGTAAGCAACACCTAACAAATAAGGATTTCACGTTGTGTAAATGAATAACCGCAATACAACTTATAGAAAAATAAGTTCACTTAATTATTTTATCTTTTCACAGTAAATTGCGTATCGTGTCTTGTCTAGATCGTCTTTCGCGTCGCTTGTTTCCCGTTCGTTTTTTTCATCGTTGCGGCACGATCACGACTTAATGACGTTCAACAAGTCAAGGTGGTTTGAGAAAGAAACGATCGTAAAATCGTTTCTTGCGTACAGTTTTATGTGCTTCTTTAAAATACGAAGGGAGATATAAAAAATAATATTTCGTTTTATTGGATTATAAGCTTAACGTGAACATCTTGCCAATATGAAAAAGAAAACCCTCATTGAATGCACTTTTTCCGAACATTTCTTTGTGCAGCAAGCTAGTTGACGCGGCACACCGCAAAACTCAGCGAAAAGATTTGCGTGGGAAAATTGCCCCAAGAGAAAGAGAGAGAAAGAGAGAGAAAGGAAGGAAACACGGTTCCGTAACGATTGGATGGAATTTTACCGTGGGGTGGTGTATAGAAGAAAAAAACCCTTACTCCCCACCATTATCGGGCAGTAAAGTAAACCACCACACTTATTAATTGGAACAACGCTGCTACTCAATTAATGTCCCTGCTTTCCGGTAGTTTGCCAAGATAAACGGTTTAAAGCTGCTAGATCAGAGAACAGACGACACGAGAGACGGATCATCGACGATCGCGCGCGCGAGCGCACACACAAATTGACAAAACTTCTCGTTGATGATGACGACGATGCAGGCGACCCGGACTGCAATCAACCTTAGTAGGCAATAGCACCAGCAACAACAACGCTGAGTCGCATTTGATACACTGGCGCGATCGTACGACAGCACACACCACACATAGAAGCGTAACGCTGACGTAACGCACTTGGATTCCTGGCAGTTTTCCACTAACTTGTATCCACTGTTTGCTCTTCTTTCACACTCGGAAAACTGATAAGAAACCACCCACTAACAACAACAAAAGTTCCCCAATTTCTTCTACACCGAAGACTAACCCACAAAATGCGAAAACACAGAAACACTCCGAACGGCACAACCGAAACCGAACTGAACGCGGCAAGCCAACTAGACGACCGATCTTCACCGCAGCTCGAGCGTAAATGCGAGAGAACAGCCCAAGCCAGCCGGAGCGAACTGGTTTCCTCGTGGGTCGGGTTTGTACGC
Source organism: Anopheles maculipalpis (assembly GCF_943734695.1). NCBI lineage: Eukaryota > Metazoa > Arthropoda > Insecta > Diptera > Culicidae > Anopheles > Anopheles maculipalpis. Next base: position 5,969,027 of record NC_064872.1, read on the forward strand.
GCGTGCTGGGCTCGCCGAGGCCCGAGAGACCCCGAGCAATGGCGAACGGTGGGTTGGAAAAAGGGCCGGTGAAAAAAAAAGAATGGAAGGAAGGGTCTGCCACCGGAGCCAGGGCCGGTTCGGTTTCTGTTGTATACGTACACTAGAGTGACATATGGCAGTGGGCATCGGAAGCCGCACAAGCACCAGCGTAGAGGCGCGTTTGAGCCAAGCGTTTGAGGAGCGAGTATAAAGTCAGCAGAGACAAATAAGGATAGCAAATAGACACATAGACGGGGCTTTTAGTTGGGCTTGTTGTTGTTGTTGTTGGGTGCTTTTGGTATACTTGCGGGTCTGGTCAGCTGGTCAGCAGCAGCTCGCAATCGAAGGGAATTGTTTCATTTCTACCGCACATATTTTAAGCTGTAGTAGCAGTTAGTTATGTGTTTGTTGGCCCTAATTGCATCTAATTGTTTTGGTAATAACATTAATTTTAAAAGATAAAAAAATTTGTCTCAAAAGCTAGTTTTACTCCCCGATTTTCAGTTTTTATCATCATCATATTTTTTTAAAGAATATGTATATAAATTGTTGATATAACACATAAAAAGTTACAAAGACATAGAATTATAATCGTAGAGAAAATGGAAGAAAAATTGGAGTTCGTATAGTTAGAGACACGGTGGTAGAGGAGACAGCGGCACTGATCTTCACACGGAAAGAACGGGATACAAATCCCGTAGATATCTTTCTTTCGGAGTCTTCTATCTGTCCCATTACGTGATATCAATACGTCTAGTAAGCCATTCGATGGCCGGCGTGAGATCTATATGGTCGTATTCCCAATAAGAAGAGAGTTGCAGCGATGGTTAATGTAATAAGACATCCTTTTTTATGTCCTATTTTCAAACTGCTGCATTCGATACTTCCACCAAGTATAATCATATAAAAATTAGGAAAAACGCATCATATAAGTAGGTATCTATAAGTCTAGTAAGTCATTCGAAGGCCAGCGTGACTTAGTAGCTCGATAAGCCATACATTCTTTCGTAGTAAAACTTTATTGCAATTTTTATACTTTATGCTTTCAAACTGAAAAGCAAAAGGAGAAGATAACCATAATTGTGAAAAAATTTTAGTCGAATTTATAATGACATAAATGGTCTAGTTTTATTGTCTGTAATTGTATACTAAAATCGCGTATACAAGGTATCGTTTTTAAACTTATCTCGTCTCAATATCTCATCATCATCTTTTGATACACGAGAACCAGAAAGATTTAGACCCAGTTTCACGACTTGTACTTAATATAAAACCTTATTTACTACATGCAAATAAAGAAACCTTCTTTTTGCACCTCACAAATTATTCCTTCCCCATACTAACGCAAATACTACTGCTCGAATGATATAAATTTAACATCAAACCTGCAACTGCACCATTATTATGCAGCACTTAATGACTATACTTCCTCCCTAACAAAATTGATTTACAACAAACCACACCACTCCCAAGAATAAATACGGCTCCTTCATCATTATCCGAAATAGTGTAACAAACTTCTTGCAGAAACAACATTACGATCGGTTCAAGATAAATAGATAAAAAGCTTTACCTACACCGCTAGATCGTAATCTTAAGTTTCATTTTGCTGACTGCACTTTATGCGCTCATTGCAGCTGTAGAAAGCTCCACCCCGTTGTCCGAACACTAATCGCCATAGGCACGCCATTCAAAACGTAGCAATTTTAAATTTCTCGCTATCACAAACATAAAAATGGGAACTGTAGATAGATGGCCGGGTGGATATAGAAAGGGGGTTTGGTAAAATACGTCTTCCGGTTTCCCCCGACGAGTGGCACGAGAAAATGGCACGTGGCACGAGGGAAATACAGTCCAAATCAACTCGAAAATGGATGGGGATTTGCGTTGGAATTTGTGTTTTGTGTTGCAGTGGACAATTGTGGGTATTTCGCTAATGCTTACAACCCCAATGCACGGTTCTAACTCCGTAAAGTGTATCAGTTCTTAGGGTCATCGGAACATGTCGGACGCATTGTTTCCATTACTGGACGAAGTGGCAAAGAATTGGTAATGAAGCAGGAAGCCTTTTACAGTTACCTAATTGATCTATTCCTTTCTAACTGAAGCAACAGTAGTGGTAAATGATGAGGGAGAACATTTTTGGCAACCAGACCAACAGGACACGTAAAAGGTGAAGTCCTAAAACATGAAACCATCGCAAGTAAAAAACAAAAACTCCCTCAGACAGAGGAAGCCAACAAAATATGTTTAAGCTATCGATTAGAGCTCAAATTACGATATAAACGGCTAAACGCTTAGGTACCTGGTGTGAGCATTAACACACAGATGAAAAAAAGAATATTATTCCTTTTTCTTCTTCCATTATATGTACAAATTTAGCAACTGCAAGCCTGTGTCCTACCGATACACTGAGGCTATCTATAATCTATTATGCCGTGTCTTTCAAGATCATACAATATTAACTAAGTAATCAATTGATTTGGAGGCTAACACTGACGAGGTAGTAGCAGATAACGATTCTCTGTATGATTTCTGGTCGTTGCCATTTCGGGCTGTACACCAACTTCTTCCTGACACCTTGTCTAGTGAGGACACTTGGTATCTTTGTTCCTCAGTTCCTTGGGCGTAGTAGTCAGAATATCCATTCAAATGTAAAAGAAGAATCTGGACTGAATAAGTAAGTTTTTAAGGATCATCGATAGCATCGAGCTCGATAGCTATCGGGACGCCCCACTTCAATGAAGTTAAGATTCTGAGCGCGCTCTGCTACTTCAAAAAGGTAGCTCGTCGCCCTCGCCAGATACTTCTTCGCACTCTTCGAGCCCTTCACCCTCATGAGGTAGCTCTTCGCCATCTTGGAGCTCTTCGCTCTTTTGAGTCTTCAAGCTCTTCACCATCACGAGGTATCTCTTGGCATTCTGCATGCTCCTCATCCTCACGTGAAAGCTCACGTAGTCGAACTCAAAGATCGCAGAGCTACCGGTAGGCCTCTCCTCTCAAATATTACTGAGCAAATGATTGTATAGCTTGAGATTGTAGAGTCAAAGAAGCAGGATTCGAATGGACTTTCAGTTCATTGAGTACATAATTTTTATTACCATCGGATGTTTAGTGATCTTGCTTCTTCACTTATGCCTCGCTTTTGTCACAGCAAACTCCACACGGAGTCATTACTTCATTGAACACGAATGAGGTAATGTTTGCTCTGCCGCATCGCTTGCATTGATCATGCTGTCCTAGATCAGTAGGATCAACAAAAAACGGATTGGAAAATAATAATAATAAAAAAAAAACCCCATTCAAATAAACAAAGAGTTTCAGAGATGCATGATGAATCATTCAGGTGAAGTCTTTGTTTCGAACCCCGCTTACTCATTCGGTGGGGCATTTTTCCATCCCACTTTTTACCATCTTTTCTCCAATTCCCCAAGGTCTGCCGGCTTGCGGCTTAAAATTACTTTCAAAAAGCGTTGGAAGAGTTATTAAACTGTGCATGCAGCTGCAGCGTGTATTTGGTAAATTAAAAATCTCATTTCTTCCACTGAAAACGAACATTAAAAATGCCATTAAACATTCACATTAAAAGAACAGATCGAAACTGATCGAGCTTGTTCCAGCGTGGTATGGAGTGGAGCGCACGATCATCTTCATGCTTCATTTGGCAAGGGCCGAGCGCTCGTTGCAGGGGTCGTCTGCAAGTTCAAATGCGCGCTGCAGCTTCCCACGGCAGGACGCCATCCAGCCGGGAGAGAGAGAGAGAAATGTGGATGCTGCGGCCGTGTTTTTCTTCTCATCTTCGTGCTTCGCAGTCTGCGAAGAAAACCAGCTAAGTCAGCCCAGCCCAGCCATAAACTGCGGCGCGGTAGAAGGTTCGTTGTTCTAGCTAGCGCTGTACGCCGCCGATATACGCGAGGCACACCTGCACGAACACAAGCGCAATAAGGCAAATGTAATATACTACACCTACCTGGAGTGAAGAATTTCAGCGTCCGTCCAACCGTTGCTTTTCGAAGGCACAGGCGCGCGGCGCGGCTCCTTGTGTGCTTTTCTTTTTCGGCCGCTTTCTGCACTCAGCTTCTTTTCGGGTCGATCTGCACGCTCCGGATCACCGCGTATAGCAAGCGGACACTCGGCTCTGCACGAAAACTGGTTCTTTTTATGGTCAGCGAAATAATTGAACACGGTCTTTTAGCCTCGAGTCGGGTTTTTATGGCTCCTTTGCAGCTTCTTTTGAGGTTCAGATGAGAATGAAACTTTCTCTGCAAACTTCTGCGCTTTTGAATCACACACACAAAACAGCATTCAGGTCACTTACGAAGCGATCCGTGTAATGAAATTGTACGGCTTGCTATACTTTAACCACAACACAATTTAGCAAAATTCAACCATTGCATCTGCAACAGCCTACTTGCCTACTACTGGCATGGAAAGGCCACAATAATGCGTTAGAGATAGCGAAAAAGAAACACAACTCGACCGTTTGACCGTCAACCATCCAACCCACTATTTGGCACTATTTTACACAATAATTTCAGCTTCACAAAATGCAACACTGCTTGCCAACGCGAATGCACCTAGGCCACGAACAGTACCTTTTTTGGGAAGTCGTCGCTTGTTGGCCGATCCGACAAGGTGGATGGTGGGGGTTTGCGCCTGGAACACTAAAGATGCTGGAGTGGAGACGCTTTACACATCCATATTGTGTAGGGAAATTGACCCGGAAAAAGGATACCAAAAGCTACCGAGTCTCGCACTCCGGAAAGTGAGGAAACAAAAAAAGGTTAATTTAATGCACGCGTATACGCTCTTTCCCTTGGTTGCATGGACGGGAGTATGTGTGAGTGCGTGTTTGGCTTGGAGTTGTAAACGAGCAATTTTTCGAACAAACAAACGTGTTTAAACCTTACGGTTGAGTTGAAGTTGAGAGTATTTGACGAATGCTTTTGGCGAAATTCCGTGAGATTTTGGAAATACGATCCAGTTTATTAAGTGCAACATTGAACAGAATAATTTGAAAATAATAACGCATCTTTTAAGGTTTTAGAAGTCCAACAAATCCTCCCTAGATTAAACGGAAAATACGTACATTTGAATCTGGTTTCAAATGTCGATCTTCGAAAATAATTTCGGTTCTACTCATTTCATATTTTCATGATTTTATTACTTTTCCTTTTCAAACCACCAATTGTCCGTTTTATTCTATACTAATCTATCTCTTCAATATCATCTTCTTCTGGAACACCCCACACCTCGATGTGCCGCTTGCGGGCGAATAAAATATCGCTCCCGGTAGGATGTGGCGCTAGTGAATGTACCACTTCGCTTCCTATGCGTAACCGGCGCACTTCTTTACCCTCCAGCAAATCCCAAATGATTGCCGCCCCTTCAGCCGAACCAGATACAATTTTCGTATCGGACGAAATAATTCCACACTCGATCGTGTAGTCATCCACCCGATGTCCTTTGTACTCGGACAACAGTTCACCGGAATCGTTATCGATCAGCCGAATCGTTCCATCGGAGCATGCCGCCAACAGACACTGACCGTCGCGCGTTTGCACCAGATACGTAATCGGTACACCTATCGTATCACAGACCAGCTCGCCGGCCCTTATATCATACTGCCGGATCGATCCATCCAGTGAGCTGGAAATGATTTTATGCTCGCTCACCACAAGCGCCGTAATACAATCCTTCGCTTCACGCATCGTCTGCACGGCATCCAGCTTACGGGTACGAATATCCCAACAGGCAACCGTATTATCTTTCGAACCAGAAACGGCAATCGATGATTCTTCGTTGAACCGGATGCAGGTAACACCGCCGGCATGACCACGCAATCGTCGCACGGGTAGACCGGTCGAAACGTCCCAATAAATGACACTTTTATCCAGGGACGCGGATATTATGTAACTACTTTCACAGCTTCCAGCAGCGTCCATTACCTCGTCTGCATGTCCACCGTATGTTTTCAGCAGCAAACCGGTCCGTGGGTTCCATAGTTTGATTTTTTTGTCCGACCCACAGGACAAGCAATACGATCCATCAACTAGAAAAACAGTAAAATGGGGTAATTGAACCATGAGATTTTTTTTTCGAACAGGTTAAAACCCACTCACCATTGTAACGGACAGCACGTACCGCACCTTGTTCACAATTAATACTTCTTTTAGCCACTAAATCCATCGCAAAAGCAGAAGCAGCAGCAAAAAAACGAATGCCGTCTGCGTTGTTTGTAAACAAAGCGCTCCTTCCTTGGTGCCGGTTATCAAAAACTTATCGTTTACAGGGCTGCTGTGAACCCTACCAAAAAGTGCTCTTTTTCGCATTTGACAGCACCTGCGCGTACATATGTGTGCGTGTGTGTTTGCATAAATTTACACACAGCGAGGCAAAGGAAAAAAAGCCACAAAAAATACATTTTTTCACTCGATGCCATTCGAGAACGCGCGCGTCATGCAAAGCCAACCTTTTTCGGGGGCATTCAGCTGAGAAAATAGTGACAAAAAGCCCCGAAAATACTGTGTTTGCGCAGTTGCCCGTGCCGATATTGTAAGTGTGTCGCCAATGTGGTAATAGTCGTCAGCCGTCGTCGTAATTGCGCGAATTTTATGCTGTCGTGTACGTCTGTGCTTGGTGCGTTCTTGGTGTTGTGGTGGCGGCCCAGCTATCAGTCACATTCCATCGGAACCCGCGGTAACCGCTTTTCGGGTTCGGATTTGTTGGTTCAGCAGCCCGTCGACGCAAATTCGACCTTCTCGCCAAACGGTACGCAAAGAACATGGAAGTAATGCGGTGGAGCTACTGTACGATAACGGTTCCGAACCAGCAGCAACAGCAGCTGGAACACGTAATCTGCTTGCGCGCGCTTCTTTCGTCCTGTAATCGCTAATAGGATCCCTCCACATCGTTCCACTTGGTTGTGGTGGTTGTGGAGGCAGCGGCTGGGTGTCGAGAAGAGACACGGGGAAACCAAATGGGGCACGCATATGCGCTGCACCCCGAGGAGACGCCAAATCGTTTGCAAATGACGTCGCAGAAGCAGGAAGTGAAACGGAACAGTTTCGATGTGATTGTTATTGTCCAACAGTTGTGTTGTAACAGTGTCATATAGGTAAAAATAATAGGGCCAATAAGTGTTTGGTTGTCCTTTAAGACCTCCGGAGAGGTATCTACGCGAAGCGAAAAAATAAATTAAATCATAACCAGTGGTCACCCGTGCCCACCGGACACCCATGCACGTACGATGACGGAGTTTTGTGACGACGTTATCAAGCTGTTTCCGCTGCGCGCGATTCCGGACGTGATAAAGCTGTTTCGTCAGCAGCTAAACAATCGAGAGGAGGAACCGGACCTAACGCTGCTCTCGATCGTGACGGGGTTGATCGAACATTCGCTCACGACGAAGGTGCTCGAATCGAATTCTTCAGCGTCATCCTCCTCACACAACAACAACAACAATGGAGAGGGAGGAAAGGCCAGCAGTACGGTGGATACAGGTGGCAACTTCCCCGTCATCCGGTACGACACCGTGGAAGGGCTGTACAAGCGATTTAAATCCGTACTGGCACCGATCGAGAAATTGCTCGTGAAAACGACCACCGATTCCAAGTTTGCCAGCCGGGAGATTATCAAGAAAGTGTCCGATATTATCTGGAACTCGTTGCTTCGCAGCTCGTACAAAGATCGAGCACATCTGCAAAGTCTGTACAGTTACCTGTGTGGCAATAAGCTGGACTGTTTCGGGGTTGCGTTTGCCGTGGTGGCCGGATGTCAGATGCTGGGCTACCAGGATGTCCATCTAGCCATTTCCGAGGATCATGTGTGGGTCGTGTTTGGGAAGACGGGCGATGAAACGATCGAGGTAACGTGGCACGGTAAAGGAGCGGAAGATAAGCGGGGCCAATCGGTTGCACCGGGTATAGAATCGCAAACGTGGCTCTATGTGGCAGGCAATCCAGTTGTTTGCAATCGATACATGGAGGTGGCGGCCATCGTTTCGGCGATCAATCCTTCCCTAACGGCCACAAGCGCCTGTCTGGAGGTGGCCGATTTACAGCAGCAATTGCTGTGGCTGCTGTACGATATGGGACATCTGAAGAAGTACCCAATGGCACTGGGTTGCTTGGGTGAACTGGAAGAGGTGGAACCGACACCGGGAAGAAAGAGCTGCGAGGAGTTGTACAACGAATCGGTTCGGTCGGCCCAAACGTACTACCGGAACCATCATGTGTATCCGTACACGTACCAGGGTGGGTACTACTATCGGAAGAATATGTATCGGGAAGCGTTCGCTTCCTGGGCGGACAGTAGCGACGTTATACGGCTGTAAGTATTTCCAGTAGCAACCATGTTCATGGCAAACCTGATTAGAAATTAATTTTTCGCTTGCTCCTTACTTCAGGTACAACTACTCACGTGACGATGAAGAAATATACAAAGAATTCCTCGACATTGCCAACGAGCTGATCCCGCAAGTGATGAAGCTGGAAAGTTCGGGTCATTCGGCCAAAAGCATTCTGCGCGATTCGTCCTGCTTTGCTAACTTGTTGCGCTTTTACGACGGAATCTGCAAATGGGAAGAATGCAGCCAAACACCGATCCTTCACATCGGTTGGGCAAAACCGTTGGTTGCTACGATCGCAAAGTTTGATCATGATATCCGTTCGCAGGTGAGCATTAAATGTGCCGATCAGGAACCGCAAGCGCAACCACACGGGCACGAAAATGGCAAAAACGGAACGGAAGATTCCACGTTACATCATCATCATCACAACAATAATAATATTGCGAAAGTGGACGCTAACGTCCCGAATGGAGGCCGAAGCAATGGCAGTAGCACCGTAAAAGGAAGCTCGCTTCCCAAATCACTCGAAGCCCTTGTTGGGAAATGTGGCGAAAAGCTATTAAATCCCGAATTTCTCCTGCAAGGTGGTGGACAACCGTTTACGACGGAAGAAAGTGCTGACCCATCATCGGATGGGGAGAATACTACTGCGCCGGTGACAGGCGAAAGCAACGGAAAATGTGACGACGCTACTATAAAGTCGGAACAGGATGCAGAACCGGGAAAGGTTACAAAAATAGAAAAACGCGAAACAGCGGAGGATGATATGGAACCGAAACGGCCGATCATTGTGCTGTACAGCCAGAAGATGAAAGGTCTGAAGGATCTGCTGCTGACGGAGAAGCTAAACACGAACGCGATCTCGCTACAAATAACGGCCCAGAGCCAGGTGCAGGTAGGTGGGAAGAAATTGCGCGGATCACATATGGCATCGCTCGGTAGCGTTGGTTCGATTGGAGGTGGTGGATCCACCGCTGGGGGAGCAATAAGCATTAGCGAAGGAATCGAAGGTAATACGCGACCGAAACGGGCGCGAAGAGAATAAGTCTCACTTTTAAATCTTAAGTCAAACGTAATTTATTATCGTACGTCTGTGTGACGCCATTTTAGGGTTCACATTTTACTGGTATTATATTTTAAAAATAGCACCGCCTTTTTTTTGTCCCAACTTTCCATGGTTCCGGGAGAAAATGTTCTTATCTGTCCTGCACACAAACTAATACTTTACAGGCATTCCAACACACATACAAAGAAGAAGAAGAAAAAACAGCCGATCCTAGTCGGAACAATGTTAGTTTTTTTTTTGCACCTATTTATAATAATCCTTCTTGTTCACTATTGTTTTGGTTACTTTATTATTAAATTTGTTATATACTTTCCCTATTTTAAAAATTTAGATCCTGTAGCATTAAATGCACACCAGAAAAGAGCGTATACTTCATCCTGTTTTTTTTGTTTTCTACACTGTACACGTGTGTGTGTTTTGTTTTTAAATTATTTAATCAAATGCACCTGATACATATACATATACACATGGCGCTGACTAGTATTGCTTTTTTATGTGATCTTGTTTTATTTTCTCCAAAATTATTGTACTCGTTGTTAAAAGTTCTCAAATCATTAACCCCATTACAGTGTTTTCCAAATCATTAAAACATGTGTTTATATAATTAAAACAATTGACGAGATTTGATGAACAATTTAAAAGTTATCACGAACATCGTGCATTTGTTTTAATAATGTGAACACAATTTGAAAAATGCTTTAATACGACAAAGATCATTCGAAAATATCATTTTCAAAATAACGCTTTTCATTCACTGTTATGTTATGGTCTTTTATAAGAAAAAAAATTGGGCCCAATTTTCTGTTTTTTGTGCAGCATAATAGTGTGTAAGTGTCTATACTAAAAGCCATTAAGTTTTTTTACTGATCTTGCTTTGAAATTATGCCTATGAGGCAATGGGAATGTTGAAGATTCAAGGGTTTGTAGTGTGTAAGGGAAACAAAGGGAGAGAGAGCATCAACAATCAAACAATTATTGACCACTCGCTATGCAATAGGATCGTATAATCAAAACTATGTGTTTCGTATAGTTATATATATCTAAACTTTAGTATACTTTATCTGTGAAGCCTACTGCTAGACACAAGATCTAAGTAACATGTAACTTATTATTGCTCATATCGTCTTTTAAAAATGCTTAGTTTGCATAATGTAAGGTTTTTGCGACATGTTATATCTATCGCTTTGTTTTTGGGGGCTTTGTTGTTTGCAAAATTATGATAAAGGAAAATAACAAGGAAATAAAAACAACAATTTTCACTTCCTTAGGAAGTTTGATGGCGTTAAGACAGTGTAACGTCCACTTTGCTGTGTCACCGGTACGTGTGTTTATATCCACATTAAAAAAAAAACTTTACGTGAGATATAGTATTGGCAAAGCCAATTGATAAGGAAAAGATATAACTTATGAAGCTTGGTGCATTAACTAAAAAAAAGCATAAGAAAAATGAATTATTATTTTCAATTGCGCTACAAATTTAAGTCGAACGAAGCTGAAGTGTGAAGAAATATCATATTTTAATCACATTAAATTGCAACACAAGTGGGAGAGGCAAGCTTGTGAAGAGAATTGATGAAAGGTATACCTTTACGCTAGGCAGAGAATGGCAGCAGATGAAGTAAAACAAGCAATACCTTTGTGTGGATAGAGCCAGAAGTGTTTCCGTTTTTTTTTTTTTTCAAATATAAATCCATTTCCTCACATTGTTACGCGCGTTTTGGGTCGTTTAAGCCTATCTCAAGGTTTATGGCAGACCTATTTTGCCGGTTAATTGTAGCGCAAGATTGGGAAAGGATGATACGGCTGCTATCAACAAACAAACAATCGAAAATTGAAAGTACAAACATCACTATAAACAACAAAAAACCCATTAGAGATTAACAACAACAACTAAAACACACAAGAATCCTGCTTTAAACGCAGCTAGTATTCCCAGTTTCCTAGCGTAGTACGAACGAATGAATGCATTCGAATTATTCCACTTCTCTGTTTCGTACGAACGATACAAAAATCTTGAAATCCCTGTAGCAAAATTGTCTTCATTCGTCATAGAAAATTACAGAAATAAAAATTACTCTCAGTACCTTTTTCGATCTGGGGCGGGTATATTAATAGTAGAAAGGAAAATCTTGTAATTTGATCTTTACTACCGCGTAAATTAAGACAAGTAGAAAAACAAAACAATAATTGTAACTGCATACAAAATTTAACAAAAAATCAGGAATATTTCTAACAAGAAAGGTACAACAAAAAGTTTTCCCCTAATATCCGTCTCGTGAGCACGCTCGACACTCCCAACACACCTTGGAATGCCTTTTGCTGCGTGTTTTTTGTTGTTTTTATTTGGTAGTCGGACGATAGGTTTTTGATCGGCTTTAGTATAAGCCTCTCTAGTATTCACCCTTAGAGAAAGGAAAGGAATGTCAAACATGAATACCAAAAATATTGTAACAAACGAACATCATCGTGTCGTCATCGTGTCAACATCACGCACCTCTCACTTGTGAAATCGATTCTGAAACGGACGAGTGAGTAAAAGTGTATGTGTTGGCAGAACAGAGCAGACTGAAACCCAGTGCTACATTGTGGTTTTTTGATAAGGTGTATTTATTGCATAATTAAAAAAAAAGAAGGAAAAAAGGGAACCTTTTGGGACGGAATCTATCGACGCAGCAGGAGAAAAAGTATGACAAGAAGACGTAATGTTTGTATCAAGTGGAAGCTGCATATAGCTGTTAGATACCTTACTTATATAAAAAAAATCGACCCTCCCGATCATCCCGGGGATTGGCCATAAGCAGTAAAAAGAAGCGTATAGTGTGCTGTCTCTAAAATGCAGCAATCCAGGCGCTCTGATACCTCTTTGTTCATGTGCGCGTGTGTCGCGTTGGACGCACAATGATGTTATTTTCCTCATTTCCCTATTCCTATCCTATATAGTTGTTGATGTTGTTTTGTATTCATCATAATAATCATGGTACAATGTTGAAATAGCTAGCGAAAACATACAGACACACAAAACCCTATTGATAAGAATTCCATTACAACTTCGTAACATTATTATAGTAAACGCCATATTTTTTAGTTCTCAAGAGCATGTAGTAGAGTTCCTTAAAGTGATTGGTTAACGGGTGAGGGATGAAGGAAAGAAAGTGTAGGAAAAGCTATAAGATGTTTAGTTACAGCAACAATAACCAGTGGTAAAGGTAGAACCAGAAGAGAGCAACTCAATATTACATATATGCATTATAGCAAAGCTTACATACAAAAAACGCCCAACCGAAGTAGATGAAACAATCGAAGATGTAGATATAGTTCAACACGCTTGGGCATAGTTTTGTATTCAATTCCGCTCTTACTTTACATTCCTTTTGCACAAGTTTTAATACATCTAAAAAGAAAGGGACAGATAGAAACGCACAGAATCAACCGCGTTCCCTATTCCTCTGCAGGGTGTACTAACTAGCTGGCATTTGAAGTTTTAGTTCAATACTGGCAGGACCGGGTTCCGGCTCTTATCCTAAACGATCCTCTATTGGCAGGTCTGTCTTTCCCAGTACGGTAAATTTGAAGTCAGTGAAGGAAGCCAAGTAATGGCAGAGTACAAGGAACAAAAAAAAACTGCCCAAAATGCTGTGCTCAGACCTGCTCGTCAGCAGCAATTTTTAACAGATATATATTTAACAGATAACAGATATAGGCAAAATTTCCATGAATTTTAGGAAAAGAATTACTCATCCGTTCATGGATGCTCTTGACTTGAGGCCAACAGTTTGCAGAGAATTTGCTTCTATTCTGCTCAAAACACACAAAACGTTGATAAGAATTTTCCAGCTGCAGTTCAATTCAGAGACGCAATTTTAATTTTAAAAAATGATCCACTGAGAAATTGTTTGAACAAATTGAACCTCGAATGCTGTTAAATAGTACACCCTGTACTAATATAAATACTACAGAGAAAGAGCTAGTAAAAAGCTAGATTGTTGCTGTGCCATTTGTTTAGAACTAAGCCTCCCCACAACGGAGAATACGCACCCTCTAAACGTACGCCGTTATAACAGGTGTCAGTCAAGATTAGTTGAGATATTACGCAATCAGTACAATGCTACTAAACGCCACTCACTAGCACAACAACGGTGTAGTACATGAGTTGAAATAGCAATTATTCTCATATTGTTGGCATAGAAATTGACATAAAATTCATCTTAAGTATCAGACTAGGGAGCAGTCAAATTCAATGTGGTTAGTTTTCTAAGTGCATCAACAAATGTGTCCAAGAGATCATAGCGTACATTACATGTAAAGGAAACATACAAAAACATACAACATCACTATAAGAGGAGGCAATCATTCCCGAACACCTCTTTCAAAACCCCCCCGCAAAATAGTGAATGAAGGTATAAGATTTTAGTGTAATAGAGAGGCTCTAGTTCTTGATTGTTTCATGTTGTGTATAGAGTACACCGATTAGAATCATTATAATGTATAGCGTTAGCAAAACAAAACAAATTACTAACTGAACGAAGGCGTAGTTTGATGGTAAAGAATTGCTTGTTGTTTTAGGTTAAAAATTGCTGTTTTTTGTTTTTTGTTTTGGACTAAATTATTCTGTTAGTGTTCTTAAAAGTGAACGATTTTAAATTGTTTTGAAGCGGAAAGGTGCGGGACTTTCCCCGCTGATTGGTTATGCGTTAACGGTAACACTTCGTTAACATGTTCCTTAAAGCAAAACTCATAATCTATTTCTCTTTATGCTGGATTAAGCTCGTACACTGATTCATGCGTTTCTAAGTTATTGAGCATATTGGGTGGGAAGCTGCGAGTTTGGTGAGGAAATGGCCGTTCTTTACCGTGTATTTGCTGTAAAGATACAAGTTTCAAGAAGCGTTTACGCTTGGTTTTGCGCTTGTAAAAGATGGAGTCTGTGATGGTGATGATAATGAAAAGCATTATATAGGAAGTAATTTGGTGTCATGTGTGTGTAAGAGTGTGTCCGCAAGTGAGGAGAATTTGCTATTATGCATTGTGCTATAATTTACGATCCGATTACTACGCGCCAAGGTGTAATACTACTACTAGCAAGGCTGAAGTAGTCGAACGCCGTAAATAAACCAAGGAAAATAACATCAACATTGGCATACACAGATAAATAACAATAATACGCTGCAGCAAAATCATGTATAAACAAACAAAAAAAAAACATTTACATATATTTTTGAGAAAATATTCATATACTTATACATAAAATACAAACCCAAAAGGAAGAAAAACCCCAACTAAAATGAGAAAAAAATGTGAAGACAAAATCAAATCAAACTGCAATTGGCATAAAACAAATTGCATCTACCGAATGTTACACAAGCTTTTCCACTCAACTTGTTCCCATACTCTCTTCTTCAATACAGATATGAATGTTATAGAAGACAAGAAAAAACTTATGTTGAAACTATGCTACACAAGAAGCACCAATTTGCATTGAAATAGTACAGAATATAGCAAACTTACAATAGAATTACATTGTTATACACACAAGGACACAATACACAATTTTCCAGCTCAGTTATTTTTCTCTACCACTTAGTGCAAACAAAAAAAAAAGTATATCTAAAATCACACCGATACCACTTTAATTACACACACCAATATATAAACACAAAAAGATGGAAGGAAATGCAAGAAAAATATTAAACGAAACATCTGGGAGGAGAAAATTTATGAAAGTTCTCTAAGAAGTAGCAGAAAGAAAAGGAACATGTAAAGGATACACTAGGAGAGAACTGTAAAAAACAGAATGAAACAAGTAGAGAGAAAGGAAAAAGAAAACATACACAATAAACCTATATACCTTGTATGCAAAGAGAAAAGGCCGCTGTTGAACGAGTTCTTCACAAAATGAAAGAAAAAACCAAATGAAATTCGTTCAAGAAATAGATTTTTTCTTACTATATTTCAATTTTTTTAACAAAATTTAAACCTTTTTTAGCTTAGCTTGGTTACACAATTACACACCGATTGTGAGGTCTTTTAGAAACTTTGGTGTCCATCTTCGAGTGGAAATCTGGTGTCCCTCCCCAACCTGCGCAGTCCGTTTTCAGTTTGTATCGTAAAAGTAGTGTGCCAACGGATACCGTATCGTAAACGCAAACACCGCACATACGAGCTGAAACGCAACCAGCAACCGATTCAGCCGATCCTCCCTTATTGGCCCCGTTAGTAAAATGCAGAAATTGATAATCGTAAAGTTGTTACACGTGACTGTCTTTCCATCGCGATCCACCTCACAGCGTATAAGCCGTAGCTGTCGGAACACCTGATAGCAAAGTCGGCCCAGTACGTTTAGCTCATCCACCCGAAACTGTGTGCGACTTATGTGAAGTAGATCCGTCTCCGGATCATGCTTTGGCATACGGTGGCGTGGACAGGGAATGAAACGGAACAGCTGCGGTACGGAGTAGAGGAAATTTAGCACCTGAGGGATGAAGAACAGCAGTACGGTTTTGCTAAAGTGGCCCAGTATGCCGACTACGGCGAACGTCATGCCGGAAAGATAGTTGAACGTATCGCCGACAAACACCTGCGAAGGATATCTGGAAGGAAAAAACGGACAATTCAAATCGGTGCGCTGCGGAATGCTCTCACCAATGCAATGTTTGCACTGCTCATACATGCATTTGATGACGTATTTTGTGTAGCAAAAACAATATTAATTATTGGAAAATGTTTGTCCTTTTCAAAATTTAATAGAAACTAATATCAATCCCTATTGGCTACATTAAATTAAATTATTTTATCACAATTATTCGAAAACAAACATTTCGACATATCTGGCAACACTTCTGTCAATTTTCTAAGCAACCCCTTCTCTACCGTTCCAGCCTCGTTGTCTCCTTTTCCTTCCACACGTTCCATATGACTCACTTTTTTGTTGCACTTTTGCTCCCGATGCAAAACGGGTTGGGTTCGCTGCTTTTGGTCAATTCTCGCTTGCCGTTGCTGGCTTCATTCATAAATCGGTTTTCTGCCGAGTCTCATACCGGGCTCAACCGTAAAAAACATAGTGTCACGACGAGTCTGTTAGTATGCAAGAAGGTCAAAGAGTGTGCAGTGCAAATCGCAAGTGTGCAGCATGAGCGTGGTGCAAAGAGCGAACTGAACCGAGCTTGTGCCAGTCTTCGTATTTTCAGGCGAAATTAGGAAAATGTGAATAGACAACACAGTGCTCCGGATCGGGGGAGAAAAAAGGACGAAACTCGAAGTGAACGCCCATCCTACTACCTACACAGTTTTTCTCCGTGAACCCAAAGATCCAATGTGACACTCTTGTGGGTAGAGGAAGCTGCTTTCCATATCGAAGCAACCTTTTTTAGCTCGACGTTTCATAGTTTGTTTGTTGAGAAAAGCTTGTGTGTGTGTGTTTGAGGTGGAACAAACGGTATCGGATCACATCCGGTGTAACACCCGCCCGGGGGTGGGTTTCGAATGTCTCCCGGTATAAAACGGAAGCTCGACGTACGGCTATTTCTATGGGGTCTGTTTCTACTACAAATCTCGCTCATCTGCCTATTTCTGCTGTTCGGTTCGCTGCTCGTGTCGACCACAATCGATACGGCAGACGATGGTACCGCCTTGGACCGTGTACAAACAGCTGAGCAGCAGCAGCAGCATCCAGATGATGTCCACCGGCGGCTCGTTACATCGTTTTCCGTCTGGTCTCCGTTCGGGGTGCGATTCATTTCCAACCGAACGGTTGTGGGACTGCGGTCGTCGCCAACGGAAAACCCACACCATGCTGGCGCGATCGAAGCAAGCAATGACGTTGCCAATGGTGAGGATGGAACGGATGGTAGTAGTCAGCTGTTGAGGAGAAACAAGCTGCTGCTACAACGCCCAAGACATCCTAAATATCATCCATGGATTCAGCGCGAGATACCAAAGGCGGAGAGTGCGGGCAAATATTTTAGGTAGGTATAATTTTAATGCTCTAATTTTACAATACCACCTAGACTGAATATCTAGCTATAACGAGTCAAGGAAGCTTCCAATTGAAAGTTGAAACCTCTAGAGATTGTATTAGTAGAAACGATCGTTATAGTAATGGAAACGTTCCATTTTTGCGGAACGGAACAATGTCTGGCTGTACAGGTGTTGCCAGTATTGTCTTCTGGTCTACCCAACAATATCGAGGATTATTCTCCTTCTCATTACTAGTAGAGGAAGATATTTTAAAGGGAGTTTTTAACATGAAAGGCTCGGCATCGAATCCCAACCTAATATTTTATACATTTAATGAAGAATGGTGTGCCAAGATCTGTCGAACTTTTGTACTGTTTTATTTTTCTTGACAAGAATCTTGTCATTATCTTGTCAGTCATTCCGAGCGAATTCTTTCATTTATATCAATTTGATCCAATTTTTCTCACACATACACACGCAGGACGACATTGTGTTAAATCTCGGGAGCGAAATTATGGTGCAAATTGAATTGGTGATGTCCTCGCTTGTTCGCGTATCTCGGTTGTTAGCCATTTGCTCGTGAAAGCTTTAAAATCAATTCCTCAAATTGGTGGTGCACTTGTGCATGCAGTCGTACCGGCTCTAGGCCGGTCTGGTTCGCTCTCTATACCACCCTAACGAGTGTGCATGATTAGTGTACATGTCGCACCTTCAGGTCAACGGCCAGACACTAATTGGCTTAATAAATTGAGGTGAGGGGAGCGAGACTGTGACCCAGTGACATGAAATTTGTCTTCCGGATTCTCGAAAAATCAATAAAGATTTTCAAGTAATTTTCTTGTTCATTTAACCGGATTTTTTTTGCTTTTTTTTAGAACGATTTCCTACACGGACTGGCAGCGAACCCGCAAACAACGGTTGTGCTTCATCGAGGGTACGCAGGGAAAGGCGTTGGTGACTTCTAAGGCAGCAGCAGCAACCAGCAAGCCCGGCAACAATGAGACTGAACTGATAGATACAGGAATAGTAAGCAAACAAGCAGCAGAGCTTAACAATCCCACCCAACCGGCAACCGAAGACGGTGAAGATGAGGACTTGTCCGCCGTAATAGTAGGAGACGACGGTACGGGCCGTTGCCGGTGTAATCCTCAATGGCACGGTGCCGATTGTGGCCAGCCGGAGGTTATATGGCGTGCGTTTATCACTTCCAAAATTCCACCCCGTGATCAAACGGCAACGCCACGCCCGTACGCCCGCAATCTCTTCTATATCGTCCAGAGCACGTTCATCAGTGTGGAGGTGCTGGAGATACAGCTAATGGAGCTAGTCGATCAAGTGAGTCTGTTTGTGCTGTGTGATCGACCAGTAGGACCCCCTGGTTCCGCTTCATACGGCGCCTCAATCGCACATCACGTGGATGGAACGGATTTCCTGCGCAAGATACGGGACCGATTGCTCATCGTGTCGGATGCATCGTGCAGTGGACGGAATATGTTCCGGAAGTTACTTAAATACACCACTAAGGGCGCAATTCAGGTGGACGATATTGTCCTATTCAGTGGAACCGATGAGATATTAAATCGCAAAGCGGTCGCCTATCTCCGATGGTACGATAATTGGCCCCAGCCGGTACGGTTTCGCTTAAAGCACAATGTGTACGGTTTTTTCTGGCAACATCCTACCAACAGTACCGTGATCGGTGGTGCTGCCGTGCAGGTAAGCACCCTGCGGGAAGTTTACGGTTCCGATCCGGATCGGTTGCTAGCGATCGAGAAGCCGGTTATGCTGATAGGCGATTTAAATCACTTTGGCGGTTGGTACTGTCGGCGATGCTACCAACCAGGTTCGATCGTGCAGTACTACGAGCATCGGGCAGCGATCGGGACCGGTGGTATTTACCTTCCCGATCCAAAGCGAACGAAAGTGTTGAACGAAGAGTACGTCCAGCAGCTGATAGCAAACGGAAAAGATTTGGAAGATGGGGAACGCACTCTCGAACGAATTAGCCGCCGAACGGACAAGTACTATGAGCCGGATTATGTGCGGGAAAATAGCTGGAAGTTTGATAATATTGTACTGAATCTTTTTGCCCGCTGGGACGATAATCTGGCGGACGATGATTACTTTAGCTAGGTTTGGGGAAAGCTAGGGCAAGAGGCAGGTCGTACCTGAGCGGCGGAAGTGTTGTCCGGTCCGGGACAACATGTTGATGGCAAAGCAGAACTTGAATTCTTCCATCCCATCACCAAATACAAAATGGCATCTCAAACACATAATCATACCTAAGTCTATCATCGGACGTCCAAATTGGATCATTCAAACAAGCTAGTCAAAAAAAAAAGTTGCACGCGCTTTAAAATAGTCAAAAGGTCTTATAAATAATAGTGGGAAATATTTAAACATAAAATCAATCACTCCGTATACGAGACGTATGATGCAAAACTTCAATAGAAGCAGGAAACCCCTAACTTGGAATGTCATTCTGAATCACTCCGATGGAATAGTAATAATGGTGGAGAAAAAAGTTTAGTAAGCCATTATATGGCCGGAATCACGCCAAAAAGAGATCATCATCATCAACATACTAAACGAGATCTACGGGGTCATGATCATACCGCATACAAGAAACCGCTGATATTATCCATACTTATATACAACACTCTCTTAGGGCGAAAGCATACAAGCCACAAATAATTAACTTACGAAAGTCTTCTGTGTAATACTGTACTCTGAGATGTGTGTATTGGGAGGAAATAGGAGAAGAAAATCTTCTCCAAGAACTGATGAGCGTGACTCGATAAGGAATTAAAGGAGCATTACCAAGGAAAGCAATTGCGCAGCCGGGTTCTGCTGCTAATCAGCGAGGAAGGAAACACAGAACCTTTAGCTAGACACCAATTACGTAATAACACGTGTTTTGTATACAGTCTGTGACTTCCGGTTTCGGGATGATGGAACCGGAAGGAGTTTACTTCTGAATGAAAAACGAATGGGGGGAAAAACATGTGATCGACTGATGTGAACGGTGTAAGTTCTTATAGAAAGGGATGCTGGGTGGGTCCTGCGCGCGAATGGCACATGTACTGGAACATATAGGCAGGGGTAGGGATGCGGGAGGGTCACTAAGCGCTAGTTATTTGTTTTGTAATTTAGGTAAAATTTGCTAAAATAAACTAACTTCAAATTAACAAATAGAAATTGAGCGTTTCCTCCACTTACCTGTTGTACCGCCATAGCGCCAACGTAGCTCCGATGTATGGCAGCATAATGTAGAGGGAAAATTCGTGCGCATCACTGTAGTGTCCGCTCAGTATTTCCACCACATTAAACACCACGATCGAGCTAGCGATGATAAGCGATTGGCACACCTCCAGCCCATTTATGCCAGCCAGAATGTTGATCGCATTCGTACAGAACACGGCCAACATTCCCATAAACAGGTAGTAAATTACACCGATATCCAGCGAACTGCCTAGCAGGGGTCGTACCATTTTCGGTAGTATAACGGTGGTAGAATTAAAGTTGGTGTAGTACACCATAAGCAATGGAAGGGAGGCAATCGTCGGTAGGTACAGCTTATCACGCCACCGTAAATTAAGCACATCGTCGGCGAACCCGAGCAGAATCATGCAACAGATCGAGAGCATTGCGGCGATAAATTCTACAAACTAAAAATAGGGAGTGATTTAACATTTTTTGGCTGCAAAAGGAATACTGTTTTGCCTTACCTTATCGTGTGGGAAGTCGCCTTTGATGGTGGTGGAAAAGTTCCGCAGAAAAGGCACCGGTATGAACAGGAACAGTGAGACTAGAAATATGCATCCCGTGACCACACCGAACGCTTCGGGTCTATAGAGAGAATATTCCATTATTTCTAAAATAAACAGACAACGAATGCACAAACTTACATCTTTGGTTTGGACGCCTTATTCATATCGATCCCGTACAGATTCGCATTAATGAACATCGGTTTCATCTTCGGTATTAGGCTGCGGCCGGCAAAGTACGCCCCAACCGATATAGCTACATTCACCATCAGTGGCACTGGGAGGGACACCGAATGTCCAAGCACATCAAACTCGAAACAGTGAAAGAACGACATGTTTGTTCAATAAACAGGAAGGAAATAAAACTCGCAAAAGAAAACAATTTAATTTTTCCGCAAGTAAAACGAAATCAAAACAATAATCGGTCAACGATTGCAGCACTGTTTACGATTTTGCCAGCCGACAAACAATTGCATGATGCATTTTTGACGCGGCGCTGGAATGTCAAATCGCGCTGTGAAAGCTGTCAACTCGAGCTCAGTGCGTGGTCTCTGCAAGTTGGTGTTTTTATGTTGTTTATAAATGAAAAAAAAAACACTTTTCGATGAAGATTTTTACACAAAAAATCGCCTTAAATTGCTTAATAATATTGACAAACTAATAGTCTTTCACTCATAGTAATTAAATATCTAATAAAAAATACTTTTGGAAAACTAACACGGTCCTTCTCTTCGAGAGTGAACCATTGGCGAGAGAGCGTCTCCTTCGCGAGACCGGTCTTGCCGGTTGAACCGCCTGCTTGCGTATACCCAGTAGAATCGTCCACCTTTTATTCCCTTCAGTTTCCGAGAAACATCCGAACCGAATGGTAATGCTAGCTTGTGCGCGCTTCAGTCACGTTTTCTACGTCCGTTGAACAAAAAAAAAACGTTTCCCTTTTCGCAAGCGCATCGGCGAACGCGTGTGTGTGTTGCGCTTATACGCGCGTAGTCTGTTGACGGGTAAAGTTCGATTTCGAAGGTTTCGTGGACAACTATTTTCCACAACGATAAACCTATGTAGCCCTTCCCGCTTGAGCGTGGTACGCGTGAAAACGTGTACATCGGATGATACGTAAGCATATGTGAGTAGTGTGTCTTGTTTTGTGTGCGTCGATTAGTAATATGAATGATCGTACGAAAAGTAGTGTGCCGCTCAATCTCGAAAGTGTAAATGTGCGTTAATAATTGAGATACCTCAAGCATAATTGATTCGATTGTTAAGCTATAAAGCTATTGCGTATTTTGTGTTGCCCTTTGTGTGATGTTGTACGGTGTATAAATAACGAACGCCAGCGGAACATGTGCAAACAACAAGCCACATTATTTACATCCGGAACGGAACGACGACTGCACACATGCATTGCTTGAAATAGATTGAAAAAAGCTTCGGAAGCTTCACCGTTTTAAATCAAGCAATCAATTTGACATTATTCCTAACCTCCCCGCACCACCGGTTGTGTGTGTGTGTGGCAAGCCAGGGTACTAACGCTGGTAATATCGTTATTTTTCCACGCTTGGCATCAAACGATGAGAGCCAACGTGTGCTCAACGTGTACGCGGGAAAAGTATAGTGTGGTGTGAGCCTCCGTCTCCGTCTACTAGATTGCCCCGCCTGTGTTGTAGCACGTTGCACTTGCACTATTCCGCTGATCCTGGAAGCTAGGTGAAAAGGGGGAAGGAAAGGAAGGGACACAAAAACGATTACATCAACTTCCCCTGGACTCAGACAGCCCGCTTCTACTACTGCTGCTGCTGGCGAGGTAATTAGACAGCTTACAAATAGTATCAACTTATACAGTACATGCGTTACATGCGTAGTTGTTTTGTTCCAAATGTAGAAAAAAAAGCAAACTGGAACGCTTGCTTTTTTCCAAAGGGAACACGTTTGTTTGACGCTGACGTGTGAAAGTTTAATGTACAACTTTATCTGGAAATTATCCACCAAGGAAAATCCACAAAAAAGCCGAAACAGACCCCGTGCGACCTCTCCAAAGCTCGGTGAATTCAGTGTGGCACCATTTTTTCCTTTTGAAGTCCACGATAAACGACCGTATGTGACATTTTTGTGAGTCAATTTTTGTGCCCGAGCACTAAGAGTTTTGCCGACAGACTGTCCCATTACAATTTGTGGTCATGAAAAAAGGCTTACGCTTTTAACATAATAATAAGAGAGTTTTTTTCTGGCCTAGTCTGGTGATAGTGATTTCAGTTGCAGACAGGAAAAAAATGGCAGAAGTGGCCTTTGATACCGGTCACAGTTTTTGAGAGCTCTCGTTTACATATTTAGATCGATTTTATGGGATGGATTGTCCGGTTCCATTCTCATGACGTGACCAATAAAATTCACTGAACCATGGTGAGATCATGTACATGAAATAATTCTGAGAGTTTTGGACAGAGTTGATCGTAAATGTTCTATTCAGTCCATGCTTCATCCATCACTGAAAACACTCTTTTTGCCTATTCAAGTAGATACATATCTCGAGAAGCTTTCTAATTCTGGCATCTGATGTCAACACGAGCAAAGAACGCCAGTGTTATTACCAATGAGAAGTTTCTCCATTTATCTGGTGCCGAGGAATGAAAGAACCAAGAGATCTCGCGATACTCTCAGATGAATGAAGTGAATGCACACGACGACGACCTCGACCTTCTCGGGGGAGGTACTTAAAGAAGAAGAATTCCCCAACCCCCAGAGAATAAGACAACACCAAAGACAGCAAACACGATCAAACATACGGTCGCGATCGTTCCTACACACACCGCGGTCCGCAGTTTCGTTCAGCTCACCGCCCGCGGGAAGCTGCGGAACCATTTTGGACGCGTCTCTGTGTGTTTGTGGAACTCTGTGAGTCTGTCAATAATAAGCTTTACCGGGGTTAAAAAATGGAAGCAAAAAACAGAACAGAATAGGAGTTGATTGTGTTGCGTGATCGTTTTAAAGCAACGCAACACACGGACACAAACACCCTAAGGGAGAACTTGTTTTTTGGGGCTCGATTTCTAATAGGGGGA
Source organism: Anopheles maculipalpis (assembly GCF_943734695.1). Lineage (NCBI taxonomy): Eukaryota > Metazoa > Arthropoda > Insecta > Diptera > Culicidae > Anopheles > Anopheles maculipalpis. The sequence continues at coordinate 5,993,240 of NC_064872.1, forward strand.
AGGAAGTGAAAATAATTGCACCGGGAAGGAAAAGGAAAGGCGCAGAGTTCTACCATCACAGACACATACAGCGATTTATCTTACCGATCGTTCCGAAAACGATCAAACGTGATCATGCGCTTTAGACAGCAGGACCTGCGGAGTCGGCAGGGTGTCAGGGTGATGTCCGAAAATCTAAAAGTTGTTGCCCGAAGCATTCTTTCCATTTCTTACATTCGCGAATACTTCACGTTTGCCAATGCCTTGGCGAGGCTCGTCTTCCTACCGTTTGTCAGACATGGCTGGCCAAAGGAAACAGGTTTTTCCGTTTTGCAGCAGGCTTCACCTGAGAAGCGCTTTTTCTTTTTGGGAGGATTTTTTTTCCCCTGGCGATAAGGAATGTTAAAGTTGTGCCGCCTGAAAGCACTAGTGACTATGGTTGACCTATCGTGTTTGATAATTTATTTCTTAAACTGCCTCCCATTATCTCTTAGGATAGTATCTAATGGGATGGATAATGGATCGACGGTTCGACAGCTTCCTGCAATATGCAGAAATAGCAAACGTTGTGAAATAATGTGTCCCCATGTGGGCTCACTCTTGAAACTGTTCCAAACAAACGAAAGCAAAAAACAAACTAAATCGATCGGAAGCTGACGTTTGGCGTGTGTGAAGACAGTTGGCGCCCACAACGCTCCGAATGTGTGGGCTTTTTGTTGCCGGCGCATCCAACACGCCCACATGTGTGTGTTTGGCGTTGCTTTCCTTTCCTTGCGAAATTCCACTTTTCCATGTCTACCCCGAAATAGCGTTTATAGACATTGAACCCGTGTACATAAATTTTTCCTGAGGAACGAAAACCTCACTGTACTGTTGGGAGCCCTTTTTTGTGTGTTATGTTTTCCACTGGCAAACATTATTTTATAATGGCACGCAGTGGTGCATAAGATTGTCCTCCTTTTTAATGGCCCAGTCGTACTCAGCGGCATTGCTTTAGCCTACTTTTAGGAAGGGAATTAGGGCATCAGGATGTATAATGAGGAAGGAAAAGCCTCCACAGGAGCCAATTCGACATTGCTTGCCCTCCTTCCGGGTGGGGAGTGCCAATAACGAGCCAGAAAGGGAGAGAGAGAGAGAGAGTAATCTGCATATTTACACAGCTAGGGATGGACTTTTTAATTAGGACTCACACCGTCCATGTTCATAATGGGAGGTGTTCAAGGGTTTTATAATCTGGAGCAACGTCGGAGCTTCCGGAGAATGGGAGGGAGAGCATACAAAGTAACGAGATTAATTAGCCAGGAACGGTGGACAAGGTGGTGCAATTTAGTCCATTGAATATCAGTTAGAAGACACCTTGCGAAACTCATCTCAAGATGCCCTTCGCTGACAAGACATCTAAGCTTCATCGGTCTTCATTCTGCCACCAAAAAAAGCCCCCTTAATTACCTCCATTTAACCCACCAAGGTTATCTGATCCAAGCATCCGAGAGGTGGTGTGGTGTGCTCCAACCTCGAACGCAGGTTCGCATTGTGCCAACCACTGTCGAGAGGGCGAGAGACCTTGACCATCGTCGGCATGATGGCAAAAATCCCACCGAACAATGGGGCACGTTGGCAAGGTTTTTGTTTACCTTTGCCCAAAACTTGACTTTCTCGATTGTCACCATCGCTAGCTGACTTCCGATATTTTTATTTTCGTTTTTTGGAAACTCATACATGCAGTTTATTGAAGCTCTTTTTTAAAGCATGCGGCTTATCGTTCCATAATTGCATGCTTCCATGATTTCATCACATCAATAAACATGCTTTGTGTGGCTTCTATTTTGATTCCCGCCGCCACAAACGCTGTAATGAATCACGCCCGCCACACATCGTTGGGTAAGCTTGTGCTTGTGCAACGTTGTGCATGCTCTAGTGACCGGGCTCAATCAACCCGAGCCGGTGGTGAGCCAGCCAGTTACGCAATCGGATAAGCTGCATGTTCCAATTTTCCAATGCTTCGTGTGCAGTAGGAGATGATCGTTATTAGCTTTACATGCGGGGTGGAATGGAATCCCGAAACATTCCACTCTAATCGAGGCTTTCCAATAATTGTGCTCACACTATTTTGAAATTGCGCTGTAAAGTTGGCTATAAATAAACCGCAATCGCCCGTGAAGCCAAAGAACTTCAATAGCGCTTAGAGTGTTGAACCTCGGAACATCGGAGCATTCGATACTCGTGTGAGAACCAGAATTTTCGTGCCCTTGTAGTAGCGGTCATGCTGACTTGCACTCTTTTGCTTGAGGTGTGGGGATGGTGAGCGATCGCGTTCGCCACGATCTCCGAAACTCTCGAACCGACTGAATCGATCTGCTTGAACTGATAACTGCTCCGGCACAAATGGAATCAGTTTTTCGGTTCCGCATTGTGTGAATCTCACGTTAGGTGTGTAATTACTTTCCGAGCTCTTGCGGCGAGTTCTTGCACCGTTCTTGGTATCCCCCGTTTGCTTTTTGGCGTTATGGAGGAGCTCGTTATCGTGTTACCATGCTGATCAATTGATGATCAATTAAGCTTACTCGCCATCGCCAGCACAAATCACATTAGATACAATGGTGGGTTTTGTTGTGTGCTTTTAAGCTCAAACCTACCCCCTTCAAACATCCATCTGGAATGGTCGGTATACCGGGATCTATGACCTTGATCAGGGTGGGATTGTATTCCCGAACGGTTCAGTGGTGGTACTTGTCTTGATGTAAACGGCTGGAACCGTCTCCATGCTCATTAACTTGCCATTGCATTTTGACATCTCGTCCCGGCAATCTGATCCACGACCACACAATAGCAGACAGAGCAACTCCAGCAACACTGTTTGTCATAAGGTTTCATTGCAAAAAAGGCAACGCAATGACAAAGTAAACAAGCATCAAAACGTTACCGGGTGTGTCATTTGTGGGCGCTGTGGAGTGAAGCTTGTTGCTGCGGTTGTCTAGAATCATGTCATGAGGAACACTCAAACAGCCGCTCTTGCCGTGCGTTACCTTGGCGAATCTGGCTGTCGATCGATTCAGAATTCTTCATCAGGCCTCTCGGATGCAAGGTCTTGCGATTCTACCCCAGCCATGCCCCGCGCCGGATGCTCTTTGTTCTCGCCGTCGGACGCAACTCTCGGCACAAAAACCTTGGACCGGGAGGTGGCTGTTTGTGTGTGTTTTGTGCCATTTTCTCGTGAGATCTAATTGACCCCGAACCGGTACAGTACAGAAGCACACTTAGTTCGTTGAAATGAATCATCATCATTATATTACGTTCTCGTGAGACGTTCTGCCTCACCGCGGCAATAGAGCAACCTGCGCCACGTTGCTCGTCGGAACGCGTTGGCGACTTGCAAACTTTAATTGGAAACCTGGCGGTACGAAACAATACAGGAGATACTGAGGTCGGACCAGAGGTGTTGGTCCGAGATCTTTCGCAATAAAATAAGAGCTTCAAGATCGATTATGGACACATATAGCTCAAAATATAGCTCACTTAAACCTTTTATGGTGCGAGAAAAGACAAGATCCCACTGTACGTGATCGGTAATTACTATCCGCAAGTACCAATGTGAGAATTCGAAGAACTTGTTCGATGTGTGTCCATGACCTGGTCCACGAGAGTAGGTGTTTTCATCGCAGCTTCCAGTTATTTAGCTATGGCGATCAGGAGAGCGTGAGATTATCAGCCAAACCAGCGAGGGCAGCCCATCCTACGCAGTGGATCACCCCGGGTGTCGGACAATCTTTTAATGCACAATTCTTGCAGCATGCCAGCATCCGACCACGCGCGATTGTGTGGGCTGGTTGACCGACCAGACACGCCGGTTATGCCGTTGAGGACACACTCTTGTGTCTGGGGCGATTTATCGAGACGGTGGCGCTCTCCTTTACATATTGATTGCAGAGTTTACTATCGAAATGCTTCACACTAGAACGTACCACTTAAACACGTCGAGTTGTATCGCTCTAGGCAAGGAATAGTCATTCACCAGCAACTCTCCACTCACCGATCTGTCTATGCGTGCGTATGATCTTGATTAGAACCTTAAAGGGGTGCAGGTGCATAGAATTCCTATCGCTATTACGCGACACTGCTTTTCCCTTCTTCTTCTTATCCTTCTCGAGTATTAGCCGTACGCTCCACGCACCGGAAAGCCGTTACACTGCGACGTTTTGCGCTAGAACTTTAGCGCAAAAACCGGTTACAAACCATCGTGTGTACATTTGACAAAGCACCGGTGGTGGTCGGGGTGGCGACACCACCCCACGGTAATCATCAGTGAGTGTGATAATTGATTGGCAAGGGGAAAGGGTCGGGGGAGCAGTAGCAGTAATGTTACACCTTCAAGGACGACATTTTTGCGCCGTCATACAGACGCCACACAGCGTGGCGACATGTGGACAGGTTGTATTGGAATAATTGATGCTGCATGCTGGGTGTTTGTAAGAGTATTTCTTATGCAAAAATTATGTTAAAAATAAGAGTTTTTGAAGAAAAGTTTGAGTTGTAGAAATTTGGCTTTACAAGAGTCATTTAAAAAAGCGCCTGAAAGTATGCAATTTATTTATCTCCGTGTGACCGTGATAAATGCCCAGGATTTAAACTTCTGGAGGAGGGCCTTACCGCATAGAAGCTGCTGTCTGGGGGAGAGGTATTTTGTGAGAAAACCGGCCACTGTAGAGCACGTCTCGGAAGCAGAGTATCAATTGACGTTGATGATCTCGATCTAGCCCTCTACGGTTGCGAGTACTGGATGGTATGTGATAGATCAGGGCGTGTGGAGAAGGAAAACGGATGCAGTCGATGATGGAGGACTGCAGTCCGACTTGACCGAAAAAAGAAGAAAAAGAGACTAGCTTAATCTTCACTGCGGAACTACTTATTTGTCATTTTTACACCAATTTCGTAAACCTTCCTTTTTGCTCAACTGTTCTACCTTAACACTAAGTCAACGGTTAGTCATTATGTTTAGCTTAAACTCCTTATCAGTTCCCAGGTGCGGTTCAAAAGTTGGGTGCAACTATTTCCTCCCAGCAAACACCCGTTGGTAACTGATAAAAAAGGGTGGTTTCTTTAAAAAAATCCCTCCTTCTCCCCAGCTGGCAGCAACTAGTTACACAACTGACATGAAAGATAAAATAAAGTTACAAATATGGGGCCTCCCTAGAGTCCCCGTTCCGTTCCCTAATCGAACGCGTTGGTCTAATCTTATCAGTATCGAGTTAGATAAAAATGCAATTTCATCACAACCTGCCGCTCGTTGCGGGAAAATCGGAAGAAAGTGCTGCTGAAAATTGATCGGAAATAGATTTGAAATTTTGATGATTGATTGCTTCCGGAGGTCTACCTCTAGCTGTTGCTGTTGGAGGACAATTGCACAATTTAATTGCGAAACCTCTGCACCCTGGAAGTGCAATATTGGCTAACCCCGCTTTATCATGACCATTTCTATCTTTCTTCTCTTATGTGGAGAGTAAGTAACCGTTGCATAAGGTGCCTAATGCCTGCATCGAGTTGCACTTCCGCCCTTAAAACCTTTTTGGCGTGAGTTTGTGCTTTTTCTTAACGTGCAGATGGCACGCGAAACGTGCCCTTTCTCTGTCTTTTCCCTAGACAAGAAAAAAGCTTTCCACCCCGAAAAGCACGTAAAGTCGTCGATCGTGAGGACGGGAAGAGCGATTCAAGCTACCTTTGGACGACATTTAATCGTCTTCTTTGTGCGCCCACCATGAATCATGGCGAAAGGTTCGTTTGTGTGGTGTCGCATACTGTCTTTAGCGCTAGAGGAAAAGAATCGTCACTAATTTGTGGAGCTAATCTTGCACTGAAACGTGCTCCGAGAGGGTAAGTCGTAATTTTATTGAGGTTTTTCGGTCACCCTTTTTGGAAGCTTGCAACAGTAGCACAAACTGACCGACAGGAGACCGGTTGGATTTGAATTGGGGAGGAAACAAAAACGTCTAACCGACCGGAACCGTTTGTGAGGAAGGAGTGGAAATGACCCATTTAACTTTAACAGGAAAGTGAAATTGGAAGCAAGGGATGGACAGCACGGTTTCAAATAGAGGAATGCAATTGACATTTGTTTGGTCAGTACGAGTTGAAAATGCTTGCACATTTGCAGCGTGCCCATCTGTCAGATGGATCGTTCATCATCGTACATCAGATGGAGTACGGATTTGTTTGTTGGCTGTTGGCCAACAATAACTCACACACGCACACAGATATTCATTTGCAACCGTAATCGATGGTAAAATCCTCCCCGTTCGGGCGAGATTTGTTTGAGTTTTTTTTTGTGTGCAATTTATGGTGCAGGAATGGGTTTTATTGATCCGTTTTCTTTCTTTAAATTAATTCTGGTAAAGCAAACAGAACCAGCCCATTAGAATAAGCCCTCACAGGAACTCAAATCGACCATCAAGCAACAGACTTCTTGCTGTACAGATAAAAAAAAAAATTTACGCATAATGACTGCAATTACATGGTCAATGCACATTGCAGGTTCAGAATTGCAGGGTTTTACTGGGTTCAAAATTGGGATTCTACATGTCTGACTCAGAGGTTCCCTTGAATTTAATTCAGACATTGCTGCTTGAAATGTGTCAAAGTAGGCCAATGACGGAAATTTATATAACGCGCTTTAATTAAAAAAATATATAATTGAGGGCGGCCCGGTGGTGTAGGCGACAGCGGCGCCGGTCTACAAACGTCAGGACCGGGGTTCAAATCCCATCCGGACCGTCCCCCCGTAGTGTGGTCTGACTATCCAACTACGTGGTCTAGTAAGCCAAGTTAAGCCAAGAAGAAGAAGAAGTATAACCTGAAAACCCCTGTTGTAAATTTGCTTGTTTAGGACGGTTCCAGACATTCAGCCAACAATTATGGCCACACAGTCTTGCAACCGGAATGGAACTTGCACCACGTAAACAGGGAAGAACACGTACGTAAACAAGCTTCAAACTGTATGGACGTGAAGTTTCACTGCACTGTCCATTTAGGGAAGTTCCTCTTTATCCATTTTGGAATCTACTTCCGTACGGAGGGTGTATTTACTTGCGCTCTAGAGCTAGTTTGTTGTAGTGATTCATCCTTCCCCAAGCAAAAACCAGCTAGACAAAACGAAATCGAATACGAATGGATGAGTCACCGGGTGAGGAGAGTGTTGTTAATACTCCCATCCGCATCCGATGAGCTTTCTTCACACATCTCGCGCGGTCGTATGACACGCGTGGAGTTTAATTCGCTCATTAAAAAGCAATCCGAATGCAAATCGAATGCCGGAAAATCAACTCCCCTTTAGCTAAGGCGTTACATTGACTATTTTAAAATGAATGCTCATATTCTCTCATGTCAAACCGGCTACACCCCGAGGCATGAAGAAGTGTTCGGACAGAAAATGGAGTTAATAATTTTAGCTTCACATTTTACTACACACCACACACTCGCTGTACGATCGTGATGATCTCATTTGCTAGTGTCGCGGTGGCAATAGTACAATGAGCACGATTCAGACTCAGATGCATGTGAGGCATATATGTAAATTGGCTCCGAAAGGTGTGTGTCAAAGTGTTGTTTTTGGTCTCCTACGCACACGGGCCTCCTTGCAGGTCTCACGCTGCTGAAGGTGATTTACGGATGCTTTTACTGGAGCGCGATTCTACACAGCTTAAGTGCTTATAAATTGGTTGATTTGTTTATAAGTGATGTTGGAGTGGTTTTTTCTAAGGATAATGACTCGATTGTTTGCGTGTTTGTGTGGTTTAAACATTGGAAATAAAAGAGATAATTCAATAACATAAATTAGGCATAAATATAAAACTTCGTGTAGAAAAGTCTAACCGGATTTCTTCAAAACTGATTCATATTTGTCTCAAGAGTGAGATTCGCTTGGAAGAGTACCTCTGTTTACGTCCCCTATATGTTTGTTCTTCCTACTTGTAGCTCCTTTGCTTGTAGTTGAAAAGTTAGTCGGGGAGAAGTCCTGTATGCCACTCAGATAAAAAAAAATTCCGTCTACTAACTAACCTTCATTAAAACATTTTTAATATTCATTTATTTTATTTCTTTATTTATTTACAATTAGTTATAACAGAACACCCCTTGTGATGAATAAATTGTATAAACATATTGATAAGGCATTCCCTCCTTTTTCTTTGCCGTATCCCGGGCATACCCGGTTTTAATATTTGTTTAGATTGATCAATAAATTAGTTGCATTTTGTTTGAAAATAATTTTGCCATGAAACACTTTTGAAGACAGCTTGACTGCGTTGAACCATGTCAAACAAAATAAGAACAAAAAACAAATGTGCCATTACAGTATTTCGCAACTCTCAACTATAATTGCAGCTGTTTTTTGCATTACAATCAGTTTCATCTTTTGGATTGCTATTTGTGCTGTGACTGCAAAACTTTAAAACTTGCCCTATTCTCTATCGATCAAACTTTGTCTTATTTCCTTCCGTCTTGGTTGCATTGTTTGAAAAAAAAAGGCTGTTTTTTAATGCGTTATCATTCCTGTGGCTCTTTTGCACGTTTAGGGTGTCTTGAAGCACGAGATTAAAATAGACTGGGGACTTTTGCCTTTGTACCTTTGTAGAGGGTTATCGGTTAAAGGTAAAAAGTTTGATTCGATTTAAAACGTTTTGTTTTTGTCTATGTGCGTGTGTAAATTCATCTCATCCTGAACCAGTTCTGCGAATACACTGATTAATTTTTGCTAGCACTACGTGAATGTAAATCGTTTTATATGGCTTTTCTTTTCGTTTGTTTGGTGCTTAGCATCAAGCCCGTGCATCAATTTGTTCGAGCTGAGCTTTTTCTCATTAATGGTAAATACATTTTTAATGCACCAACCACCTTTTTGTAGTGTAGTTTTTAAGCGCAATTTCACTCGGCACAGCGTAGTAAATCCGTCCAACGGTTGCAACGGTATGGAATTACGTGGCCAGGCTCTGGCAAATTGGTTTCTTCAGGGGTTCCGATGGGTCAGCAAAAACACCCTGTGTGTGTATGGGCTGCTGTTTCATTCAAGTACGGCGGTTCTCACTAACAATATACAGTAAAAAAAGACCTTCTTCTACACAACGCTGCATTATGTCATTGCAGGTGCAGTTTGCACTCGCAATCTCGTCCAACGTGGAATGCGACACTTTAGCACAAGGAGGGAAAATTCCAAATTCACTCCTACATAGAGCATAGAGCACCTGTGTGACTCTAATGCTATTGTTTCTGGCTTGTTTTTCTGCTCCACTCGGCCCTTTTATTTGCTAATGGACGTATTGATGAGGAAACACAATCTTTCTGTGCATGATTGCATAGGGAAAGTAAGAGTAAGGCAAGCCTATTGCTCCCCAAGCAATGGTCTACAATTATTCCAGCAATGATTTCTATGTTAACGTACCGCAGCAGCAGCGTTACGAACAAAGACACTACTTACGGGATGACTAACACTGGTTTGGGAAGCTTTAGTGCAGCATTCTACGGGGGTGAGGTTAAGCAAACCAAGCGTGTTGACTTTATGACTCAATTTTCTAAGCAATCAGATCTGCAGATTTAGAAGATTTGAGAGAAAATGTGTTTGAATGGTCACAGGGGAATATTGGACATTATTTGCACTGTAAATAGACTGTATAACAAATCTCTAAGAGCAGCTGTTATTTACTTATTTATTTACAATTGAATATTACGGTCCAGTACCGTATTGTCAACACCGCTTGTGTTGAATAGATTTTCGCATATCGATATATCGACCTTACACTTTAATTACTACAAACATTACTATAGGCTTCTTCCAGGCCGAATATATGTTTCGTATTGTACACTTAAAACAGCTTTAAAGCATGCATGTTTTGAATTTAAAACAGCGCATAAATATTTCTAAAAAATCCCTCCAACCGCTTTTCCCGTAAAAAAAGAAATCAATTATTTTATCGCAACTAAGCTGTTCGCGATAAAGCAGATAACGATCCTAATATAGCGTCGTAGATATTCCGTCCAGCCGTGGAATTCATGTTTCGTTTTTTTTTTTTCTTTACTTCCCACTCATTCTAGTGCTCACCTTAAGCAGCGACTCACGATGGATTTGCACAAGCATTAAACTGGATTACTGTTTCGATGTTGCACTAATGATTTGGTTCAACAGACAAAATCTACCAAATAAAACAGGCAAGCAGGACGAGCAAAACAAAACTAAAATGAGATAAACAAACCCGTCTAGCGCGCAAAAGGTGTTAATCTGATTCTAAAATCCCTCTCACACTAAGAACCAACAACGTCAACAAAAAAGTAGGGTGTGGTTCCCTAAGAATACCCGGATTTACTCGTTAGAGCCGCCCGACAGGACCAAAGTTCGTGGGTGAAAGAAGCTGGGTTCGTAGCTGAAAGCAAGAAGCAACACGCACACAAAATGTCGGACATTTGTGATTTCGAGTGGTCCAACAATCGGTACCGACACAATCTGACCATATCGGAGCTAAAGCTTGGCTTTAACCGGAATGAACCGACCGACCGTAGCCGGGCACTAATCGCGCTGAAGGAATTGATCGGTGCGAGTAGAGATTATGCACTCAAGGACAAATCCTGCTTTCAGGACGATGAGTTTCTCTTTAGGTTTTTGTACGCACGCAAATTTAACGTCAACGAGGCGTTCCAGCTGATCATCAACTATCACGCGTACCGGCAGCGAAATGCGGCCATCTTGCAGCGTTTGTCAGTGTTGGACGAGACGATACAGATTGCGCTGCGGGATGGATTCCCGGGCGTGTTACCGAATCGGGACCGGAGAGGGCGTAAGGTGCTGGTTTTCTTTACCGCCAATTGGGACTATGCGTCCTACTCACTAGTCACTGTGTACCGGGCGATGTTGCTCACGATCGAGAAGCTGCTGGAGGATAAGCAGAATCAGGCGAATGGATTTATTGCGATCGTCGACTGGACCAACTTCACATTCCGGCAGTCGTCGAACTTGAATCCGAAGGTGTTGAAGCTGATGATCGAAGGACTACAGGTAGGTTTGAATGAAACTTCTTGCACGTGGTAATTAAATTGAAGAAAATCATTGGTGGCGCCCTCTAATGGGAAACTAACCTACTTACTATCTTTTTTTTCTCCACCTACTAGGATTGCTTTCCGGTACGATTTAAAGCGATCCACTTCATCGGCCAGCCGTGGTACGTCGAGGCAGCTCTGGCCGTCATTCGACCCTTCCTGAAGGAAAAAACCCGCGATCGGATAAAGCTTCACGGCAGCAATCTGTCCACCCTGCACGATTGCGTCGCCCGGGACATCCTGCCAACCGAGCTCGGTGGTGAAGGGCCCACCTTCAATCCGCTCAACTGGTACCACGAGCTGCTCGAATCCAGTCAAACCGTCACCAAACCGGCACCCTCGTATTGTCTCAGCCAGACGCAGATCTACACCAAAACACCGGCCCAGTTCGTACCGACCGTCGGTAACCATCGGAAAGGGGCCGACCTAACCCCAGCACAGTCCCGCTCGCCATCGCCACCTTCCTCGCTGTCGTCAACGAATGGGGCCGAATTTTTGAAAGCGGCCACCAAAGCAGCCGCCGTCAAGATCGGTGTCCTAACGGCGAAAGCGAACGATCCGGCCACAAACACACTGCTAGGCGTGACGACCGGTGCCGGTGGGTGTGATTTGTGACACTGCAACGTGGTAGCGCTGCTGAATGTGCAGCCCGCTAAAGACTGGATCGTTTCGATGACCGACGGTGGTCAGCACTGCGCTATGATGATCTCATATCAGGTACAGAAACGTTCCTGGTGGTAACCGGCTGTCGTACGGTAAGGAGGGGAAAGGATTAGCGGTGGTAGGAGTTGTGTGTAAGGGAAGGGACAAAAAGAACAGGCACCAAACTATCACTTCCAGAAGGGTAACGCATGCTGATGTATCCTCATTTGGAACAAAAATTCGAGCAGATGTCGCATGAAGCTTTGAATGTGAAGCTTGCTTAAGGACAAGTTCTTTCTCTCCGTTTGATTGCTTTCTCTCTCTCTCACACTCTCTCTCTCTCATTCTCTCTCTCGTATTTATTGAACGAAAAAAGGGTATTTTCCCGTGCATTATCTCTTTCCTGTTCTTGCAATTAGATTGAATTGTGCATCAGGTTGTGAAGCGACTAAAAGTATTCCATTTTTAGTATCTTTCAAGTATTAAGATACAGATTTGTGACGTGTTGCCTGAAGGTTCAACTTGAAGAAGAAGGTCAGGACCTTGGAACCTGAAAGTATCCAATCGCTAATTTTGGGATAGATCTTTCTGAGGATCTCTTTTATGCCATCTCGATCGATTCTTGAAGTTGGAATGTGATCTTGGCACCGACATGTATCTAATAATTTTTTTAGGATCGCTTTTTGAGGTATTCTAAATTTCGGTCTGTTTTGTTTCAAGTTGATTATCAATCTTTGAAATTATTTTTTTATTTTTTGGGAATTGAAAAAGATCTCAATTGAAGAGCAGCTACGGAACGGTCATTCCAGCACGTAGCTAACGCCTTCTTCCAAGTCAAGAAACGTGAACGTCTTGCAAAGCGTCTTGATTAACACTAACACTTGCGTTTTGTTGTGAACCTGTTTACCTGTCCCAATTCGTGTACCGATCATGAGTCATCGGCACAAACGTGTCCACGACCTTCTGGTTGTTACCTTCCTGCCAGAGTCCGTCTTAAACGCACACGCCACTTCCGATGGTCAAGGTTACACCATTGGACGCAGGGTGTTTGTGTGTGCGCGCGCGCGCGTTCATATCGAATCACTGCACCTCGTTGGCCTTCTATGGGACAGGGCAGTGGTTCGTTGGTCCATTTTGCACAAGTGCGAGTCCCCTTTTTTGGGAAAGGGTGTCTCTCTTTCAACTTGATGTCCTTTCTACACTAACTTCACCAAGCAATGGTAGGTTAGGGTGAGGCGGTTGGTTGGTTGTGAGGATAATTTCCGCTTTATTCACCCTAACCCAGGGTGCGTGCGTGCTGGCTGCAACTGGACAGCAGAGAGTCGGTGCCATGGTGATGACGATCGCATACGGACAAAACAAAAAGGCGGTCAGTAATGTGATACACGCGTGACCGTACTGGGTTTGTTTTGGGGGAGAAAGGCTTCGGCTTTCTTGAGAAACATGGAGAGAGACGACAGTCGCTACGCGTGACTTACTTAGTGCCAGTGACGGTCCTAATGAGGGCGAACGATGAAGAAAAAATATCGTTTGCACCTTTAATGCGGGTGCATGCGGTTTTTGTCTCTTTAGACTAGCAAAGAATTTAAATACTTAAACTTATCCACTCTCAGCGTTATCAACTCTAGCTCAACCACAACGACCATATGGCCTTGTAGAACATTTTTCCCAAGTCTACAGGCCTCAGCAAACGGTTCATTAAATGCAGCCAACCACCCTTCGCTGTAGCCCTCGTAGTCGCAAACGACCCTTCTCGTTTGCACTTCACCAAAACCGTAAACCTTGCCTTTTGCTCAGCGAAATGTGGTACATGCATATTTTAATGTTCAGCCACCTTTACGGTGGTGCAATCAATTCCGTTTGCGTGCTTCATGTCGTACGGTACGTTTAGTTTTTCAGTTCGATCCGCCTCTACGGTGTACACGATGGCGCCATACGCATTGGCACCATCTTGGCTGGTGCAGCAATTTATTATCCCTTTGCTGCTTTTTCTTTTCTAACCGCCTTACGAGCCGTCTTATTTGATAGACTGGGGAAATGAGCAAAAGTTTTCCTGAACAACATCTTTGCAAACAGGGAATGAGTCTATCTATCCCGGAAGATAAAACTTATATCGACAGGCTGTCTTAGGACTGTGCACTGAATGCACTTAATTGCACTCTCAGCACGGAACGATAATTACGCCTATCCGGCTGTTAAAGAAACAAAACGGGACATTTTGCTGCCCTGTCGTGGTTGGGAGGATGGGTTGGGAGGACACTTTTTTATTTAATGGTGATAAAAGCAAAAAAGAATTCCACAAGCAGAGAGAGAGAGAGAGAGAGAAAGAGAGAGAAAAGTTAGAGGGAACGACAGAGATAAGAAATTGTCTGCACAACATTAATTAGCAACATTGTGTAACGATGACTGTGGCAATAAAAACGAGAGAAAGGACTACAAAAATACAATATTTGTATTTATCTCTTTGGCTTATTAGAATAGGTAAACTACTTAACTATTTAACAAGAAATGAGGATATTAATCAAGCTTGCAGAACTATTGAAATTTCCAATTCAAAATCACTCATCGGTTTCACCGAACCAACTTGCTCTACCGATCGATCGGTAAGGGAACAACATAACAGGTTTCTCGTCTGCCCCACTCGACTGTGACAGCATCGCAAAGTAATACTACTTACACGATGCCACTCGAATAAGCTGAACCCCCAAGGCAAGCAAGTGTGTGAACGCACAAGAACATTAGTGGTAAAGAATTATTTTTCAATTTACTTGAAGAAGAGAAATATAAGAAATAAGCAGTTTAAAAAATCAAAAATAGAACACGAAAAATGGTGGCCTTAGCTGTAAGGAGCTCGCGTCAAAACGAATGCACGATTTTGGAAAAAAAATGTGAGGTAGATAAAGATTTCCATCAAGAATTATATCGATAAGAAGCTTTAAGATAAAATGTATTTAGGTGATAATAATGATGATATTCCTTTAGTCCCGTCAATCCGTCCGTATGAAAAGTCACAAAAGCAAGGGAATGGATGCGTTTACTATTTTTCTCTCTTCACTTCACTCTACGTACTGCTTGCTAGTACTACGAATTCATCGAATTATTACTGTAAGGTGTATTTTGGATCAGTCTTTTGTATCTTTCAACGGTAAGATTTTCAGATGATTAACACACTAATAGGACATTCTGAGAAGACATCACAATTGTGGAATACTGTTTGGATTTAAATACCCATATTCCTTCGAATCGGTTTCAGTTACCATCGAATCACTTGCATCTGGCATCGGATTCTCGGATGCTTCTTCAAATGGTTCGATGGAAGCTAAAAATGATTCCAACTTACATGGGAAATGCTACATTTGCTTTGTTAGGCTCTACAGTTCACGTCTCTCTTTCCAATTGTATTAAGCATGCGAGAATTGTCATATCATCTGAAAACATCCCACTAAAATGGTGTTTTTTTGTGAAATCATCTGAAACCTGCCCCAAACTGTATGTTAGAAAAGCGCAACTAACAACATAAAACCAGCACACGGTTATTGGACTTGAAGGTAAGATGTGTTTCCTATTACAAAAGCTACAACTTTAGCGGTTTAAAGCAAATACATAGCGTACGGAAGGATGTTGTAAACGTTAAGTGTAGGCTAGCTAGGGGTTTTTGTTTGTTGTAAATTACGGTAAAAAATGCATTTGTAACATAATCAAATTGTATTCGGTCGACGAAAACGATCAAAAAACATACCACAAAAATATAATTTCAAATTTGGCTTCCCTTCGAGAGGAATATACACACATCCATTAATGAAAATAGTATTTTTATTTCATTGATTTTATTGTTAAAATAAGTCCAATCCGAAACCAAAGATAAACAACGAGAAAAGAGTCAATTAAACGACCAAGTGATTCATCTCCATCCCCTCTTACAGCCATTATCATCCTGCTCGAAGATCCAACGCCGGCCAACGCACTGTGCCTAGTGATGGTGGTGGGTGTTTGGAACATTTCGTCCCATTTAATGGTTTAGCCCACCATCACACCCCACGGGTCCTTAACGATCGATCGAAGCTTGTTTTCACTGCACAGATTGTTACAGACGGATGCACTTTGGCGTTGTACGGTGCAGACTCCACACCTAATGAGTCATACTCGGCACAGGGCAATGTCCACGCCGGATGGTTTGTGTACAGGTTTTTCTGCTGTACCGTTGCAAACGGACGAACAGCCCAGCACTCGAGCAGCATCGGGCAGAAGAAGCGGAAGAAAGAAAGTGGTCGGCAGCAACTCGCCTGTGTGGCCTGTGCATCCGAGCACAGTTGTTACGTTTTTGCAGTGTGAATCACAATTTTAAAATCCGCTAACGATGTGCCACGGTCGGAGGCGTGTTTTCGTTATGGATTCTGGTCGCCAGTGCCGTTGCCGGGTGAAATGAAATGAAAATTCAATAGACACATTTTTTGGCAAATGGCAAAAGTAAGCTATGGTGGTGGAGGTTGAAGAGGTGCAAATTTAAGCAACATGTGGTCATTTTCAACTCATATGTGTGTGTCTATTTATAGAAGAAAACAACAGAAAATCATTTCTATCCGGAGACTTCAATGCGTAAAACTAAAAACTTTATGCCGCAGCAAGCGACGAACCTTGTGTGCGAATGTAATATTTAATGCTAGGATCAGGATACATTCTGCAGGATCACGAAGATCGCGTCAAGCTTCACCGACCTTCACGATCACCAGCCTTAGCAAAGAAGCAGTGCCTTTCACTTTACCCCATTTTCTCTCTTTCCCTGCTTTTCTACTGATGCCAAATCGAACCACATAAAGAGTATCCATTAAACTTGTTTCCACGCGGACGAATCAACCACGACGACGGAGTCTCCAGTCCCTCTCAAAAGCCGCCCTTTTCTCGCGGTTCAGCGTCAGCGAAAAAGTGTACCATGTTGACCTGTTTTATTTCTGTTCCGCCTTTGCCATTTTCCTTTTTTTCTTTTTCGCCGGTGTTTTCCCTTTTGAGTTTGGTTCGTTCCGCGCGGTGCTTGAGTTCGGCACAGCGAAGGAAGCGATCGCTGGTGATATTTGTTCTTAGGGCGAGAGTTTTCGGTACGATCGATTCGACCTCTTTCGGTGGGGGGCATAGATTATTATGTTGCCAGTACCGTCGCCCGGTTCTTGGTTCACATTTCGCTTTACCAGCTGTCGTTGGTTGGTTGGTTGGTTGGAGCAACGACGGACATCAACATAATCAACAAGCTGAACCGAGTGGAAGTAAAGTAGTGAATCAGTAACAAAGAAAACAACGCCTAATAGGGCAGCAATAAATGGTCGCACACATAAGCGAGCAGAGAAGCACCACTACTAATAAAGCTCGAAAAATACGTTCATGTGGCCGAACGCGAACCGTATGAAATGTGCGCAAAAACCTACGTAATGATATTATACTACCAAGGCGGACAATTTTCTTGCTTTTCTTTTTTGGTGTTTTTGTTTTGGAACTGTTGGAACTGGTGGAAGGTAATTTTATGCTGCCCACCCGATCGCCCTTTCAGCTTGCTTCAGTGCACGTTTTTTTATGTGTATGGCCGAAAAGCTACCCCCGTACCCGTATGATGTTGTTACGCGTTACGTGCCACAATGAACGTGTAATGCATCAACGTTAACGTTAACGATCATCTCAATCTCAAGCAGGAGACGCTGCCATGGTCACCGCAAAAAACTTCTTATGTTGAGCGTTAAATAACGGGTAAGCGTAGTTATTACATTAATAGTAGCACGGTCTTATGAGCGGTCAGACAATGTACGGTCCAAAAAGCTCGTATGCTGTATGATCGTTTAAGTGTCAATCCAGCCCAATCTCCCACCACGATCACTGCAAAAGATCTGCAACGAGTAGAAATGGGATAAATTATAGGGTTACGTTTAAAATGAGAATGAAATATGGAAACTACTATCACACTGACTGACCCTGTTGCGTTTGCCCTGGCAGTGATAAAATTCCCGAAAAAACTGCTCTGGTGCGGAAATTGTTTTTCGCTCGATGTGGCCACGTCCGTCCTGGGTTCGCCGTTGGCTAGAAGAAGAACAAGAAGACGTAGCAGCGGGCAGGGAAAAAACGCACACGCTAATTGATGCTAATTAACACTTGACGACGAACGTCACGGCGCTGGTCCATCCGCGCCGTGGATGCTTTGATGACAAACGTCAAACGAAACCGGACCATTGGGTTGGGGGTTGGTGGACAGGGTTCCAAACTGTCTGCTTGTGTCTGTTGCTAACGGGAGTATCGTTGAAACGGGTTGGTCTATTTTAAATCCACCTGTCTGGATGGACTATTTTTGTAGCAATTTCCTCTCTAAACTTAGTCATTAATGCTATGATGTCTTATTTAATTTGGAGTAGTAACGTAAAGGAGCTCCGATTCATCAGTGTCATCGTTTTGTATGCCACAAGCATATACCGGATGCTCCCCATATGGCACCACTGTCTGTGTGTGTATGGGAGCTTATTGCTTCACCAACCAGCCGGAAGCGAAGGCTTGCCCGAAGCGTCAAAAACAACCGAACCAAAGGGAAACGAAAGCAGCGGCCAGACATTGGGAAATTAATTTCAAACGTTCTAATGTGAACTCTGGTGAACGGGGCACACGGGACCGGTCTAAGCATCTAATCAGATGCTCATGCCGCCTAGGTTCATGGTCACCTTCCCGTAACGTGCGTATCCATCCGGCATATCCGGGAGCTTCATCTGTATGCATGACAAACACACATTCGGATCATTTCCGTCGCACGGTGTCAAGTTCCGGTGACGATTGGTGAAAAAGCGGGTGTTGTTTGTTGTGGTGGGTACGTCCAAGCACAATGCTCAATTAGCATGATAATGATCGATCGGGCAGAGATACTTTTTATCGAAATTCAATAAGCTTTTACGGCTCTTATCGTTGAAGATGCCCTGCTTTTTGGGACGCTTACTAACGCTATACTCCTATAATTAATTATTATAGCAGTTTCTATTTACGATCAGTAAATCAAATGTAGCTAGAGGAATGGTTCTTGATTATTCTTTTAGAATTTGTTAAGCTTTACCCAGTAGGACCAGGAATCAAATCCCATATGAGCTACTACGAGTCTAATAAACCATTCAATGTCCGGCGTCACCAAGTAAGTGGACTGTCGCATGCTATAATTCATCGTCATTCAGTACATCTGTGCCTCTACTAAACTCTAAGGAATAAACAGTGACCAGCATCAGTAGCTTGAGGAAATAAATTGGGACAATTCTACGCATTCTTCTTTTCAAATTAAACTATTAAAGCGTCCTACAATATCTTTGCTAAATATTACTTTATCTGATCATTTCTCTAATTAATCTCTACGATCAAGAGCTTCCATACTCTCTGTCTCTTATTAACTATTTTGGATCAGCCAGGATCTTCTTTTACTCTACAAATCTTGACCTCATATTTGAGGGAATAATCCCATTTATTATGAAAATCTGGGAACTTTCTATATCTATAGCTAAATGAGAAGCAGATGAAAGAAAAAAGTGATCCTATCTTGCATTCATTCGGAGTTATTCGGATAGGTTTACTGTCACTTGCTATAATTCCTTTCGTTAGAGTTTGCTATAATTTATTGAATACTTCTTCAATTTATTGTAGGCTTGAGCAGTACTTAAGTTCCAAAAAGAAGCGAAGAGACGAATTCTAGAAAGCGCCTCTAAATAACGTCTATATAAAGCACCCGAAATAAAGTAACCTTTTCCAGGCTTCATTGTTCCACGCATCCACCAGACAGAAGAAGTTCATTGTACGCGGAACCACTCAGCACAAAACACACGCACAATAACAAAGTGGACACAGTGAAAAGCCCATAACGCACGCTAACGGAACGGGGCAAAAGTTTTTCTTTCCTTCCGTCCGGCCGTCCCTTCCTTCGGGACCACCCGATCGTTGGCTTTACACATCGCCTCCACCAACAGCTGCCAGTGTACCAAGAGCTCCAGCGTACCGAAGCGAAGCATTACCGGCCTCCCGAGCGCGTTCTTTCGAGCCATTCTTTGTGCACTTCCCACCTTCCCCAGTTCGTTGGTCATTAGCAATTCGTGCTTTACTGCCGCGATCGCGTATTGTTGTACCAGCGTTTCGATGCCTTCCCTAACGAAATTGATAATAACTTCCGAAATGGGTGTAGAAAGAGTCGAGTCGACTTTATTCTTTTCTTCTCGTATAAGGGGTTGTGTATATTTCTGCTTCCGGTCTGCTGCGGTTACGATTGCACCGTGGTGTGCCGGCCTATGGCACGCACGACCGATTGAAGGGGGCTTGCATATTGAAGATATGCAAGCAAGACACCGCCATAGAGTGATGGGCGTGTGCCGTGCAGACCATGGCACTGCCACGGTAATGTGACGTGCCCGTGGTACGTAATGAACGTTTGGCGAACCCCCTGGCCAAACGTTCGGGAGCACCAATGCGAAACATTATGGATGGTTCAGGATGGTGAGCAGCGTTGAAAAAAAAAACATAAGAACTTGGAAACGTTTGCTTTAGTGCTTAAGTTAATATATAAAGACACGCTTGATGTCGCTTTCTTTCTGTGTGCGAAACGTAAGCGAACAAAATCGTCGCTTAATCACCGAAAATCTCACATTTTTTCCGTAGCTCTCGGCTATTTAAGTGTTAAAGTATTTTCTGTAGCTTTGTATGTATTGCTAATAGCACACATTCTAGCTCCAAATTCTTCAAAATTTCCTACTTTTCCACAATTTTTCCTTAGCTATGTGTTCTTTACAATGCTAAGCTAAATCGTTCAAAATTAACAAACTCCATAAACTCTATATTAATTTTCGTTTCATCACAGTTAGCAGCTCGTTCATAATTTATTATTTCCTTCTTCAGTAGCGGATCTAACAGTGAGCGAAGTAGGCGATCGCTTAGGGCCCCGGCAGCTTCTTGGTACAAGGGGTCTAGTAAAAAGGGCCCCGCGTTAGCAGTAGGAGCTTCGCAGTAAGGGCTTACTTGGATATGATATGGGCCCCAACATCATTACCGCCTAGGGTCTCCAAAGGTCTAGGGATCCGTGACTGTCCTTCTTAAGATTGCTAAGTCTCCACTAATCTACAATTTTCATAAGGTGGTTTAATATTTTCTTCTTTATTCTACTCAAGGCTGGTCAGGTCTAGAAACATCAAACATGGTCAGGTATAGAATCCCTTTCCAGAAAACTAAATGTTGGGCTGTATTACTCCATCCATGGTTGCATCTGATTTCCGACAGGCTCGACTCCATCTGATCCAGCCCGTGAGCTCCTTTTGCTTCTCTATGCCTTGTGCCGAACCGATCGCACAAGAACATCTGCTTTGATAGGTTCTTTGTCTTTACTTAACACAGCGAGAACAGGAGCACAGAATTCGTATACCTTATTGGTGACCTGGAAATGTCATCACGACGTGCACAACCCAAAGCAGACCTGAAAGAAGAGCCTTGGGACGACCTGTTAGGTCATGCCGACCATCGAATGGCTTACGAGGTTTGTCAATACCACTACAGCCAAATAATACCAAATAGCTCATGGAGACAGTTTTAAGCTGACTTGTTTCTAGCTAGTGCACAATTCATAAATTTTTGCGAATATCTACGTATTTCTAACTACTTACAATGTTGGTTTCCTAATCCTTTACATCGTTTTTTGAGGTGAAGAGGATCTTTTATTTATTCCTAATTAAAAATTGTCTCCTTTTACAAACTCTCAACTAATTTCCTATTTCACACAGTGTTCTGAGTTCTACAGCCTCTTTTCCCAGAATCTTTTCTTTATACTTTCTTTAGAAAGCCTCATTCATTTCTTCGTTGAAAGTTCTCAATATCCCTCTACTCTTTTAGGTATACAAAGTTTCCAATAAATGCCAACCCTCCACACTGTGTGTGACTAGATTCCTATTACATGCTTCAGAGTCCTTACTTTTACATATTCGCAACTAGTTTACAATTCAATAATTCATTCTGAAGACTACAACAATCTCCACTAATTTCCATCATTTCTTACATTGCCTGTTTGCACACTATTTCCAACGGACATTATTCAAATGACCTCAAATGCATGGCGCAGTACAACAATCAAACAATTTACGATATTCAATCAAACGGCATTATTACCAACATTCAAACGTATCGTGATTGAATCAATTTAATCAAACCTAAAATAAAATTACCATCCTGCAACAATGTAGAGTAATTTCATATTCATTTTTTGTTTGATTTTTGTAACTTTTTCTCCCTTTCTTAGCATCCGTAAGGGACACACCACAGCTTCATAATTAGGCGTATAGTTTTCCGTACTCTCTTCTGTTCTTGTCTGTAGTCTGTTTAACGTACGCGACGCTAATCAATTGCATGGCATAATTTATTGCCACAAAATATTGTTTTCCGGGACAACTGCTTGGCACGCAAGCGAGGACGCTCAAAAGGAACTGATCGACTACGTAATGTGATTTGATCTTTCGCTCTCTTGCACTCTGTTCGTGAAGACGTGGCCACAAGGCACTGTTTTCCTGGAGGTTCAGGTATGTATGATCATTTTCATGATTGAATTGGAAATATTGAACGGTACCATCAAAGCAGAGCAAAGGGAACGTTTTCATCTGTTTCGCAATGAGATTTTTTCGGCTTGATGAGACCGTACCTCGTCAGGTGGAATGATGATATATTCGAAACATCGCCAATAATTACTGGTTGCGTGATGGGGTTTGTGTGTGCGATGTGCCGTCGACGACATTTGCCTTTCGGACAAAGACCTTTCCATGCGAGTGGATGCCGATCGTTGGGGTTGGAAAAATTCTTGATGAAATACTTGTAAATAGAGAGCCCAAATTTTAAGCAGATGTTCCACAGAAAAGGAGCTTCAATTCGAACCGTTTGACACACTTATTTGCTGGTTTTAGTATTTTGCCACACTCTGACCGTTGGGAGTACCAAATTTGGAGTGAACGATTCATAACTGCCTAACTGCTCACTGCGGATGACCTTCACAGGCCCGTCGTCAGCGGTGCCTATGGGGTGTGTTTCCATTTTTGTACGTTGTCCTGTTGCAAAACTGCGCGCCATTCCACGACAAACGTCAGATGGGCTCCGACGACTGGTGCACAGAAGCTGCGAAAAGCGGTGCAAAATGTGTAGAGAAAACTTACCACCCCGAACCTGTTTCTTACTCATCTCCACACTTACTCAGTCAGCCATGTTTAGTCATGCTGATGACCATGATACCGATGGGATGTGATTGTATATTTGCGAACGAACGAACGAACCTGTTCGTGCTTGCTTCTGTTTGCTCACGGATACGATTTGTCAGGAAAGTACAGATCAGGAGAAAATGAAATCTGTCTACCCCTTTAATGCAGTTTGGTGCATATGCAAACTCACTACAGGGCGTTGCACGATAGGATGGTTAATGTCTACAAAGACATGAATTGTGAATCGACACCAAATAAATAAAAACGACCAGATCCTCAAGATTTATACCTCAAAACCATTGGAACATTTTGTCGACCCAATAAAATTGTTTAAAAAAACACAAATTTTTAAAATTCGAGCTATCTTTTGAGTTTGAAAATGACTTAACTGCTCGAAATGTACTGTGTCTGAGCTCAATAGAGCAGCCAATTTTTATATGCCTACGAAATAAATTTTTATAACAAGTCAAATGTTATTTATGACTAAATTCGATCTGTTGTAAGTGTGGCAGCTCTTTTATAGATATAGTTTAGTAAAACAATGATTAAAAATGGCTTCTCCTACACGTAGAGGACAGCCACTGTGCGATGTGCGTGTTCGTATTATTGCAGTTTTTTTTCACCGGGCTTTTGTTTACATCTTCAAATGTCAAAATGCATGTTTGGTGCACCACAACACAATCACAAAAGAAGATTTTTAATCCAATTTAATATAGAGCGGAACGAAATTGGGCCGAGATAGTGAGAAATATCAATGAAATGTGTAGCTCTCGGATAATACAATAACTTCTCAGCTTCACAAATTGAAAAACTTCAGTTGTAAAGTGCTGCAGCACCGACCGCCGTACGGTTCCAGCAGTCAGTGGTTTTTCTTTCGGACCGCCGTACGGTTCAGGAGGTCAGTGGTTCGGCAGTGAAAGTGTGCGATTTACGCCAGAACGACCATAGGACACGATGGCAACAAGCGCGCCCGTTCGTACAGCGGCCGAAATCGAACAGGACTACCAGGAATCGGATAAAACGCGCGCCTCCAATCCGGAAGATTTTCCAAACTTTCGTGACTTTCAAATCGTCAAGATGGTACAACACTTTCGTGTGGTAACGGATGGTTCGCAGGAGCAGTTGCGGCTCGGCTTCAAGTGCAAAACGTGCGGCGTCACGTTCAACAAAACGATGCAATTGCTCGGCCACATACGGCTACATTTCGAAGACGAGCATACGTGTCGGGATTGTGGGAAGTACTTCTTTGACCCGAGCAAGCTGCAGATACACATCAAGTAAGAGGGGTTTGAGTGGTGTTAGCTTGAAGGAATATTTATACTGGTAATTCCCTTTTTTCCAACAGGGCCAAACATACGATAAGCATGCTAAAGTGTCAGCTTGGCTGTCCCCGCTACTCAGCGCCCAGCTTCAAATGCCTTCAGCTACACTACGAACGGTTCCATTACGTTAAAATTCGTATGCGAGAGCTGCGCAAGATGGACGAAGCGATACGTAACGGCGGCACGGTCATGACGGAGATAGTGTCGAAAAAGCAGCGCCGCAAACAGCTGCACGCGTCCGATCTGTTACGATCGGCTTCGAGCGGTGAAGATTCACAAGGTGCCGAAGGGCCGTACGAGGAGGAAACGGAAGAGCAATCACCGCAGGAGCAACAACCGGAAGAGGAACTCCAACCGGTACAGCAAGCGCAACAGATACAGTTGCAGCAGATACAGATCCAACAGCCACAACTAATACAACATCAGCTGGCCGGGCAGCAGCAACAGCAGCCGCAACATCATCACCAGTACGTAATCCAAACGGTTGAATCGGTCGAAGATGAAGACGATGGGTTCGACGATGATGATGACGGTAGTGAAAAGATATTGCCCGAACAGCCGGAAGAAAATGCGCTCTACGACGATCAGATGCAGTGCTGTGTGTGTGGCGCAATATTCGAGGAAGAATCACAGCTAGAAATACATGAAAACTCACACACTGCACCGCTCGAATGTAGCTTCTGCGGTATGACCTTCCTGCAGCTGTCCGACGTACGACAACACTATCAGAGCAGACATCAGGCCGTCAGTCGACCTTCGTCGCAGTACGTAATATCTCATCCGAGCGGGACTCTGGTGCAGCAGCAGCAGCCGTCGCAGCAACCACAAGCTTTACATCAAATCATCCACAATCCGCACCAATTGCAGCAAGACCAGCAGCAACAACAGTCAGCTGTACCCCAACAATTACACCAAACGGCACAATTCATTCCGAGCGCATCGAACGGTGCAATGACCACAATGCTGGTAATGCAGAACGGAATGCTAATACCGGTACATGCAATCGATAGTGCACAGTTAACGGCTGTGAATCCGTACCAACATCAAACCGGTCCGATCGCACAAGCGCAGCAGATCGCTTGGCCAATAACAGCGACACCGATAGCGGCCACTCATCAGCACCAGCCGCAACACCAACAGCAACAGCAGATCCTTCCACCGGTGCACAATCAGATCGAAATTATTCCGCTGCATACGAACCACACGGTCGGAGGATCGGTGGCACCACATCACAACATCATCACGTCCATTGCACCGCAACAACTACAACAGCAAGCCCAAACGGCACCACAAACACTTACCCCGATACAGCTCAGCATTAAGGATGCGAGCGGTAATGTGGCTGGAACGGGTGCAAACGGAACCGGTGGTTTCGTTATCAATCAGATTGCTTCGATTGATCCGAGCTATTTGAAGCAAATTGATCCAGTTTTACACCAACAGCAGCAGCAGCAGCATCAACAGTCGTCTCCGCAGCAACAGCAATCACAGTCCCAGCAAATACATCACCAGTGGCATCAGCAGCAGCAACAACCACAGCAGTTTAACAACTCGTAGTAAAGTAAGACATGGTAATTATCTTGTTGCTAAGGTTTTGTTTTCGTACTCCCCGAACGCAAATCCCCAGGCAGATCTGAAGGCAGCGCCTATTTGGACTAAATTTCAGGATTGAAAATTTCAATTTGTGTTTGGGGAACTTTGTATATGGTGAGACACTAATTTTCCCTTCTTTATTTCCAACAGGAACGTGTTTCAGTGGATTACCGTTCGTCGTGTGGTTTTCGAATAGGCTAGGAAAAAACCGCTTTTGTTTTGGACCCTTTTTACACAACGGAACGCAACGGAACGATTTGGCAAGCAATGCAAGACAGCTTTTTTCATCTATTATGGGACAACTGAAAATTATGCTGATTATTTTTTTAGATTATGTAAATTAACACCCATTCGCCACTCAGGATCTGTTCTGTATTCTACAGACCAAATGTTGCAGCAGAATCGGTTCATTTGAATTCATGAGAAATCATGTTGGAAAAAAGTGAGGCCTTTACAGGCAGCCCTCTGTGACAATCACTCAGAATGATTGGCTGAAGAAGCTTCCAACTGACCTTAGCACTGGTTTGGTAAAAGTTTTTGGAGCAAACTTCCATCAGAGGGGGACCTCTAATTGCCGTAAAGCTGCTTAGAGCCGGATTGCTATATTTTGCAAGCTAACATTAATACATTCATTATATTTTTTCATTGCTAACATTAATCAAAAATGGAGTAGTTCTTCGATGGAATAAACCCAAATCGCCTAAATATCAAGATGTTCCCTTTTACATAAAATCAACTGGACCATGAATTAGCCGCGTAAAAATCTGTTTTTCCCTATTGACAAAATCGATATAAATCAGCCAACTAAGACCCTTAGTAGTTTTTGAAAAGACCCTTAGTAGTGGTTATTGAGGCAATTTTGTCAATAGGTTTGCGAACCGTTTAACAATCTTGGTGTGTGTTTGCGTACAGTATAATCGGAACCCTTGCGCATTCCTGCAAATAGCAGATATGTTTTTTTTTTAAGAATGGATCGGGTATTTATCGTATAAGTTTTTCGCTTCACATCCTACCACCACGCCCTATCGTGTATTTTGGTAAAATGTTAGAATTTTATGTTAAAAATGAATTAAATAAAACAATAGGTAAACCGTTTCTCTTAAAATTCAGTTTCGTAACAGATTCGTTATGGGGAAAAAAAAATTTTCGACATTTATTTAAAAAAACGGTGTGAGCGGCTTCAAATTATGCAAACCAAACGAATGGTTGATGTTGGTAAGATTTTAGTCAAAGAGATATCGCTCTTGCTCTCCTGTATCGGAACCTTAGTGAATGGCCAGGGAGTAAAGGAGGCTTATAAATGGATTCCATCGGATTTCGCTGCTTTAAATACTATCCCAAGAGACGATTGTGCCTAACTAGCAGAACCTTCAAATCTTCGTCTTCGATTGACACTCTATTTTCAAGTCTGGCTCTATCACGGCCAGAGCTTACGATCGTGTGCTAATCGTCGTAAAGATTCTTATAATTCAAATCTAAGGGCCACAAAATCTATAATTTCAAAAGTATTTACTAGGATGACGGACTCGTGTTTCAATTGTCCCAGTCTGCTTTTTATACAATGCTTTCCACGATTTTGTTAATTTTGACGAGTAACAGCAAGTAACGGCTTGTGGCGTGAAATCGTCCAGTTAGCTTAAAGGAAACAAGAATTACTTCACAAGATTCCCCTTTCCCCAAGAAGTAAACCAAACCTCTGACGCTCGCTTGTGAAATCAATTTTATTTTTATATATTATTTAATTTAATTCGCCAAATTCTGCTCCACAGTTCCCGATTAATCTTCATCCGTCGCAGGAGACGGCCGATGTTGCAGCAACAAACGCCGCAACAGTTTGGTACGCTCGTGTTCCGGCTTTTCCGCCCGTATGCGATACAAAATCTCCGGAAACTGGGGATGGTTGACCTCGATGTGCTGCGCATACTTCTGCACGCTTGGCAGGGTCGCTTCGCACGTGAAACATTTCAGTGCCACATGCGAATGGGACGACAAATGGCCATTCAGTGCAGTCGCCCGCGTAAACGTTTTGTAGCAAATAATACACATAAACGGCCGATTACTTACATGCACACGCAGATGAATGAGTAGAGCATTTTCTTTTGTGAACCGTTTTCGACATTCAGGACATTTGAACGGTTTTGTATCGTAATGCATAATGCGCATATGCTGCCGAAGGCCAAACTTTTCATTGAAAGTTTTACCACACAGCCCGCAGGTGGTTGTGTTGACTAACTTATAGCTGGGAAGTGTACTGCTGGTGGCAGCGTTGGTGGCAGCTAGCGATTCTGTATCGTTCTCTTCGGTCATCTCTTCCAATTCTGGTGAGCGTGACTGTAGCTCCATTTGTGCGAGATTTTCGAGAAATTGTTGATCTACGGTAGCTACCGAACTGATCACGAAACCGACTCCGGAAGATGTATTTTGTATTACGCTAACACCATCGTTGGGTGACTGTTCGCTCTCCGGGATTCCTTCCATCGGCTCTTGGAGTTCCTCTTGCAGACAGTTCGGTTCATCTTTCCCTTGTGCATCACCATCAGCGAGAGATTCTTCTTGATGATCGACAGCTATGGTAGTAACAGAAATGGGAGGTTCTTGTGGTTCCTTCATCAACAATCCCGACAGGATAGGATTCGAAGCAATCTGTTTCTTAAAGCTATCGTTCCCATCCTGCTTGCCTATCGGCACCAAATCCACCTCCGCCGATACCTTTATCGAGGACGCTTGACAAGTTTCCTGGTGCAGCTGCAGGGTGGAGCTTTTAGCAAACGCCTCCCCACAATGTCCACATTGGTGAGGTTTTTGGGCGAAAATATTCTTCTCCTGCAGATGTTGCTTCATGTGCTTATACAGTACGTCCTTCGGGAGTGTCTGATCACACTCGATACATCGGAATGTGGCCGTTTTTACGGTGGGCGAACTTTGATCCGGATTTTCCTCCATGCTCGTACTCGGAATGGTGCTTGCCGGTGGAGTACTCTTCGTGATCCTTGTTACCGTCAAACCAGGGTGGAGCTTTTTAATGCAGTGCGTTTTCAGATGCAGTTTGAGTCGTGTTGAGTTGGCAAAGGATCGCTGGCAAAGACTGCACAGGTAAGGATTTTCACCCGTGTGCACTACAATGTGTGCTATTAGGTGGCCAGTGTTGGGAAGAATTTTCTCGCACTCGTTACACCTGTACTGCGGGGCGTCGGTGGTGTCCTGTACGACCGTGTACTTGTCGGACATAGATTCGGCAACAACATCGTTAAGGTAGTCGGATGTAATGTGCGTACCGTTCGAGTCGTACAGCTCCTCTTCTGCTTCTTCATCACCATTCTTGGAAGGTTGCAGATAGTAGTAGGCTGGGAGCTTCCTTTTCGTATCGTTCGAGTCCGTTTCCATTTGAGCACTTCTACGAAATAGCATGAAAATGGGTTCCAGAAAACTTATAAATCTCTAATGTGTTGATAATACCTTTGTAAAAATCCCGATAAAACGCTAAATTGGTGAATAATCGATTAAAAACTACGCTTATACTGAATACCGAATCCTTTTTGTGCGCTGGATCGCTTTTGTTTACATCTTCTTTTCTTCCACTTGACACTTCCCGTTTGACGTTTCGAAAGGACGCGCATATGTCGTTTGTGCTGTCAAAAGCGGTTTTCACAACGAACGCGCGTTTTAGCAAATAATTATTGCTGATTGTAAACAAATGGATTAGCGGACAACTTGCCTAAAATTGTTATTTTCTTACTGCAAACACACAGTAAGACTGCTTACTACTTTACTACGAGTGGGTGCTTAATGTAAACCATAACGCGTGCCTTTTGTTCCAGGCCAGGATGTCGGTCGTCATCGAAACTACGATAGGTGACATCACGGTGGACCTGTTCCTGAAGGAACGGCCCCGTGCCGCACTAAACTTTCTGAAGCTATGCAAGCTAAAGTACTACAACTACAACCTGTTCCACACGATCCAGTCGGAGTTTATCGCACAAACCGGCGATCCGACCGGTGCTGGCGATGGTGGCATGTCGATCTGGGGTATCCTCGAGGGCGACCGGAAGCGTTACTTCGAGGGTGAAAGTGTGCCAAAGATTAAACATTCCGAGCCGGGACTGCTGTCGATGGTGAACGCCGGGGAACATTTGATTGGATCGCAATTTTTTTTCACCCTCGGAGCGGATCTTACCTCGCTCGATGGCCAGCATACCGTGATCGGGGAAGTAACCGAGGGGCACGAGGTGTTGCGCAAGCTGAACGAAGTGATTTGCGATGAGCGTCACCGGCCATACAAGGATGTGCGTATCACGCACACCGTTGTGCTCGATGATCCGTTTGAAGATCCACGAGGATTTCGAGAGCCGAGTCGTTCGCCTTCTCCATCGGCGGAACGCTTGCAGGGTGGTCGTATTGCGGCGGATGAAGAGATCGATGATTTGGGTGGAAAAACGGAAAAGGAGATAGCGGAATTGATTGCCGAGCGGGAGGCGAAAGCACGAGCCACGATACTGGAAATTGTTGGTGACATCCCGGATGCGAACATTGCTCCACCGGAGAATGTGCTGTTCGTGTGCAAGCTTAATCCGGTCACGACGGACGATGATTTGCAGATAATTTTTAGCCGGTTCGGAAAGATTAAGGGATGCGAGGTGATTCGGGACAAGGTGACGGGCGATTCGCTGCAGTACGCGTTCATCGAGTTCGAGAACCAAAAGTCGTGTGAGGATGCGTACTTTAAGATGGACAATGTGCTGATCGACGATCGGCGCATTCATGTGGATTTCTCGCAATCCGTTTCGAAGGTAAAGTGGCGCGGAAAGGGACGCGGGATAGAGTTCCAGGATGGGGCGGATAAACGATCGTTTAAGGATTTTGATCGGAAGCAGCAGAATCGTAACGGCGGATCCAATAAGCGTCCGAATGCTTCACCGAAAAGGGACCGTGTACAGGAGAAGCAATATAATCGATCGGAATCGAGATCACGCTCAAGATCCGCTTCTCGTTCGCGGCCGGCCAAAGATGATCGTAGACAGCGCAGTCGTTCTCGTGAACGAATGCAGCACCGAGAACGAGATAGAAATCTTCCTCAAGGTCGTCGTGACGGACAGGAAGGTGGTCGTGGACGCAAACCCCTACTAACCGAGCGCAACTCATCCTATCTAGAGCAACGCAACGGACGAGACATTCGGATCAATCAGGGCAAAGTGGATTACAAAAATCGTCCTTACCCAAACAGCTTCGTTCAACGGAAAGGTCCACGGGAGAAGAACTCAAAACGGGGTGGCCCTATGGGAGGTGGACGATCCGGAAGTGGAATACGCCATGAACCACCACCCAGACGTTGGTCCCGTTCTCGTTCAAGGGAGCGTCGCATGAGACGGTCCCGTAGTCGTTCGCGCGATCGGCGCCATAGTCCGGAACGTTACCGCAGTCAGCGATCGGACTCGCGAGAAGCAAGAGGACGGCGACAAACCGAACCCGAACGTGTGGGAAGCCGCTCATCACCTAGCCAACAGCGGTCGGAAGTTGATTATCGCCGCAGTGGTGGTGGTGCTGGTGCTGCTGCTCCAAAACCTGTCCTGTCTGGATCGCGTGACCCTGATCAACGCCGGGAATCCAACCCACCGAAACGGCGATCTTCAAGTTCGGTTTCACGCTCAAGCCCACCGCCGAAGGAGAAAAGGAAGCGAAAAAACTCATCGTCCCGTTCGTCCTCGTCGGACAGTTCTCCGCCGTCCAGCACGAGTGAATCGGACGAACGGACCAAAAAGCGGAAGAAAAAATCGTCGAAAAAGAAATCGAAAAGTAGCCGCAAGCGAAAGGGTTCCGATTCGTCGGACGGTGAAAAAACTAGGAAGAAGTCGAAGAGTAAGAAGAAAAAGCGAAAGCATTAGAAGAAGCGTGAATAAGGGGATGCAAATTAAGATGCATTTTAATGAACATTGTAAGAAAGAGGGTGAGAGAAAGCCAGGAAAGGAGGGTACCAAGGAACGCTAACTACTAGGGAAGCTCGAGCATTGCGATTGCGTTCGTTTTTATATCAATAGATTTTTTCACTCTTCGACTCCCGTGTGTCCCAGCAGATAACAATTTATTATGCTTTAAGTTGATTTAGGACAGCTATGGGTCACACACGATTTTGTGACCTGAATACACCAGACGCTGAAGATCCTTTTACATTTGGAGGAAGAACTTGGACAAGTTTCAGCAGTAATTTAGAGTAAATCACCTTTAGCAGCTATTGATAGAATTAATTTTAGGCAAACCGCAACCAGAAGAGCCACCGTTCACTATCAGTGAAACCACCTTTCACCATCGATCAGAGGGGGTCCCAGAAGAAATTTTTTGCATATGCATTTGCCGTAAATTCAAATAATCCAAGCTAGTGGAAATACAAAAAAAATACTAAAAAATAGTTGATATCTCTTTTCAAAAACAATTTCGAACATTTGTTCCGTTTTTTCGAACTTCTCGTTTCCATTTTGCTTCCTTTTTCGATGGCCAATGGGCGAAAATCACAAAACCAACCATCAACATTTGAAACAAAACCGCACAGTGGGAGGAAAATCAAATTAAACCGGACAAATTGCACAGCGGGGCGTCATAATGGTCAAAACAAAATCAAGCCTGTCAAACACGAAGCGAACAAACACAGAAAAAAAGTTGTGCTCGTACGAGGTGGGTGCGTGTGCGCGTACATCGTTCACGTCCGCAGGGGGTTTTTCTTGCAAAACAATTTAGCACCTTTTAGCAGTAGAACATACTTGTAACCACTGCCATAGTTTCCCCCAATCACGTATTAGGCACGCCGGAAGTCTGTCGTAACCGGACAACCCCGGGAGAAGCGTAAGGTGGCATATAATCATTTCCCCAAAGGTGTGGCGTAGTGATCAGTTTTCTGCTTCGGTTTCTCCTGCAAATGGCGGAGCAGCATCGGTAACGACCTGCTGTTGTGCCTTTGTGTGTGAAAGCGGGTGAAGAAAAGTCTAATCGCAAAGTGTTGGTGGTTGTTGCGCTGGAAAGGCGTAGGGAAAATGGTCTTTCTTTAGAGAAGGGAAAATCAATCGAAAAGAATCGTTTCTGGTGCTGCCGACTGGAACGGTCGCGCGCGCCTATCTTGCTCGATATCGATTGAGAAATCAATGTCGCTATATCTGTCGTGTATGGTCACGGTAGGGCAAAGGAAAAAAAACGCGAAGATAAGTGCAACGGAAGATAAAAAAGCAAACCTCTCCCGGGGGTCGTTATCGAAAACGTGGAAAGCGCATCGTACCATAGTTTCGGTTGGAAAGATTTCCAAAAAAGTGATTGTGATTGCTTGTGTCCTTTCCTGATCTTACCCATTATATCCCATTTGTTTTACAGCTGTTTCTCTCACACGCGCTCGTCCGAGTGTAGTTTTATAGTTTTTGTGTAAAGTGTTAAAATAAGCAATCAAAAGTTCACTAAAAAGAGCAATCTGGGTATAATAGAGCAAGCGAAAAGGGCACCCCGTGTTCGGTTCGACTGTTCCGAGAGGCTCACCTCAGAGACCTCAGAGACCCGGTCGACGCTGGTGTGAGCAACCGGATAGAAAGTGGCAATAGATGCAATCGTGCGGAAAGAAATGAAAATGTTTAGCGACAGCAGTACACGGGCGGCAACAGCCGCCAGTACGGCGTTCTCCTGCCGAAGGCGATCCGTCGCACTTTGGTTCTTTGTTCCACTGTTTGTCCTTGGCAGCTTGCTGGTTGATCAGGTGAGTTGACATACAACGTCACTAGAACGATTTTTCCTATCATAATTTACTTGCATTTTTTATATTTTAAGCAAAACTCTCTTGGCTGTTGTTTTCTCGACAGCTAACAATTTTGAATCTGGTGGTATCGAATGCGAATTTTATTGATTTTATTGTCTGCAAGGTTGAAGCAAGCCTTGGAAAAATTGCATTGGCTACGATGGTAAAAGGAAGGGGCGATAGCGGATAGCTGTCAAATCCTATTCGGACTTTGTTCCGTAGTCTGGACTGTTTCGTTCAATTACGCCGGATCAATAAGTCTCGTAAGTCATTAGAAGAACTAGATGACCCAGTAGGTCGTTCCAACCAAAAATTCAAGGCGATGGCGAGTTACAGCAATTTGTGAGGTTATGAGCAAGTAGTTGATCCGTATGATTGGATTTCATTTTAAAATAATCTATTTTAATCTAATTCGTATGAGTCAGTGACTGGTGGCCTAGTGACAGCGTCGTCGGGTGTCAGGAAAGAAGTTTAAATCCCAGTAGATTCTTAACTTCAGAGAACACTTTATGGTCCGAGCACAGCCCACTTTGAGAAAGCTCCGACTCTGTGGGTATGGACGGATCCCTTCAAGAGCTCGGGACTCACGCATCTACTTAATTTGCTTATACTATCAAGCCCCCCTTTGCACGAACTAAAAGTTAACGCCGGCCATCGATTGGCTTACTATAGACTTGCTATAGACTATAAATTTTCCACGGCAGAACCGCAGTCCAATTCTCATACGGACAGTTTCCCCGTAGTGAGGACTTCCTATCCAACTACGTAGTATCAGCTCTAGCACACCTTTAGATGGCTGACAAGTCGTACCGGGTTCATCCAAGTAACCATGTTGAAAATCCGGCGGATTATACAAAGTAGCCTTCATAGTGGCTTCATAGTCTAGATGCCGAAGCTTTAGAGATATAAATAGAACATCATCAAATCATCATGTCACTACCAAATCCTGAGGACTGACTATTCAATTGATTGATTGATTCATAAAAGGTCTCGAAAACCATTATAAAGACCGTACAACTTAGCAAATAGAAGAGATTGATCGGAGAAGCGGTTCCCGAAAAGATCTTTTTCCAATAAAACCAAAGATTTCTAACTCTCAGTTAACCTCTTACTCACTCCTTTTACTTTGAGACAGAAGTTACTGACACTGCACAAAATGCATCCCCTTTCTGGTGCAGTTCAATTGTTTGTAAACACCACTATTCCACCCACTGTGCGGGGCCTGGTCAGTGGGTTTGTTTCATGCTCTTATGTTGCGGCTATGTGTCTCTTTAAAAAAAAAATGGATGATGCTACAGCGTGTGGTAGTATTGGTAGTACTATACACCTGCCATGAGAGAGAGAGTGTGTGCCTCACCACTACCAACCTCACAGGCAGGTCTGTCTCATCTGTTTGACGTCACGATTTAATGGCGCTTGTGCGGATTCAACATACTTTTTTTTGTATTTAGTGGTGCAATTTCCTTCTTTTATTTCACGCCAAATAGAATTGGCTGTAGCAGATGGAAGAGGAGATGTGTGAGGATGTGGTGATGCCCGTTTTGTGCAGCACACTAATTGGATTCCCCGCTCCGTTGTCTTTCGGCGTTTTCGAGAGGTGCAGACCAAAGCACGGCTGGTTGCTTACGACGGTTCCTAGAGCTCTGCTCAAGATGACTGTTTGCAGTTGGTTGGTAGTAGTGTGATGCGTACAGACACAAACCTACAAACAATTTGAACTACAAAAAATGTTGGTGGCATAGAGCACGCCGAGCGGCAGTAGGTTGGTTGGAATGCCAGCTGGGAAATCGTGTGTTGAGAAGTGGTTGGCCTCCGGGCGGCTGAAAACAAAACACACTTGAGGCTTGGCTTCACCATCTAGCCCTTCTAGCGTTACAGCTACAGTTGGTAGTCGAAGATGAAATGTATTTCTTGAGAAAGTCTTTTAAATCGTCTAAATTGTTAGTCTCATTCGGTTGAGCTATTCATCTGTTAACGGGTAGGAGACTTGGTGGAATATTCTGGATTTTACCCGCTTAAAATGCTTAAAGCAAGAAAGAGATCTACCAATATTAGAGTCTTCATTTGGGATGACATGGATGAGAATATTCGAGGTGCAAATAGGTGATCAGAGGTTTCGTTTTTTTTTTGTGCAGTAGAAATCTGCTAAAATCCTTCATTCGATGCGATCAGACGCTCTAACTCTACACCCTTTTCACGATTCGTTGATTTTGAGGCGTGACAAGAAGAGGGGAAAAATTGTGATTTTCATCACCCGAGTGAAGGGGTTCGGTGTGCAATAATTGCTATTGCAAATATTATTTTTCATCCAATTCCGAATGGGAGATGTTGTTAATAAACCGTACCAAACGTACCATATATTGCTCGATCCGATTCGGGGGGCGTGTGGAAACGATAAACTTTTCGGCACACAAACCCGCAAGTACCAAAGCCGTCCAGAGTCCGAAGTTTAACGATTAAAATGATGCAAAAAACGCTTATATTGACTGTTGAAATGGATTTCTTTTTTATAAGTCGCGATTGGTGACATCATTGGCAGAATGGGGAGAATGAGTTTGATAAGAGCTCATCCGGATATCATTCCCACCAACAAGCAAAACAAAGGCACAATCACATTGAACGAGGTTCTTATTTTTCCGATTAACCTCTTTAACAGCTCCTTCCCCATAGCATTCGATGGTCATTTACAACAGTCATACGCGAAACATTGAATCACTGCACCAATTCTTGAGAATTTTAATCGACACAGCTTTGTTTCCTCTTCAAAAACTTCCCTTTTTGGGATATGATTCATTGCAGTAATCAATTCCTTCAGGTTTGTTTTTAGATCAGATTGCAGCTAGAGCCTAACGCGCAGGTGTTTTACACAAACCTCCTTATCACGCGTACACACACACACTCGATTGATTGGTAGGGTGGTTCATTATCATCCAAATTTCTTATCAATGTTTGCCCAAAGTAATGGAGGGTGCGATAGGCAGGAATCATTGATCATGAGCGGTGGATCAAGATATTGAAATTGAGGGATTTTCCAAGGACGTACGATGTTTGGTAGTTTTAGCGAATTTTAGTAGACAATTTGGTTAAAATGTATGTAAAAAGAAAGAAATTGTGTTCTCAAAATGGTATCCAATCCTGCAGAACTACTCCCCAAGACCTTGTCCCTTATTCAGGACAATTATTCTAAGCGAAGGTTGTTTACATCATCGTCCGGATCGGATGACCACCACTTATCCTCCGGGACCATCCAGAACGATGAAGGACATCCTGGTGTACTTCACACACTCACACCGGTAATGGATAACCACTTCAGCACCGCGGATGACATATTATCGGCTTCGGAATCAATGTGGGTCATGGGTGCGCGCTTACAAACGTCTGCCACCGAAGCCTCGAACACCTCTAACGCCCCGAGGGGAAAACTGTTCTTTGTGACTTGAGCGGTTTTCCACGGGACCATTAAGCAAAAATGCAGGAAGAATGTTTAATACCGGGATATACATTACACATGGATATCCGTTTTCCTTTAGCACACACGGTCAATTTCTTTCTGTCCCTGTTTGGTGCTTTGGTGTGTGAGAAAATTGATGTATTTTTGCAATCAGTTTAAGCGATTAGATGCGTCGAAGCTTACCTAATAAGCACAATATTCAATGGGTATGCCCCTTAACACATAGGTAAATAAACGATGTAAGAATTGGGCTCGCTAATTATAATGTGAAGTCCAGAATTAGCGATGGTTGTTGGCTGCAAAGAACTCCTTTTGAATACATTTTCTTAGAGCTCCAACATGTAGTTGGAGCTGTCTGGTAGAGTGAGATCACGTGATCGCACCCCAAAAGGTGCATACAATTAAAGTATGCACAAGAAAACCCATGTAGGACGAGCAGTGTTGTCCAGACGGATTCTGTTCTTGGATTGACGAGTGAAAAGTTAATTCGTTGGAGGGAAAAAAAAGTTTCCTTACCACGTCCGGAATGTTGTAAACCACCTCTAATTCAATTATTTCCAATTTTCTTCTTGTGGTTTGCAAATTAGGTTGTATCCTGAGTTACTGTTCCCTCTAGATTCTCTTCAAGCAAAATTTCATCAAATTTAATTTGCTAACAAAATGCAATCAAAAACGAAACTATGAAATGGATCACTGCTTGCGGTTCTCGATTACTGTTGGCGCCTCGAGTACGTCTCTATTTCCCCTTTTCTCGTGTCTCGTGAGAATTACAGGAAGTGAAATCGGTCGCGCATGGTACTTGTGGCAGGTTAACGTAGAATGACAGTCGTAACTGACGCAAGTAACGCTCGCGTACCACATGTGGCGTGGCGTTTTTCCGCATTTGGGTGCAATTGAAAAGGGTCAATTAGCACGGACATCGCCTGATGGTGTGTACCTTATCGTGATTTCACTAGTTCCTCGCACGCGCTGTCTAATAAGAAGGGCCGAACGCGACCATTTAATAACCGGTGGTGTTGTTTGTGATGTTACTTTAGTGTGAAATTGTTGGTGGAGTTGAGGAAAAATGAAGTAGTAAAATAGTTAAGTGATATTGAGTAGTCTGTATTTAGGAAAAATCAGAGCAAGTTAAGGCATTAATCGCAAATTGTTTATCCTTAAAACAATGTGCAATATAAACAAGATATTATCAGAGAGCTGCGATATCTAATCTGTCGTATGTTCCAACGACGGACGTATATGTTTTGATAGTTGTTTTTGAAATTTCTTGAAACCCCCACATAATAACTTCCGCGTTACGTTTCCTCGCATTCTTCAGCCTTCTACTACACATATGAATAAAGGCTTATCCAGTCAATTCTACACAAATTTGATACATGTTTGTCGGAACGATTCGCAGCAAGGAAGCTATCAACAACACTCGCAAGTGGTGTGATTCATTAGCTTGAGCTATATTGGGATGTTTGCTCAGGTGCAACCGTCGCCAAATGGCATGAGTTTGCGCTGCACTAGCTCTAGTTGGTTTTTTTTTTGTTCGACCGATAATCCAATTATCAAATAGTCGATAAGGTTATGGTATGATAGCATGACCACCAGTATTACATAATGTAGATAAAGAGAGAGAGAGAAAGAGAGGGAGAGGCTTGGTCAGTAGTTCGCCAAATAAGAATACCGTGGCAGCCAAGGACCCTTGGGAGTAAAAAGGCTTTGCAATTTAATTTGCTAAAAATTATATAATCTTATCCCGAATGTAGTTGAATCAACTCTCCAATTACGCAAATTTGGCAGTCCGAAGATTTTATACACAGAACCAGAAATAGGGACAGACACAGCGCGATAAAGTAATTTATTTGGCTCCAAAGTCTCTCCTCAGCTCAGTAGAGTCCCCAATGTCGGTTTAAGCCGATTTTGCAACACTAACTTACTAGAAACATTTGGCCTATGTTTGGTAGTCGTACCCTTACAGTTATGGGCTTCGGTCACATGTTGCATTTGTTCACGGCTGCACTGTCGTCGTCAGGGCCGTCAGTGATCAGTGTGTGCACGTGTTGACGTTGGTCGGTACCTGTTTGCCTTGTATCGGTGGGGAGAGTAGAAGAATGTTGCAACCCACGAACTCTTCAGACATAACAATTGGGAACATGGGTTGAATGGT
Organism: Anopheles maculipalpis; assembly: GCF_943734695.1. Taxonomy (NCBI): domain Eukaryota; kingdom Metazoa; phylum Arthropoda; class Insecta; order Diptera; family Culicidae; genus Anopheles; species Anopheles maculipalpis. Next base: position 6,032,433 of record NC_064872.1, read on the forward strand.
CAGTCAGAAAGCCAAAAAAAAAAAACTGTTTCTATTGATCCATGCTCGAAGTTACGAGGTACTGCTTTGAAGAAGTCCTAAGGAATTGAGCCACTAGACTTGCAAGTTGTGTTACGTGTAAGATCTCCAGTATTGGTGTAATTGGATTTTTACTGGGTGTCATTCGAGACAAATGGTATGTTTTGTTGTGTGTCCAAGAAAGACGAGCCTCATATTTAATTACCGTAAAATGTGTCAATAAGTTGTGAGACTTATCTAGACTAATTTTGGACGCGGTTTTTAGTAAAGGGCAGGTCATCACGTGCAGGAAACCTAGAGAAATTTAGATATCACGTGAACACGAAATGAAAATGACATCCAGACAATCAATTACTTTAAGTCACACTTTCTAGACAGTTAATATTAAGCCTTTTAATGGTCGATACTTGACTCTCTCGCTTAACGTCCAACAGGCACGATTTATTATGCCAACCATGAAGCAGCGGATACCATACCGAGCGGTCCCAAGAGGGACATACCCTCTGACACGTTGATGGCCGACCGACGATGGATGATTTCAACATCGGATTTGCACGCCGCGACCACGTTTGCTGTTTGAAGACGTACATTCGATCATCCCTCGCTGGCCTCCATTGTCTGCGGGACGTGTTTGTCCTGCAACTAACGTCAATGTTGTCGTCAAATTATACTTTGGCTCTCAGCGCAGTTGTCCCCTAATACGTCCGCACGGTGGCCTCTTATTATTTGAAGGTTAGCTCCGGAATGGTACGCCGAGATGTGTTGAGTCACTTGAGCATGCAAAAGGAAGGAAGTAGGTCTCCGCCAACAAACAAACAATTGATCGATTTCTTCAGTCTAAGACGCAACTGAGCGTAGTGTTTGGTACCGTCACCCTAGGTCGATAGTAATCGTGAATTCATTATGTACGTGCGTTGTACCGGAGGTGCATAACCTTCGCCGGCAGAGGCAGCAAATTAGCTGTAGAAACCTCTGGAAAGACTTACACGAACGAAATACCACCGTGTATATGTGTGTGGTGCGTTTTGTACCAATTTCTTTCTTTCTTTCTCTCTGTGGGAGGCGAAATCGATCGCGAAAAAATAAGGTAAACTGCTGTAACATTCCGTGATGCTGCCGGCCGTCTGGCTAATGTTGCGTTTTCTTGCTTTTGGGCTGATTGTAGTTGCACTGCTTTTTGATGGTACAGTAAAACTGTTGAAAGAGAGCGTGTTGGAGGAGTAGGATGAGGAGTTTCGTTGTTTGGAAAGTGTTCGAACACTTTCGAACGGATCGGGCGATTTTCTTTAAACCGCATACTTTAAATCTCTTAGTGAGTACTACATACATTCAAGTGGATCCATTGAAGTGTGGAGTGACTTCACTACGCATGCAGATGTTTGTTTTAAGTGGAGATTTAGAGATCTTCTCTTAATGCAAATGTTTGTTGAATAAATGAGACGTTCTAGTTATCTCTTAAGACATAAGATATTTAAGCTTTAACTAGTAAAACTTTGAATGTTGAGGTTTTCCTCAAAATAATCCTCACAATTTCCTTTAATTTTTTTTCTCAAACAGTTGCTGAAATTACCCGAAAGAACGAAAATAACATCCGAATAACATTTCGTGCACAAAAAAATCGATTCCTTGCGAGCAGCTCGGCGAAGCATTACTAATTTCGCAAAACGCGACTGCAGCCAGACGGTTAATACTGTCCTTTACACATGGCATCCACTCACGTGGCGTGTCCTTATGGTCTTTATGCGTTAGATCGACATTTAATTGGTTCCAACCGTAAGCACAACCTAGCGACAAGCATCCGGAACACGTTGCCTGCCACATGACTGGTGAAAAAGCCTGAGGCGTTGAAAAACACATTTTCATCCTTACCGTCCTTACCAAGTGGTTCTTGTTCTACTGCTAGGACTCCACGTACCGTTTGTTTTGATGGTGTTGAAGCTGTGCAACTATCAGCTGTTTTATGGTAGTGTGTGTGTGATGTTTTCTCTTCACTCTCTTGCTGATAATGGAATGGTCTGCAAAGGAAAATCCCGACACCAGTTTTTCGACTTCCAATGGCGGCTGCGCAGTTGCTTGCCGAGCTAATGGAACTACGTTTCGGCTTGGCTCACTCATTCCTGGCACCGAATGTGCCCACTTCTTCCTGATGTTAAGGATATACCGAGACGGTATGTGTGAGGTTCGGCTGGTCCCTAGTGTTTTGTCCCTTTTCTTGCAACTGGTGGTGGTGACTGCAAACATAACGGTATCGATTTTACAAACCATTTCACTATGATCCTGGAGGAGTGGTATCAAGGTAGATACAGAAAAAAACATCAGCCCATCCCTGGAATGTCCTTCCGGAGGTCAATAGACACGGCTTTTTGTCGGTGACGTCATCGTTTCCAATGAAGTTTCTTCTCATGCTCTTCCGCTGTTTTGTGCTGTTCTCCGGTGACTCATCGAAGTCATACAAAAGAGTCTCGTAAGCAGTGTGTGGCAGTCATTGCTATTTTTTGTGGAAGAAAAGCATGACACCTGCCAATTCCGTTGGACACTGAGTCAGTCATCGTTGCTGAAGACAAGAGAAAATATGGCTGTTCTGAACGGAAATGAGTCCTCGGTCTCTGTTGTTCTACTTTTAGGGATTTTTGTTCAGTTTATTCTCGATGTATTACGATTCTGTTATCATCATTCGAACCGTAGTTATTGATTGCTTTGCACTTGACCTTTTTTAAAAAGAACCTCCAATTTCTGGTGTATAAAGCAACAGCAAACCATCATCATGCCCTTTCGCACGATATTTAGGCGCAAGGAAAAAAGGGCAAAGCGTCCTGTCTTAGACGGGCGTTATTCATTCATTCAACTTTTGCAACTCTCGATGGAAAAACAGACCCACACACAGCGTGCCCGAAATATGAACATCGCAATTGATGATTTATTTTTGGATTGTGTTATGAAAACAGCGAGCAAAAACAAACAAATGGGAGAAGCAAAAAAAAAAAAGCATAAAATGCCAATCACGAAACACGAAGTACCCACCGAGTTTTGGGCGGATGTTCCACAGACGTCGTAGAATCGAGAGGCCTAGGGTTTGAACTTGTCGGTGAAAGATGAGACAAAGGCGAGAAGAGAACTGTAGGTCAAGTTTTCCTGTTTAAAGAGTTTCACGACAAACTTACTTGCTTTACTGCAACCTTTTCGATGTAAATTGAGCCGCCTAGTGTGAAGACAAACTACACGAAAAAGTGTGACGTAAAACTGGGTAAACATTGTGCAAAAATTTTGTTTGCCGGATGGTGAAAGTTATCTTCAGCAAGCATGTAGTTTTAGTCTGTTTCGTGAGTTATCATTTTGATACGGCGTACATGACGCCGTGTGGTGTGAAGCGTATCATGCCGAACGTGCAAGTTATCTGTCACTTTTAGCGATGAGGAACTTAGGGACTGTAATGGGGAAGATAAAGAGTCATGTCGGGAGTTTCAAGTGATGAGATATTTATGGGGGTTTTGATTAATTTTACAAGAACACATTCATAACAACGGTCTCAGATGATACTGCAATGGCAACACATAACATCGGAAGTACTATATACTGTGAAAAAAACCCTCTCTAATGAGATAATCTTGTATTTATATAATACTTTGTAGGAAATAATTTTATCTGACATCTGCATTGGACTTACTTTTGGTGCCCTACTTGCCAGTAAAAAATACCGCCTGGATAAAACTGGTCCACGCTTTTCACGTCAAATTCAGTCCAAATAAAATGAAGCTTAACTTAAATAATGCATCCGAGGATGAGTTGTAACGAAAACAATTCACCTATTGCCAACCACAAGATAAACTCGACAAAAAGAGAAGATTTTGCACATATCATCATAAGGCACGGTGGACCGTCTTATGGACTGTTATCTGGCGGGTGGGACACACTGATGAGTGAAGGAGTACACGTTAAATTACACACTACACGTCGCTTGTAGTTCAGTGTAACGAGTGCGTCACCACCATACCACGGGCTCAGTTGTGTGTGGTATTTGTGGTGCAGTAAAGTTGGAACAAAGAAACCTTAAACTGGGCAAGACGTGCATGTTGCTGAGGCGTCTGTCGTCTGTCCGTCAGTTACCCATCGGTCACATCGGCTGTCAGTGTCGAGGAAGGCGAAGCAGAGTGTGCAATTCTAATGCGATATGATGTACACGTGAGCAATACACAATTGATAAGACTGTAGTACTGTTGGGTCCGGCGGATAGGAATAGAAGTAGGAGATAATGGTGTATTTGAGATGATTTTTGACTAATGAATAAGCATGAAAATTCTTTCGATATTTCAAATGTTACGAAATCTTTTAGCAATCGCCACTGAAGGTCGAATGAAAAAAACTGTCGTACGGGATTGAATTTCTGGGGAAAGGTTTATCATCTAATCACCAATTCAAAAAGACAGCTTTACAGAGTAGAGTAACATTATGTTCAATGTTAAACAAATGCAAAACTCTTGCAAGAAAACCCGAGGGTACTGGCAAAAGAAGTCTTCTTCGCCATCAAAACATTGGAAACGGAACCATCTTTGAATGTGAAAATAAAAGTGGTCCAACCGGTTCTCGGCTATTATGCTGCTGGGCTGGGATTGTTGCCTCAAGTTAGAATTAATTTAGATAAGGCTGGCTCTCGCTGGCTCGTGGAATGGAATGCGTCAATGCAAGCGCAGTGTTTCTCCCCACCATTGTCGCGATAAATGCATACGAAAAATTGACGTGCGTGACTGTTATTTTATTTTTAAGGACGTATTGCCATCATCTTGCAGTGTCTTCAGATTACAGACATGTCGGTGAGTCTCGTGATTTTACATTTCCACAGTTACAATGGTCATTGGCATTTTCGATTACGATCGTAAACCGACCTGCGTTGTTATGTGTTATGATGTTTGTGATGAGTCAGCTTTCTTTACAGCGAACCGTAACTGTATGAGCTGTTGTGGTTTTTATTTCACTGATAAGATAGACTCTCGATGCATTGCAGGGGTTTCGCTTTACCCACTCACCGTAGAGAATTTCACTGATAAAGTATTTGAAATTATTTGTAGCTTTTTTGCTCTTCGATGAATAATAATTCCTTCTTTGCGTAAAAATATTATACAGTTCGTAGCATAATAAGATAATAAGAAAAATTTAGTTGTAAATGTTTAATAATGGTATATACAGGAACTAGAAGTTTCAGGGATGCAGTTTTACAATATTGCTTGAAACGAAACAGCAAAAATAATTTAATTCCTAGGGTGAAATTAGAAATTGTTCTACAAATAATAAGTCCTTGCTACTATGCATTAAAAATGCATCACGAAGAATACGCTGTCGTATCGAAATGCACCATATGTCGTGCAATGCTACGATAGGAATCATGTGTACCGCAAAGCCCTCCCCCCAGTAGTCCAGTATACGGAATGATACGGTCACGTGAGGCCAATTTGCATGCTCAATTTCAATGTCCCGGCGTAGTACAGGCCACGTCCAAAGACCTCAAACGAAAGGTCAACTGTCAGGGAGAAAGCTCTAGAGGAAGAGAGCTTGATAGGCCTTTTTTGAATAATAAAGGAACCGAAGTTGTAGTTTTCAATGTCAAAAAGTTCTGATGTTGTCCTGAGAAAATGAAAAAAAGACCCGGTTGGGTGAATTATTACCGTATCTAATTTTTTGATGCACGAAAACGGGGTAGACCACCTGACATTACCGTGTTGCGGGCTATAAACTAGTTGCGCATGCACCTGTTCTATGCTGTGTGCTTAGGTTTAGGCTTTCGGGTGATTATAGTTGACCTTCTGGGGTTTCTTTTATCACTAGTTCGTGTCGAAGGCCGCATAAAACGAAGGTTCGTTGTGTTCGTTGTGGGCGAGATTAGTCAAGACTATGAATAAAGAAACGAAGGTGTTAAGAAATTCTTTTATAAGATGTAGGAGGTGTATTATTGACAGGGTGAGATGAGAATGAACTTCTTAACGGCAGTAATTACCTGTTCAAAATTAATAGCAAATGATTTACGAATAAGGCAGGCACGTTGCGTAGGGTTTGCCAATTACTAAATGCTACATTGTGCAGGATGAGTAAATGTCAAGAATTTGTCAGGAATCCTGGAGGAGAGATTCTTACAGGGCTTCAAGAAAAGAATTTAATGTGTCATCCTTGCCCGACATTCCTAGTTTTTCTGGGATGGAAGCTGTGATTTATGCGATGACCCACTTTAATCTCTCGAGAACTATACATTTTCGTGTTAAAGTTTATGATATGTTTTGCCCAATTTTTTGTAACGAAACTCTTGTCCTCGACCCAGTTTATCTCTGGAGCACGTAAAACAATCGCCTGACCCACAGTTAAGAGGAAACCGGGAACACATAGTCATGAACTATGCGTGCTCTCGCTCTCCATTCAATGACCTTCCACACTACCCGGTCGAGCTACTTTTGCTGAACTTCTAGATATCCCGCTGGATCAGTGCCAGTTGCTGGGATGGAATTGTGTAGCAGAGAAAATGGATCAAGGATCATAGGTTTTGTTCCGGACCGTTCGCGGGTAATTTAATTTTTCAAGTATGGAAAATTATTTCACTTTGTGTAGCGTTTGGAGGAGTAACCTTTTCTTTCCATCGTGGCGCTTTTCCCGGCGCTTTTGGTGTCTCCAAAACGTGACCGGTGTCGTCCCGATGCGCGTTTACACATTTTATGCAAATTGAGCATTAACCTAGTTTTATGGTGTGATTTGGTAAACAAAAAAAAAAAGGCAGACTTTGCCTACGGACGCGACGGACACAATTTTCCCTTGCTGTCCGGACTGTCATCCGGACGATGGGGAAATGCATTTGTTTTCCGTATGCATAGAAAGCACGCACATGTAAATTGCATATTGTCACGGTGCAGTTTGTGATGGTGGACGTTCAACATGCAATCGGGTCGCACAACTGTCCACACCCGCCCAATGTATGGGCGCCCATAGCCACGTCCAGACAGAGTTATGTGTCCAAAACAGCGTGTGCACAGAATGTTATTCTGTTGCAATAATGAATAATAATTCACATTCAATTTTAACCAAGCAAGTTGCGATTCTGTCGGAGGAAAATTGGAATAAATTTAAATGAGCGTCAAGCAAATGAGAGAAGCCTACGCCTAATGAGATGCAACAGTCGTCGTACTTTGGCAGCTCTCCTTAGCGAAAGTCATAAAACTTTTGCTTCTTGATGGAATTATGTCCCTTTCAAAGGCACAGCATGTTTGGTGGAGGTTCATGAAGCGCATTGTATAACTTTCCGACCAGTGGTAGTGCAGCTGAAGGTCGTATCGGAAGATTCTAGAACGTCGGCGAACTCTTCCCGCAGGTAATCTCCCAGCGGGAATTGATTTTTTTCTCTCAATAATTTATGGCTCAACACTTAATGCCAAGGGACGAAGCATTAAAGGGTTCAGATGAGAGCAGTACTGAAGAAGGAATGTGGTGGTGGTTTCGTATCAACTTCGTTACCGATTCCGGATTCCGGTGTCGGCGTGTCTGGAAAGGATTAGGGTATACAAAAAGGGCGATACAGTAGCATACATGCTCATGTCTAAAAATAAAATTCTATCTTGGAAGAGTTGTCATTTTTAAGGTATCTTTGGGGCTGTAGATTCCTACGGGAAATAAGCCTCAAAAAGTGTGCTCTATAGGAGTTAAATAAAATTATTTCCACTGTAGGAATATCGTAATGAATTTATAATAAACTGATAGCTTTTATCGTTTTGCCATAAACCGGATATTGCGATTGGATCGCGTGATGCGAACTTTTAAGCTACGCTTCTGCCTATTTCAAAGATGCCTCAACTGATCTGTAACGGAGTGGCGCAGGCAATTTCAAAATAGTTGAAATTGCTCTCCATCGTTATGCTCCAGATATTGCAGCACCTCAATACTTCGTAGCCACCTTGCCCGCCATCGTTTATCGCGTACGGTATGGATGCTTCTCGAACAAAATTCCGTACTGTTATCATTATTCATTATTTCTGCACTTGCTCGCGCTTGATTAGAATCTTATTTGCTTATCTCTCTTCCCAATAATTTCCTCTCGTGATATGATCTGATATGATCTTTCAACTTTAAAAAATCGTTGATCACTTAACGCACTACCGGTAAACTATGCAACACTGCATTGCGCCTCTGGTCAAGGTTGTTTGGGTAGAGTTGCTTCGAGAACATGATGGAATAGTATCTCTTGTTCGTTCGTTTGTATTCAAACCACACACACACACACACACAGCTCACGGGAGAGCAAGGTGAGGCTGTTTGTAGTGCGTTTGTAACACCAAATTGCGCAATGGAGTGGGTATGTAACCTTCTCCATAAATTAGCAAACGGTTGGAATTGTAGTTTTCACTCAACACCTTACCTCGTGGATGGTGATGGCCAGTTCAGCAACTATTACTTTACTCTTAACCTGATGTGAAATGTTAGGAAGTTCTATTACACAAAACAAGTTGTCGTAAGTAAAAGAATCTCTTTCTCAATGTTTGGGAAGAACCTCGCATAACACTGACGTGACCTTACATGGAACATGACGCGCTGGGTAAGGCAATCGTGCAGGCAGCTGGGTCTACTGCAGGCATGAGAGTAAGGCTCACCAGCTCGGCAAAGGGAAGGCAATCCACTTCCATGGTATGCCGAGTAGAAAAACAACAACAACCGGTATGATCTTTAACGTTATGATTAAGCCAACCACGGTATCGATGACTTAACGCTTTACGGAACGCGGAATAACGTCAACCATCTCGTCACTACACGTACCCCGATAATCAGCCGCGAGGCTCTTGTGCGTGACTCGTCATTGTTAATGAGAAACGTAACTATGGAGGAGACGAATTTTGCAACTTTTGCTTCGGTTTGTTTGTGGATTGTATTAAATTTTAACTACGCTTTGACCGGGAATCATGTTGAGTTCGAAAACTTCCGTTACTTTTAAGTATTTTTAAAGTTGGTAGATAAAAGCTGATCCGCAGAGATCAGCTTCTGAAGTCTTTCAAAGAATTTTTGGGGGTACGGTGGTGGTAGGCGACAGCGGAGCCGATCTGCTCACGTCAGGACCGGGAGGGATTAAATTCTAACCGGACCGTTTCCCCGTAGTGAGAACTAAACAAGTCTAGTATGTATGTATGTTTAAAAGTCGTAGAAAATAAAATGCTCTTTACGACATACCCAACGGTATGTGTCTTCCATTTGACTTTGAAATAGCCTGATGTCCAGGTTGTTGCAACGCCAATTTCAACTCCTTACCGATGATGATCATTTACGCATGTGCGCAAAATCGTAACGTAAACAACCATAATAAAACGACACACCTGCTCTCTCACATCGAGCGTAATAAAACTGCATTTGTTTAGCCATTTTACCGGTCTACCAAAGTGACTTTCGTTCGTACAGTTTGGCGTGTCGGAAAAGTGAATCTGATCGTAATGAGCCACGTTTTATCTTCACCTTAAAACACGTGCCCAAACAAACCGGCTACACAAGTAGTCATAGAAGTGATACGGCACAGCGAGAGATCTGGTACTTCCTTATGATACTTTGTTTTCGCCGTGTGTTGTTGTGTATACTTCAGGATGATGTTTTTACGGCAGTTGAGCGATCTTTTAGTACCGAAGATGTTGCTAATGTTTTTCAATAATAAATGCACCTGCCAATCCATGAACAGAAAGGTAGCGAATGGATTGTTTGTTCGCAACCAGGTTTTAAATTACTCAATGTAACCTTTCACTGTTGTGCCACGCGTCACAAACGTGTAACATACCATCTGGCAAATGACAGTCTGCTTTGTAGAGATTTTGACAACAACAAAAATACCAAAAATTAATTTTATGGCAAAGAAGAGCATCAGAGGGTCAGCGCCAACCGTCAAGAGACGCAACAGATTGGTGTATTTTTACCTTCTCACCCAAACAATCGTTACAGAGTTTTTTTGTGTTTGCAGATTTAAAAATAATCTTGAAGACATGCGAGCATGTGCGAGAATGAGGATCGGATCGTGTGTGAGATGTACGATTGTACGAAAAACAATGGAATTGCATGAGAGAATCATGCCGTGTTGCAAAGCTTTGCTTTCAACGAGGATCAGTATTAAGTTGAAAATTATTTCTTTGATCTTTCGCTTGTGGGAATTCGTTGGATCTTCATATACTTAGGATACAAATATCTCATGAGAAAGAATATCGGTATTAAAATTTCGCGACACCATTATTGCTCTGAGGTCCACTGCAAGCCTCTCACCACAATTTGTACCGATCTCGTGATCTAATAAATAATTCCCAGCTCGAACAAGGAAGCGTAATTGTGTGTTGTAAAGCAGCCAGCAGAACCATTCCCTCCGACATTGTCGTCCTGTCTGGCGGTTGAGAACTCCCAAACGCATCTGATTCGGGTAAAGTCCCGACCAATTGACTTTCACGACGTTGACGTTAATTCAATTAGACGCATACGTATCCGATCGCCGCTGTCAGAGGCTTCATGGCCACAAGAATGTGCCCTCATTTGAAGTGTGTATAACTATACCCGCAGCATTAGTGGATCGTTTACAGAGTAACCTCTCTGATTATGTCAGGTTGTGTTCAATGGTATTGCTGTATGTCGGCATAAGACACAAATATTTAAGTACTTCAGTTTACTGATGAGCTTTTGCGAAACATTTGTAATCAAGAAGCAAGCCTCAGATTGTGCAGTGAGTATTAGAATTTCAGGATTCATTCTAGACCACGGTTCTCACCCTTTTCTATATTGTTTGCTGTGTGACTAGACGACTACGAATCAAGCACCACCGGGCAGTGCGACTCAGTTTCCATGGAGAGTTAATTGAGTTTGATGCTAATCATCCATCGGCGAGTCGGACGCAACACCCCTCCGTGACTGCCGGTAACGCTCACTAGGAGACCGACAGGTCGAGATGGGGTGATGGGAAAAGTATCGTGACTTGAGTCATCATCTGTGTAGTCTCCCTCGGCAAACCCCCGGAGCTGGAGGAGGAGATGTGATTGAATTATGAATTGTGGGAAGCGGTAGATACATTTTATTAGCTGCTGCTCTACTAGATGAGACTAGTCGATGAGAGGCAAAGAACCTGGATTGTGCATGTGCTGGTATAGGAAGTTTCCATTTTCAGCCACGCAGTTGATTGGCAGGCAACTGCTGTTTACTTATGCACTTGGAAGCGGAAGATGGATTACGATTAGATTTAGAGGTAAAAAGAGATATAAATATAGACGCAAACGACCTCGGACTTTATTTATTTACTCTTCACTGATTATTGCACCGGAATTGGTTCGAAATGTACGCGAACAGTCCCAATTATTGCGCTACTCTTCCGATCTAAGCTTCTTAGGATGTTGTATGCATGTGTGCGGGATTATTAAATCGCAAAATTATATTTCGACGTAACGATGCGACTGTACCAGCTAGCGGAGCTAGTTTGGATGTTGCCAATGACCGTCCAAGACGCCTCTCTATTCCGTGTTCATTATTTTTGGCAAAATATTCGTAACGACATTGGCAAAAAGGGCAAACGAACGACGAAGACTGATTGAGGTTTTCTTGTCGGACGACGATCACGACGACGCAGGAAAAACCTCCTGCCATGATTTTTGCAAATCGCGTCATTGCATTAGAAAATGAAAATAAATGGTGGCCTGTAAGGTCTACAAGTAGATAGAGGCAGATGACGCGAACTGCAACGACGTACCTGAAGGTAACAGGAAGGAAAAGGTCATTAAAACGGTTTCGGTTGGTGCTTGAACTTGAATCATTAATCTTGCGAAACGTCACCGAATGTGTCGAGAACTGTGTCACCGACTTAAGTGTACAACTTCATTAATATGCATTTCACGTATTGCAGTTAACTAAAACAAAACATTTTCTCTTTAATTTTCTTCTTGCAGACACATTCCCAAATGATTGGTGGAGATGATGCTGGCAATCAGTGTGTGTGGTATGGTATTTGCAACGTCGACTCACTGAACCGAGCGCAGTACTGTCCGTACAACGGGACGGCCAAACCGATCGACACGAAGGCGAAGGATCTGTTGCAGATGTGGTGTAAACATCTGCTGGTTGAGGATGCCACCGGTAACATAAACACGTGCTGTGATGCGGCACAGGTGAGTGTAGTCGTTGTTGTTAACTTAACCTAAGCTAGAATGAAATCTAAAGCCGGATACAAAATTGCTTCCTCGATCACGATCGTAGAATATGTAATAGGAAAGTTGGACGTTGTGATGTGGGAGTTGAAAAAGCTTTGTAACTGTCACAACCTATGCGTAGAATTTGCGTCGTATTTGTCCCTTCCGAAAGAGATCAGTGATCTCATCCACATGCAAGACGTGTTCGCGCTTCACATCTAGCTATGAAGTAAGAGCGCCTAGTGGACGGTCTCGTTTGACCTTGACAGTGACGAAACGACCCAGCTCTCTGTTCGTTCCTTCCATCGGCTCAGAATTGCGTATTTCCGCATCTCGCACCTACCCGAGCGTGTCGATTTTCGTCGATGCGTAGCATAATGTTGCCATAATACCCATCTTTTGTGTGTATCTGTCAGCTCGCTGACATCGTTTCATTAGTGAGCGATAATCTCTGCGCATTCCTGGCCCGTTTGACTTCTTCGACGATTTGTTTTGGTAGTTCTCGACGAAGCGCTCTGGGACTCTACAGACACATTAAAGATTCTAAGCACGTTTCGTAATTTCGCAAACACAGTAACACACGAATTATCTGCCGATCGTGTCATCCAAACGGACGCCAACAATAGTGAAAACCATTGTCATTGGCAAAGGGAAGTGCATCGCACTATCTAAAAGTAGCGTAGCTCGTGTAACGAGTATGTGAATCTTGAAGTAACACCGGTCTAGGCTGGTGACGCCGCCTCGGGTAGATAAATAGCCGGTCTGCCGGTGTGGTTCTAGTGGCATTAGGTTTTAAGGTCATCCGGGTACGATGCACCCATCCGGACATGGCATCAGCAGCAAATCAGTGAGATATTTGCAGGTTTAGCGTGGAGGAGGGCACCGACACGCATCAAGGTTGTGACGGGCCGGTTGCCTACGACCTGACCCAGAGAATCACCCACAGAACCGGTCTGCAGCAAGTAATGGCTGCATGGCACATTGGTTTGCTTTACATTTTATGCGTACGAAGGTCACAGCTTTACAAGATAAAGATCTCCTACTACAACGCTGATATGTTGGAGGATCTCCATAGGGCTTCACTGTGGACCTTTGTGGATGAAAAATAAACATTAACATTTCTACTCCAAATATCGAACGCTACGTTTATCCAAGCTCTTTTTCCCTTATGGTGTGGTGTTCTTTTGGGGCTCATAAACTATTTTTACAGACATCCATTAGAAGTCTGGCCGTATATTGCGCTGACGCACTGATGGATGGATGTTGAAAGTTGGTGCGTCCTTGGTGGGACATCAAGCGCGCTAGAATTGATTATCTGCCTTGAAAGATCGATTAGCGTCCTCGAAATTGATTTAATTTTTAAGGCGAGTTGTTGTTTTATGGTTTTCTAGACAATTTTATTATACATCGAAACTGAATGTCAATATATAGTCGACGATTTAACCTGAAAAAAATTGAAGAAACAGAGAGATTTTGGGAATATTGAAAAAGTAATTGAATACGTAAAGAAGACAGTAATGGCAGGATCAAGACATTTCAAGACTTTATAGCCAAAGGAGGAGAATTTCATTTTGATATACCTGTTTGCTAATATTGCATTTATCCTTCCTTCTTTCCTTTTCCCCTAGGTGGAAGTACTAAACAAAAATGTGGCCCTTGCGGCCAACTTTCTCGCCCGTTGCCCATCCTGCATGGCCAATCTGGTGCGGCACATGTGCGACTTCACCTGCAGCCCGCAGCAATCTAGCTTCATGAAGGTGGTATCGACAGAAGAGGTCGAACCGAAGGAAACCGATGAAAAGTCCGACCAACCCGGCACAACGGTTGCGCCAACACCCAAAGAGTACATTACCAAAATCGATATCCACATTACACAGCAGTACCTTAATGGAACATTCGAGTCGTGCAATCAGGTTTCGGTCCCCTCGACCGGCCAGCTTGCGCTGGATTTGATGTGCGGTGATTGGGGTGCTTCCCGGTGCAGCCCGACGAAGTGGTTCCACTATATGGGTGACGCGGAGAACAATCTGTACGTACCTTTCCAGATCGATTACGTGGCGCACAGCTCGTCTAATGAAACCATCGATGGCTATCTGCCGTGGAATCCACGTATCGTTCCATGCAATGAAAAGCTGGATGTAAGTAGCTAGAGATGTGAAGGATCTTTCGCAAACGATTTCGTTACTAACTACATGTATATGTTTTTTTGTGCTTTCTCTTTGTAGGCAAATACACCGGCCTGTTCGTGTGTCGATTGTGAAGCATCCTGTCCAAAACCGCCGCCACCTCCCAGTCCCACGCAACCCTTCGTCATCTACGGTATGGACGGATATGCGGTCGTCATGTTCGTCGTGTTTGTCGTGTGCAGCGGACTATTTTTGATCGGTGCCTGTTTCTGCCATTCGAGCACTGGTGCCAGCAGTGGAAGTGGCAGTGGAGCAAGTAAGTTTTCGGCCAATGGGCGGGGTGATGCTTATGTCTTTTAATCGTAGTTTTTATATTTATTTTTTCGATAAGAAAATGTAATCGAAAAAAAGCAGATCGCACACCGTATGTGAAACTGCTGGCCACCGAGTGTGTTTTTTGTTTGTGTGTGTAATATTTTCTTCTCGCCTACAGCTGATCACCTCCTTTTATGCTAACTTCTTGCTGATAGGATTGATCATCTATCGAAGCAGTGCAAGCTGAATAACATATGCTGCTTGTCAATTTTTTCAGAGCCTTTTGTTCTTTTTAGTATTTTACCTTCAATTTTAGCATGATTCTCTTGTTCTGCTTTGTAAAATTAAAAGAAAATATTATCGATTTTTCCTGCATTTTTTACACTCTATTATATGAGCTATTGGATGGCTGGTCGCATTGCTTGTGTGAAATATGCAATCTACAGGACACAATCGATTGATCAACGATTTCTTTAAACTGCTTTCAAAAACATGTAAAAAAGGAGGGCATTCATTGCATTGCAAAACTGGATCAAAGATTTAAGGACACTAACAAGGGCTGTATATAAATCGAAACGAATGATCCGCCAATTCCTACGTACTGTTTTCGATTTTCGATGGTCGTAAAATAATGCGTGCATATGGAAATATTTTGCAACGGTAACGCACATATTCATACATGTACCGACTCTGACGATCAATACTTAAATTTGCGCCTCTCCCTCCCGGACTACGAGTTCAAGAGCAACGGTCAGACGAAATCTGTCTGGTCGAATCTATGCTTATGAATAAAACATTCGCGAGATAATCGAATGTGAACGGAAACTCTGTAGAATTGTTCGGTACATTGGCAACGAAACCAACATTCAGTTCTTTAGCGTGAACTTCTCGGGACATTGATTATTATTCTTGGAGGGGTGACATTGGTTGACCTCGATCGGAAGTTCTTGTCGCATGCCGACTGGGCGAGAAGATGAGATTCGAGATAAAGCGCGAATTTGTCATGCTGACTTCCGTTGGTACGTAATCGTCCCTATGATGCGATTCGGTTCGATCGGTCGTGCAATGATGATGAGGATTAATTAATCAAGGAACGTTCTAGTGGCGTTTCTGAGCTGTAGTACATGCTTAATTGGATGTATTGAATAGAAAATAATAAAACCTGGATGCCTTAGCGATGATTTTCTTGGTAAAATAGTCAGTTTTGTTAAAAATGATATAGACAACGTAGTATTGCATTTACAAAGTCTTATTATTTTTTATCCGGCGACAGGCCCTGCCTAGTCGGAGGCTTCTGTCAGCTTCAGGTAACCTTTAACGAATAAATTGTCTAGCTTTACCTATTCGAGTCGGGTTGCGTGTCTAACTATTCAAAGAGTAGTTTCGTTGTACTGCGACAAAAAGGATGCGCCAGGGCTTTTTTTCCTCCTTTGTTCAGCCGCTACCGGCAAACGCACCGCTTAAACCGCCCGTTCCATAGCTAATGACTTTGAGACGAATAAAATGTAGATAACGATTTGTTTGAATCACCCCTTTTTTTGTCGTTCAAAGCACCACCACCGGAATGGAATGTAGTTTTACCATCCAACAGTCGGTTGGGAACAGCCGCAGAACCCAGCAGGAAGGGGTGGATAATTATTGAGGGTTATTTTTATCGCCACTACGATCGGGTTTTTCTAGTAGCAACGTTTTGTATTTCCATCATGAAAAAGGAGTGGAGTTCAGACCATTCTTGCATGAAATTCTTTTCGGCTCATTAGTGTTGCTGATCGAACGAAAGCGTACCACGTCTTTATCCTAAATTGAGGGCTCTTTTTAAGTCTCCCAGAACATGAAAGCACGACAATGCTATAACCAGTGTCGCTTTGAGTTTTCCAAAATAATTTTGATAAAAATAAATATTTAACTCTTAACACTAATTTAAATTTGTAACTAACATCCAAAGGATGGTGGTGAAGCGTGTAGCTCATAAGATGTGATAAGGTTTCCATATACGATCAACATACATCAAAGTTCTGGAGATTGGAAATAACAGGAAAAAACATTAACAATTTGACTGATCGCACCGTGTTTTCGTTTTCTTTTTCTTCCTTTTTTCTTCGGTTATGCTAAAAAAAACAATCAACCAATAAAAACTCAAACCAATACATGTAAACGTGGAATGGCAAATCAACAAAATCAATCAAAACACTTCTTCAAATCTCCAATTCATCAATACTTCATCCAACACGAACACGGAATTCATGCTCAAAAATTTAACAACATTCTATGACTTGAACCAACCGCCAAATATCCCGCCCACGAACAACAACAACACGCATACGCAAACCCAAACTCGGCGCTGGTGGGGTACTACTACTCTCTACTACCGATTGTTAGAACTGTTGGTAAATAGTGGTGACGCGCTACCATCGGATCTGCGGTCCTCGGTGGGCCGCAGATTGGCCGGTGGTCTCTCCTCTAACAGTGGCGATCTGGGCACGGACCGGGAAGATTCACCCCTACAGTCGAAGCGATCGAGTAGGTTATTCGTTCTGGTTTGTTGGATACACGTTTAATCGTATGTCACGTCATTGGTTTATCATTTTGTTCATCCCTCATCTGCAAACACGCACATGTTGCACATCTCAAATAATACTCTTTTGTGTGTTTAATGCTTTGAACAAAACCAACTGTGCTTATCCACTCATCATCAGATCATTTCTTGAAACGCAAAACAACTATACATTCGTTTACATGCTGTTCATCCACTCATCGCCGTAACAATTCATCCACACCTTTCGACCTATACTTGTCTCATACTTGTTGTGGCTGGTAAGGCTAACGAAACTGCTTTGTGTGTTATCCTTTCGTAATGGCACCTTCTCCTTTAAAATTCGTAGGATTACTCATTACTTCTTCAACCTCACTGTTAATCATCGTCACTGTTACCCGTTCATTTCCCGTGACTTTTACGACCACTTAAAATGCTCCTCTTCAACGTGACATTGTATGTGTGTATTTTTAATAGTAAATACATTTTTTGGAGCAGAGTACTTCAAAAGCGATTGACAAAAAATTTCACACCAAACATGTACATCTGTCCTGTTGAAGTTGTCTGTCTGTATTTCTCTGCACTGAAACACCTCTCCAATAGCTAATAATTCTATGTGTCCGTACCCATCTGGATGGTTGGAAAAAATGCATGAGCATGTGTATATGTCCAACCATTTTCATGTAATAACATCGCGAAAGCTACTGCTATCAACAGCAAAAACTGATGTGCAATTCCCACTTTGTCTAGGTGCCACTTGGGACGGTGAGCAGGAACTACGACCACATCCGTCCGGTGTAGGTGCAGCCGATGAAGATGACGATGAGTCGGGCTATTTCGAACGGCTCGGCGCGAAAACGGAAACTGCTTTGGAACACTTCTTCACCGCCTGGGGCACAACATGTGCCAAGCATCCGTGGCTTGTGCTGCTTGGAGGTAACTATGTAACATTTGTGTGCATGACTTGTTCAGATAAGTTTACAAGAATGTAGGACTACGCGCAGACCAGTCCAGTCCTAATATGTTTCTGTTCTTACGATTCATATGGATTCATCTTAAATAAATCCCTTCTTTCTCTTCCCTCATTTCTTCACAGGCCTCATCTTCATCGTAGCAATGGGAATGGGCATTAACTTCCTCCGCGTCACAACCAATCCCGTGGAACTATGGGCTTCGCCCCATTCCCGGTCCCGCGTCGAGCGCGAATACTTCGACTCCAACTTTGAACCATTCTACCGCATCGAGCAGATTATCATTAAGGCGGAAAACCTTAGCAATGTGATGCACAACACCTCGAACGGTGTGATCCAGTTCGGGCCTGTCTTTAACCGCCAGTTTCTGCTGGACGTGTTTGATCTGCAGGAACAAATCAAAAAGCTTGAGGCCGTACGTGAGGATGGCAACAATGGAACGGTCGGTTTGAAAGACATTTGCTTCGCACCGCTTAGTTCGAGCAGTGGTCCGAAGGATACGCAAGAATGTGTGGTACAGTCGTTGTGGGGCTACTTCTCTGACGACATGGATAACTTCAACGAAGAGGAAGAGGATGCGCAGGGTTTTGTGATCAATTATCTGGACAAGCTAATACAGTGCTTTGGTAACTATTACAATCCTGGCTGTTTGGCACCGTACGGTGGACCGATCGATCCGGCCATCGCGCTCGGTGGTATCCCTCAGCCGAAATCTCCCGAAGAGAAGGCAAGTTACACGGAAGCGAACGCAGTTATACTGACGTTCTTGGTGCGAAACTACCACGACAAGAACAAGCTCCAGTCGGCACTGGCCTGGGAAACGAAGTACGTGTCGTTCATGAAGAATTGGACAAGGGAAAACATGAGCATTGCCTTCACCTCGGAACGTTCGATCGAGGATGAGTTGGCACGGGAATCACAGTCGGATGTGTCGACCATCCTGGTGTCATACATCATCATGTTCGCCTACATCGCCATCTCGCTCGGTCACGTAAACCAGTGGAAGCGGGCATTGATCGATTCGAAGGTGACGCTCGGTTTGGGAGGAGTTGCCATCGTGCTGGCCTCGGTAGTCGCATCGGTTGGCATTTTCGGATATATTGGCGTTCCGGCAACACTGATTATTGTGGAGGTAATTCCATTCCTGGTGCTGGCAGTTGGTGTCGACAATATCTTCATTCTGGTGCAAACTCACCAGCGTGATACGAAAAAACCAACGGAAACGCATGCCGAACACATTGGACGCATTTTGGGTCGCGTTGGACCATCGATCCTGTTGACATCGGTCAGTGAGAGTTGTTGCTTCTTCCTTGGCGGTTTGTCCGACATGCCGGCAGTGCGTGCGTTCGCACTGTACGCTGGAATGGCGTTGCTGATCGACTTTTTCCTACAAATTACTTGCTTCGTAAGCCTGCTGGCGCTCGATACGATCCGTCAGGCTGACAACCGGCTGGACGTCCTGTGTTTCCTGCGCGGCTCCAAGAAGGACATGCCGGGCAGCATCGGTGAAGGATTGCTGTACAAGTTTTTCAAAAGCATCTACGTACCGTTCGTGATGCGCAAGCCGGTCCGCGTGGCTGTGATGATTGTGTTCTTCGGATGGCTTTGCTCGAGTATTGCTGTCGCACCGCACATCGATATTGGGTTGGACCAGGAGCTTTCCATGCCGGGTGATAGCTTTGTGTTGAAATATTTCCGCTATCTGCAGCAGTACTTGAGCATTGGGCCGCCGGTTTACTTTGTGGTGAAGAACGGGCTGAACTACTCGACGATGCATGATCAGAACTTGATATGTGGCGGACAGTACTGCAATCTGGACAGTCTTTCGACGCAGGTTTATATAGCGAGCAAGCAGCCCCAGTCGAGCTATCTGGCCCGGCCGGCATCTTCGTGGTTGGACGATTATATCGATTGGTCGGCAGCGCCGGGATGCTGCAAACAGTGGACGAATGGTAGCTTCTGTCCACATCAAAGTAAGTAATCGTAGCAATTGTTTCCATATTTATCCATTTTTTAATTGTTCCCATATTGTGTTTTCGAACATGACAGAGAGTGCCTGTGGTATGTGCAACATCACACTGACCCCTCAAAAGCGCCCGGTGGAGGATAGTTTCCGGCAGTATGTTTCCTTCTTCCTGGAGGATAATCCGGACGAAGCGTGCGCCAAAGCGGGTCACGCTGCATACGGCAGTGGTGTAAAGTATCGGCCCGATACACTATCCCCACTGTACAACGATGTCGGAGCATCCTATTTCATGGCTTACCACACGATCCTTAAATCATCCTCCGACTACTATGAGGCGTTACGTTCGGCACGCAAAATTTCCGCCAACATCACAAGCACGATACAGGCAAACCTTCGGCTGCAGGGACGCAGTGAAGCCGACATCCAACAGATTGAAGTGTTCCCGTACTCGGTGTTTTACGTGTTTTACGAACAGTATCTGACGATGTGGCCCGATACGCTCAAGAGCATGGGCATTTCGGTGCTGGCAATCTTCATCGTAACGTTCCTGCTGATGGGCTTCGATATCCATTCGTCACTGGTGGTGGTCATCACGATTACGATGATCGTGATCAACATCGGTGGACTAATGTACCACTGGAACATTTCGCTCAATGCCGTATCGCTGGTGAATCTCGTAATGGCGGTCGGCATTAGTGTTGAGTTCTGCTCCCATCTGGTGCACAGTTTCTCCATGTCGGTGGAGGAAACGCGCGAAAAGCGTGCGGCTGATGCGCTCACCAAGATGGGCAGTTCCGTGTTTTCTGGCATCACGCTGACCAAGTTTGGTGGCATTCTGGTGCTCGGGTTTGCCCACAGCCAAATCTTCCAGGTGTTCTACTTCCGAATGTACCTGGGCATTGTGCTGTACGGTGCCGCTCACGGGCTCGTGTTCCTGCCGGTGCTGCTAAGCTATATCGGTAAGTAGTTTGAGCGTAACGGCTTGCGATGGAAGATGGGTTTTTGTTGTTTTAGATTTTGTTTGTCTTCTACCGGTATACTTAGTTTCGTTGCGCCATAGCTCAGGGACAGTCATTTGCGAAGCTGTTGAGCTACACATTCGTCCTACGCTTACCCATTGTTTTATGCTGTCTTCTAATACCTCACATAAATCCTTCATTTTTTTTTTATAACCGTGCGGGTTTCCGGAAGGATACCAAAAAAGCTAAATTTAGTCCTGTGGACCTATTTTTGCCGACCTTGACCAATGCTTTCACAATTTATTTTCTCAAGATGGACTTTGTACAGGCGAAAAACTCGTTTCGTTTGTACAAAGGATTTACAATCCTGTTGTTTTTCTATCCGTTTTGCGTGTGTGAGTGCTTTTTTCTCGTCCAATTTTGCTGCAAAACATGATATTGCACGATTTTGATTCTAGCTTATGTGCCACAATTACTTCGAATCATTTTCTACTACATCAATTTCAGTTTTCCATTGCCTTTTCATAGCATTCTCTTCACTAAAGTTCAATCAAGAGGTATTTTTTGTTTCAGCAAGCTCTTGTGGCGAGAGTTCTGAAAAGAGTTCCCTGTCGTGATATAAATTACTCGCAGATACGGCCTTATCGTCATGTGTTGATGATTTTTTCTTGAAAAACCCCAGTTTCTAACACACAACCCTTTGTGTCTCGTGAATTGCATAGATTGTTGGAAGCGTAGTGCATGATTCTAAGCTAGATTACAGGCGGTTGGCGTTAAGTTTTGCCAAGCACTGGTTACCAATTTTTAACAGCGCGCGTCATGCTTTTAGACAAACATTTGATGACTTAATGGTAATGCTTAAGTAACAAAAATTGAGGCGTGCTGGTTAAAAAATGGCGTCTTCTGGACATTATTTAACGAAACAACGCGCTAGTATTGATCAGAAAACAGACAGTGTTAGTATCCCCGCGTAATTAGCACAAAGTAAAACTAAAGAGGTACACATATTAATGTTGTTTTGTCCTACAAAAAAAAACCAACCATCCATTGTATAACCGTCATCTGCAACAGCACGTTTAGAAGCCAAAATTTATTAATCCTGAATCGTATTTTTTCTCTTCGTTTTTCTTCTCTTCCTCATCAAATCGAATAATCAAACGACAAAATAAACAAAAAAACTCACTTACTTTAAACTGGGCCAACAAAATAAAAACGCACACGTGCCACATTGCGTGTGTCCGCTCGCTCTGTGTATTTGTGTCCTGCGTTTCTTATATCTCGATTCACCCCTAAACCTCCTATGCACACATATGGGAATTCGAATCTAATTGCGTACATTCGCGCATGTGTGTTCACACAAATACAGGCGCCCCTATCAACAAAGTCAAACTGGCCAATCACCGACGACAAGCGATGCAGGAAACTCAGGAAACGTCCCTCTCGACAACCGTAAGCAAACCCAATCGAACAAGTGTTGTTGTGCACAATCATCCTCATCATCATCAACACCACCGCCACAACCACCAACAGCATCATTCTAGCGCCCGTCTGGTGGACGGCTCTTGCTGCTGCTGTGTGGATAGTATAAGTGGACGTCGCGATGGTCGTGGTTGTTGTTGTTCCTCTGTAGTGACACTACCTTCACCTGCATCCTCATCGAGCACCACCAATCCACCACCAACACCACCCAAATCGTCACCCTTGCACTGCTTCCGCACGATATTTAACCTTAGCACTGGGGGAAGGCATTCACGCTGCCGTAATGGTCGGGATTGCTGCTGCTGCTCAAAGCACACGGCATGGTGTAAATCAAGTAGTTTTAAACTCGTTGCGTCCCCCTCGAGCGTAGGAGGAGAAACCTCGATAGGAGTAGCAGCAGCCATTTCACCACCATCGCATGCATCCTCATCCATCGCCACCAATAACAATGAGTCATCCTTAGAACGGACGACAACGTTCAACAACACTGCTACTAGTACGGCAGAGGAAGCCGCGCTGTGCGGTTGCATCGAACATCGGTGGCAACGTTGGCGCAAAAAGCATCGCATCGCGAACAAACGTGCGAAATTATCCGGTGAAAATACGTACTATTCGAATGTGGAGTACTGCCTAAACGTTACGCTACCGATGAACGATGTTACCGGCACTAATAGCGCATCGGTCGTGGTGCATGATGGTGTTTGTAAAAAGATGTAGTAATATCCTTCCCGCTCTATGCTCTCCCTAACACTGTGCTGGATTGATTTTACGGGCTAGTTCTGCTGCTTCATATATTTGTAAATTATGGCAAAAAGCGATTGCTTTTGATTTAATTTTCTTTTTTGCCTCGGGATTGTGAGTATGAGATTTGTACGATCACATTTTATGTTTTTCTTGACTTTTTTCTGTTGCTCGTTTTTTTTTCCTATTTTTGTATGTTTTTGGGGTTATTGTTTTCTCTTGATGGTGTGGTTTTCCTCTTTAGTTTTGCTTTTTTCTGTTCTTTATTTTTTTCTGGTTGTTCTTAGTTGAATGTGTAGTATGTTTGTCAGATTTTTCATAAATTTTTAATCATCGTACAAATTTTTAAAATTGTGTCACAAAAGACTAATGAGCTTAATCCAATTTTAATACAGTTGGTTTGAACATTACACTGCTACGCTTTAAGTATGTACTGATGATCCATCCCAAGGGTCATATTACTATTTTCACGGATCGATCTGGAGTAGTGTTGCATTGGAGATTTGCGATTCGGTAGATTCGAGGAATCAATTCGACAAGATTCGTATTTCAATGGGATTCGATCCTATTACTCATGTTTTGCAAGATTTTTTTATTAGATGCTGAGCTGTTCCTCTGAGCTGTGGATATGATCCTCTAAAAAGTGTTATGATGCTATTTAAAACTGGCATGCATAACACACCAGAAGTTGAAAGTTAAACCTTTTAATTTTTTGTATGGAAGGACGAATTTGTGCCTATTTCTTCTTTGCATCTTGCTTTTTCGTGCACTAAAACCTTGAGAGGACTGGACCAGTAGCTGCTCCATTAATCGCGATCACTATTCTTCTGTTTAAATATTTTCTTCTGAGGCGCGACCTGTGGCAAATTCACGCAATACTATTAAGACAGTCAGAGATGGTCAACTGAATGTACTAGTATAGTTTAGCTTAGTAAAAGTCAACAGACACTATGCTATAATTTTAAGCAGCACTCTATGTTGTCTATTAAATTACTTGCACAGACGCTTAGTAGTACATTAGTGTCCGTTTTGTTGCGTCTCTTGCCAAGAGCACTATCTGCACACAACAACCCTGCCGAGTTTGATCTACAGTAGCACCATCAACATCCACCTCTCATCACCAACCAAACCGGTGTAGTAAAGCGAAATAACTAATCTCGTTTTTCCCCTCCTACCGTTTGCTGTTTCGTTTCGTTCTTTTCTCTTCTTGCTGGATATCCTTGTGCTCGTACATTCTTCACCTGGCCGTACTCCATCGTACGTGTGCGGGCGTACGTGCGTGCTTGTGTGTGTCTCTTTGTTGTATGGCGCCACAGCTGCACCGGGATGAAAGAATATTTATGTTTGAGCGAATCGAGGCCGATATACACGGTTACTAAGTATTTCTTTATCGTTTGTGTTTCTTCAGTTTTTGTGTTAAATGTGTCTGTGTGTGCGTGTACTAATAGAGTGCCTCACCTATCATCCTTCTTTCCTTCGTGAGAAGCTTTTGTTTCCAGTGTCAATGTTGAATGATACAAAACAGGACCTTTATATCATATTTCTTTGTTTGTGCCATTCAAGTTTATTATCTTTTCTATGTTTTTATTTTCTTTAAATGTTTAGTTTTGCACAATCAGATATGCAAAAAATCCAACAAAAAATGCATTGAAATATTTTATGTTTTTGTGTCATGCCTTAAGTTTGGATTTATGTAATTTTTCTTTTTCTATATATCATGCATTACCCTTTTCAACAATAAAAAAGGGTAACGCGCTTTGTGTGTGTGTCCACGAAATCGGTACCTTGGTTTTCGGATGTCACACCAAAATTGAAGGCTCCCTGTGAAACAACACGGTGATTGGACTTGGAGCGCCTAATTGTGCCTTTTTAGAATTGTTAAGAATCGCAATGTGTTCGAGTGTGTGTGAGAGGGAGGGAGCGTGTAAAGCAAAAGGTTTGTACCTTGTATCGTTAATCATCTCAGCTGCTATGCTGCTGCACACTCTAGCGTCACAATAGTGTCAAGATCAAGTTCTCTAGTGATCATGCTATGCTCTAATCACGTTTCTTAGTGATAAACCCACCAACAAAACTAGAGCCGCCTATAAAAGCACACACTCTGCTAGTGAACAGAACACCGATCGCAGATGGTTTTTTTGGGCGGCGGCACGATCGATTGCAAGACATTGTGTAAATAGATAATTTCATAGCAAGCAACAAACAGGCGAAAGGGAAAATCTTGCAACTTAAGCAAATGGAAGTGAATTTGCAAAATGAATGCCTCGAGGTACAGACAAACGAAATGTACAAATGGTGATAGGTTGAAACAGACAAACAAAAGCTTCTGCTAGGTTTTAGTACAAACTGTATATATTTATATATTTTTTAAGTTTCCTTATTTTCCAATTGGAAGTTTTTTTTAAGTTTTACTAAATGCATTATTAGCTTGGCTTTTGACTCACACACAGATATAAGATTTAAGAGTTCGTACACCAGCTACACTGCTACTTCTATCTTTCCGCTTGATGGTGTTTGTTTGCGCTTGGGTTTAAGGTTTTTTCTTCAATTGTGTTTGTTTTTAGTCTGTTTTTGCCACCCTCATCTTTTCTATATACCTCCCGTTTATCCAATAGATCAACCTCATCTTAGAGCCGCTTTTCTCCTAGCCTTAGTTGTGTACAGTGATCTTTGTGACGTGTTATTTTCTTTCTTCTACACTCTAATACAATTGAAAACCCGATCGAATGATAAATTTATTTGATTTTTACTAACGCTCCTCTTTTATCTATCATTTTCTCGTCGGTATCTGGTCGAATCTCAACAATATAGGCGTGATGCACCGCCGAAGACGCTCCAACAACGATATCTCGAAAAATGGCACACAACAACACCACGCCAGTGCTAATGAGATCGATTCGGAGCCGAATATGGAACAGGATGCAGCGTACTATGACGACCGACAATCTTCCAACCACCACCACCACGACGACGACGACGACGACGACGATGAGCAGGCCAACATTCAGCGAACGGAGCAATCACATTATCCTGTGCTTCGCCAGGAACAAGAAACCCAAAGAAGACGAGGAAGAGGAGGAGGAGGAGGAGGAGGAGGAAACCACCGGCCAACAGCAGGAACAGCAATCGGGGCAGGACCCAGCTACACCGGAGCACGACAGCAACCAACCACAACACTTGAGGTCCACGCCCAGCACGACCTTCCTCCGGGTGAGGATACGGACGAGCTTACCGAGCCTCTTCTGCAGCAAGCATCCCCCAACATCCAGTGCGCCCCGCACGGATCTCTAAAGGAGAATGTTCAAACCTCCCCAAAAACAACAACACCGGCAGCTGCAGCAGCAACACCACCACCAGCATCAAAGCTTTCCCCATCTTCGTCCATCTCATCTTCCTCGCTGTCTTCGAAAACGTCCAAAGCGTCTAAAACGTCCTCCAAGCGGCACCGGTTGCGCAAGAGCCGCTCGAAGGATGCACAAACGGAAATCGAGCACCCGAAAGCGCCGCTAGTGGTGGCAGAAGATTCAGAAGATTTAGACGGCGAGGATGAGGAGGAGGAGGAGCATACGCAGAGAGGGTCACTTGAAACATCCAACAGTAACAGTGATGCGATTTTTGACAATGAAGATCGAAGGACGGTCAAATCCGCCTCGTCTTCGTCGTCTCGTTCCACGATGGTACCGCGGGGACGATAATCAGGAATGGAAAGTGTAGGGCTTTAGTGTGATGACAAATCATTGCAGAAGATATAGGCTTTGTGTGTGTGTGCGTTTAAGGGAAGCAGTTTAGTATTAAGAGGGCGTAAAATTCGATCGCAAAGCGAAAGGATTAGGTAGGCAGTTAGTGCAGTATGTTCTTAGGTCATAGAACAAACACATGTCCATATGCTTTATCACAATGCGCCGTGGACACTAGATTGTTGTTATCTCAAGCCACGTGTATCGTTTCAAACGTATGGACAGTTTTGTTTCATGAGCACGGAATAAGAAACCTGCAAAGAAGAGTAAAAAAATGGATGGAAAAATGTTCTTATTTCATCTTCCGGTACTCTCAACTCTATGAGATGTGGGTAGCGTGAGGATAATATAAAACGAAATCGCATAAATCTGGACATAAAAGAGGTTGAAGAACTATATTGCAGACCAAAAGAAAAGGCCTTCTCCTCCTAGCGCCAGAGTTGAATTCAAAATCAAAATCTTTTTCCCAACTAACAAAACACAACCACTGTTGGTGCAGTCCGCTTGCTGTGGTCAGTCATTCGTGACGTTTCCTAGCTAGGAGTTACACTAACACTAAATGCAGATATTTTTCTATATTTGTGCAAACTAGCCAAACAGCAACAACAACGAAACACGGTGAGGATGAAAAAAAAAAACCAGAATATCAGGATAATCACCTTAAGCAGAAGTAAGTGAGGTTTGCATTGAACCGATTTGTATAATATATTTGTGTGTGCGTGTCCAGATGAATATTCCTATTGTGCAACTATGGCACCTCTTTTCCTCCGTAGTAAGGAGATACACACGAGGGACCGTAAGATACAAGTTAATTAAATTTTGTTGTGGTGCGTGCAGAAGTACAGATTCCAACTCACACACACACAATTTAAATAAGAATAATCCGCTATACCAACACACTATCGAAAGTAAGAGACAGCAAAAATAGGCGGCCTGTGGATGCGCAATAGATGTGAAGTGGTGCGAAGATTTAAAGATGTTTCGTACTGCCGAAAAGTAGAGTCACAGGAGAGGAAAAACCAAGTGCCCCGGGGACGGAAGAGGGAAGGAGGATGTCATATATTTGTTGGTTGTTATCGGGTTGCGGCTGGATATGTTTAGACCTGTTGGTTTTTGGTTGGATTGTTTCGCGACGCGCGGACATGATGCTAGTGAAGGTTCCTGAGTGACGACTGGTTGGCGTGTGTGTGCGTGTATAGTTAATGAATGCTGATGAGTAGATAACTTATGTTTATAATGGTTGGTTGGTGATTGAATGGTAACAATCACATCTCGGCGAACAAAATCCCACTTCTCGCTACAGTGAACAGGCACTTCGTGAGGCGTGAGGCAGGATAGTGAGAAGAGACATTTTGTTGCTCCTGCTCACTTACAGTGAACAGTGGCTGCTCATGATAGTGAAAAGTAGATTTTTGTTGTCTGTGTTACCCGGTACACCGGTGTAAGGCGACTAATAACAAAACATATTGCAAAACATAGGAAATTGATGTCTAAAAACAAAACACGGAAAGCGGGAAAATAACTTAATCTTTTACGGTGAAAACGAGACAGTGGAGAATGTAAAGAAAAGCAAAACAAAAAAAGAAGCAAACCAGATGTATTATAGAAAAGATGGTAGAAAATTGAGTCGCTGGGAAGAAGGCGGAAAAGAAAATGGCCGCACGTTGAGAGGGTTTTTTCGGATGTTTGTATAAAAGAAAAGGGGGAGGAAGGATGGATTATCAGGAATTCTTATGGAAAAGGCACAATCGAATGAATTATTTGCTATTCTAGCCTAGAGTGTCCGGATAGGTGTTTGTATTGGAAGAGTCTTTATGGGGATGAAACAGAATTTACCAGGTACGGCTCTGTAACTGTGATTCATTTGTTCGTATGAAGTAGTATGAATAATTTGGCACCTTCTTACAGATGGGTTCGTCTGACACACGCAAGGATAGGTTTTTAGGCAGTACGTCCGTTGACGTACACATCTGTTCCTACAATTTAAAAAAAAACACACACACACAAAACACTCTAATTCAGCTGTAGACAACTTGTTCCGGTGCCTTGCATTCTCTCGACGAATTCTTTAGATATCCGTAACTCGCGAAGAAAAACAAAGAAGGGCGAAAACGTACGAAAAATTGTATGACGGGAGAGATTGTCTTAGAAAAGAAGGCATGGGCCTTCCGGTGACTCTGTGTACGCTGCTGTGGTTCTGTTCTGTTGCGGGTTCTGGCATCCCGCCCCTTCCGCAAAATTAAAAGAGCTTCTTGTGATTCCATACTTTACTAATACAAAAAAAAAAGTATTCTCTAGGCAGGAGGAGTCAGCAACATAAAAATGCTTTATTGCGCTTCTCCTTTTTTCTAATTGATGTTTAAGATTATGGTCCATCCTTTACTATATTTTATTGTTACTAAAGCAAAGGGAAACGCGTTTACACTCCTGAGACCCCCTTAACATGCTTTTTTACTTCTGGCAAATGCACGCCAGAAAGAGGATAATAATGGGGGGGATAAGTTATAGGTTCAGGCCTTAGAATACTGTTTTCGTTTTTGTGGCACGTTAGATTTAGATTTGTTTCGCTCATTCCGTTCTTGATCACACCTAGTGTGTGCAGCAAATGGGTTGTTAGGCGTGGCGCGCTTAAGGAAGGAAGAAAGAAAAGTAATACCCCAAGTATACATGTTCTCACGATGATTATCAATATTAGTGTAATTTTAGTTTACTACTGCCCACTGTAAGCAAAAAGAAGGAAAATGGGCAAATACGCAGCAATTACTGATGACCCTTCGGGTCCCGTTTTAGCTGTTCCATTTATACATGTATATGAATGCACGCCCGACTCGTTCCTGTTTGTAATTGATGGAAATGGAAAATTTCCTCCGTTTTTTTTCTTTTCTTACGTGTATTAAACTCTCCGTTGTTAGCTAGAATGCCTCAGAATGTAAAGGAAACTGAGTGGCGCCGTTAAATAGAAACAAAAAATAAACGGAATATATTTGTACAGAAGAAGAAAGCGTACGAGATGCAAGAGTGATGTAAAGCTGGAGCAGGAAAATGTGTAATATAGTTAGACACTTTGAAGGTTTAGGAAAGAATAGACGGTATAGAAAGAAATCGTTAATTAAACATTCAAAACGTTTATGATTTATTGCAGTGATTATATATGTATAAAACACACACCCTTTCCCTCACAGACACACAGGCATTCACACCCAGACACTAATCTGGCCTGAATTATTTCGCTCAGTTTAGGAAAATGATTCTGAAATCATTTAAATTTTTTAATCAGCTTTCCACCCTTAATTTACTTCACTCCACGCGAATAAGTTATAGAAAAATTACCGAAATTTGTGCACTGCTCTGTTTAGTGTAATAGTTTCTTGTCGTTGTACCGCAACGACAATTGTACCCAAATACATTCTAAAGAGAATTAAAAAGAAAGTAAGAATAAAACAGGGGCAAATGTTGTGTGAAGCTGTGTTGAGATGTAAGGGACAAGATGACGATTGTAATTAAGGAGTAAATAAATAAAGGTTAATAAAATTGTGAATGTGTTTTTTACTTTCTTGAAAAGAGCTTAGAGCATTACGTACTTTCCGAGCTCCCTGTGCACTCTGAACTATCTGAACACTGAAGCGTCAGTTGGGACGATAGATCTTCTTGCTGGCCTGTTCAGGCAAGGTCTCCAATCCATTTCTATGAAACAAGGTCCAGGGCTGCAGTCCTCCAATTCACGGCTGCACCTCCGTTGAACAGGTTTGAATTCCACCTGATTCAACCATCGTATCTTTCCGGTGTTGAAACTACCATCAGGACAATGGCACCACCAAATAGCTCAACTAGCTCGTGTTACATTCCCATTCTCCTCACGCTCTATTAAGTATATAGTTTACAATTCGCAGCCGTGGACGGCTCAAAGACACATCCAACGGTATGCTATTCATTTCGATCGGACCATAACTGAGCGAGCTATCGCCGATTTTCCACGAGAATTCTGTTGTTTTCCGCAATAACTGGGCAGGGCGTGGAGGGATCGGTTTGGTGTGTTCAGCAAAAAGTTGCGTGGCCCCAAGACGCGTCCAACGGTATGCCGGACGCCAGGCTCGGACCACAACTGAGCAAGTTTTCAGCGATTTTCCACGAGAATTCTGTTGTTTTCCGCAATAACTGGGCAGGGGGTGGAGGGATCGGGTTGGGGTGTTCAGCAAAAAGTTGCGTGGCACCAAGACGCGTCCAACGGTATGCCGGACGCCAGGCTCGGACAACAACTGAGCAAGTTTTCAGCGATTTTCCACGAGAATTCTGTTGTTTTCCGCAATAACTGGGCAGGGGGTGGAGGGATCGGGTTGGTGTGTTCAGCAAAAAGTTGCGTGGCACCAAGACGCGTTCAACGGTATGCCGGACGCCAGGATCGGATCACAACTGAGCGAGTTTTCACCGATTTTCCACGAGAATTCTGTTGTTTTCCGCAATAACTAGGCAGGGGGTGGAGGGATCGGGTTGAGGTTTTCAGTAAAAAGTTGCGTGGCCCCAAGGCACATCCAACGGTATGCCGGACGCCAGGATCGGATCACAACTGAGCGAGTTTCAGCCGAATTTCCATGGGAATGCTGCTGGCAGAATCCCCTTCCCCTTCCGGTATTTGTAAAATCCCCCTTAGTTCACTTTAATATTCAAAAAACATGTTTTGGAAGTCTTTCTAAAAGAAATTTTAAGAAAGAAACAAAATTTAGGATGAATATCTTAAAATTGGGAAAACACTCTTAAATTGAACGGAAAAATATTTGGCATGACGGAAAGAAAATATTTTTCTGGCCACTTTTTAAATTTCCATTTGCTACCTCTTCGCCTGGTATGCTCTCCTGTTACTCCGGGGCGGATTTTGCCGCATGAAAATCCACAAAAATCTGGCACAAAAATCCGACCAGGACCGACTGGTAGTAACAGGAGAGCATGCTTTCAAGGAGGTAGCGCGGGCCGGCCAAAAAATTCCAAATTCAAATTTAAAATCCAAAATCAATTTTAAAATCCCGAGTCAAAATTAAAAGTTGAATTCCAAACTTATAATTTCCAACTCAACTTTGAGTTGGATTTCAAAAATTAAAACTGGATTTGGAATTTTTTGGCTGGACCGCGCTACCTCCTTGAAAGCATGCTCTCCTGTTACTACCAGTCGGTCCTGGTCGGATTTTTGTGCCAGATTTTTGTGGATTTTCATGCGGCAAAATCCGCCCCGGAGTAACAGGAGAGCATACCAGGCGAAGAGGTAGCAAATGGAAATTTAAAAAGTGGCCAGAAAAATATTTTCTTTCCGTCATGCCAAATATTTTTCCGCTCAATTTAAGAGCGTTTTCCCAATTTTAAAACATTCATCCTAAATTTTGTTTCTTTCTTAAAATTTCTTTTAGAAAGACTTCCAAACATGTTTTTTGAATATTAAAGTGAACTAAGGGGGATTTTCCAAATGCTGGAAGGGGAAGGGGGGGATTCTGCCAGCAACATTCCCATGGAAAATCGGCTAAAACTCGCTCAGTTGTGATCCGATCTTGGCGTCCGGCATACCGTTGGATGTACCTTGGGGTCACGCAACTTTTTGCTGAAAACCTCAACCCGATCCCTCCACCCCCTGCCCAGTTATTGCGGAAAACAACAGAATTCTCGTGGAAAATCGGTGAAAACTCGCTCAATTTTGGTCCGATCGTGGCGTGCGGCATACCGTTTGAAGCGTCTTGGTGCCACGCAACTTTTTGCTGAACACACCAACCCGATCCCTCCACCTCCCATCAAGTTATTGCGGAAAACAACAGCAATCCCGTTGAAAATCGGTAAAAAAAAAACTCGCTCAGTTGTGGTTCGATTCTGGCGTCCAGCGATCGTTTGTTGGACGTTGGATCGTTGGAAGCGTCTTGGGGCCACCCTTCCGCAAAACAAACTGGCTTATTGACCAGCAAAAAATACCTCATATTTCGGAGCGACTCTATAACCGCTCCAATGGACATATGGGAGGGAATGTGATGTGAATTTCTGCGATTATTTTCCGAACGCCACAAAGAGAAGGGGTGGGGGCGTACACGTGATTGCAATGAGGAGACATAAATATTGAATTTGCGATAACAGATTGAAAAATTTTAGCACAAGCACATGAAGAAGAGACACTACAACAATTTATTACTACGAATCGGGACCCTTTTTTGAAAACCTCCTAGGCAGATACCACCGGGCCTTCATTAGGTATTGGCACGTTTCAGACCACTTACTAATTATGGTTATCATTAGTACAATTATGATTGTTGGCAATGGTAATAGGAGCAATAGTCAAAATTGCTCATCAAAATGCTTTACATAGTTTCGATTTCTTTTTCTATTACTAGACAATTTTCACAATTCACATAATGGCGAATTTATATATCGTGCGTTTGTGTGATTTTTCCCAATTCGCCAGGACGAAGAAACGATTTGAAAACCCATGACTGCGGACAAGAAATGTTAACACATATTACACCTCTACAACCGGGCAAAGGTGCAATACTTCACGGCCATTTCGCACAAGAAAATGTATTGTAATCAAGGAGAATTTCGAACATTGCTAACTTTAGTTATTAGCAATACGAACAAGCTGTTAACGGAATAAGAAGGTTTAAGGTTTTTGGATTTCAAAGCTTGCATGCATCCCATGCATCCCGGAGTGTGCATACATCCCGGAGTTTGCGGACACAAAGGGAAGGTTCTACGAGGCCTTGACTAGTATAATGTCATGCCCATCAACAACACCGGGAAGGCTTATCAATCCGTTGGTTTAGTGCCATAATAGCTACAAATATAAACACAAAAATTCATTGTAAAAATTAATGCTCTCGCCATTGTCTTTCAGATGATTTTATTTAACGCAAATTGACGCCAAACCAACCAACAACCAGTAACCAGGCTCAACCACTAAGCAATGGATGGTCCATTCTTCGAACATGTTTTGAGATTCTCAACGATTGCGACCACCGAAATGACGGTCGAGTACTTGGCCTTGTTAATGCAAGAGCTAACCCGCTGCAAGCTAAACTTCGTCTCGGACAGGATGAAGTTGACCATGTAGGCTTGCTTTTCGTCCACCGTGGTAGCAAGCTTTTCGTAGTACGGACCGATCTGATGGTGGGAGAAAAGACAGAGAGAGCAAGAGAAAAGAGTAAGTTTAAAGGTGAAGCATGGCCATTACCATGTCCCCCATCAAACGTACCGTCGTTACACAGTTCGAACCATCCGTAAGCAGTGCGCAGGTGATGATGGCATCGCCCAGATCCTCCACATCGTACACGATCATACCGACGATCAGTGACATTAGATCCTGCAGCCTGAAGATACGCTCCGTCTCGATATCGTAACACTCGGACACGATGTAGAACGAAAGCGCATACTGCGTAAACAGTCGGGGCGAGAACTTGCTGAAGCAAAAGTTCGAGTACGGTGAGTTGGCAACCAGCGCATCGATCACGCTCACCAGCCCGCTGCAAGATTCGTCGATGAAAAACCGCTCCACCGCCGTAACGCTCGCGATCGTACCGTCCAGATCGTTGTTGTACTGCGTGAAGGCATTCTCAATTTCGATCGTGCGCGCCGTAATGCCGGCCTCGTTCAGCAGCTCCGCCAGCCGGTCCAGCGCTGGTTTCAGATCGTCCGTGTACGTGCCGATCGCTTCCAGCTTGCTCTGGACCGTTCCGATCGTTTGCAGCTGCTCATTGTACGACGGCTTAACACGTTCGTTCAGTGCGGCAACGACGCTCGTGCTGACCGTGCTCACGTCACTCTCGAACCGTTGCTCCGCATTGGTCGTATCGCCGATGACCGTTTCCGCTTCGATGCGCATATCGCCCAAAAATTGATCCGCAATGCTAAGCTTGCGTTGCGTTTCCTCCACGATGAACTGGACGAGCGGCAGATCGCTGGTCAGCCGGGACAGCGCATCCTGCAGATCGAACGTCATCTTGGACGTTACGTAGCGGCTCAGATTGTCCGGGGATATGCCGTTCGGTGGATTGCCCGGTGCATCCCGTGCCGCCGTAACGCCCGCCTTCAAACGATCCAGCGCACCGCTGATAAGCGTCAGCCGGGTCAGGATCGCCTTGAACGAATCGGTCAGCTGGTTCGTGATGAAGATGCCCTGCCTCTGGAGCGTCGTAAACTGTGCCGTAAAGCCAGTCTGCAGCAAGGTGCGCAACGCGCCGATGGCATTGTAGACCGGTGCAAAGGCACCGTTCACATCGTTCGATCGATCACCGGCCAGTGTGGTGAGTGCGCTGGTAAGCACCTTACCGGCAGCCGTTACCTTGCTGCCAATGAAAATGATCGCTGCCTTCATATCATCCAGCACCGTGTAGCCAGCCGATAGCGTTAAGCTCATGTCGTCCACGTTATCGAACGCCGTGTTAAGTGTGCCGATCTGTCGGACGATATTCGTCGTGGCGGTAATCGTTGCCTTAATTCCAAAATCTGGCGACGGGTCAGCATAGCTCGGCTGGGAAGGAGGAAGATGAGAAGAAGAAAAACATGTGAAGAAGAAGCATTCGGTGGGGGGAAATAAAGGCTTCTCACCTGCAGCAGCACACCGACTAGCAGCAGCAGTACCGGAAGTACCGATTTGGGCAGCATCGCTCAGTCAAAAAAACCTCCAAACCAAAGATCACAATCATACAGCAAAAGCCTTTTTCAATCAGCCTGCCAACACGCTCTGTGTAAGTTAGTTCACGGATATCTAGCGAACCTAGCGGGTTCTGTGCTGGCAACGCAACTGTGGGGGGGTTTCTCTGCCGATCGAACGTACCAACAAACGCCCACAAGTGTGTTTGCCAGACATTCGCCACAGACATTTGGTAAAAAAACAACACACAAACTGGGAAGCTGCCTCGAGGCGGGAGAGGCCACTAATGCTGGTGTGGGAGAGTGCATGTTGTTCCGTTAGCGCTACGACACAGGCTGATCAAATAGAGGCTGGCCAGATTTTTTGCGTTCTTCTGCTTAAGCCTGCCTGCAAAAAAAAATGGTGCTGATGAGGGCGCAACTTGTCGCAGTTTTATCGTTACTGTAATGCAACGGGATTGGACTAGTCATCATGCTTGAGGATTGAATCCTAAAGGAAAATTGAGAGGCTGATGATGCCCGTAAAAGAATGTCTCTAAAGGTCGACGAAATGGCTGAGGTTCAGAGGTCTTCAGGCTCAATTGAAGACAGAGGCTAGATTCAAGTTGTCTAGGTTTATTTCAGGACACAGCGGCCATACTAGCATGACAGAAAGACATCCATTACATGCCAGGTCTATCATCAAGGGTGATTAAGTCCGGCTCGCCCGTCTTTACACCGCAGGATGTGTGAGGACATGACTATTCAACTACGTGGTATTAGCAAGGTCTAATAAGCCATCCGATGGCTGCCGTGAATTATAGGATCGTAAAAATGGCGGCCCGGTGGTGTAGGCGACAGCGGCGCCGGTCTTCAAACGGCAGGACCGGGGTTCAAATGACCTTAATGACCTTAAAGGTCATTACGCCAAGAAGAATATACGTAAAAATCAGGCACTTCCCCGGGGTATAGTGCCCAGCTTTGAAAGGATAAGACTGGGAGGCTATGAAGATGATGATTGAAGGGTCCTGTCTTGCCTTCCTCGTAGTCCTTCGAAATTCTGAATGAGTTGCATCCAGCTTGAAGGTACCATAGAAGCACGAAAACTCTGTTCATTTCATTTAAACATTTATCACTATTGGGATTGAACAAGCATCAGTTAGCCTGCTCTTTATATTTTTTATGAAGGAATAATGTATCTCAAATTCCGAATTTTCGCCTCTATTTGTTGGAACGGAGGCTCTTCTTGGAAAAAGCACTCATAACCTTGTCAATGCGGCTGCTGCTACTGCTTGCAGCTGTTTAAATTCGTTCAGCAATGTTGGTTTTCTTGGAATTATTGTCGCTTATCGTTGGGCTCGGTATAGACCCAACAAAAAAAAAAAAAAGGCTAACCTACAAGAACTCATCCAAACATTAGTGGGTTATTTTTTATTAATATTTTACTCATCGTGATGACGATTCGCGTCGTGCTCGCTTCGGAATCGAATTACGCTTTCGGACCCTTCTCCTCGCACAGCTTGACGTCCTTTATGTAGGTTTCGGTCGACGCCACAAAGCCACACTTACCGCTGGCAACGCAAGCGGCCGCCCGGCTAGCGCTCGCCTTCGTCTGGATGGTCAGCAGCCGCAGTACATCGTCCACCTTTAGATTCAGGTTAGCCGCCAGGTCGGAATAGTACGGTGCAATCTATGCCGCAGGAAAGAAAACCAAAGTGCACGGAATAGTATCTGTAATCTCTCGCTTTCGCCAAAATATCGCCCCCACCCCCTCCCCCCAAAACCAAAAACCTACCGAAGCGATACAGTTGGAACCGTCCTCGATCCGGTTAAAGCATTCCACCAGATGTTGGGCCAAATCATCAATATCGAAGAGAATCTGCACGACCAGCCGATCGACCAGCGGGCTCAAGTTGGATAGCCGGGTCGCCTCGATCTGGTAGCACATGAGGAAGCGGTTCGAGTTGACCGAAACCAGCCCAAGCAGACGGGGCGAGTACTTGCTAAAGCAGTAGTCAGCCCACGGTCCCGATGCGATCAATACGTTCAACACCGACCGTACCGGGGCGCACAGTTTCGCGTTGTAGAACCGATCGAGATAATCGTCGAGGGCGACGACAGCCTTCAGATATTCGTTGTAGATGACATCGACCTTGCCGGGTAGGGTGAGCATGTTCGTCGTGCCGAGCAGTGTCTCGTACGCTACCAGCACCGGTTTGAGAAATTCGTTGTACGTATCCATTGCCTCGAGATCGCTCTTGATGTACGCTATGTCGGCCAGCTGCTGTCGGTAGGACGTTTGCAGCGGTGAAACGATCGCGTTCGCCTGTAGCTGCGAACTTTCCACCACCTCCTGCTTGAGCGTGTCGTAATGCATGACCGTCTCGTACACCTTCACGTCGACACTGTCCAGAAACTCGAGCAGGAATGCGTCGGCCGTGCTGAGATGGCCGAGCGTTAGCTCCACGATGAACGTCACGAGCGGCAGGTCGGATTTGAGATCCTGCAGAATGCGCAACAGCTCGTACACCACCTTCGGCGACACGTACCGACGGAGGAATGCGTCCGGTATGTTGATGTTCGTACCGTACGCCCCGATTGCATCGTTCACACCCTTCTGGATGAGATTGATCTGCGTGGTTAGACGGTTCAGCGTGGCGATGAGCTGGCGCGTTGCATCGCTCAGCATGTCGGAAATGTACGTGCCAACCAGCTGCTCGATTATGGTCGTTTGCGGAACCAGGCCCGTTTCGAGCAGTGCCCGAAGCGTACCGATCGCGTTCGTCACATCGCTGTACACCTGCGGTAGCGGTCCCGTGCTGGGTGCGAGCGTTTCCAGCGCGGTCGTAAGCGTTTTGCCCGTGGCGGCAATGTTCGCCCCGATCGTGGTCATCTGCTGGTTGAGCGATTTCAGCACGCTGTACTGCGATTTTAGTGTGATCGTCTTAAAATCGATCTGATCGAAGTCTAAGTATGCTTCCGCTGCAACCGTTTTCGTTAGCGCACTCCCGGCCACCTTTGCTGAGAGACCAAAATCTGGCCTTGGATCACCGAAGGCATCCTGGAAGAAGGATCGAAGAAAAGAAAAAAAAGTGACAAGCGCATAAGAAGGACGGCACTTCTTTGCCTTTGGGTAGAACACACTTACCTGACCGAGTAAGATCAGGATGAAGCAACAGTAAAAAAGTTTCATCGTTTATTCTGTAACAGCGCAAAAACAGCACTGAAGCGTGGTTTACGTTCGTCGCGATCGGTTTAGCACACATGTCACAGACTTTGGAGTCTCTGTCTGGAAAAGCGCCCGCGCGCACATACACAAACACACGTAGACACAGAGGGAGAGATGCACAGCTGCGCAAACATCAGCTCCTTTATGGCATGGGGATGAGAATCTATGTTTTAGCACAAGATTAAGATCGAAGTCGAAATCCATCATCAACGAATGCTTTTGCAGGCAAGTCTAGTTGAGTTTTTTGAGGCTATTTTTTTGCGTCTTTGGTGTGGTTTGTAGTCTGAACCGAAAGACACGCACGATACAGATTTTGCCTCTCAGAGGACCCCTAAACTGATGGGAAAATTGGGACCCCCTGTCACATTGAATCTTAGTACAATAAGTGTCCGATACTTGCTACCCATGTGAAGCCATGTAATTGGATTTTTAGGTGACTTTTCCTACACTTATTAGTTTATTGCTCGTTGATCATTGATCTAAAAAAGACAAAAATCATATCTTGATTGTAACGACTGCTTGACTGAGGAGCCAAAGACGTTAAATAAAAGGATTCATTTTTTTTTTACTTTAACAGAATGGCTTATGCTAGCTGTACTTGGTGGATCGGATCCGGCAACAGAACAAGGCCGTTGTCTCTGAGCTCGAAGGAAAGTCTGGCAATAAGACTCAAGGATTTGGTGGTCAACGTGTAATAAAACAGGACGACACTTTAACTATTTAAGTCAAAAGCTGACCTCCGATATCAAGCATATTAAGTTTGGCCAACAGAAGCTCTAAAATCCGGATAATATACTCGATACGGAAAAACGGATCGAATGCGCTGTTAAACGTTGTCGCTAGAAACCTGAATTTAGTATGAAAAAAACACGTTGTGGAGATCTCTTTATAAGATGCTTAAAGCAAGAACAAAAACTGACTACAAAAAAAAATATTCAAAAACACACATAATTTTTAATTAATGCTGGAAAGAAAATAATGTTATGTTT
Source organism: Anopheles maculipalpis (assembly GCF_943734695.1). Lineage (NCBI taxonomy): Eukaryota > Metazoa > Arthropoda > Insecta > Diptera > Culicidae > Anopheles > Anopheles maculipalpis. The sequence continues at coordinate 6,072,240 of NC_064872.1, forward strand.
CCTTTTCAATCTTAGATTGGCTACCTCCTCGCCTGGTATGCTCTATTGTTACCTGTGCTCCTTCCTCACTCTCATTCATTAATCTATATGTACTCAAGCACCGTCTTCGTTCTCGTCCTTCCCTCGTGGTTGCATCAAGGATATCTTCGAATTGGTGCAAATGATTATCCATTTCCCTTCTCCATTTCTCAATCTTCGGCTGGTGCTCGTCTTTGTGTATTCTTTCTATCTTCCCCCAGACGCATTCCCTTGGTCTAATTTAAAAATTTGTAATTTGTTCTAATTGTCTTATAGTCCAGAATTTGTTGGATTTGTTTCATAATAAATTTAAAATTAACGTAAAACAAATCATAAACCTTGTAGCGATAGATTTGCGTATCCTTCCCGTATGAACTTCTGGATATGATTTCGAAAATATTCGAGAATAAATCTAGTGTTCGTTGGAAGGAGGTACCCCCGCCTTTCTCTTCTTCCATTCTTCGCTCACTGCGATCGCTTGCTCGCTGTTGCTACGCTACGACGACGATGACGAAGTTCGATTTGGGCATGGTTCGGGTGTGTCACGCGCTCGGGTGTTACCCTTAAGTTCTTTTATAAAAAGAGATTTAAATTCCAAATTTTTCCAATCGACAAACGACACCGGAATATTTTTCTCATCCGAGAAAGAATATTATGTTGCTGCAAAAAGGAAATGCAAATTGTAAATAGGAAAAACATATTTTTTTCTTTTCTGATAATAATTCCAATTTTCTTTCTTTTTCGTAAATACGGCCAGGCCAGCCGTATTGCTTGATGTATGAATACCAAGTAGTGAGGTTAGTCGGTCCTCACTACGGCGGAACGTTCCGGATGGGATTAGAACTCCGGTCCTGCCGTTTGAAGACCGGCACCGATGTCGGCTATATCACTATGTCGGCATAATTCCAATTTTGAAACGATCCAATTTGTAAATGAAAATTTTCTTTCTTTCTTTATTGATAGTAATAAAAGTAAAGGACGATGAAACTTGGATTTGGATCCGCTCTTCGCACAGTTATTCTTCAAAAAAGAATTTTCCGTCATAACTGCTGCTTGCGGGAATGCTGCTGGCGGAATTTCACGACAGTTATTGGGATCCCCATAGCCCGTGGAAAGTCGGTGAAAAATCACTCATTTTTAGTTCGATCGGGGCCGTGCATCTTTATGTAAAACACCCCACCTCGATCCCTCCATCCCCCGCCTACGGGACATCACTGGCCGGCGAAGCCCTCCTGGCGGCCGCCTACTTCCATACATAGGTTAATCCGCCACTGATCTCGAGACAATTAGAAGGTCACTGGAATAGGAGAGGCGTAAGTAAAGGCCGAGTTTAAGGCCGATCAAATTCAACACTCTGTTGGTACCTTCGCATCACCTTTAGCATCTTTTTCTGTCTCGCTGGCAAAGCGTATGGAGTGCAGCTGCCTATAGCAGACATGGGGATGGTCCGATGGTAGAGGCTACAACAACATCACTCCCATACAAGACAAACAAGAGTGGAAAAACTTGGCTCTGTGCTTCCAACGATCAACTGGTGCTTACTGATCGCTCCTACACTGCTAGCATGGGGACATTGCACTACAGCGCTCTCTAGCCGTCAACTTTGAAAACTCCGGATTCAAAATACCATCTCTCGACTCAGTTCCGTTCTCAGCCACAAACAAACACCACAAAACAATCCATACCTGAAAGCTCTTAAGTTGCTAGTCTAACGGGGTCTCTAAGACATTTATTTCAATGCATCTGTTGGCACTCGTCCACCCTAACGCTCAACCGCGCCACACTGGCGAGCATCTTCTGGCGGCTGGAAGTCACACACGCACCCAACCGTTCACCACTGGCAGCGAACTCTTCCGCATAGAATTGCATCGTGCTGGTGTACATCGTGGCAAACAGTTGCACTACAGCCGTATACTTCACACCGAACTGGAAAGAAAATTCAAGCGAATGTCGACTAATGGCCACAATGAATCGGGTTTCTTCCTTACCTGGCTAACACAATCCGTACGCCCATTCAGCAGTGTCACACAAACAGCCAGATTGTCGGGCACATCCTCCACCTCGTACAGCAACACATCGACCGTATCGCGCAGCAGATCGACCATCGTTGCGAGCCGTTCGGTCTCTGCCTCGTAACATTCGGTCACCGCGTTGTGATGCAACCGGTACAAACCGAACGCCTGGGACGAGTAGAGGTTGAAGCAGTACTCGTTTTGTGATGCGAACGAGATCAATGTCAGCACCAGCTTCTTCAGCAACTCGCAGGTTTCATGGCGTACGAACTGTTGCTCCTCGCTCTCGATGGACACCGCGGCCGAAACGTAGCCGGCGAAGCGGTTCGTGAAATCGTTCAACCCATCGGACAGATAGCTAGGGCTAAGCAGTGTGAGCAAAGCCTCGAGCGGTGGCTGCAGGGTGGTGGAAAAGTCTGTCACCTGACCGAGGGCCGGCAGGATCGGGGCGAGTAATGCATTCTGTTCGGCAAGAGCGCAACCGAACGTGTGGGACGCGTACTGTGTGGTGGTTCGCCCCAAACTAGTCATCTCTCGGGCGAAGTATTCTAGCGACGCACGCAGCGCTCGATCGAATCCGTCCACCTCGCGCACAGTATCGTAAAGGAAGAGGTCCGCATCCTGCAGGTAGAGCAGTGTGGTCCGTACCAAGTACCGGACCACATCGACCTGTAGCCGCAGCTCGATCAGTGCCTTCGCGACGTCACTCTGCGTTTTGGCCGGCACGTTGTTGCGCACGATCGTGTCGGAAATGGCGGTCGCACTGCCGGCCATCGACCGTGCCTGCCGCACGTTCGCTTCCAGCGTCGCCAGTGTGGTGTGGAGATAGTTGAGCGATTTGCGCAGCTCACCGAACGCTTGGTTAAATTTCTGCGTTACCGAGGAGGCGACCACTTGTGCGATGCTTCCCATCTCGCCCGTTACTCCATCGATCGTAAGATCGTGCAGCGTTTGGATTGCCTCGTACACCGGATTGAAGGCGTCCGAGATGGAGGGCCCATTGCTGCGGGCGAGTGTTTGCAGGTGTTGCGTGAGGGACATCCCGCCCGTACGGAACTTACCGGCAATCGAAACGATGGCCACTTCTACCTGCTCCAGCATCGGTGTGCCAGACTGGAGCCGGATGTTCGTTTCGGTTAGCCTGTCGAACACGGTTCGCAGTCGACCCGATTCATTTAGGACATCCGCACGCGCCGGATTAATGTTCGCCCGTACGCCAAAATCCGGACTCGGCAGTGAGGCAGCATGCTGGAAGAAAATGCCAGTTAATCGTCACGTTGGTTGGCGTTGAGTAGTTGCTTCAAACCATTCGAACAAACTCAATGTTACCTGCACGAAATCTAAAACCAGTAGCAGTGATACCACCAGAACCAACCAACTACTACCATGAAGCACTTGCATGTTTTTGCTGTTGCTGTTGGCCTGATCGACAATCAGATTGTCTGATAGTTGGGATCGGATGTATATATATGCCCCAAAGAAAGAAAAAAATGGAGGAGGAAGGCAATGTAGTTGCAACACGCATCTCTGCACGCGGTGCAGCTATTTAAACTATTGCACTATCCAGCTACAACTAGCGAAAGATCGAACGAGAGCAAGCAAGAAAAAAGGGATTTCGAAAGAGCAAAGAAAGCATACATTCTTCCAAAAAGATGCGGTTGTTTGATTACAACACTCACAGGTAGAGAACGCAAGAGAGAGAGCAAACAAGCGGAATTGTTGTCGGCGACAGTTTCCAGACGTGTCGTTGTTGGAAAACCTTGACGATCACATTCCGTGAGCTTTAGTTTTGGTTTAGCGCCTAAAGATAGGAAATTTATTACACACTCTCAACTAGTGTGGTTTGACTAAGTATCCACGGTAGCAGTGGTGACATCTGTGTGCCAATGTGAAAATGAAAATTACATCCCAGTAGATTGGTCATCTCTTCTGAAGTCTCTGGAGTGTAGTTCATTAATTCCGATTGCGATAGAGAGCTGTTTCACGTTGTCGGTTAGTTTCTTCCATTCCGACAGTGAGTGCCCTCGACTGATCCTTCTTCTTGTTTTAGTCCCGAAAGCTAGGTTGTTAGTAGCTCGTGGTGGTGAATCGTTTTGCTTTGGATGTTGTTGGGCTCCGGTAACTCATTCCCCGCCAAGGACCTCCAAACAAGGCCTTGATCCGCCACTGCTGGATAGTACGATGAGATTTTAACCCCGAGTCCTTGCTGTCCAACAGATTTTACGATCTGCTCTATGCACACATCTCCTCATGTCAGCCGTAAAGATTCCGAGCCATTAAATTTGTAAGCAATTCTTACGTTCTTGGCGGCGTGTGGTAGAGTGGTTCAAAAGCAATTTGCACAACAACAGTGCCAATACTGTGTAGACCGATTCTGAAGACCATAAGTCAAGACCAGGCTCGGGCAAGGAGGTTTTGGTAACCGATCGCCTGAGAACTATGATAGGAGATATACTCTGTACGAGATCGCCTTCGACCATCCTCACCCCATAACAAAGGCCTTTAGAGACGACGAGTCGTGCGACGTTAATCTGCTGCTGTGTGTTTCTCTGATTTGATCTTATCCCTTAGCAGGGATCATGATTAGGTTGCCAAAGAGAAGACTTCTATGCGGTACCTACGTAATTTGAGACATACTCAGCATTGCAGGATGTCAGAACATAGCCGTATGAGCAGCCTAAGTTCCCAACTTGCTGTTGTGTTGTGTGAGCAACACTGAAGGACTAGCCGTCTAGTTTGGGGACCACCGAAAGTGCTTAATAGCATGGTGGTTTCTCTTCTAGAAGTTGACCCGATACTCAGAAGACACTGTGTGGAAGTTTGTCAGCAAAACAAAAATCTGTGTAATGTACGCGCGCGTGCATTGGACGGTGGGAACACTACACTCCATTTTCGAAGAACCCACGGCACAGCGCAACGTAAACACCAGCTGCATCTATACATCTGTACCAACAGCCGACCGGTTTGGGACGCTGTGCGCGGATTATGCGTGATGAAAATTTTTTGGACAGCAGTTAGGGTTCTTTTTCTTTTATTTTTGGCCTTACTATGCCCCCCATCCCCCCCTCCCCCCCTCTTCAGGTTCTGACAGTACACGTTGGCTTCCGAGAAGAGAAAATTAACCAAATCTGCAAAAGCAGATCATACTTAGCTCACGTTTGCAGGTCGTTTATTGGCGGGCTTGATCGTCTGTGGTTCGCCTGTTGAACCGCACTGCCCTATGCTGCATTAGGTCCGTAGATTTCGCATTTGTTGATTTCGCCAACCATCGCGTTCGTGGCAATCACGAGCAAATACTTGGACGTGGTGAAGCACGCTTTTAGACGGTTCAGTCCGGCTACCGTTTCTGCCGCGACGATGTTCTGCATCGTGGTTTGATGCCCCACCATAGCCTGATGCACTTTGTGGAAGGCCAACTCTAAGGGCTGTGGGGGGGGGGGGGGAGAGAAAAACGAAAAGCGTTAGGCGACAATTTGCTGAGAGTGTTTGGCAGTCCTCCCGACTTCCGGCTTTCACTTACAGCAACGTTGCACTGGGCCGGTGTTTTGACACAGATCGTGACCTGGGCCAGCACGTCCTCGACGCTAAACACCAGCAACTTGGCGATGGTAAGCACAACCTGCTCCAGCTTTATCAGACGCGTAATCTCCTGATCGACGCACCGGTTCGCTTCGCGTGCCTGCTCATAGAACAGTCCGAACGTACGGGGGCTGTATTTGTTGTAGCAGTAGTCAGCATAAACGCCGTTCGAGATTACCACTTTCACGAGCCGGTAGAGATGGTCGCACGCACTTTCACTGTAGAACGCGGTCAACCCATCCGAAACGAACGGCACGGATGTCTTGTACGTGATGTAAGTAGCCTGTATCGCGGCAATCGTATTGGTCAGCACGGTCGTGTACGTTTCCTTGTACTCGTTAATCTCGCTCTCGATCAATGGTATGCCGGAAGTATCTAGGCCCGACAGGTCAAGGTTGGCCTGCGCCGTCGGTCCAACAAGGACGGCGACTTCGTTCGTACCGTCAGTGTACAGCTGGATTTCGGCTTCGAGCGCTTCCTGACCCTGGCTAACCTTCAAGAGCGCATCTTCGGCAACCGTACCCGCCTCGACGATGTAGTCATCGGCCAGCTTAATGTTATCGATCGAGTTGGCCAGAATGTACGTTACCAGCGGGATGAGCGCCTTCAGCGATATAGCACTTTTGGCAACGTCCGACGTCAGCGTGGTCGACACGTACTTGCGCAGGATGGCTTTGGAGGGTGCGTTAGAACCGGCCGCAGTCACAGCCGCTTGCACTTGCGTCTTCAGTGTGCTCAACAGGCCACCGAGCTTCGTTAGCTCCGCCGTTACATCCACTAACGCGTCCTTTACCATGGTGCTGATGGAGTCGTCCAGATTTGTATCGAGCACGGTGTAATAGGCGTCGAGTCCAGTGTTTACCAGCGTGATCAAATTACCGGCGGCAACCTCGAATGAACCGAAGGCACTATTCAGCTGACCGGTACTGGTGGCTAGCAGATCGAGCGCCTGAGTCACAAAAAATCCTTTGTTGGAGAAATTGTTCGCAATACCGAGCAGCTGTGTCTTGATGGTGTCGAGCAGCGGGTAGCCGGAGGTCAGCACAATGTCTAGATTTTGGTTCACTTTTCCCACCAGTGTTCTGGTATCCCGGGCAGTTATTGCCGTATGCTGGCTACCGAACACCTGTACATTGATCCCAAAGTCGGGCCGAGGTAATGCTGTTGCTATCTGGAAAATGGGATAGAGCAAAACATTATTAGTATAGGGAGGTTCAGTGTAAAAGATGGGGCACGTTACGAACCTGGATGGTGCATAGCACCAGTAAAGCTAATTTAAACATCATCACCACTGATCCTTCTCTGCTATTTCTGCTTTGCTTAACGGGCTCGGGTTCGGTTTGCAAATGTGGTGCGGCGACGCCGTGGTCTTCGCTTATATCACCAAACCCTCATCACACGCTCTAACCGTTCCCGCGATGCCATGATGTTTGAGATAAGTTTGCCTCTGTTGCTAATGTTGAAGAGGAATAGCGCTATTTCTTCTTCTGCTACTTCCCTTTTTTGTTGGAGCAGTTTATTCTCCGTGCGCTGCGTTGCCAGCTATGTAAACAAACGTTTGGGGCGACGAGCGCAAAAATGAGGCTATCCTGAAGCGTTGTCTAGATGCAACTAAAAGGGAGTTAATGAGTTCTAGATTGATCAAGTCACTTCCGACGCCGGTTATTAATTCATCTTACCCACTCAAGCAGAGGATCGTAGTTTGGTGAGAAACAGACAACACTTCAAAGATAAGCAACTCAGAGCAATGCCAAACATCACCCAAAATTTGGATGATGAGCGGATGCTGAAGTTGAAGTTTGGAGACCGCTTGGAAGAACATGTCGTATTCCTTTTAGGGTAAAAGGACACTCTTTGGACGATCAGCCCGATCGCAAGACAAGTCCTGCGATCTTCTCCCGAGACAAAAGTAAAACTAGTACCTTGGACCATAGAAGACCAAGTCTCTTGAAAAGCGTAGTTCTTTCGATGTCGAGGCCTCTTAGATTAAAAGGGCTGATGGACAATATTGGGTTTACGACACGATTAAGCGCTCGATCGGCAGGCGACAATCATCCTTTTAATGCCACCCGACATGGAAGTCTGACTTTATATGCTCTGCTCTGTGGTACGTAAGTACAATGTCAATAGATCATCAGATCATCAAGCCTCGGTACCGATGTTAATACATCCTTGGTTGGATCTTATGTGACTGTTATGCTGGGACAGATTACAGCCTATGCCGCACATAATGATGATGCCTAATTTGGGGGACGATTCCTAAGGACAACGAAAAGTTCTCTTTCAAGGCGAAGCCATTTTTTTTTTTTTATTCATAAGGGACGGGACAGGCCATATTGCTTAAGGCGAAGCCACTTAGGAGAGACACATAAACGGCAAGACGGCAAGGCACTGAACGGAGAGGCAACCGGCATCCAGTCTGTTCGATCATGACCGCTACTATGACATTTTACTAGACTAGTCTCTCTAGGAATCAGGCTTCACTAGTCACAGTGGTGGATTGAACCACTTCGGAGGCCCTTAGTGAAAGCCCCCCTGGGCCACTCAAGTACAGTAGCGGATCAAGTGGTTTGAAAGCCCTGGGTGAAATGGAAATCGGTGGGTAGGGGTTGAACATCAGGGATATGATTCCTTGATGTGAAGCTACTACTGCGCACGAGTCACCTCTCGGGGCTCTAGGCGGTCGCCCTAGGCCGGAGCTGTATCCTACCACTGTTTTATCTACTACTATTATATAGAATCTGCTGGCTGGCGGGGGAAGAAGGGCGGAGGGGTGTGGGTGGAGATTTAAGCGGGCGTGACGAAACACACGCTTCCCTTTACGGACCATGGCCGTTTTTAAGAGTGATGGCATTGAACATGGCGTGGCAGTACGAACAATTCCTGGACCATCGGATAAGTTCAGTTGCTTAACCAAAACCGAACCTGCTCAAACAGTCCGCACGCCATCTTCGCCACGTCAGTGTCTGCTGAACGTGTGGAGGAGTGAAAGGGGTGGGTAAGGCAGACCTTTGAATGGCAAAGAAAATGGGGTGGAAATTGTTGTCGAACCCAGATAAAACTGCTGCGATCGTCTAATGTAATTGCTACATTTTATTGATCTAGAAAAACTCAAGCACGACCACATCTCGGCCCACGACGACGCATAAGATATGGTGGCTCTGTCACTCTCTGTATGTGGAATCAGGGTTTTTTTTTGTGCACGATATCATTCAACTATATTTTCCACTGATTGAACCATTTCGCTTGTGGGTGTGTGTGTGTGTGTGGGTATGCATGTGCGTCTTTGTTTTGGTGTAATAACGTTATTCGGGGGTTGCAGCCTTAATGCTTATGGCTGGGGACCAGCAGTCAGACAGGACGTGGCAGTCGAGGCTATCTCGGTAGCGGCGATCGTGGTCAACGAGAGCGAGACGTACAGGCAGGAACCGAGGCGGTTGAAGCTAGCTTTGGCTTCCGCTAGGCCAAGGTTGGCGAACGTCGTTAGGTGAGCCTCGGCCTTTCCGGCCAGGATATTGTAGTACGGAGTGAGCTGTAGGAAACAAGAGGTACATTAAAGTGTGTGCGTGAGTTTGAAGATGAGTTTCAAGTGAACACTGGCACTTACCAGCTCGAAACAGGCTCCCTTGTTTGCGTCGGGCAGGGCCAGACAGATCGACAAGTTGTCGAATACATCTTCCCCAGTGTAAGCAATCTGTTGGGCGACATTCACGGCGATAGTCTCGAGTGCCAACAGGCGGGTCACCTCCTTTTCGAAGCACACGTCGAACGCATCGAGGGTGAGCGCAACCTGGGCGAACACTCGTGGCGAGTGCTTGCTGAAGCAGAAGTCCGAGTAGCCTGCATTGGCGATCTGTACCAGCGACACGGCTTTGATCGGACTGCACAGTGCATCACCGAGCGGTGTTTCCAAATTGGAGATTATATTCGGTACTTCGTTGCGGTACGTAGACAACCCACCCAAGAGTTGGTTGATTTTAGTTGTTGGCGAGCTGTAGAAAGCAGTGTTCAGAGCACTGATCGCCGGCAGGAGTGATTGCGTGTACTTCGTGACGGCATTCAGGTTACTACTGAGGGTAGAAATACGGTCAAAGATTTTGACACCCAAAGTCGTCGTAAACTTCGAATAAATGTTGATGCCCTCCGTTTCCAGGTTCAACTTGAAGCCCGAGATCGACAGAGCGTACGCGGCTACACCGCGCACAATTTCTTCCTTCATATCAACGACGAACGTGTCCACCATCTTCAGGTTGTCGAGCGAGCTGTCGATGACGAACCCGATCAGCGGCATGTTGGCGCGCAGCTGACGGACCTGCGTGATCACATTGTTGACCGATTTGGCTGGAATCTTGGCACGGATGATCGCGTTCGATACGGTGGACGAGCTGCCTGCAGCGTTCTTCGCATTCTGCACGTCCGTCTTGAGCGTGTTCAGTGCGGCCTTGAGTGCGGTCAGCGTCGTTCCGGCCGCCTTGAACGCATCGGCGAATTGTTTGCCTATGTAATCGCCAGTGTCGGTTGCGATCGCGGCCAATTTACCGCCGAAGTTACCGGACAGCACGGCACTGAACGCGTCGAGTTTAGAAATCGTAAAGTCAAACGCGTTTGCAACCCCACCGCTGTTGTCGGCGGCGAGACTGTCCAGCGCTCTGGCGAAGTTGCCGCCGTCGATGACGATTAAATCTCCGATATATTCCAGATTGTCGGCGATAGTTTTCAGCAGTTGGTAACCGGATGTGAGTGTGACGGTACCGCTACCCACCTTAGTGATGGCTGCATCCAATTCAAGGCCCGCGGTCTTGAACTGTGCCGTGCCCGACACTGCTCCATTGATGCCGAAGTCTGGCCGCGGCAACGCCAGAATACTCTGCGAAAAAAAAAAAAAGAAAAACGTGAAAGAGAGTGAAAGTCAACGACGGATAGGCACGAAAGAAGTGCTACGTTCCTACAATCCTACCTGGACGGCGCAGAGAATCGTTAAAGTGAAGCAGAACGCCTTCATGGTTGCAGAATGGCTGCTACTTTTGGTCGGTCTCACCCATCGCCTGCTCCATTTATAGTCCGCAACCGGTAGATCCTGTGTGGGTGCTGGCCGAATATGTGTCTGTGTGTGTGTCTGTTAGTGTACCTCGAAATAACCCAACGCATATGACAGATATCCCGAATATCTGGCACCTGAGCAAACAGACCACCACACCTCAGCCTCCCATGAACGCTATCGGTGTGCAGATTTATTCTCTGTTTTGGGGGCTTTGGGTGGCAGCAATGCTGTTTCTTTTTGTTTGTTCTTTTTTGAGACATACACACACATATTTGGCGAATAGGTTTGGTAACAGTTTCTTAGAAAAGTGTTAAAGTATGCCTTGGTAGGTAGCAGAGACCAAAATTTTAATTGCAACTAGCTAGAGCGTCGGTTATCTGCTGGGTGAGATCCGATGGGAAGTTGTTTGAAACGCATCTTTGTAGCGGGCATTTGGGTGCAGGAACGTCCATCGCAAATCCCCTTGTGGCCTTCTTTAAGCAGAGTTCCTTGGGACACTCCTATAACATCCGGACCTCAAATTATGAGAGGCAAGAACTTACCGGCAGCATGGAAACTGTACGTGGAAGGCAAACACCGTGCAGTGCGTTGTTTATACACTGTTTATATATCTTGCGAATGTTACCGAACAACCGAAGCCTTAGCGACAAAACTCTGTCCAAAAGGTAAGGTAAGCATGCAAAGAAGCAATTGTTAGTGTATCTATTGATACTAAGTTATATGCTATTCTTGCGTCCGTGTATAAGCTTGAGTTGTGGGCACCTTTTTTTTTTATTTCGTCTTGACCTAATGACTTCCGTGGTAGTGAAGCCAGTCAGTTAGTGCTCTTCACTAAGCGGAAGGATCGGTGCAGGATCCAGAATCGTTCTTGTATGAATGATACATCAAGCTATAATAAAATCTATAATAGATTTGGGAATACATAGCTTCTACAGCTATAGATCTAAATGTAATCCTCTACAAAAGTAAAGTTATCATAATGCCTTTCAGGTCACTTCTTTAAAATTTTCATGTACGAAAGGTCAGTTTCACATCAAATTTCATGCTGTTGTCGGTTAGGACACTGAAACCCAACGTCTTCCACATATGCAGTGCAAAATCAACAGCAACATCGTTTGCATTGAAAACTCCAGACAGTGCAGAGACTGTTTCGCCTTCCACCGCAATAATGTAGCTCTAGCTAGGCAAGTCAGCAACGCTTTCGGCCACACTTGTGCAAATTTGATCCAAAAAAAATGTGGTACAGCTTGATTAGGGTTTCGCGAGTCTGGCGCGGATTTGTTGGATTGAGTGTACAACCTTCTGCTCAACCCATTCGAAGAACCACAATATCGTCAACCGTGTGCTGTACCAATTGCGTTAGTTGCGTTCGGGAGGTGAACGTGGCAATTTCGATTTTTGCGGAGTGGTACGAAACCACTCAGCTGAGATTCCACACAATCCGATTGCCGATGGGCCGATTTATGCTGTGGAAGTGGTTACAAAAAAAAATGCTCAAGCATGGTTATGGTACTAGCTGTAGGTTGAACGTTCATCTAGCATCAAAAACAATGTGTTGATGATACCACACATACTTTGCACATACCTACATGGACTGCCAGCAATTGGATACTTGTATTGCATGTTGGGACTTGTTGGTTGTCAATGTTCCAAAGATGGCAGTCCTTCGGAACTCACTCTCTCTCTCTCTCTCTCGGTTTTTTGTAGAATAACTCGGCAGGGAATGGAGGAATCGGAGAGAGGTGCTGGATAACAAGATGTGCGGTCTAAAGACGCATCAGAACGCCCCGATCGGACTAAAAATGTGCAAGTTATCGCTGGAATGCCACTGGTAAAATTTTCCAGGAGTTTCTGGGACCACATAAGCCCGTGGAAAATCGGCGATAACTCGCTCAGTTTTGGGGCGATCGGAACATTCTGCATGTCGATGGATGCGTCTTTAAGTTGCGTATCTTTTTGTGCACTACTCCGTATCGATTCATCCACCACCGACCAAGTTATTCCACGAAAAAGGATTTTTTCTCCCAAAAATCGGCGATAACTCGCCCATTTTTGGTCCGATCAATATTTTTGGTCCGATACCGTTGGATGCGTCTTTGGGCCGACATCTTTTTGTGGAACTCTCCATCCCGATCATTCTGCCTCAATTTTCATTCCTGCTTTCTAGATCAATGATTAATAATCAATAAACTAATAACTAGAAGTAGAAGAAGAAAATGATCAATGATCAGTTATCAATAAACTAATTATTAAAAAAAATTGCTAAAAATCCAATAACATGACTTCACATGGGCATCAAAATCGGACACTTACCGAACTTAGATTCAATGTGGTACCGGCCCGGCGGGGCCAACTTTGCTTATGGCCTCCGAATGCACATAAATCCGCCACTGCTGCATTGTGCGTTCAAAAATTATCGCAAACTAAAAACGTACATATATTACGACATCCCCAGCTCCCCAAACACACAAACACACTTATGCACGGCGAATAGTCAGTCCGCCCCGAATTATGAAACGAAGCTATCACGCTCACGACGCTCGCCCCATGCTGATTATCGCTTCATTCTACTTTCTTTTTTTGATTGTGTCCAGCAAAAAGCATTTAAAACACTAACCATGCCCACGGGGCACGAAGGTGGTTTTGCTTTATTTCTGGATTTTGTTGGAATGCTGCTGCATGACCTCCGAGAAGTCTATTTTTGCGACGTAACCTTCGCCCGGTGTTTCGGCAACATGCAACCACCACCGGCGGGCGATAAAGAAAGGGCGGCCCCAATAGGAACAAAACGCACCCGTTATTGCCGCTAGAACAACCCGATAGAACAACAACGCAATAACCTGAGTAGGGAGCAGTGTGCCAACATTGCTTCAAATTTTTGGCGCCATACATCAAACCATCGCAACCCTTTCTCTCGTTGTCTATTCCGGTTCGTTCAAGTTCAAAGTCGCCGAGGGTTTTCTGTTTCTTTCTTGGAATTCCGATCGGGAGAGCGCGGATTCGAGCGTCACCAGCTGTTCGGATGTTCCCGCGAGGTAGCTTCCAAACCTTACCGGCCCCGGCCCGCACACACATGCACACACAGCTGCCAGATCTGATAACCCTCCGATCCCCGGTCGGATGACCCGTACGGGGGAATCGCTTATCGCTCTCGATTCGGTCGGTCGGAGGGTATTTAAGAGCACTCCGGAGCTGCCCAACGTTTTAGAAGCCCAGTGCCGCCGGCAGTGTAGAATACTAAGTGATAAGAGTATACGGAGCCTTCAGTGCTGGTGTGTGTGTTGAGTGATACAGGTACAAGATGAGCAACAATCGTAACAGTCGGATCGTTTCCGCAACGGAACAGATGCAGAACAACACCCCGTTTAAGCTGTGGGGTGGCCGCTACTCCAAAGCTACAGACCATGTCCTGTCGAAGGTGAACAACTCACTCACGGTAGACAAGCGGCTGTACTCGGAGGACATCGATGGAAGTATTGCGTACGCCAAAAGTCTCGCCGATGCTGGACTGCTGACGCAGAGCGAGTTTAAGGTGATCGTGTACGGGTTGGACGCGATACGGGACGAGTGGAGCAAGGGTACGATCAAGCTGCTGCCCCGCGATGAAGACGTCCACACGGTGAACGAGCGTCGATTGTTTGAGATTATTGGACCACAGATTGCCGGAAAGCTGCATACGGGCCGGAGCCGTAATGAGCAGGTCGTGGTAGATATGAAGCTGTGGATGCGGAACGCTATTGCCGATCTGCAGCGGCTGCTGCTGGAGTTGGTACGCTCGATCAATGATGTGGCTGACCGGCATATTGATGTGCTGATGCCGGGCTACACTCACATGCAACGGGCCCAACCGGTCCGATTTAGCCACTGGTTGCTGAGCTACGCGTTCTACTTCAAGGAAGACTTCGACCGGTTTGAAGAGTTTGGACGGCGTATGAATGTGTTACCGTTGGGTAGTGGTGCGTTGGCCGGCAATCCGTTCAACATTAACCGCCACAAGTTGGCGGCGGACCTCGGATTTGATGGTGTATCACACAACAGCATGAACGTGGTGAGCGATCGCGATTTCGTGGTAGAGTTTAACTTTCTGTGCACGCTGGTGGCGGTCCACATGAGCCGGCTGGCGGAAGATCTGATCCTGTACTCGACCAAGGAGTACAACTTTATCGAGCTGTCGGAGGAGTACACGACCGGCAGCAGCTTGATGCCGCAAAAACGCAACCCGGACAGTTTGGAGCTGATCCGTGGTATTACGGGTCCGGTCTTTGGGCAGCACTGTGCCATCCTGATGACGCTCAAGGGTCTGCCGTCGACGTACAACAAGGATCTGCAGTGTGACAAGAGTGGCATGTTCGGGGTGTACGATCAGATGCAGATGTGTTTGGTGCTGATCGGTGGCATCATCCAAACGATGCGTGTGGATGAGGATCGCTGTCTTAGCTCGCTTGGGTACGAGATGCTCGCGACGGATATGGTAAGAGGGCTATTTATTCCATTCGTGTCTTGCTCTGCTTTATACATTGTGTGACTTTCGGGTTTTTTTTTTTTGTAGGCTTACTATCTCGTGCGCCGTGGCATCCCATTCCGGGAGGCACATCACATATCGGGTGAGGTGGTCGCGCACTCGGAGAAGGTAAAGATCCCGATCAACAAGCTAACGCTGGAAGATTTGCAGGAGATTAGTCCACACTTTGACGAGACGATCAGCCGCATCTGGAACTACGAAAATAGTGTGGAGCAGTATACGGTCGTTGGTGGTACGTCGCGTCTCTCGGTGCAGGAACAGATCCGCGTACTGCGAGCATTCGTCGATGGGCATGCGCTGTAAGGTGTGTGCGTGGATTGCGTGTGTGTTTAGGTGACGTGCGTCACATACTTAGATAGATTGTATACCAAAAGCCGACGAGCAAGTCGCGTCACACAGATGTTTGCTACCTTTGTTACTTGTGTGCCGTTTATTCATACACCACTGTAGGCCCTGCGTGCCGTAGTAGGCGGATATAGTGGAATAGTTCGATCATATACATATTTCTATATGTATGTTTGTGTAGATATATATAGATATACGTTTACCGCAAGTAGGCTAACTTTATTACATTTGTGATCACAGGATTGTGCCCCCTATGTCGGTGCGATCCTAGCAATGATGATTCGCCTAACTCTCTTTATATTTCTTCGTTTTTAAGGAATAATGAACGATAACGGGGATGTGTTAATAGTTAGTGTACCCCTCACAGAAAAAAGGAAAAATAAATCTTTTCGTTTTTTTTTATAAATGTTAATAGTTAATGTCACACTCATGTTCGGCAACGTACCTGATGTACTTCGTTTAGTTTAATTTCGTTTGTCTTCCTTCTTCCTTCAAATTCAACAACAAGAGTGCCTCTGCGTGCCTGTTTGCGTGCCTGCTCTGCGGTGTTGTGCCCTGTTGGCCCCTCCAGAGCACTGTTAATCTTTTGCTTGAAATATTTCACATCTCACAAAAGTGGTGTCAATTCTCTTTCTCTCTGTTGCCACCAGCGTCCATTTTCAGCTTTCCCTAATCTTGGCTCTGGATGACTTTTTTTTGTATTGTTTTTATTTCGGAAGCGTCCTAATCGTCTACCACTACCAAGGGAAACAAAAGAACTCAACTTGTTATCAACGTCAGACACAACGTTCCCCGCCCAAGGGGGTCAGTCGATTATGGAAATTCGTGGCTAATAATCTAGACTCCTGGCGGGGTTCCTGTGCTGTCGAGACGTGCCTTATTTTTGGCCCAACTGTATCTTGGCGGCAATCTCGTGTTATTTTTTTTTTTGTTTGCGTTGGTCCAAATTTTGAGAAGCGGAAAAAACACCGTCCTCTTTCCGTTGTCTCTGTGGGCAGCCACCAGCATTATTATCGGTGATGTTTTTTGGAGGACCTGCGAATGCGAAAAAAAGAAAAAGGAAATTGCTATAAGAATCTTGAAGAGCAATTATCGCAACTTGTTGTGCTTGTGTTTTGTGGGCAAGCGATAATTCTTGCCATATTTATTATTATCTTATTATCATTATGTGAGATGTCAACAATAGTAGCAAACGACAGTAAAAAAAGCATCTTCAAAGAGGTGTTATGGAGGAGTAGTTTTGTTAGCAGATCATGTAGCAATGATAATCTATTTGCTGCCGTACCGTAGTAACTGCTTCGTACCGGTTTGCGGAGGTTTTCTTGAACAAGTCATTATCGTTTAGAATCTTGATTTGCGCACATCCTTCTTACGACCAGTTACGACCAGTTTCCGGACAATTAATACTTCGTGCGCAATCGATTGTAATCGAGGAATGATCTTTAAACTCACATACTGGGAAGACAAAACCTGACAAGATCTAATCCTCGTCATAATCATAAGCTGCAATGTTGGCAGCATCTGGCTAAATGGTCGAGTGAAAGTCGTTTTAGTGCGCGACTCCAACGAGCTAGCGATAACAGGCGGCTTTGGTAGATTTTATTGATTACAGAGGGTTAATGACGAGGAAAAAATGATTTGCTCAATGAAGGAAGCATCAGTTGACTCCTGCATGTCCTCATTGTTGTTCAAGCCTCCTCAATTGTCCGTCTAAATATATCAAATTTACCTAACTGATAACTGTAACTCGTCGTCCATAACTCAGCTTTAAAACTGCTGGATATTAAAAAATAATAAAGACTGTCTGTAAGATCTTCTCAGGAGCCGATACTTCCTTGGAAATTAAAAAAACACTCCTAGCCAACTTATAAACCGACAAGTTCTTGTTGTGAAGACTGGTAAGTTTGTCTCTTTGCATATCCAAGTCTGGATGGGATGCATGGATTGATTCTAACACTGTTCTGATATTTCTAACACAATATTCTGAAGGAACGTAGACAATCCAAGCTACTGAGCTGAACATTGGAGAGGCTGTACCATATGTCTTGAGGTCCTTCACATCATTCGTACAACATTTTCTAAAGCTTTTTTTTGTCACAGAATTTCAGCAACATTGGGATAGAGTACATGGTTATTTTTTGTGCAAACCCTCCAAGCGTTAAGTAAAGAGCACCTAATGGGAAATAGTTATTAAACTGGAGCCTCATCTAAGACATCTGCGGATGATCAATCTTTTGATCCAGAGCATCAGCAATTTCTGATCCTTTAAGATCTTACGAGGCCTGAATCGTCTATAAACAACTATACATCATCTTTATGTCCAATTTAATCACTGATAACAAAAAAAGACGATGCACTGGACCGTCATATTCAATTGTAAATAAAATAAAACAAAAAAAGACGCATAGACATAGGAATTCTAACTTTCTCTCAAGCACTTTGACTGTTCCTATGGCTAACGAACTCTCTTATAAGACATGCTTGAGTCGCTCCTATTACACAACATTATGTCACTACAGCAAATAGGATATCGTGACCTAGTTTTGTTGGTACTTTCTTCCTTTCAAGTTTCATCGATATCAGTCTATTAGGACATACCGAGGAAACCGAGAGCACCAAATGGTTCCTCAGCGAGATCACAAACAAAGGTTTCTCAAATTCGAATCCAAAACAAATGCACCACCTCACTGCTGGTCCTTTGGACACGTGAAGCCGCGCACACACGACGCAAAACACCAACTGTGGTGTCAACTGCCGCACAAGGTCAAGTGCACCTAGGATCACCCGTAACGTGACCATGCCCTTCGATAGCATGAACCCCGCATACCATAAACAAATGATGATTGGCGTGAATTATCATCTCGTTCGAGCGCGTTATCCGAAACTGCCTGCTATTGCTGCGTATTGTTTAAATCGTCAACACTGGTGCGGTGCGGGAGCAAATCGTTCGTGGCCGACTGACCGGACGAGTCCGCTGCTGCTGGACGACTTTTCTTTTCATCCACAGTTTCACCAAAGTTTGGGTAAGTTTTTGGGAGGACGACTAGCCGGCAGGAGAGGTGTTTTGCGGGGGGGGAGGAATCAATATCCTGATGACGCAATGGACGTGATGAATTGCGTCGATTTGATTAATTTAATTGCAACGTCTAAGGTACGTGTGTGTTTGTGGTTAGGTCTGGCCACCAAACAAGACAGTGACCACCAGTATTCATCAAGGGAAGCCAAATAACTGGCCCTATGAAAAACGTACAGCGCATGTCGAGAGGGGGAAAAAATCGGTGCATCCAAACGGGCCTTCCCAAGGGACCAAGACCAGGTAATATGTTAGTCCCGGTAGGATTGTCCATCGAGCAGCACACACACACAAACACCTAGACTATTAGTATCTTCCATTTCCGGGAGTATAAAAACGATTCACCTAGCGATACGATACCAGTCAGTGACAGTCGGCTGTATCGGTAGAGACCATCCGGTTGTGTCCGTTTTGTTTGCACAACAAATCCTAACGCCATGGATGTTACGGTGGAAGATTTTTGCGAAGAAACCAACTTTCCCGAATCACCCTGCCCGAGCCCATTCGATCCGGCCAAACTGCTTAACATTAGCTTTCTTCAGATTAATGGCCGCTTCACACCACATTCGGGCCCGTCCTCTGTGTGTTCGACGCGAAGCTGTAGCCTTGCAGCTACCCCTGTACCACCAGATGCGGCGGATCCGGACCAGGAGGGCGAAGGTGATGGTGCTGGAAGGGAGACGGGGGCGGGGGCCGAGAAGGTTCGCAAGTGGTCCCTGCCGCATTTGCCTACCGAAGCGTCCAAGTTTGAGATAAGTGGCCGTGCGACACCCGTCTTCACGTGGAATCCGATGCCAACGTCCAGCAATGTGATCTATGCGCTGAATGACAAGAATCAGCAGATCGTGTTCTCGCAGGTACCCACCTTCGATAGCTTTGTTTCTGTGTGTGTTTTTTTCTAGTGTGTTCCGGGGAAAGAATATGTTCATACAAAGTAGGTGTTCCTGATTTCTAATGTCTCCAATCGTTTTTCTTGTTGTTGACACCCCCCCCCCCCCCCCCCCCCTCAGCTCGAACAAGAGACGGCAACCGAAACGAGCATCTCGGAAGTGTCCAGTGCGGTCGACTCGGAAGCAGAGCTGGAAGAGGACGAACCTCAACAGGATCGTACAAAGGCATCGAAAGAAGACGCAAAGCAGCAACAGTCAGACATGTACCCGAACTGCGATGTGAATGTGTGGTTGCGATCGTGCGAGCAAGAGATCGTAGAACCGATCGAGGGTAAGGTGCAGGGTACGGTACCGGAATGGTTGAACGGGAGTCTGTTGCGAAATGGGCCCGGCAGCTTGAAGGTGGGAGACATGATGTTCAACCATCTGTTCGATAGTTCGGCACTGCTCCACCGGTAGGATAAAGTTGGGAGATGTAAAAGCAACCACCGTACTAATGTGTTCCCCTGCTTCAGGTTTAACATCGAAAGTGGAAAAATTACGTACCAGTGCCGATTCTTGAAGTCAGATGCGTACAAGAAGAATACTGCTGCGAGGCGTATCGTGGTGACCGAGTTTGGTACCAGTGCCGTACCCGACCCGTGCCAAACAATCTTCCAAAAGTATGCTTCCTGCTAATCTGCTCTATCGAAGCCATTGACTCTATAATTACTCTTTTCCCAGAATTGCAGCCGTTTTCAACAAACCCGGCGTCAACAATTCGGACAATGCAATGATCTCGATCTATCCGTTCGGTGATGAGTTTTTCGCCTTCACCGAAAGCCCTATCATCCATCGGATCGATCCGGAAACGCTCGACACCGAGGCGAAGCTGAACGTGTCCGACTACGTAGGCATCGTTAACCACACGTCCCATCCGCACGTCATGTCCGATGGTACGGTGTACAATCTGGGCTGTTCCATCACCAAAACGGGACCGGCCTATACGATCATCTGTTTCCCGCAAGGTCCGGGTATGTTTGAGAATGCGCGCATTGTCGCATCGGTGCCGGCACGCTGGAAGTTTCATCCGGGGTATATGCACACGTTCGGCATAACGGAGAACTTTTTCGTAATTGTCGAGCAACCGCTCAGCGTTTCCGTACCGACGATGGTGGTGAGTCAGATTCGTAACCGTCCAATGGCGGCCGCCCTCAAGTGGTTCGAAAGTCAGCAGACGTACATCTATCTGTTGGATCGTGATACGGGCGAACTGCGTCACACGTACCACACGGAACCGTTCTTCTATCTGCACATCATCAATCAGTACGAGCGCGAGGGTCACGTTGTGCTAGACATCTGCTGCTACAAAGATCCGGCCATGCTAAACTGCATGTACGTCGACACGATGCGCAACATGCAGAACAATCCGGACTATGCGAAGATGTTCCGTGGACGACCGTTACGATTTGTGCTACCACTGAAATACGGCACCAAACAGTCGAAGATCCAAAAAGGTTCGTCAACCGATCCAGCCTCATCGTGGGCGGATATGTGGCAAAATCTTAGTTCGTTCACCACCGGTGACAACCTCCACACAAAGGATACCGGTTTGGTGCTCCAGAATTTGGTCCAGATCGAAGATTCGAAGGCAACGGCGTACGTTATGCCGAATCGTACCATCTTCTGCAAACCCGAACTGTTGTGTGATTTGGGCTGTGAAACACCGCGCATCTACTACGAACGTCATCTGGGCCGTCCGTATCGGTACTTTTACGCAATCAGTTCCGATGTGGATGCGAGCAATCCGGGCACACTGATCAAGGTGGATGTGGTGACGAAGGGCAAGCTGACGTGGTGCGAGGAAAATGTCTACCCGAGCGAACCTATCTTTGTGCCAGCACCGGATCCTGCGTCCGAAGACGATGGCGTAGTGCTGGCCGCAATGGTGTGGGGCCGTGAGGAACAGAATCGGGCAGGATTGTTGGTGCTGGATGCGAAGACCTTTACCGAGCTGGGACGGTGTGAGTTTGTGACGCCCGGACCGGTACCAAAATGTCTGCACGGTTGGTTCCAGCCGACGGGCAAGTAGGTGTAGAGAAAGTATTATTGCAACACGACCAAAGTATGCATGTACAGAGCTAAAGAAATGAACGAGACCTAACAAATACTACTGCTACAAGCGGGAGAGCTCGCGAAATGTTTACACAAATTACAGGACCAAAATTCGACAACAACAACGTTTCCACAGCTAGTAAGACTTCGAATTATGAAGGAAGACAAAAGCATTAGCGCAAAGACTTGCTGAGGCTACCAATGCTAAAAAAGATGCAAAAGATCCCCTGCAAGTTACATTTTATACCAAAAAACGAATAATTCCTATAAGTCAAGAAAAAGGATATAAATCTAATCAAATTTCTTATCGTGATTGTAGATGGAAGTAGTAAAGGAAGAACGGCCTCCAACATGGAGTGCAAAAGCGCTGTGCTACCTGTTAATACTGTTATTGAACTGTTATCACATGTTACAACCACATAAATAAATATAATCAAGTCGATGTTTTGAAATAATAAAATCAGATTCACTCTTTCGCTTAATATGTAACACTGGGCCGGGAGCGCCCGACCCACGGAGGCAGAAGCGTACGCAACAAAATTATAGGTCACGTTCGTACCGCTTCCTAGTTCGACGTCCGCCCGAGCTCAAACATTAGACGCATGACAATGCACCGCAAATGCGGATGATAAGGAGCGGTACTAGGCGGCGATAGCGTCCTTCTAGAAGTAACGCGTCCTCTGGTAATACTGGGGCTATACCTCTCCCAAGTCAAGTTAATGCGTCGGATGACCGCGAAACCTTTGGAATGGTTCTCGATCACTGCAACAGCACGTGTGTAAGCGCTGCTCTTGTCGATCCTTGTCCATGTACAACCTTCCTCCTCGAGTGCGTGTGTACGACCGACGATAAGTGGTTCCGTTCCGCACAATTGACCACGACTGCGAGAGTACGACTCATACAGTTCCACAATTAGTGCGAAAGCTTGCATACGTTCCATCGTTGCGAGCGGTGAAGGTGTTGAGTTGTAAGACAGGTCCCTTTATCGATGGCTGATAACACTCCGTTTGTAGCTATTTCACGCAGATTCACTTTCTCAGAAGTCAACCGTGGCAGCCCTGGTTGTAATGCGCCATCATCTACCAACATGACATGACAGTAGCAAGTGGTTCCCCCTGCCTGATAAGTTCTAGCGGTGGGATATGTTACTATCAATTGACCATCTGCGATCAGTTGATCACGGATGTACCTCTCGCTATTGCGGGTGTTAAAATTACAAACTCGTGTGTTCCTGTTTGCGCAATAGGCGCGCGCTGAGCTACCAACACACGTCAGATGAGGGGGAGCAAATCATGATGACGCTACGAATAGCTAAGTATAAATACGCGATCCACAAGCGACTGATTAAACCTGTTTTTGTGGCCGAAGTTCACGCTCTATTAGTTCTTGGGGTGTGTTACTTAATTGCTTCTTTGAATGCTTGTACGATGGGACGTACTCCCATGAGATTGCGAACCGATGCCCGTTGCTGTTTGAAATCTTGGGGCATCAACTACACGAAGGAAGATGAAGGCTTGAATGCTACAACTGCAGAGGAATTGTTGTGTCCGATAATATTACTGAAAACTATTGGGGATAATTGGAAACTGGAAAAGAGCATTCCGAATCGGACAATCAGTTATGGATTGAATTCTTCTTCTTCTTGCCTTAACGACTCCGGCAATCTAATGGCTTACTAGACTTGCTGATACTGCACCACGCAGATTCCTCAAGTGATTGGGGTGAAGCCTCCCGGTGGCTCTCGAGCTCACAACTCTATGCGACCAAATATTAGACTTAGTAACGTTCAAGAGCACAGATGCTCAAAGGGAGGAGCCCATAACGTCTTTTTAAGCTGTTACCCGTGGAGTTACAGCTCCAGACACAGAGTAATGCGGCCATCCTACCCGAAAAGGCTGAGATATCGGATTGGCAGGCAACACACCACACGACCGTGACCGTGGTTCCGAGGGCTTATGAAGCAACCATGTGATGAGTATGCTATGTGAGAGCAAGTAAGTAAGATTTTCCACCAAATTACGATCCAAAGTTAGCCGGGTTTAGCCGAGTCATAGTGTCAGTACAACTGCTGGAGTATGTTAATGCCCACAACCCGTAGGAACGAAACAGGATATTATAATGACAAAATTTGCAAATTCACCTATCGCAGCGTATTTTGACCCTCGATGTTATGCACACATATACACATATAGAGAGACACACATACACACACGCAGCGGGCAAAATGAAAGAAGCTAGGCAGGCTCGCACGAGCACGACCAACCAACTAATATGTGTGCATGTGTACCACGCAAAAGCTCCTAGATAGGCGGCAGCAATTTGAGGTGGCAGGCACAATATGCATATTCTTTAGGAACAAATGCATTGTTCAAGCCGGCGACGGTGCCGTTTGCGGACCGGTTCCCGCGAATGGCGCGATATCCGCGACGAATGCCGTCGCACAACCACCTTGGCCACCTTCGTTGGGTGTTGCTGGTGTTGCTGGCGTCGCTTGCGCCGTGGTGGCGGTACCATCATGAACGATTGCAATACGTACGTTGTGGTGGTGGTGGCGGTGGCCAGCTGAGGGTGAGACTGCTTCAAGCTGCGGGATGATGGGCAGGAAGCGGCATGGAGCGGATGATGATGTAGGTTGGTAGCCACCTGGCTGTGTCCATTGGAGGTAGCACTGTGTCCTGTGAGGGAGAGAGTAAAACAATGATGATACACACGTAAACCAAATAGTCCGGTAGGTAACCATACCCTGTCTGGAACTGGTGGTTCGAACAGATCCGCTCGAACGCTCGCTACGATGAGACCGCGAAGAAGATGCCAGAGTGCGTTGCTCCGTCCTAGTGCTATGACCATTGCTGATAGAGCTCATCCGTTCGGTTTGCTGCTGTTCCTTCGAATCCTTCGAGGTGTATCGTGTTCTGCGGGGTCTGCGCGGTGGTTCCACGACGCTACTATTAGGAAGATCCTCCGATGAGCTGGCATTCGACTGCAGCTTCTCTTTGCTGGCCATTCTCACAAGACGACGCGTTTCGGTTGCCATAGGAGCACGGCTACGCCGGCTTGATCCCGATCGACTTGATATGCTGTCACCGGCAATTGCCGAACCGCTCGATGGGCCTCTCAGTGAGATACTGCGCGTGAAGTTTCCTTCCGCCCGCTGGCCAATGCTTTCATTCGATGAAGCGGATGACACTGTAAAGCAAAACAAAACTATCATTTTCGTGATCAGTTCTAGGAGAAGTTCTAATACTAACATCTTGATTGACGTTGGTGATGACGTTTGAGACTATCGTCAATGTTCTTGGACACCTGTACGCCACGCGATTTCATGATCTTATTCGTAGTCGAACACTCACGGATGGTTCCGAGTGTGCAGCCGCCGTTCGAAAGTCGCCGTCGGTGTCCTTCACCGTCGTTCAGCTCGTTCAGAATACTCTCCATGCTCTCTCCGTTTGACATGTTGTTGACAACCTGCAGTAGTAGTGTAGTAAACAAAAAAACGTCAATTAACAATTCCGCACTAAACGCCTGTGTCACAGCTCCATCGTTTCGATTTTCTCGCTTGGTCCGGTCCTCTCAACATTTTATATGGGATTTGACAACTGAAAATACCTTCCGATATCGGAAGTTCCCAGACAGTAGTATACGAAAAATGGGAAGGATTTAGCTGTGCCACATGCATAATGGTCCAGAATGAACTGTCCCTACTAACATTCATTATTTCATCCGCTGCACGTGTTAGCTCCTCCAGTATACGCTCATCACGCTCCAAATCCTTCTTCCGGTCGTATGCAGCATGCGATGTGTTTTTCTCACTCTCCAGCACAGCCTCAGCTACGGCAGGTGAAGCACCCAGCGAACGCTGTGCTGCCTTCGGTTTGACAAAGTTTGACAAATTTTCATAATGTGGACTTCCACCGTCTGCCGACGAGAGTGTAGAAGTCGTTACACTGCTACTGCTGCTGGTCACGCTTACACTGTTGCTAGTGCTAGATGCTGAACCTGCACCGGCTCTAATAACAGCTGGACGCGGTGCTGGAATTGCTTGTGTCTTTGTTTCAGCCGGTTCCAGCTGACTGTGGCGCAGTAGATCCGGTTTATCGTTCGTAAGCTGCCAGATGGATGATTTGGAGGTGGAAGAACCCTCTCCGGAAGTAGTGGTCGTACCCGAGCGTCTTATAAAGGAAGAAGTTAGAGTGGCTGATCGTTGAAAGGGTGAGCTCGGGGCGGTCGTCATGTTCGTTGGCGGTTTGCCCGATCCCCCAGAGGACGGCTGTTGCTGCTTGCTGTTCGGATTGACGCCAAAAAATGACAGTTCATTCTCGCGCAATTGCCGCGCACCGGATGACAGCCGGAGCGAGGCTCGTTCCTCGTTACGCACGGCACCGGGCGTGGTGGCCGTGGTCGGAATGTATCTGCGAAATTTCGGTGATTGCTGCTGGCTATCGGTCGCCGATTCGTCATTTAATGTCGTTGCCGTTATTTTCGATGTTGACGTATCTAAAACACACGAAGGACACAAATTGGAGTTGGGCGTCAAACACTATTTAACAGTCAATACTCGTTGCTAAATACTAACCTGGACTAGACGTGTGGGAAGGAGGCAACTTTTTGACGGGCGTTGGACTCTTCAACTCAATCGACATCACAGCAGATGGTTTGTTCGGCTGACGGCTGACCAGGGCCGAAGGCTTTACGATATCAAATTCTGCAACATATTAAATAGATTGAAAAGCCAAAACACATTTATTATTTACAACCAGTCACTGTTGCCGCTCCAGAGGACTTGTTGGTTGAATTAGTAGCTGATAGGATTGCCGTTCGTGTAGGTGTTGGAGTGCAACAAATGCATATGAACAAAACGATTGCAAGCAACTGAAACACGTGCTAGTAAGTGTGCATGATAGTACCCGGGCTTTCACTTACCTGCAGACGAGTTTACAGAGAAGGTCGCATCCTTCACGTCGACGCGTTTCGCAGCAGCAGTGGTCAAGCTGCTGCTAGTACTGCTAGCACTGTTGAATTTCTGTATGTTTCGTTTAGCCTTTATACGGCTCCAGCTACCAGACAGCTCGGTAGCTGCCTGCCCAAAAGAAGACGTCGACGAGGATGCATCGGCCAGATTACCTAGGTACAGCTTAACCTCCTCGTCTGCTTTTGCACTGTCGCTATCGCTGTCGTACATTTCGGCGGCATCGTACAACCGTCTCAATTGTGACAACTGCTGACTAAGTACGGTTGAGCCGAGCTTCTTCAAACGTGGGGCGGCGATCGGTTTACTGCTCAATCGATCCACATCATCCACTGTACTCGAACGGCGTACCGCTGTGTTTTTGCTGATGTACGCTTCAAAGTCGGATAGGCGAGATTCGCTTGTAAGGATGCGTTTTGCGGCGGTAGTCGACGGCATGATGGAGGAGTATCGAGCCACACCGTACGACGTTGGTTCTCGCTCCAACGAATCTCCATCAAGTGAGGACGCGTACTTGGTCGCCTTCAGCTTAGGATAATCCGAGTAGATACTGCTCGCACTGCTAGATTTTGCGATCGACTGTTGACTGCTGATCGTGCTGCTACTACTGTTGTTTCCACTGACGATGTTGCCTCCATTGAGCTGACAAAAAGCTGAATGTCTACGCGCTTTTGGACTGGACACACCAAGATTTCGTTGATACAACGGCGATGTTCCGTGCTCGCCGAGCGAATCCCTCCTGAGCGTCTGCAGACTTTTTAACGCTTCATCCAGCTTCGTTGCAGCACGCATCGTACGCATGATAAGTGAGGTCGACTTAAGCTCGTCCCCGCCGGCACCGGATGTCGTTGGAGTAGCAGCTTTCTCATCACCCGCCGACGTCATGTCGATCAGAATTTTTGTGGTCGATTTTGATGCCGCTGGCTCAGTACTGTGAAGGATCGCTTTGTCCACTACTACTCGCCACGGCCCGGGGCAGGTAAGTTGGGTGTGATCACGGTGCATTAAATGATTGTGTTTTTTGGAGCGGGGTGGACGTGGGAAGAGAGCGAGTGCATCATAAGGAGGGTTAGGAAAGGGTCGAGGGCGATGTTGGATGTTTGTGTGTGTGTTTGGTAATGTACAGTTTACAGCACGGCGTAAGGTGAGAGCATTACACGCACAGAGAGTAGTAGTACCATGAGAAGGGAAGAAAGAAGAAAAACGGAAGGTAGGACTAATATAAGAGCAAACGACAAAATTGAAGTACAGTTTAGCTTAACGAATTAACCGAATCGATTGTAGTAGGTTGAGAGGTGAATGTAGTCTCAGAGGCTCAAAGCCTTTATAAATAAACGAAAGAAAAACATTGTAGTAGATATGTTACCAACTGATCTATGATGACCTGGATGAGTACCCGGATCAAATTTGATCAGATGGTGCAGGAGTACAGCTTAAAAGCAACCATATAACTCCAGAAACAGGTATCCGAAATTCAAAAGCACCAAGATACAGAGAGATTTAGATGTTGGACACACTTCATAAAAATTTCCGAAAATTGTACAACTACGCCCACATTCTTAGTATGCTTTTATCCCCGTTTAGGAAGCTGTACAGAATCCGTCCCATTGCGAGTCAGTTAAGATGAATAGAGTAGAGGTACATCGGTTAACGGAGTAAGCCTGCCACACACACAAAAATGCCACTCGAAATAGTGCTTAAAGTACTGCTGCTTACCTGCAGAATTCGTGCTACCATTCCAGGAACTTCCCGTAACCGTCGTAACAGGCTGCTGCGTCAGGTTGATCTTCGTCGAGTAGCTCCCGATAGCGATCGGTGATACACTTTTCGGTTCGTTTCCCAACTCAACGCTTAGCCTTGCGCTCGGCTCTACTGCCGCCGTTCCGACTGGCCGCAGCTTCACACCCCACAATGCTTCATTGCTGTCGAGATTCTCTCCCAACACGTACGGTTTCGGTTTGATCGGTTTGTTTTTCAAAATACTGCGCAAAGATATCTCATCCGTCGAGTGACCATCACTTTCATCCGACACGGTCACACCACCAGAGCTGGCAGTAATGGACGCTGGGACATACTTTCTCGGTGTTGGTTCCGGTACCGGACGACTAATCCCGATAGTGGTTGTAACAACCGGAGCAAATTCTTGCTCAGCTGCGGCTCCCTCAGGAGATAGCTTCGATTCGTCCGTTGCATTTACACCTTCGGAATCGCCCTCGAGATTTGACACCAAGTACGACGAACTTCCGGGAGACGCACCTCCAGAGGATCGTCGGCGACGACGGAAGTTGTTCGTTGGCGGTGGCTTTTCATCCGTCTCGACTATGTTCACCCGTCCGGAGTCGGCCGTAAAGTGGACCTCCGTTTTGCAGAACTCCACCCGCTTCTTGTTGCGGCTCAAATCATCGATGAAGGTATGGCTGAACCCGTTAACGTTAACCGACGATTTGCGTTCGAACATAGTGCGCAAACTGTCCCGCACGTAACTTGTCTCATCCACCGCAATAGAGTGCCGTTTCGGTTCCTCTTCCGGTTCCGATGTGTCGATTACATTGTCCGACGGTTTACTTGTGATTTTAATCACCATTGCAGGGTTCGTCGACTGCTTCTCCTTCAGCTGGGATCTTTCGCCGAGGGTAACGATCGTCGCTCGCTGATGATAGGAGTTTGCTCCCTGGCCGCTACTTTCGGTAGCTGCACTCGACCAGCTAGAACTCAGATCTGACGACCTCCCTATCCCGCTATCCGTCGACGAATCCATCTTTGCCATCGCAAATCCACTCCCGAGTGGCTGTTGACTCATTCGCTCGAACCCGTATGATTTGCGGCGTGAATGCCAATCGTCCGGTGCAAGCACGGTCGTGTCCGGAGCTGGTTTCTTGTTCGACTGAAGACTATTGCTTCGGTAGTTGGAATCGGACGAGCTGCTCGTTTCCAGCTGTCCAAGGCGTGTCTCTACCTCAGTGATCGTCACTCCACCACTTTCATCACTACCGCGCTGATCGTTCGAAGGCTGTGAGGCATCATCCGCCGGGCTCATATCGTCACGGTACAGTGACTCGTTGCTAAGTCGTCGTAGTCGGCCACGAATTTCACGCAATGATTCCGCCGTCAGGAAGGATGCTTTCGGCGGTGACGACTTGCTGGAGGAGGATTCCGTCGGTTTGCTGGGCGGTGTTATGGTGGTGTTGGTGCAGGGTGGATCTGTCACACTTTTGAGAATGTTGTCCAGCGCCACAAAGTCGATGTGATTGTTGCGCATGGCCGTGTTAAGACGGCGACCGTTTTCCAGCTCCTGACAGATGCGCGAAACGCTGACGGAGTTTTCGGGAAGATCGATTGGACGAGTGTTGGTTCTATCGAGAGAGCGAAAGGGAGAGATCATCAGATAAAGTTTTTGAAAAATGACAAATGCTACCTCATCTTTTTGGACAATATTTTGAACTTCTAGTGTAATTATATATTGAACTTGTAGAGCAACTACATGACTCTATGCGTACACGATGGCGAGTCACTGAGAACTGGACCATCCTACGCAGTTTTCGTACGCTACCAACCTGACGTACAGATCGGATACCCGTATGCCTGCCTTATTTAATGATGTGCAAATGTTGCTTTTGTTGCTGCCAATATTGCCATTTGCATCACCCAACGTGCACACGAGAAGAGAGAGAGAGAGAGAGAGGCACCAGCCACTTCGGCTGCTGGCGGCTGCGGATCGATGATTGAATCATACATCATTCGCCGGTTCCAGGGACGTCGGGTCTCGACCACCAGAAGTCGAACCAGTGCGTGGTGGTGGTTCCGTTCTGGCTGATTTGAATTTCAAGTGGTTAAAAACCGTCATCATCTGGTGGTGTGCTATGGTGGTTGTGGTTTATTTTTAGTACTGCCCATGCCCCACATGAGACGCCACAAGTTGTGGTGGAGGGGAGAGAGAACCACAAGAAACATTAAGAAACAAAACCGGAAGTTTTATGTGCAGTGTTGCAACTGCAATCGAATCTCCTGGATGAATTCGCTACAATTGCACACAATTCGAGGGTATACGAACAAAAGATCCCTCACGATCGATGAAATCACTTGTCAGGTGAGTCAAATTGAATCCAATCCAATTCAATCGGATGAAGTGAAATCTTGCCCAAACTTGAGCTTGTCTTTCCAAAAACTTTTTTTATTAATAAGAGCAACTCCTCAAGACACGTGCCCGTCAATGGCTCGCATCTGTACCTCCTCTACACGTGCGAGAGAATGAGACATTCCACTTACCTCGGGGTAGTTTTCCTTGGGAACTGTAATGATCGCCGTATTTTGCTTACTCGCTTCCACTGCGTGGGTTCGACGTCGTCATCGAAGTTGTTCTCGTCACGCTCGGTCGAAAGGTCCTCGATCGAGATGCTCTTGCCGCGAGCCAGCGGTATTATGTTGCCGCCGTTAATGCTGCTTTTAATGCGATGCAACCGGAAATAGGAAAAAAAGAGAGACAGTGAAAGAGAGGGATTGGATTAAATGTTTATACTACAATTGCAATTGGGAAATCAAGCTGAATATCGAGGTAGAGTAGGTGTAGCTTTAATTGTCTTTCTCTCTTGTCACCCCGGATCCTAATCGGAACTGCACGGCAAAACTGACATAGCGCGTGTGGGCGCCAATGCTGTCATTCCCAAACCCATACTACATCACTCGATTGACGCGTCTGTGTTTGCACGACCGAGGTGCTGCAATTGTGGAAACCACTCCCCCGGTACGACACACACACACACAAACGCCACCTACACAACCGCACCAACTGCAGCTGACGCACGTCAATTTATGATAATTCAATTTTACGATCATTTAATATCGGATCGCTGTCAAAAACCGTCGACCCTAACTAACATTCCTGCCATCTGACGCCTTCGCGTAAAATGCGGGTCCTTACCGGTGTGGAGCTGATCACAATTCTATTTAGACAACTTCGCACACTCAATTCACACATCAATCCAGATGCAGATTTTTTCTGATCTGCCGGATGAGTTAGATGATAAGAGACACCAGAACACCTGGAACAAAACGATAACCACACTACGAAACACTAGGAGGTCCAGGAGATCACCAAACCGCGGCACTGTTGATCCGCCGATCGACGTACGCAGAATGACGTGCTCCTTGGATCCGGATCGTGCTGTTAGGTTCGTGGCCCAGCCTACCGAAAACCCACACGGTACCCAAATCGCGCCACACAACACACGTCTGATCTGCGGTCTGGGTTATTGGTGTTGACGAACGCGAAGAATGATCGTCGTCATCATCATCGTCATCTTGGAGCATGGTGAATCATGCACAATGCAGAAGGTAATGTTTGTGCAAGAGATTGAGAAGATGATGGTTAATAAAAACACAGATCAATTGCTACTCAAACATTCGAAAATCGAAGATCGTTGCAGAAATGAAGAATGATAGGACTTGGTTCTGCGACTCCACCCACAGATTGATAGTGGTAAAACAAACGATCTTGCACAGCTGTCACATGTTTCGGGGTGTCGCCGATCGCCACCATGTCTACTCAGTTACACAGTTGAGAGGCTCAAAGTTCCGTTACGGTAGTGGGCGGCCTCATCATAAACTTAGGGATTCCCGGCCCGCAGGCAGAACAGAACTGTCAACCGAGGCGCGCCAACATTTAGCGCTCTTTATAGTAAAACACCGGTCATTAACCAAAATCAGTAGCAATATACCACACCACAGTAAAGAGTCGACAGCATCGGCAGAATTTGGACACTTCGCGACAAAACCCGAAACTGGCAATTCTGGCCGCCTTTGAACACGCGTTTACCGCACAAACGTTTATTGTATTTTAATGAAGTGTAGTGTACTGCCCAATTTCGATGGCTCACGCTTTTGCATGACAAACGCGCGCGCGCGGCTCATTTTTCTTTTTCCGCTTCATTTCATGTACCAATCGATTGGTACCTTCAGTGGACACACATCTATCTAAGCAATGGGCTATTTCTTTCCTCTTCTACTACTCCGTTATTCTGTTGTTCGTTCAAGGAGCTACAACTTTGCATCAACATTTGGGCAAACGTTTTCTTCGGTATTCTTTTTTGATTTTCTTTTTGTTCCAGCCAGCCAGGGCTTAGCCGAGTAATTGCACGGACATTTCCCGTGCATTAAAGCTCGTGTTAGAAGCGCGTACAATTTTATAGGTCTTCTCACGCGATCTCGCCCGACCACAGTCCACACCACACAACGGACGTAGAAATTTCGTGGGCGTAGTATGACATAACGCGAACTGTATCAAAACCGTTCCGATTATTCGGTGGTTTTGGCCCGAACGGTCCGGGGTCCAAAAAAGAAATACCGGGAGAGGATTCCTACTGGAGAAACGTGGCAACGGAACGTTGATGGCATTTCTACTGAAATGGTAATAGCAGTCAGTATTCGAGGGAAAACCCGTCTATCGCCTACATTCGTTTGGCCGGAGGTGTTCCGGCCATGGTTGTGGGCTAATTCTACGCTTCTCCGCGTGAAGAACCAGCGGTCGATAAACTGTCTCAAGCCGTTCACTTTTTTCTCTGCGCGCGTGTGTGTGTGGTACCTGATTTATGGAGTGAGTCAAGTAGTAGTTACAACTAGATTTCTGTGCCTAGTTTGACACCCTCTTACCCCAATCTTTAAACACCTTTATTACCACTGCTATCGAATGCATAGAACGTAACGGACGCGAGTGGCGAAATTGAACACTGGTAACATTATTTCCGAATGCAAATTCTACGATTCTAAGAAAACAATACACCGCACATACGAGCTCGTTCGAAATCATAAATCGTATTCATTCGTAGATCGTTTTGAAAATCTGATACCTGATGTGTCACGTGGATATAAAAAAAAGGAACAACTATCACCGACGATGGCTGTGGACATTACTACAGCAGGGAATTTGAGATTTGCGTGGAATTTGGCAAAGACCTGGCCACCGATCGTAAACCAATAAACGCGATCATTATACTCTGTATATCCACGAGCAAGCTTTGCACACCCGCAGCGATCGCGATTTGTGAAAATAGATATCTTCAAACCTACACGCACACATGCTGTCGAATACATCATTCCATTTCGCTATCGGTGAAGTCGATATGTCGATTCTTCTTACCTTTCCTGTTCGACAGCAACGGAATGCTGTGGACGGTGGTAAGACGATCGATCGTCGTGCGCTTCCGTACCGACCGCATACATCCGGTCACATCTATGCGGCCCTGGGCTGGATGGACCGGTGAAGCTGCTGGACGTTGGGCTAGAAAATCGAGGAAACGGTTTCATCGAGCTTACGAACGCCGATCCGGATGAGAGGGTTGTCGTCTGGGGTGCATCGGATCTACTAGATCCTGCAGTCTGTGGAGTGTAGGAGAGAAGATAGATCGTCAATTAACACAGCTTTTGAATTTGGACGATGTCCTTAATAACCTGTCACGTTTCGGGACGAGTGAACCTATTCAAATGGAATTTAAATGAATCCTAAGACACGGCATTCCGATGGTAAAGACGACAGCGGTGGCAGGACCGTCAGACGGTAGTGAGGGAACAACCTGGTATCAATAACTTTCATAAACCAAGATGGCTGGCATTACCTTCACATATTCACATGGAATATATAAAATCTAAACGATTTATTCCTCAAATAAGGCATCCCAGGACCTAATGGAGCCATCAATTTCTGGCTTCCTGTATAGTTAATCTTGAGTAAACGAAATCGACCCAGATGGGATTTCATGTTTGCTTGCTATTTAATTGGGCAGCATCTCAAGGACATCGGTTAACAATTTATGAGCTACTGGTTTGACTACATGTTTCTTGATCACCACAGGGAGGCCTGTCAACGGGATCCAATAATTGGACTGCAGTGAAATTGTTAACCATCCGCCACTATTGCATTGCATGTGGGTGTCTCTACACGAGGTGTAGGCAAATATTTGACATTCTGCTAACACTAGTGTCTGACCATCTTGGGGCAAATGTCAATGTCACAGACACACACACACACTTTTATTTCGGTAACAATTTTTGATCCCGCGCTTTGTTATGTGGGCATTAAACCCCACGGGTAATAAATAACAATGGTAACCTATCAGCGGGTTTTGTTTGATGTACGGTAACAAATAAATGTCAATCTCACCCGATGCGAACGATTAATCGTCATGTGTGTGTGTGTGTGTGTTTTTTTTTTCGGTGGACCTTCTCCGTTTCTATCCATTTCCTAGCCTTCTTAAGCCGTCAGCTGTGTACATTGAAGATAATTCCTCACACTACTGGTATAATTGCAAGCCAAAGTGCAACACAAACATCGTGTTCTTCCTGTTCTTGAAGTATTGTTTCCTGCGGCATCGGAATTTGCACCACTCGTGGGGCGCGTTAGTGGCTCAACGCAGCTTGATTAAAGAAAATATTTGCTCACATGCCCACTAGCGCTCCCTTATGGCGAGCACGCGATCGTGCATGAATGAATGTTTAAAAGGAGCACTTGAGATTTTCTGAGGAACCATACACCATGCACCGGGCAAATAAAACGTTAAGGAAAGGCCCTATCGACCGGGGATCGTTCCTTACCAATAGTCTACTGCTGCTAGTAGAACCAGCCGACGACGACATCAGTGGACGATGGAAGGAGGACAGCAGATGATGGCTCGAGAACCCATTGGTGGTGAGCTGCTGGTGGTGGGAGGAAGAGGGCGAACCTGCCATAATGCTACCGGTGGCGCCAACACTGTTCGACGTTGTCGTTTGCTCGGTAGCCGTTTGCACCATGGACGAGGAAGAAGAGGACCAGCGGGAAGAGGTCGTTTGGACGGTTTGGGCACGGACAACCTGTAGCGAGCCGGCGGACGTGCGGGCTTGTAGGATCTCCATTTGTTTCCGCTGCGTGTGCTGCGTACCGTCCGGTGTGGACAGGTTCTGTGATACCATCTGGGAGAAGAAGGCAAGAAGAGAGGGAGTGAGCAAAAGACATACATAAGATGAAGGAATCGATGAAGGAAAAGTGCATCTAAAAAGAAAGAAACGAACCCCGATCGAAGGTCATGCGTGTACGATGCAATCGCCTTCTCATGGTGAAACGTCATTCACCACACTTGACATCTAGATGGCGCTGACAGCCCGCAACACCGGAGTACCGGTACGTATTGGCTTTCTGATCCGATTCAATCGCGTTTCGAATGAGATTAGAAACGGACTTGGGACGACGACTGAGGGATCTGGAAACTGGTTTCGGTCTTTTGCAATTCAACAACCACAAATTGACAGTTAATTGACGGAATTCCGCTTCACATCCGCAGGTGGCGGTGGTGGTGCAAATTTGGCAAAAACGGTTTACTCGTACAAAGCGGGATTTAAATTTTGCGGGTCCCGCTCAAGACACGGTAAAGAAATGCAAGCAACCACCACCTACCACTGACAGACGACCCAAATTACCGTGTCTTACACGATGTAATTGGCACCGATGAAAATTGGAGTAGCTAGCCGTAAAGTGTTGTGGCACCTGTGTCTTGGCGACACTACTGGCTGGACGGTAAATTGGAGTATGCGCCGGTTCAAGCCGAGACAGTTTGATAGAAATTAGTACACGTGCATAATGACACCTTCGGTTGGCGAAAGAGAAACAAAAGAGGGCATAAAAAATGTCACCCACCGAGAACGATCCCACCAAGGCGATAGTGTCGAAGAAAATAAGATAATGTATCGCAGTTGAATTCCGAAGTGACTTATCGGTAATTGATAAACGTAGCGACACGTACAGGAGGGCGTATTAATTAATTATAGTTTCGTACGGCCATCTCGTTAGGAGGCTCTACCTACTATTGGGACACGCACGCCACGCACCTCCGGCACTCAAAGTGCATATTCATTACAGGTGCACAAGTGGGACAGGTGATGCTTTAAATAGACTCCTTCCACCGTGCGTTGCTGTCCTTCAAACCATGTTGGAGCAACCTTCCATTAATCGCTGTCTGATCTTGCAGAGATATATGGGCAAGGTCCTCTGAAGCTGGTTGGACTGAACACCACACACACGACAATGTTGCCTGCTTCGCTTCATGATAAGGAAAGTCTATCGACACGATCGGATGGGAACGAACCGCACTCGTTACAAAGCATTCGCGTGTTGCATATGCGTAGCACGGTTGCACTGGTAATTTCGCACAAACTACAAACTAGCGTGTAACGTTGTTGCACGCCATATGTCAGCCCAGATCTAGCAAGACGTCAGAAGGGGCCTAGACGATGATTACTTCCTCGTGGGATATTAAACCACCACCGCGAGTTGACTGGTTGAAGACGCTTCCTAGACCCGCGCGTGTCTTACATGGAAGTATGTAACGAAGTTACGCTGAGCATTGCAGAACATAACCGCCAATTATGAGGCGCACTGCTAGCGAGCCTGCAGACTTCCGGGGTGTGTAACCAATTTTTTATGTTATTGTTGATTAGTGGAGAAAACAAAACCAACAAGGCAAAAACGTAAAAAGATCTTTTTACAAACAATTGACTCATCCAAGCCGAATAAAAGCTTCTAAGCAGCTACGAAGCAGTAAATCGATACTTCCTTCCTTCTCGCGGACAAAGAGTTTAACCAACATAACCTCTGCGCATTGTGACTCAAACACTTCAAGGGTGCAGAGTGCTCTCGGTCACAGCCTCCTCCCCACAGAAATACAGGAAACACACATGACTTCTTACAATGTATAATTGTACCTTTTTCCCTCCCTCCGTTGGGCATCTCCCTCTCTTCATTTCTCCCAACGAAGGAGACTCATCTGTGCGACAGGTCGGGTTGCGAGCAATCCACACGCCAGACGACCTTAATGGTTCATTTGCCGTTGTCGTTGTCGGTCTCGGCCGGGTTGAGATGTGTATAGATTCACATCATAAATTCCCCGAGAGATGTCTTGTAGTTCATAACCCCTTGCGATGGTGCAGTACAAGTTTTGAGTCTTCTCGATTCGATACGATCGGTGTTCGCGGTTCGACTGTGCATTCTGGAGAGACACTCCCCCTTCCAGAGACATTCGAACAATCGATAACGACCGCTTCTGTCCGTGACACGACACGCTGACTGCGCTGAGCCTTTGTACGTGTCCATAAGTGTGTGTGATTTGCAGCAATTGTAGGCAAATGAGCTGAGGGTTCGCGTCTGCGATCGATAGCTTGCCTTACGGGCCCGATAGACCGCTTTTGGGAGGAAACCTCGCAGCTCGAAACGGGCAAGACAATCGCCCGGTGCGAGTGCGCCGAAGCAGTAATATCTGTATCAAGATCAGCCCCAAAAGGAAGACGATAATTCCTACGCTTCGACCCACCTCGGGGGACTCCCCACACTTAACTGAGGTTAATGTATGGAAAACACACTCCAACTGCACACTCACAAACATACCAGATACCCTATTGTTCCCGTTGAAAAAGGGCAAGTTCATTACAAATCCTTCCGTCGGCCATTTCGGTACCTAGCGGCAAATCCCTCCTTTCATCCACCAACTTCACCAAACGGTTTGTTTATCGTTTGCACAAAAAAAAAAAACAGAGAACAGCGAAAGAACATCATGTTAGCAGCTTAACAACATTTTACGACGACGTTACAACCGATCCGTAACCCTCGAGGAGCGGATTGCACTTTTCCAACCGACTGCGTCGGCCACCATTTATTCCCATGCCGTAGCAGCACAAGGGAAGACTTTCTCTTTCGCCCGGAACCTAGCAGTGTACTAGCGAAAACAATCATGGTGGCCAATTGTTTCAGGCACACCGGCGCGGGTTGGTGTTGAAATAAGCGTTAGCGCACCGCAATTTGCGTGGAATGACTTTGTTCCCTGCAGTTGGTAATTCGAGCTCGTGCTCTCTTTTACTCTTTCTTCTTACTGTCAACTGTAAGCTGAAAAATGGTTTCAATCGTTGCATCTGCTTATTTTTGTACTTTTTTTTTCGTGTGGCCATCTTAAGAGAGGATTTTAAAAACAATCAGGAATGTTTTTAAGTATCGCAAGCAAACATTACATCAAAATTTTTGGTGCCGTGACCAGAATGACAATATCACTCGAAGTACATAAGTTTATGTTTCTTCAGGTTTAATAAATTATTGAAATCCTTTTTTTTGACATTGCATAATGGAAGATTGTTATCAAAAACGACATGCAGGAGTTCCAGAGGAATAGATGAGATTAAAGAGGATCAAGTCCCATCCGTACCGTTCTCCTCCGTAAAGAGAATTGACTTTTCAACTACATTGTATCAATCAAAGTCTCGTACGGCGTTTTCGATGATCGGCGTGATCTCCGAGGTCAATAAGCCAAGAAAAATAATTTTAAAAAACTGTTCACTAAGGTAGTTAGTAAAACATCAGAATATATTTTCTTTTCTTGGTGCTGTGACCAGAATCCTATCGGAAACAATTCATGCACAAATCCCTATTCCAGAAGTAATTAACTTGATTTAAGCTTCTACCATTGTTCGCGAAACTAATTAATGCTTCCACGGTGAAAGATCGCTTCCAGAATATATGTACTGTTAAATGTTGCAATTTCTCTCAACTCCACGCATGCGTGTGTCGTACCATCGTACCATTCGCTTGAGCGCTCATTCCCATACCGATGAACCGCAAACAAAAACTGGTACAATCCATCAACCCCCAACGGTCACCCAGGTTGACAGACAGTGCCCGGGACAGCCCGAAACTCCAACCAACCATCGGGTGTCATACCGGGGAATGTTAAAAGCATGTTGTGACTCCCCACCCCAATGCTCCTCACCCCAGAAGTTTTCCCTGTCCCCGGAAAACTGCCGTTAGTCCGCGAAGAAATGAAAAAAAGATGCTCCTTACCTTGCCGTAGCTGTTGAGTGGTCCATTTACCCAACGGTCCGCTTCTAGCCGGCCCGTCAGCAGGGCACCCGTATTTGGATCGACATGTTGCCACTCGCGCACCTCACGCTGGAATGGTGCCCGAGACGCCGCCGACGACGAACCGGCACCCGTTGCCATGGCGGCTACTTCCATCTTTTTTGCGATTTTTCCGACCGCGTTTCGCTCGCCGGATCGGACGTGTTCCAATTTACACGGGATGTGCGTTTGTACGCTCGGTTCGTTCGACCGCTGCTTCCTTCCACTGGAGCTGGACGTCGTCGTACGGATGGTTCTGAAAAAGGCAAATGGTGCGAAATGGTGGTGGTGAATTTATACTGTCAGCTTTTTCTTTTTTTTCTTTCCACCGAAGCAAGCAATAAAGGGAAGACAAAATGTGAGAAACGTCGGCAAATAAACACAACAACCCCCCCATCAGACAATGGACAGTGTAAATCAGAAACACAGACGCGCGAAAAATGGGGCCAAAAGAAAGATGACTGCAACGTTTGCCGGGTCTTCTAACTACACCGGCTCCAAGTCGCCAGCGAGTTCTATCGCCGTGATCGCAAAAAATGCAACCAAACGAACGCCAACTCCGGGATGGCAACGAACTCGTCGTGCAGGAGCCCATAAAAGGGACGACTGCACGGATACAACACAGCAGCCGCTTCATATACGGACACCGGGTCGGGTTCGTCGCTTGTTCGCGATGCATGCAAGTCTTTCGTTCGTGCACAAAACTCATAAGGCACTCTCTTGGCACGCAAGTTCAATGTCGAAGACCGTACAGTAGCATCATCAGCGGTGTGGTTTCCGGAGCAATGTTTACGCATTCCAATGATATCCTCCAGGTGCCATTTGAGGGGTGAAAAAATGAATTAAGTGATTAATTAATTATATTTTGCTGAACTAGACGAGACCTTTTCTAGAAGAAAGAAAGCTGTTTGTCGCTACTCAATCAGCTGACCGAAATTTCACACTATTGTATTATATCTTAACTTAAAAAACTGAATATCATTAACGCTTATAAAACACATCAAATTTCCCTTCCCATTCTGTAACATAATTTAAATTCCAATCTCAAGATGTTTGTTTTTGAGCTTCCCTTCCAAATGCTCCATTTCAATCTCAATTCTTATCTTATCTAAGCTTTCTCTCACTGGGTAAAAAAAAGGAAGCTTAATTGTTGTTTTATTTCCCGCTTAAGAGTCCCATTCTCCATACCTTTTTCGCCTCTGTTCGGACTCCGATTCAAGACACAGACAAGATACAGGCAAGACACAGTAAGACACAGCGGAAACATTCGTATAATTATGGGCTTTATTCTCACGATGTAAGCTTTATCTTCCGGTTAGGAAACAGTTGCGAAACTTGTACTGTGTCGTCTCCACCAAATGCTCAATGTCCGCCCGGATTGCTCGCGTACAAACGTCGTACCGTTCGACTAGGGCCATGATTTCTTCCCCCAGGAAGGTAACAAATGCATTTAACCGGGCTTGCGTCTGCTTGGTAAAGCCTTCGAGTTGGTCTAGATACTGCAAGAAATGTTACACGTAAATAAATTAATAATTGTTGCTTCTTTTCTGCTCCAACCAATGCTGCTTCATTAAAGGTACCTCCGTGGTGCAATTAGACGAGCCTTGACCGCACACAGATTGTGCCTGATTTCCATAGATACCGCTGTACCGTAGCTGCTCCAGGAAAGCGTTATTTGCGGACGAAAGGTAACCAACGGTACGTGAATCCACCTGATAGCACACCGAGAGCCGTGTCGATGCGTACGATCCCTGCCGGAAGTCACCAACGTAACGCTGCAAGCATCGATCCGCATAGCTATTGTCACTAGTGGCTGCCTCGTCGATCAGTGAAGCCGTAGCATTAAACAATCGGTTACCGATCGCTTCACCGGCAGTTTGAATTATTCTCTTGTAGTTGGTGGCAAGATCGCGCAACAGTTCCCCGGTGCGGGTGTTGTGCTCGAGTCCTTGAGATTCCGTTCGGTCCAGGAAAGCTTTCACTTTGGATGCTTCCGTACTAACGTCACCGAGCCGTGTGAGTAGATAGGAGTAACCGTCACGCACTTGACGCACGGTCCCATTCGACTGTTGCTCCATCTGGCGTGCGGTGTCCATAAACGTCCGGTTGGCTAGCGTTACACTGCCCAACAAATCTTGGAGCGCGTTTTGAATGCTGCTGTTGGTGGTCGTTTCATACCCGATGCCTGTGATGCGATCCTTAGCGATCGTCCCATACATGGTAGCAATATCCGACAGAGCTGAGTTGATAAGCGATACCGGTGAGATTATCGATTGTACCAGGGCGGGAGTGATGAGTGTGGAAATGTTTCCACTACTGTACGTAGAGCCAGGGGCGGAGGCTTCTTTAAGCACCTCGGCAAACGGTGGCCAATTGCGAGCGAGTGTTCCGATTTCCGTTGTGATCGTGCTCACATTGCTTGAGAGAGTGTCCAGAACATTCGGTCGTACTGCTCCCTTTAGTTTGTGAACTGTGCTTGATACTTGCTCGAGTGCTGACGTAGTTGGTGGTACGGTGGCCTGCAACTCCTCCAACAACGCCTGCAGCGATTCGGAGCTGTTCGCTCCAAACGTAGCTGCCACGTGTCCCAAAAGCTTGTTCAGTGGTGTGGTTAGGTTATTCGCAACATCAAACAGCACCGTTGTCGCTCCGCTACGATCCAGGTTCGCTTCGTACTTAAGCAGGCTGGCGTTTGCCTTCACGATGTTCACTATTCCCGATCCAATGCCGCTCCGGAAGTTTGCATCGAACCCAGGCACACTGTACGGAAGTCCAAAGTCCCCCGCACAGAAGCATCCGCCTAGCAAGACACTTCCAACAATCAATAGCGAAGAGCTCCAGCGGGTCATTGCTTACAAATGATACACCACAACAAACTTTCTGAGACTTTCACGCACCGAAAATCACTACCAAACTGATCGGACACCGATGGTCAAAACTTCTACCAAGCTGTCCCAAAAAAGACGACCGCAGAGGTTCTTCACTAATAGCATCTTGGTATACCTGTTTCGCCTTTCGTTCTCATTCTCACCTTCATGGCTCGGATGGCATCGCGCGCGCATCAAACGGTACTTTTACAACACGCATGTCAATGGTGCCCCGGCCGACTTTCTCCACGTTCTGCTTGCTCGATCTCAAACTCACCGGGAGAGCAGCGAGCACACTCTCCACGGAAGAAGCATGGCTTGAAAAAGCGAAGAGCATAAGACATCCCCACGACGACAAAAGCGAAAAAACCGACATCGGAAAACACATATCTACACAGCGCTAGAACACCGGGACCATACTAGCGGCTAGTGACCTAGTTCGATTATTTGGATGCGCTTGATTATACACAGGAAATCGCCCGCAATTTCATGTGTTCCCAAGCAAACGATCCAAAACGTTGAGCAACCCCACCAGCTCGGATCCCGCTGAGCTGTGGACTAACATTCATAAAAGCAGAAATACAGCTTCTCCACATACATCTTCGGACACGGTTGAGCCGATCTGATGTCATCCAGATTCACTCCTCCACTTAGAATTCCTGCTTCCAGTGCGTTATTTGTTTGGATAAAATATTGTACCCAAACGGGGTTGAGCTCTAGTTTTCCTTTGAATTTTGTTCTCTTACGGGTCACGATCGTTCTCTTTTGCGGTTGCATACTAGAACACCTCCTAATAGCCACCAGCCGGTTATTACCATTTTGGGGACGAATTATTGTACCGCTTACCAAACGACCATCGGAAACGATCTTCTCGGATCGCATTCGTCCGTAAGGAAGGTGGATGGCTTTATCGTGAAGAGATCAGGCGGGCGGACTATTAATCCGGGCTGCTATCTCGATCGGGATAATTAAGGGTTATTAGCATCGCTTTATTTATTTGAATTGGGATGGAAGGAAAAGAACAGATATTTTGGGAGTTTTTTTAAGCCACGACGAGAAAAGGGTTGGGGTTGTTGACTTAAAAGAGATACTTTCTGCGATGATATCGTACATGACTGATCTCGTAATAATGAAGAGATGTTAAGCTCGCTTCATTTATTTGACGTCAATAGACGATAAAACTCAGCTTAATGGATAAAAGCCTAAGAGATCACTCGGCAAAGCAGTCCAATACCGGCCGTAGTTCATGTTGACGTGCTCCAAATTCTAATGCGCACACTTCAATTAAGCCAAAACGGAAACCTACGTTTGAAACAGTGCAATTTTTCTAGTACAAACGGCGCACAGTGTTGGCACCCTACGTTGTTTGCACAGCTGGAAACCACTTCTTCGCTTAATCGGCCTCAGTCTGCACGTCAGCGTCAGCCTACAGACATCCGCCAAATTCACAGAATCAAGTGTGTACACAAAATCTCGCCCTGG
This sequence comes from Anopheles maculipalpis, assembly GCF_943734695.1. NCBI lineage: Eukaryota > Metazoa > Arthropoda > Insecta > Diptera > Culicidae > Anopheles > Anopheles maculipalpis. Next base: position 6,116,030 of record NC_064872.1, read on the forward strand.
GGTAGAGATGGTGCGTTAAAGTGTCCAAGAATTCGGAGAGTGTAAAACATTACTCCCATCTAGTTGGTGCTACAGTGCACAACATAGCAATGTTTTACCTGCGCAGGTTCAGCATTTTAAAGGCCACCATCTTCGGGTGGCTGTGTTTGAGTGTTAGTATTACGTACGCCACAACAAGACAGGCAGCAGGATTAATGACGCACTCAACTTCCTCCATTTGCAGATCGGACGCGCAGAGCCGGTGCCAGACTTTGCCATCAATGTTGCGATTACGGGCAGTGCCACCGTTTCCTCACTCGCCCTGGAGACGAAGCTACTGTTCCGGGACGTTGGTTCGACGGTGTTTGACCTACAGGCAGGCTACGATCGGCTAGCAACCGTGAAGGATGCGCTATCCGATATTGCGACGAAAATTTCCACAGCCGGCAGCACACTTACGCAAGCCATCTCTACGATGGCAGTCAATAACAATGGTCCTATAGCGACGTATTTTGATCCCATCACGAACAGCATAAATAGTCTGCAGGCACTCATCACGGGCGGCCTAGCGACGCAGCTAAACACCCTCAACACCAACATCGATCGTTACGTGTCGAATAAGCTGGGGGACAGTTTTCGGACAATGTCACAGACGCTTAATACGCTGTCCCAGAGTGTGGTTAACCTGCGTACGGCCGTTACTAGCGCGCGTCAAGCAGCCGGTTCCTCGTCGACCGTAAGTTCGACCATTGCCCGCCGGTACGTTACGACGCGTATCGTGAGCGACATCACCAACGGCGTTCGATTGCTCAAGTCGGACGTCCCGATTCTGGTGTACATCGTCCGGACGACACTCGGTTCGTTCCAGACCGCGGACGTGTACCTGTCCGGCATCACCGCCGAAGCTCAGTTGCGTGAAGCCGAAGTTATCGAGCAGGGCACAACGTACAAATTCGATGTGAACGAGTTTGTCGGTACGATCAAAACCAACACGACGACCGTACTATCGAATGCCTACAGTCAGCTTTCCGGCACATACGCCTCAACGCTGAAGAGTAAGGTAGAGGAGGACAGTAACTTCAAAACCGTCGTCGATGGTATGCTGACGGGAGTGAAATCAATTTTCGACAACGATGCAGCACTGGCCATCACGAACAACATCGACAGTACGATCGCTACCTATTTTCAACGCATACTCGCCCTTGACGACGATTTGGGCACGTTCTACGGCACGAGCATGTGCGGGATCGTGCGAGATCTACTGCAGGTGCTGATCGAGAATGGTCCCAACGCACAGTTCTGTTTCAGCAAGTTCGGCACCAGAGTGTTCAACTTCTTCGTACTGCACACGTACGATTCGGCCGCCTGCTATCGGTTGCAGTTCATACGGCTCGAAAAGCTACGGAACGGTATATACAACATCATCACGCTGATGCTGCACGATATAGAAGATTTTATCGAGTACTTGGAGCGTTGCACACAGTTCAGCAATGTGGACAACTGTGACAACTTCGTAAGTGAACAGGCCGCCGCCCCGAACGAAGTCGAATTTGAATGTTTATGTTTTAATGTTATCTGTCTTGCTTCCACCTCTCACATACAGCTTGGAGCCGAATATCAAACGCTGTTTTCGTTGACTACCAAAAAGCGTGACGCTCTGTACCGTCTGCTGGCTCAGGAAACTAGCGCCAGCTACTATCGAATGGAGGGATGCTTCAGCAATAGCAAACACCTGCTCGTACTGGATGCCGAAGAGATGAAGGCATCGATCGATAATTGTAAGGTGAATGGACCATTGTAATTGGTTCCTTGTTCTTTTAGAACAAGCACGTTTAGATTTATTTCACTGTGAGTTTTTAAATAAACTATATAGAAATAATATGATGGCGTGTAAGCGTTTCGTCACATCTTTTCATTTAATTTTGTGTCGCAACTCTCGAGACGATATGCGCCGTGTTTGTACAAGTGATTGTGCCGCACTGTTTCGAACTCGATGTGTTCACAGCTGTCAAGCAACAGGTTTGAGAGTTTGCGACAGAATTTTGGAACATCGCAGCTCCGGTACCAAACAAGTGAAGGTATTGTCTGCACATTGGCATTGAACCGTAGCGGAAACACTATTGCACAAAGCTTAGTATGAAAATTCTCGCCCTTTTTGCATTATGTTTGACGCTTCAGGTGAGCACCTACTCGTGTCCTCCAGCACCAAAAACGGCTCTCTAATCTAACCGTTCTACTCCATATTTCTCCACCAGTCGGTTGCATTCGGTTTGCCCCGAGCCGACTTTGGTATCGCACAGGATGTACCGAACAGTTTGAAGGTTGCCGATCGTGCCACCGTCCTGCGCGGATCGTTCGATGAGCTGGACAACTTTACCGTCACCATCCGGTCCGGTTACGAGCTGCTCGTGCTCGTTGCCAAACTTTTCACCTCGATCGCCACCAAGCTGTCCAGTTCGGGCACTGCGTTGATGGATACGATCGTGACCTTGGCAAACGATGATACTGGCCCACTGGTGAATGTATTTGCACGTGTCAATCAAGCCCTAGCGGCACTCGTTCAGCTGCTCAACGGTGGTTTGAGTGTGGAGTTAAACACTCTCACCAGTCGGCTGGGCCCATCCCTTAGCAACCAGTTTAACGATGGTTTCCGTGCGCTTAGCTTGGCATTGCAGAAGCTATCAACGGCTCTTGCCAATCTTCAGGCTGCATTGGAACAGGCACAGAAAGCAGCGGGTGGTGGACCGGTAACGTCAACACATGTGAGACAATTCGTTACCCCTACATTGGTAGCTCGGGTGCTGGCCGCTTTGGACGAGATCGGTGCCGGACTGCCTACGGTCCTGTACGTGATTAAGAAAACTGTTGGATAGCTTAAGATTTTTGTAACTGCTGGATTGTTGAAAAAATAAAACCTGCCTGCAAAAAAGCTCACTCCATCCTCTTAAACAACATCCTCACAGATAACATGGAATACTGTAACAGCTGATAATAACGCCAAAGCATAATGTTTTTACTAGTTTGTACAAAGTACTCGTTCACGGTCAAACATGGTGAAAATTTTGGCATCAAAAATCTGTTTCCGACAGATTGTCCTTGCGTGTGCAAAAAACACCACCTTGCCAAATTCGACATTGAAGGATGTTTTGCATCTAGAAAGAATTTAGGCTGAGGTTAGAGTGACACGCTGTTGACACAGCTGCCATGCAACCCGAGACTATTCGGACAAGAATCCCACACACTGCCACCTAGCCAGAGCACTTGCGAATTTAGTTGCATTACATCGGCACATTGGAGGAGTTTGATTTTTTTCTGGAACGGTCTGGTTTACCCGGAGCAACATCCCGTAACCAACGATGGCTAGCAGAATTTTGTTGCTGTTGACAATCTTATGTATACTGCGGGTAAGTCTTGGGTGTAGTGTTTGGAGAATTGAAGAAAGCTTCCAACGTTGCTCTCTTCCCTTGCAGAACGTTGCCGGACGGCCAAACTTAGGTATGAACGGCAATGTGGCCGGAAGTTCCATAGCGATCGGGACATCCGGCAGTGCATCCTTCATCATAGATGCGCTCGGTAGTTACAAGATTCAGCTAGGTTCAGAGTATCAGCCACTCTACACCATGCAGAACGCATTTTACTCCGTTGCTGAGAAGTTCACCACGGCTGGCATTGCTGTAACAGACAACATCCTACTCCTGGCGGACGATAACTCGGGATTCGTGACGCCACCATTCCAGGCTGCCATTACGGCACTGTCAAACTTACAATCGGTGATCAGTACCGAATTCATACAGGAGTTCCAAACGCTACAATATCGCGACAAGACGTTCATCACCGACAGGCTGCTCGATAGCTTGATCTACATTACAGAAACGCTAACACAGCTGGACGAAGCTCTACGACCACTTCAAACAGCAGCAGAACATGCTCAAGCTGCAGCAGGTGGTAATGGGATACCTGTGATGCAAGAACCCTCTAGAAAGATTGTCACTCCTCGCCTGGTTAACTCACTGCTCAATGCGATCGTGCCGATACCCGCTACCATCTCACCGTTGATCTACTCCATTCACGAACCTCTCGCTCAGCTGGACAGAGGCGATTCGTACATTTCCACAGCCAAAGGTGACCTTGAGGCTGCTCTGCTACAGGCTCACCAAGAAGTGGTCAACTTTAACGGCAACGTACGCACGCTCAAGCAGGACACCAATACCGTGATAGCATCCCTCAGCACATCGTACGGCGAGCAAGCGACACAGATCGTCGATATACTCCCGAAATTGAAAGCCTCCACCAACTACCCTTACGAGCTGTCCTATGCACTGCAAACCTTCGACGAAACTGCATCGATTCCTTCGATCGAAGAGAAAACATCCGTAGTGGATGTAACGATCGAAGAATATATAGATGTGGCGAAAACGTTCGACGACGATTTGGTGACGGTGTACGGTGATCGGATCTGTCCCGTACTGCGAGGCGTCGTACAGGTACTCATTGCGAGTGGACCGTACGCTGACTACTGTTACCAAAAATACGCCCAAAGGGTGGTAGACTTGGCCGTACACAATTTCTACGACATTGGCGAATGTTACGAGCTGGAGCTGAACCGCCTGTACTCAGTGAGTAGACTCATCACGAACATCGTCAATCTGGCGATGTTCAACTTTGCCGAGCTGTTCGAGAATCTTAACACATGCGCCACCATTTTGCCGTGTCCGAGTGTTTGCGATCCTTGCATTAATACGGTAAGTGGGATAGGATAGGATGTGATGCCTTGAAAATATTCTAATAACGCTTTATTTCCGCAACGAATTAAACGATTCTAGCTCGGCAAGCTACTCGACACACAGTCCCGTTTGATGGAGGAAAAATTCGACCTTATACTGCAGATAGTGCCGTACGAGACCAAAGCTAGCTTGCAGCGGCTTAAATCGTGTGCGGCGTTCACCAAGTACAAGTTGATTGCTGATGCGTACGATCTGTTGCGGAATGTTTACAAATGCGAGTACACCGGCTACAGGCAGGTGTAGTTGTGAGCGAGGGTGAAGAATAAAAATTAGGTTTAATTCTGTAGCGTTAAGATGGATTATTGTGCTTTTTGGTACAAAAATTTTAACAAAACTGCTATCGCGTACTATTTTTCTTATACTTCGCAGTTTGGTTGTGAGATCGCCCTCTGGGAGAATTCGCTTGAATTATCATACTACTCCGGTCACTTCAGAATAATTCATAATAACTTTTATGGCGATCGTTTGCCTAAAGCTAAATGTTGATATTTAACACGTTTCAAATTTGCATATGCAAAACCAACGGCAGGTGTTAATTGATACTGAAACTGTCAAAAGGAACACGATATTAATACTGGTCCGAGGACATTGCTGGTTCGACATTTGGAAAACTATGGCGGAAACAGATTTATATATGTCTCGCTACACGATGTAGATTTGTGAATTGTTTTCCGAAACAAGATCACGATGACCTTACTCCTCGGTCCGCTGAAATTAAGTTGATGATTCAATTTATTTTATCAAGGTAATTCCAATTAGACACTCTTTTCTTGAGAAGCCAAGAGAAAGCCTTGACAGACATTTCTCTTGCGATTAACTCAAGGACCGGTCGCGCTGCCGCGTCACACATCTTCAATTTGCCAATTAAACCTTCGGCAGGTTTTAAGATCTGCGTCATCTCAAACCTCAACTGAGTACCTCTGGGTAAAATCCCATCCATAACGAAGGGAACTAGTTTTGTGTGTGTGTGTGTGAGCAGGCTGAGTAATGTAAAGTGCTACTCATACGGTTGACATGATCGACACTCTGGCCGACATGCCCCGAAAAACCTGAGCGCCTACCAAGGGAAGTGTAGAGCAAGCTGCTAAATATGGCTAATCACGGAGCATGAGCACGATCCGAAAAAGTTTGTTGATTGATTGTCACAGCCGAAAAGGCTTCTTAAATAGGAAAGAGGGAGAGGAGGGAGGGAAAGGGGGGTTGAGTAATATTTTGTCGGAGGACTCCTCCGACATTTCCGACAAGTGAGATAGGCGAAGAGAGGGGTGAGTAATATAGGAACGCCAGCAAACAATGAAGGTCGATCATCTCGACGTCGATGATCGTGTCGTTCATCATGTTTCATCGATTGTTGAAGGTTGAATCGAAAAATTTACATTTCCGCCCTTACACGCTGTTCGACGGCGGTAAGAGAAGAAATTCGAGTCCTGAGCTACGTTAGTTGACAGCTTGGCGGACACTGACTCTGATGTGTAACTTAATACACGTCCCCCTAAAAATAAAAACCAAATTTTGGGCGCCAACCGGGTTATCAATTTCTAAGAAAGCTTCCCTTTTTTTCATCGACAGTAGCGACGGGAGCTTACTGGGGAAACCCTTTCCAGTCGAAAGGACTCCCAAAAGAAAGCTCCAATTTCACGTCCCACTGTCGTGCAGTGTGGGGATGCACCGAATGCATCGCATCGATCATTTTCAAGCTCAATTAAATCCACTGTCCAGCCAACCGGAGCAAACGCGAGCGGAACGTAAAACTCGCATGAGACAAGTCGAAACCTGCCGGATTCGCCACGGGTATGATAATGATCGTATGCGAGCGGAGCAGCTTTATTGTTCGAGGAATCGTTGAGAGCGTCCAAAAGGGGGAAAAAACAGAGCAGCACGAAGTAGAAAGAAACACCACTGGGCCCCTAGGAGTGTCCGAAAGTGTGAATAATAATCGAAAGTGGATGCATGCATACGCAGCTTGCTAGTTTGCATCGTCTCAATCCGGTTTGCAGATGGAGGGATGAGTGTGTATGTGTGTGTGTAGAGGGTGAAATTTATATTTAGATATTATTAAGCTATATCAGAACTGTGTGTGGGATGTTATAGTGGAAACGCGTGATTAATTTAATAGATAATTCCAAAAATAAATGAGACACTGTTAAAATAAATTAACTGACTCTTGACTACAGCTTTACAACAGCACGTGCCTAGTGATCTACAGACGAGCAGATAGTGCTAATCCCCAACCTAACAACCCGTTTTGCCCAAACAAAGCGCCAGTCCAGTCGTTGTCAAAAAATCCACCATCTTCGCCAAAAGGCAAGGGGCGGTTCAAGCGTCAAGGATATAGCTTGAAGTGTTGCCAAACGCGAGGACAAAAAAGTGCTGACATTTTGAACTCTGCGGACCACTACGCCATGTTCCACCACCGAAAGGGGAAAGAATAAACAGCAAAGAAACTTTGCCGAGGTTCGTCGCTTCGCCAAGAGAGTCTTTTGTTTTATACCAGGGGGTTCGTCGCTTTTCAAGAGGTCTTTTGTATTTGTACGATGTTCGTTCGCGATTCTTTCTTGTGCAATCGAACAGGATGCAGCGGGGGGTGCTGGTGGCGGAAAGAGGGGGGGGGGGGGGATAGGATGATAAGTAAAAGCGACCATTTTGTGCGAAACGTATCTGAAGAGGACTAATGAAGACATGCTGTTTGGTTTTTATCAACCAACCGGGCTACATCTATAAATCATCAAACAGCTTTGGGGCCGGTGCTCGCCGATTGACGGTTGATAAAATGTGCCATATATGGGTTGGTGTGATGGGGCCAGCAGAAAGAGTGGCCACTAATAATCAGACACGCAAAAGAGCACGTCAAGCAACTGAAAACTAATCCTACCTCGGTTGCTTGATTCGGATGAGAATTGACTTTTTATTTATCTCTCTCTCTGCTAACCTGAAGAAACGAAGTTCAAGGGCATATATATAAACAAATTGAAGCACTAGTAAACTGATACATTAAGCTGCGCGCTGTTGCGCTCATGCTGAGTTTGCGAAATCACCACAGCGGTTTTTTAACCGCGATTAGACGACTCACATCATATCACTCGGCGGACGTATCATGCACAAATATATGGCATAATAGCGCCACCGGCCAGTTTCATTACTATCAAAAAAAAAATCATCGATGAGTGATGGAAGGTGCCATCGAAAAATCGCTTTTCGGCACGACCAAAAGCTGCCCAGATGATGCTGATGCCTGGTGACACAATTCCCGCTCGACAAAACAAACAAAAGTGAACCCTTACCGGCTGAACCCCTAACGGTCTCTAGCGCTCGTACCCAACGCCTACAGTCAATACGAAGCAAACAAACGCCGGCAAAGCGTAGAATTAGTCATTTCCTGCCATCGATACCGCGATGAGCCGCGGTAAATAAAGCGTAGTTATGTGATCTTTCTTTGAAGCTTGTGCTCCATACACTTCATTTCCCAAGATTCAGGCCAGTTACAGGCCCCCAAACAACAACAGCAGAAAACTATAGCGAATGCCCTATTAAAACCGGGCGCAATCTCGATCAATTTGAGCCGAGAGCGATTTCACTTTCGGGCTTCATATTTAATCATCAATCAACGGCCGATGATGTTCCGATCGCCGTATTTATTAACTTGACCCATTTTCTTTCTCTTTGACGAAGCGTCCCAGCGCCCAACGCTGCAGCGAAATGAAAATGAAAGAGAAAAGCTTGTTGAGTGATTTATTTGTCCACAGAACTAGGACAGCCGGCGTAAGCCCGACGTACGATCGTGGCTTCGCGCTTATGCTAATAAGCTACTCAGGAGAAAGAAAACTGGGGATGGGCGACGAGCACCTTACCTTCAGGTTCTTCTTTATTATTGTAATTAAATTCAATTTTATTTGTACACCGTCTCCCCATTTCTGAGATGCTTATCGGTGAGTAGTTTTGCTTTTATTAATCACACACATCTTTCTGCATAAATCTTCACCATATGCGAAGGAAGAAAAGTTTGTCTACGATAGGCAAGATTTGCAAAATGTGTGGCCCATTAAGAAATTCCACTTGCTTGCATCTTTCACTCGCTGGCGATGGCTAGCGTTTAACTCCACCGATCAAGCGATCGTTTGATTAATTGGTCGACCATTAGTCACGAGCCGGAGTAGTAGGAGCGCTGATATCCCCCATGGGTGCTAATTTTATTCTACCGATATGGACATTTCTAGCGCTTTGCCCGGTGAAGGCTACTTAAGAATTCAATCCTCACGGATAAACTACAGCAGCAACATTTCTAAACCGAAATACCAAAAAGTCATAACTCGGACGCGGGTGAACGCGGGAGTGCTTCTTCAGGTGTCATAATTGATACGGTCCTTATTTGGCGGGCGGTTTAATGCTGAACGTTTGAATTAAAAACGAGAGACAGAAGGGACACTCAGACACAACCATCCAATGATATTAAAGCACATGAGACTGTGCACGTATGAAATTGTTTCACCATAACCGGATGACGGGTACGTGACGCTAAAGCAACCACACAGATGGAGGAAGCCGTAATAGAAGCGATTGTGCCATACGGGACACATTGAATTGGTTTGCTATTTTTAAAACAATTTACGGGAGCTGTGTAAGCAAAACAAATGCAAAACAAATGTTTTCATTCCCACAAAAGGAACGCGGATGGGGGCTTTTTTTTTTTGTAAGTGTACACAAGCGTTGATCTTTTTAATTTTTTTGGATATCATGTTGGGAAGAACAAAGTCAGAAATCCTCCAATATCAGTTTAAAAAAAAGCTCCAATTTTGCGTCAGTAGCCTTCCGGGGTTGGAGAAGAACTTATGTTTACCTTTCGATCGCGTAATATAAACAACACATCAAACTATCGTAACAGTAACGACAACGGTGACAGATGTCAAAGAAAAGAAAAATACAAAGTACATAGGCACTTATTAAGCGACAATGATGTGACACCAATTCTAACCTCCTGCGAGACTCGTTTCGGAGGATCATTAGTTTGCAACACAATTCGGTCGTTGCAAAAAAAAAACGAAACCCCTACAACAGCTCTAGATATCTCTGTCACTGTGGGTAAACACCGTACAGCAGTGTGGCCCGCTTGGGCCAAGTTTCCTGATTTGGCCACAAAACTCCCACCCAACCGGATCTGGGGCCGCAAAACCCGGGAGGGCAGAGCAGTGGGAGTCGGCATCAAATCTTGCCCTCACGTTCTACCAATGCTTCGCGGCTTAAGAATTTACCACGCTCAAACCATTTGCTTCGGGGGACAAATGGTTGACGGTGCTCTACCGTGCTACCGTTGCCGACCATCTATCTAGGAGAGTTTTATATTACTATTCAAACCGAAGGCAAATATTTACCTCTTTTATCGGAGCGCACGGGATGACGCACCACCACGGTTGCTACTGCCTCTTACTACCTTCGGTGCGTAGCGTTTTCGGTTCGTTTATTACGGTCAATGCGGATTTTCCGGCTTGTCAAGTTGGGAAGGGTGTGTATACACAGGCGTTTTGGAAGAAGGTCTCCGGGATACGAAATTTTCCACCCTCGAAATTTTGGACTCACGGTCACGGAACAACGCACAAAGGCACACTAACATGCACGTTAACACTACACTCTTTTTCCTGCTTTCTTGAAGCCGTTGCTACCCTTATATCAGCTCGAGTTTGCTTTTTTCTGCTGTGATTGTGACTCGATTCTGAGTTTAGCTTTTTAAGATTTTTCTTTTCGTTCACACACTAATCTACTAACTCAACACTAATTCAGCACACACATACACATAATAATACACACCGGTCAGAGTACCGTGTTTAAGTAGGCCCTCTTGAGCTCCTTTAGGCCGGCCGAATTCAAGATGAAAGATGACAGATGGTGAACTTTCGCCGACTAACCTTGATCTGGCTCCGCCAGCTCGTTCAGTTTTGTTGCACACTTTTCGGAGGCTTTCCGTCACCTTTCGCTGCAGATACACTCCAGGTGGCGCTTGTTGTGACAGTGACACTCCAGCTGTTGCCTAAGAGATCTTCAGCAGCAGCTTCGAATGCTCTAGCTTCTAACCAGCTGTTGGAGTTTGGTTTTGCAAGCAAGAAGTAATGAACATGCAGCAGTCCAGTTCACTACTTCCTTTTCCCGGGGAGTCTCTCTCTTTCTCTCTCTCTCTATGAGTCTCAGAAGAGGTGAAAGAACTGTTACTTGCCCTCAAGTAATTCGCGAATCGCGTTGCACACAACACTCACACTCGCTAACACACGGCGCTACTTCGAAGATTTTCGCTGATCGACGATAGATGAAATCGATTGCAATAGAACATCAAGGTCCTTTCCCTTTATGCCAGTATAAAGTAAAAACTCTGCCAGAAAGGTGGGATGTGTAGATAGCGATAGAGAACAGTTGGCAAAACTCTTTCTGTATATTTTTGGCGCACAAAATTCGCACCTCACGCGTACGCACACGACGCACGATCACAAAACACGCCACAACCTGACCTGACGTCTACGATTGCACGTCCGTTCGGGTTGCACGCCAACGCGATACTGAAGCTGCCTTTACCAGGGCCCCGGTTAAGCTTCAGCAGCGACGTGAGCGGACGCTCTTCTCGCGAGTGCGCACACTTGAAGAAAAGAGTCAAAAAGCTCCAACGGATCGATGGGGTGGTGGGGTGGCGATGTTTAGGGGAGAGATGCCCAGGTGTGGTGCCGACGACTCCTACGGTTGGAAAGCAGAGAAGTCTTGCATTGCAAGCGCGTCAAGCGTTCGACGACCGCGTGTCCGCGCTCTTGCGCTCTTCGTGGTCATGGACTCGGTAACGGTGGAGCAATGGGCCGTTCGCTCCGAGCCGGGCGCGTTCGATTGTGTCGATTGTGTGTGATTTTCTTTTTCCAAGCGCGTGTGGACCTTTCTTGCGGGCCCTGCAACTGAGTCGAGGCTCAGGAGTTTGTGGAATGAGTATTGGGATTTTTGATGTGAGGATCACTGAGAAAAAAGAGGAAAACTTTGAAAAATTGGGTATGGATGACAGTCGACAGTAGACGACGTGGAAGGGCATCTCGATAACTTACGAATAAGTTCGTCATCATATTCAAATTAAACCACATTTCTCGAACTACGTAACATGAAATGTTTCATAACATATTTCATAAAAATTACATAGATGTCAAACGCTCTTTAAGCTAATACATTTCGTTTTTCAAAGTAGCACTAGGGAGTTTAGACAGTTTATCTCTCCGCGAACGAAACGTTCACTCTTTTCCATTACTCATCGGATCACGGCCCTCGCAAGATCAATCGCTGCAGCAAGAACTCGTGCGACGGATAAGAAGCGCAAAAGCCGGCGGATGAGAAAGCTTACCCGGGCGTTGCGCTTCGGTAAACCTCCGGTCCGGTTTCCTGACTCTACTACTACCACTGCTGCCGCTTTCTTCTCCTGCTCCGGTATAATCCATTGCCAAAACTTTGGCCAATTGAAGCTTTTGCAGCGCGAACACAAGCGTACGAAGCCGGTGTGGCGAACCGGTTAAAGTGATCCAGCCTCCAACATTGAACCAGAATCCAGCAGAACTCCAAAACCCCACGGGAACCTTAATGCTCACAGATGCAACAATCAAGCCGGGTGGTGGGAGGATGCTTGGGAGAAGTGGAGGTTAAGATAATGCGCTCGTTGTTTCCAACTTGCCATTCCACAGTGACGTCCTCGACCTCCTCGTCGTCGACTTTTCTCACCCATAGAATCGAAAGCCTTTTAGCAAACAGCCATGAACCCATTTGGCGTTGAAGGGTTCGCCTACATGCATACGTACACGGGCGTACGTAGCCGCGAGTTCATCGCCGGGTTGTAAATCGAACAATCGACGAGCAGCCTGCACAAACAGACGCATTTTCGCAGACAAATTCGCATTAACTACAGCATGGGACTCTACTCTGATGTGTCGAGAGCACGAAGATGACGAATTTGAAGCTCATTTTGGTTTGAAAGTTAGGAAGAAGAACACCTCTGTTTCTTATCACCCGCAATTCTCTTCTGAGTTAATTCGCTTAAAGTCATTTTCTCCAAGCATTATATTGAACGTGCCACATAACAAATTCACTCTCTTATGATACACAATTTAACCTTCACACTCTATAGTGGTGCAGCATGCGTTCCTCAGGACTCTCGATTACCCATTTTGTTTTGTGCCCTTTTCTTAAAGGTTTCGAGTTCTTAATGAGTGAACACACAGAACACATAGAGGTGCGAAGCGATATGTAATGTTTATTTACACTCCACAGTCAGACAAAGATCATGTGTGTGTACAGGTACGAAATACTATGCTCCTGTAAGGTTCACCCCGCGCGACAACAATGTACAGAAATTGTTACGCATTAATGCACTTCTTAAGCTGCACTTTAAATTCTTACGCGCATTATTGAGACTCTTTTCGCCAGCCTATATTCAACCCTTTTTTGTTTCGCAACGTTAATAGTTTGAAACAGTTTAACCTAAAACCTTTCGTCGATTCTGTCTGGAATGGTCAAATTAAAGCTTGAACTTCATAGCGTTCGTGGCGAAAGGGAAAACAAAGCGTAGCAGACAATTGCCTACGCCTGTAACTTCGGAAAGGTGGCCCGAGACAGACGTCGCTGTTTGGAGGTGTGAGTGTGAATCGTTCTCTTTTTTTTTCAATTCGCCTGACTGACAGCCAAATGGACGGATTTACGACGACGGGCAACCATAGCATGAAGAGAATCCTGTCTGCACCAATCTTTCCAATGTCTCGGCCGGCAGAAGGAAGACGTCGCACCCAGGAAGATCTTCACCGTTTGGGGTTCTTATACCTTTATGACCATCAAGTTATCGGTGGTGCACCGTGAAGGCGTCGAAGGTTGCCTAACCGATCTTCCCGTCCGTGCCGATTGACGCGGACGCCCAGAAAGACACGATCATGATGGATCGTGTCGCTAGGCCCAGGCGAAGAACGAGCTGCATTAATGTACACTCTCTGATGAGCATGAGCCCATACCTACGCTCACGGGCCAGCTGCAACGAATCGAACGCAAATACAGTTTCAGTTTTCAATCCGCACTACCCACCATCTGCACACAAAAGCCAGTGAGTCATAAATCATCTTTCTTCGCGAATTCACGCAAAGCAGAGCGCCCCTCTCCCCCCTTTCATCCTAGACGGAGGGGGAGGATGGGGGTGGAGAACAAACTTTCTTCAAGCAAACGTTTGCTTGCTTGGAGGACTTTTGGGCTCGATAAACAGGATGGACACGATCGAGCTTCGATTATTGAAGCTCTAATGAGGTTGAGGGACGGATGTTGCCCACCAGGTCTTGTGCTTCTTTCTGCCTATTCTCAACAACAGCAACAAAACCCCCATCCAACGCACACACCGGAGACACAGATGGCAGATCTTCGTGAAGGTATAATTTATACTCCATCAACTTCTCCCGATGCTTTACGATCGATGCACCAGGTACATTGTGCTTCCTAGCTCTCCACAAGTTCTAGATTTCCGATGCCGTGCCCGGCTTGGAGTTACGGTTGCGTAGGTGTCGATCTACACCGTAGTTGGCGTAGTTGTCGCGTAGCGAATTGTATACTCCACCGATACAAGAACCCACCCCGTCCAGTTGAAGTTCAACCATAATGTCGTACAGTTTATCTTCACTGGACGAGTTAATCTTGCTTTTGCTGCTACATATGCAAACGCTCTAAGCTCTCGTACGGTATATAAAAAAGCTACGCTCGTTGGCTAGATTGATCGTTTCAGCTTATGACGATCCTAAAGCGGACGGATAGGAATATGAAAATTGATCGAACCTCGTTACCATACTCGAGCAGTGGTATGATAAGACACGCTTAATGCTACACTTTATTGGAACGTTTATTTAGCCCTCACTAGACGCGGTACTAATTCTAGTGATGGGGAAGATAATTGGCAATTTAACTACAGTCGATTAGTTTGCTCTGTAAAGAGTAACTGGATGTGCTGTAGTCATTTTCTTTCGATTGCTTGTTTTATAACGCTTGAAATTGTAGTGTAATCTCACTATGGTGAAGCTTTCTCAACAGATAGAAAGATCCAGATCAATTTCTCAAAGATAGACATGGAAACTCAATATCTGCCTAAGGACTCCTCTAAAGAAAGCTGATGTATCTACGGCAGCTGCAGCTGCAATTTTCCTACTACTGTTTTGCAAGATTAACTTCTAAGAGGACTAACTAAAATTCTTCAAGTTCAAGTTCCACAAAAATTCTGATCTAAAACTCTGAAGAGGTGTCTGAAGCCTACAAAATAGTTGGGTTGATAATTTCCCATCATTAATAAGTCAACGAAACCCAAAAAGAATCACAATTCTCACCCCGCCCATGCCAGAAGTCAGATGTTCTTTGAAAGGATTTACTTTCCTATCTCGTGTTTATGTTTTTTGCCATACTTTTACACCAATTACATCAAGTTATCTCTTTAATTTCTTCTTCTCCGGAACTGCTTTACGCGGCCCAACGACCAATTGCCTGATTGTCTAAATATTTAACCACTCTCAGTTACAGACAGACAGCTCCAATCGCTCCACACCCTCCCTACCACCCGATGTAAGATTAACGAATCCAATCTGAAACGGTAATAAAGTAGCCCGGTTCGCGTTCGTACACATCCATCCGTCCATCGCGAGTCTGTGTGGGACTGGCTGGATGCAATCAAACCGCACTTCGAACCCCACACTGCACAGCAACACCCGATGCACCCGGCGATGCACCCATTAAAATAAAAGCGCGAGACAACCCTGAGCAAACGAACGAACGAACGAACGAACGCAGGAACAATGCTACATAAATCAAGCCACACCGAAGGCTTTTGCAGCGAGCGAGAAGACGCTTTTGCTTGCGGATCATCCTTCGCTGATCGTGGCCCACCGCCATGGCCATGAAATTGAACCCGTCGATCGAGCTCTGCAGAGTGCTGCAGACGATACATACGCTTCTGGTTCTTCCCGTTCGAGCTAACCAGCGGTTGTGGTCTGCGCGTAGCCGCGGAAGCTGTCCGGGCTTAATAGCTTCAGTAAATCCCCTTTTTTGGCCGTCAGCTTCATCACCTCGGCAGAATGCAGCAAGACACATAGACACACAGGAGAGAGACGAAAAAAAAATGCGACCACCAATCCGTTCCAGTTCCGAGCTCGATCAAGCTGATCAACCGGATCGGATCGATTATTCATCGATGTCTTGCGGGCGAGTCCTTCTGCCGCACGGCAATGGTGACTTCATTTCTTGCGCACCTAAAAACCCGACAATATCCGTTACAGTTTTATTAACTTGTTATAACGGCCCCAGACAAAACGGTCTCCACACATCTTCGCCCTTTTGCACCCATCCAACGTACGTACGACGATGATGATGACGATCATGTTTAGAGTGTGTTTCTCTCTAACGATCCGCGACCACAAGCGCGATCTTCCGCGAACCTAACCAATATGGCCATACCGGTGTGGCACACAGTCACCATCGCTCTGCACCGTAAGAGCACGTACCAAAACCGTATCCATATTCATTGCGATCTTCAGGCAAGGTGGGAGGTTTGGGGAAGATGTAAGCGGAACATAAAACGTTTGTCGTTACAAACATGGCAAACGCACAGATATATGTACATCATGGCCAGTATTCAGACTTCTCCCCAGGGATTGCAGGGAGAGATTATTCTTCAACCTTTGGAACAATCCCCAAACGGTGGTATTTGGGAGGAACAGGGAGATTGTGGGGAAACATGGAAAATTAAATGGTGAAAAACACCGGGAGTAGAGAGAACGATCGATTCAATGCTAATGGCAGGCAGTGATTTGCTACGCTCTCCTAGCATGGGATGGGTTAATAAAATTAACACTTCGATCGGGACGGAAGTCTCGAGCTGACAAAGTCTAATTCCTTTGGGAATAAGATCAAAGGAAGTAGTAACCTAAGTTTCAGTACACTTTGGCGAAGTAATTGTGGGGTGCCAAGACGTCAACGTCAAAATGATCAAATATCATCCATTTCCTAGGATATAATTATTCGGTTTAAAATCGAAATCGATGCCTTTCGCTAGCCGTATTTCAGTTTGCGAACTCCATAAAATAGTCAGCAGGAACTAGTAATTTTATGGGGTCAACTTCTTGTGTACGGGAGGATGTTGACAACTTCCCATTACGTCGAGAAAACTTATAACTAATCTTTCAACCCTGTGATGCATGCATACAAAACAAAATGTTGTGTCAGAAGCTCTCTGAGAAGACCAAGAAATTCCCATGCTCTTAGTACCTTCTAGCGTACAACAAACACTCCAAACACACCAAACAGAAGCTGAACACTTGAACCCGATTCAGCAACAACTCGGGTCAATAATTTCTATCGTTTCCATTACGTAAAATTATATTCACATCTCACCATCATCTCAGCCCTTGAAAGCCCATCAGATTTGTGTATCTGGCGTCTTGTCTACGTGTCAATAGTCCGTTTAACTTTATCGCTCAATAAATAACCTTTTGCTCTCGAACTAATTGACATGCAATGCTGGGTAACATTTGCATTTTGTTACCGATTTGTAGCGACAGTCTGCGACCCAGCATCCCAACTGGTTGTTGTAGAGAGGTGAAATCAAAGTGCAAAACAAATGCAAAGGATCGTTGGTTTAAGGTTTATTCTGCAATAATTATATCTATCTAATGTTCACACGCGTAGGTCAACGTTGCTGGACAGGACAACGTTGATAAACGGTTTATGAATAACATAAATTATTTAACTTTATCCCTTTCGCATTGAAATAGGTCGCCGTAAAGCTCGTAAAGATGCACAAGAAATCTATATAAATGCCAATAGATAATTTTCTTTACGTGCAGAAATCCTGAGGATCGCGAAAATGCTGTGGCTTTCCAATCGTAATAGGTCCGTACGCTCTTTCTATCAACTCGGAAATGAACTATTTTCCAAGAATGCGACGTCTTCGTGTTTCGCTTCAAGCATACCAAAATTTCCAGTACCATCTCCGGCACCGAGTGTCTCACAAGAAAAATTCAACCTCAGCACAGTGAGCGGCAGGCAGCGACCATTTGACGAACCAATTTTCCGATGCAACCGCAATGTAAAAGGGAAAAGGGTGACCTGATTAGTCTCCGCATGTTCCCATCAAACTGCAGAATTTCGCTACGCCACGGAGAATTAGCTTCCTTCTTCTTCTTTCTCTTCTGCTCCGGCTTTCCCGAATCACACACAATCAGCTTAAAAATGCTTCCTCATACCCAGGGCGTAGAAACACAACGAACCAGCACGGGAACCAACGAGTGGGCCTAACTTTTTCTTCATATTTCCGCAAAAATTTTCCTTTCTCTCCGGCCTGCTGGTGGTGTGCATTTTCCTCGGTCGCGTGCAGACGGTGAGTTCACAACAACGCCAACCAGTTGTAGTACATAATTACTGAGACCCACTTCCGATCGGGTGTGCGTGTGTGAGGGAGAGAAAAAGTGGTGCTTTAAGACTAAGAGTTTGTTGGTGGTGGGGTGCAGTTTTGTAATTAACCATTTCGTACGCCCCTAACCATCAGCAGCGCCATCATGTGAGGATGGACAAGCAATTGGTTAGTTGGTTCGTGGTTTTGTAGCGTGTGAAAGGAAAAAAAAACATACACAAAAATGCCTCTGGGACAGTTTTTGAAAGCTGTTGAACGATCGAATCGAAAACATGCGAAAAAGGTTCGTCGCTTTTGTTGAAATCTTTTGATTTTTTTGAGATTTAAATTGATTATTGGATATAACGCCATTGATTCAACGTTAAATCCACAATCATAAATGTTTCAGGACAACAGTGAATGTAAAAAAGCAATTTTAATTTTAATTTAAAATATTTAATACCTCATGGGACAAAATATTCCGCTTGAAGTACTCTCAAAACGTTCTGGCAATCAGCCACAAACAGAACCACTTTGCCCTTTTCCCATATCAAAAGAAATCTTCCGGCTACGCTGATCGACCAACAACTGACGAGTGCGTCGTTTCGCATCCTCCACAACATCTAAATCATGAGCCTGTCCAATATCCCCATTCCCATATCGGGCACTAACTAACCAAAACAAACCGCACAAGAACCTCTGCGTCATGGTTCACCCTCTTGCAAAAGGGGGTATTGTTTTGCTTTTACCATAACCGTACTTTAACCCTGAAACGCAACCGGGCCAACAAACGTATGGCCGGCACATGCAAAAACTACCACCGACTTCTTCTTCCGGGGCAGAGATAAACACAAGGGTCGCTCTGAACACGGTCGTCATCTGCGTGCGTAGTAGTTGATGGTGTGCGGTACTGATTCACCGAAAGGTGGTGCTCATTGCGGTTTGGTGGGCTACTCTTTTCCTTCCCATCGATGTACTACTACGGTGCTTTACATGTATTGATTTACGAGTCAGCAATTGCATGTTTATCTTCTGTCGAGTTAGCAAGCTCTCGACCGAAGAACTGTACCATAGGATTTTTCTCTCTTTCTCTCTTTCTCTCTTTCTCTTTCTCTCTCTCTCTCTCTCTCTCTCTCGTAACCTCGGTGCGGCTTCAGACCGCGAACCACGCACGAACAGTGCGCTGTGCACGCCGCCGCCTTATTAATCAAACTGTAAGCGCGCGCCAAAAAAGGCAAACGTTAGGTCATTAAAAACTTCGAAATTGATCGTTATGCACGATCACCATCGCTGATTATCATTCCGCGTTCGATGACGATTGTTGGCTGGCTCGTTGAGTAGAGCGAGCGAGGGCTGCCAGGTTGTCCTGGGTTGTCCACCGTGGCCACACTATGAATGTGAGTGTAAGCTTTATTTCCTTATTTTTCCCCTTACGATTTGTAAAACAGAATGCAGGAATTTTACTGCTCACAGGCGCTCTCGGTTTGATCGAGGGTGGACAGGAATTTTGGTTTGTTTGTTAAACTTCATGGTCTAGACTCTGGCTGTAAACTGTCTCAAAGATCTATAGAACCGAGTTACAGAAGAATGCTAAAGACGAAGACTCCGATTGGCGGCATCATTTTGATGTTGATCATTTTGTTTTAAATTTATGGTGATTGGTTAGGTTTCGACTACCTATCCTCCAGGTCACACCGTCCGTATATATCTGCACCACAATTACACGGCAATTTTGAGCACAAAAGCTCTGTCTCGTTTTTGCAACATTACCATATGCCTTGCAATGCGGAAGTAATCTCATTTATTGGACAATGACAGACCGCAAAACTTCCGGAATTTTTGCAACTGTTTTCATGCTTGACATTTTAGCACGTATTTGGTATCAGCTGCATTTTACGGTTCTTTGTCTGTTTTGGAGATATTTAAATTATCTTTTTAAATAGCTTCCGGTAGGATCGGAAATTAAATCACTTCTCAGCTACAAGTAGCTACCAATACCAATTAATTTGACAGCTGTCACTTGTATGCACTAACATGATTAAAAAATATTTCATGTGGTCACGCCGGCCATCGAGTAGCTTACCAGACTTGCTGATACCACGTATTAAGGTTAGTCGGTCCTCACTACTGGAGAACGGTCCCCAAATGGGTTTTGAACCCCAGTCCTGTCGTGTTAGGACCAGCACCGCTAGTGCCTCAACCACCCGATCGCCCTGGTGTTAGAATACATGCAAAAATTATTCTCAATTTTATAGCAACATTTTTTTATTACGGCGCACAGGCTAGCATGACGTGGCCTCACACATGCATCCTCTCGCAAAAACCATACATGCGATCCAAAAATGGATCGCCAATATCTGCATAACCGCATCACGGTTAATGTATGTTTCGTGTTCATATTCATATTCAGCTGAATGCAAAAGTGAAACAAAGGAAGCTACACATAAATACACACACACACACACACACACACGAGGAAAACAGATCTGCGAAGCAAAATTGCTCCACACACTCCACTCTATCTGTATTCGACCCCCGAGTTCCCTGGTGTCTCTGGTGGTATTTTATCGCCACAACATTCGTCCAGTGACAATACCGTGTTGTCGTGGTCGTGATTGAACTTGAACTTGAAAAACGCTGAGCAGAGCAAGACCCTTCCGTGGCTTCCGGGTTTCGCGCAGACCAAGCGCACACCGAGGGCATAGCATTTGCCCTACATGGGCATAATATTTCTGCGCCACCGGAAACCACATTGTGCCACTGCGGCCAGCGCTGGTTGAAAGTGAGCAGAGAGGATTTATCTGTCGGTCTGAACACAGAGAGCTGCCTATGGCGTGACGCAACCGTTAGCATGATTTACAGTTCATCATTATTAGTAACGCTAAGTTTGAACGGCCAAAAAAAATGCACATAACGCAAAGATTGTTGTACAAAATATCGAAATGGAAGAAAAAATTGTCCGCTAGTGGCATGGCAAGCTTACAAAGTTGGACCATTTGCAACGGAGTTCCACCACGGACGGCTTTGACGATTCTCCACCGCTTAAGGAAACCGGAACAGTACCATCCCCAGGGCGTAAAAGCGTTAATCAAGCAAACCGGTGTGAAGGAGCTGAACAAAAAATTAGAAAACCTCCAAACACAACTAACAAATCATTTGACATGTCCGTCGTCTGTTTTTGTACTGTTTATCTAACCCAAACTACTCCCGCGAGCTGTTTGTGATAGTGATAGGTCTGCGAAGGTTTCATGGAAGCGATCACGATCACCGACATCAGATGGCTGAGATGTGATGAGAGATCCAAAGAGATTCTCTTTCTTGTCCATCAAACAAAAACAGAAAGCCAGCCGGAACAATCACGGACACGTTAACATGCTCTTCCGGACACTAATGGCCGCTTAACCGTGTGCATATAAGCCACTACCGCACAACGGAAATACACTAAGGCTTCACAATTTGAATATCGAAAGTGTAGCGCCAGCCCGATTTGCCTACCTCGGCTCGGGAATGTTTTGTTTACCTTCCCTGGTCAGCCCTGGCTGGCATACCGTACTATGAAATGTTGCCTTCCTATTCCGAACAGATGTCATGCATAAATTGCTTCATCACTTCATTCGAACTCCGGTTTGTTTGTGCTCACTTTTTTTTCCTCTTCTGTAAACTATTTCATTTTCAAAAAGGAAGCAACTTTCCAATAATGTGTAATGTGCGTTCTGCAGTCTGTTTTTTTTCGCTTCTTTCTCTCCTTGGTATGCAAATTTCCTGCTTCCTTCTAATGCTTTTTCAACCACTGACAGCCACTGACAGTTTGCATGAATAATTTCCTACAATCCCGTTTCCTATCGAAGTACCAAAGCAACAACAAAGTGCGCCGGAATGTCTGCTATCGGTTACACGCGCCTTGTTTTCTTGTTTTGTTTTTCTTTTTACGCAAAAGAGAAGGTATGTGTCTTTGTAATGCTTTTTTTTTCTCAAACACGCGGAATTTGCATTAAACGCAATGGTATTTATGAAAAAGTTTTGCATTTTTCCCCCTTTTCTTTTTTACTCCACATCTCCACATGACGTTCAATCAAACACATTTAACAAAGTGGTTTTTTATACACTTTTTATATTTTGTTTTGTGTTTTAACCCCTTTTTTCTTCTCATTTACAACTCATTAGTTTTGGCTAGTTTTTTCTTATTTCTTTTCTTTAAGAGGATAATGAACCTGTTTTTGTTTTCTTTCTCCTCTTATCCTGCTTTATCGTGATAGATGTTATACATCATAAATTACAACAAATAAATAGAAAGAGATAAAGAAGCAGAAAACAACACAGTGCACCGATTTGATCGATCTCCTAACGAGTTGCATAATAATGTATGTGTGTGTGTGCATGTGTTTGTTTTTTTTCCCTTTAATCATCTTTAATCGAGGAAAAAGCGTTTTTTTTTTTGTTATGTTTTGTCTGCTTCTTCATGTTTGTGTGTCATGTTTTCATATTGTTGCATTACTCTTGCCGGTATGTTTTCATCTATTAATATACATGTTTACGCATGTTTTTTTTTTTGTTTCGTCTACCAGATCAGTCGTGCCGATATAAAGCTTTTTTTTTTTTTGGTTTTTGTTATCCATTTTCCATCTTCTATTTCCACCCTTTTCAAATGAACCATTATGCTTTTTTCTCTTCACAAATATTTTAGTTTCTTTTTCTCCTCTTTCAACAACCGGACAACAATCGGATTTATTCGAGCACCAGTGTTGGCTGTTTTGTTATACCCCTGTTGCTGTTGTGGTTCAATTGTTTTCTTTACCCTGTTTTTCCTCCTTTTTATCCGATTTTATTTTCATTTAGGTTTGTGTTACATGCTATTACGCTTTTCCTTTTTCTTCTTTTCTGGTTTTCTTCTTTCTTCTTGCCTTTTCATCATTACAAGCGAGCACTACTACTGGCACTTTTCGCTTTTCATTGGTCTGGGCACTGGCCGCTCGGTTATGCTCTTGGGGAGAGAGCGTAGAGGAAAAAGGTACGATTTTCATTGCACCACTTTGTGGTTTGTGAAAAGTCACTTCAATCATCCATCACCCCGAAAAGCTCTACGACTAAGTGTGGGTTTTAGTCGCCCAGCAGCCCGTGAGGATTGATGCATTAGCACACACTCTCCACACTATGCGGGAGTATGGTTTTACAGCACCGTGCAGCACCCTTTCCCTACACCAGGCATCGTAGTACGTGCGGCTAAAGATTCAATTTTCCGTACGTGGATACGCGGGGCGAAGCATCCGCTTCATGATCTTTAAGCGACTTTCACTGCACAGGTGTGCTGGTGATGGATGGTGTAATAGGCGAGAGGATGCGCTTCACGTATCAAATCAATTGTTCCGATGAAATTTTAACACTTGCGATCAGCGCGCTCTCGAAACACGCTCTCGAACGATCACCAAACAACCCGTTACTATCACGGTGTGCGGATCGCGGCGTTACGGCACGAATGGAAGCATTCCCGGTGCTGGAAAAAAGGAAAAAACCCAAAGCAGCGGTCATTTTTCACGCACCATTTCCCGTGCTCGAGGTAAAATGCGAGCGATGAAAATGAACGATACTTTAAAGCAACCATCGGCCAACACTATATCGCTCGCTCGTTTCGGAAGGAAAGCACACACCGGCGTGGATGACCCAGTTCACTGGCTGCTGGGTGTCGAATTTTTTGCCCTTTTTGCCCCCGCGCGCACACATTACCTTAGACCCTTGTTACTACGGGCGCACACTGACCACCCCACGCGATCGGTCATCAATCTTTCGCCGCTTGGATTGTTATGCAACTCGATAAATGGTTGCTCCCGGTCTCTTTTGTGGCCTTTTCTGTCCCTTCACTTTGTTCCGTTATCGCGATTGCGGTTTGGTGAAAATATACTTGGGTTTTTTTTTATTTTCGTTACGGAAAGGGTACTACCATTCGTAGCTTTTTTTGCACGAAGGGTGTTGTAAGCCCTTTTTGTCGTTGACGATCTGTTTGCGCGAAATAGAAACACCACACCGCACGGGAGCAAAAGCGAAAATTGCTGACCAATATGTATCGGCGGGAAAACCCCATTCAATGCTAACGAATTGAATTCGATACAGCTTGAGCATGGGCGACAAACGGCACAGACGGCAGCGTCATACAAAGTATAAGGCAGCACGTGCATAATTCCGTGCGTTTTCGCTTTTATTTATTTATCTGTCGCAAGCAAAGCAAAAAGTGAACATTTTAATTGAGCGAACGAACTGTTTATCGATGTAAGGGACTAATATTGCGATAGAAAGGTCTTGTGGTGTATTGTGCTTAAATAGAATAGTATGAGCTATTAAAGCATTTCTAGCAGGGTGGCCGTAATATCCTAAACGCCATGAGTTCAAATCTCAAACATACCAGTTATGAGTAAGATAATATTCTTCAGTGTGAAAACAAATTTTTGTGAGTTAATTTACTTGTTATTTATTATTGAATTGTCTTATTGTTCTACCGTAGGGTTTAACGAGAGTCTTCTTAATTTAACTAGACTAGCCTAAGATAGAAAAAGTGGAAGAGCCTGAATGGCATTTAGTGAGTGAGATCGGAAAGAGGCCATGGAGGAAAGGTGATACAGACTGATGAAACGGCGAAGATAGAGAAGAAACGGGTCACTACCGCCATGCACCGTGCGTCTAGGAAGATCTTCCAGGAAAGCACGAGATCGAAGGGAACGTGAAGGAACGCGAGAGAGTAGTTTTGGCACAACAGTGACACCCAGAAGCAGTCCTCCAATGAAAATAGTCTGAGCACGATCACGTCTCACCTAGCCAACGCATCTAGGCCCAGCATATGGCACTGAACATGGTAAGGAAGCAGAGAAGAGCCGGAAAACAATCCTCAAGAAGCATTTTTGCACCTGGTCAAGTTTAGCGACCCTAAACATAGAGACAGAATTCCAAACTATAAACGCAAATTCGAGACGAGTGCGGACAGAAATAAAGCGCATTCAGGCATAAAGGATCCTGGATGTTGGATATAAATCTACGGATCAGGCACAGAACTTTGAATTGCCTGGAGACAATGGCTTCTAAACGGGCAATTTAAGATATTTTGACGTCAAGGATCACATCCAAGTCGCGGATAACATGGACACAACTTAACTAGACGGCATTGATGAGATAATTAATATGGACGGTTTAACGGCTACTGGTGAAGAAGATGACATTAAATTTATTGGGACAGAGAACCAGAAAATTGGCAAAGCAATAATGAGAAAAAGGAGTCAAGGTATGACTGAAGCGAAAAACAGTCGCTAAGACCAGAAATTGGGAGAAAAAAATTTCATCGTCATCGGCATACATCAGGTGTCCAGAAGTGGGGAGGATAAAGGATATATCATCGATAAACAGAAGGAAAAGGCAAGGATTCTGAACCCTGGGGAGACACCGACATATGAATGAACGGAGAGGACGCACACGAATCTAATTGTGTACGTACGACCCACAAGAAAGAGTTAATGAACGGACTAAGTGACATTAATCCTAGATTTTAGACCTAGTTATTCAACTGTAGCTCTTCGAGAAGCTCGTAAAAAAGTGTCTACCTCACACTTCATTATTCATGCAAAGCAATTCATTAAATTGTTATCTTGCTTCCTACATGGGCTCAACTACAGGAATACCGAGATAGTATTTTAAACATGTGTTTCATACATTCAACAATAAACACTATAGAGGGATTCGAGGAACATAAATCCCAATACCCTTCAAGCAGAAGGAGACAAGTTTTTTTTTGTTCCTCTGTCTGTCCTCTTGCTTTCCAATCTACATTACCTTTAACTCCCATTTTTACGACCCACTTTCATATGACTGCATTACAACTGCGAACAACCCCCGGTATGTGTACTGACTTGCATTATTCGCTTCATTTAATCCTTCCCCGCGCACGCCTGTGACAGACGAATGTCAGACGAGAAAAGGGTAATTAACATTGCTACCATTTACCGAACCGGGACTGCGCGCCACATTATTTTTGCTGTATTAAAATGTCAAAAATTCAATTTCAATTTAACACTCATTACACACACACACACGCCCGCTGCATGCCCGCCGTGACCTTCGCAATCGCAGAATCGGTTGGCAAGTCTGACTGGCAATTGGTAGGTTTTAACGCTTCAAACCAGTAATAGGCTTAACAAAACACCTTGACAGTGTACGACTTGCAATTGGAAATTGATTTCTTTTGCCATTTTATTGTTTCATCATGAGTGAAGCTGGTTAAAGGGAATCAATATCAGCAGACATGAAATGTGATAGTGTTCTGTTATTTTTGAATATTATTTACTGAACATTAGCAGTAAGACTTAGTAAAAGGAGCTGATCGTTTTTAATTATCATCGACTTGATGATCATGCTTAATGGCGGTTGAGTCTTCCAGATCTTGTGGTCCGTGGAAGGTCAAAAAGCAAAATAGTTATGATATGTATTCGGCTACTGTGTATTTTTATATTTTTTCTTTTGCTCTCGTTATCTTGTCCTTCAAAACATAGCTCCTTTCCTTTTGTTTGTGCCAAATATAAAATTTCACTCCACACCCAACCTTTGCAGCGCTACACTATCGCTACCAAGACTTTTGACAGGTGAACTGTTTTTCGGCCACAACCCCACGATGCGCTCCATAATGTGATGATAATGAAGTACGCGCTAGTTACTGCAAGTCGCCTTCCAAGCCTCATTCGCTCATTCCTTGTACCAGAGTCCAGGAACTGGGGAGCAAAATGCTTCTTTGCCTTATTTTTAACGGTACATTTGAACGTTCACCACGGCGGTACAGTGCTCACGAAATGGGGCCACACTGGCCAGCCAGTACGATCTGCCCCGATCGCGACTGCAGACGACATCATTACACCTACTCGCGTCGGTGTACCAACCGTGTGGCCGTGGCCTGCTGCCACGGCTGCATCCTCCTCCGGATGTGTGTGGAACCTCTTTCTTTTTGCCATTTCAAAAACACACACACACACATCATCCCATGAAAGGTATGAACCCGGAGGCTGGAAGGATTGTTGTCTGTCCGCATATGGCGTGTGCTAGGGCAGTGCTGCTTGCCACACAAAACGAACGGTAGCGAGCATTCAGGCAACTGTCAAACGATTCACCATTTTTCCCCCATTTTTGCCACCGGTCTTGACTAGAACTTGCCAAATGCAATTCATTAACCGGGTGCTCCGTTAATGTATCTCAATCGATCTCGAAAAACCTTGCGCACGGCGAGCGCAACATTTGAAGCTTTACGAAATCTCTGTCAACGCATCTAGTGTGATGCAGTTTCGGTTGAATGTTGCGCAATTCTGGCACGATATGCAAACGTATGCCTATCTGATTTATCGTCGTTCACCGCTCTGCAGAGGACAGAAGCGCCGGCTACAAGCAAGTCCAAATTATGACCCTTAATCCCGCACTTACGGATGTTGAGTTGTTGGAGCCACCCCGCTTAAGCGCTATAGAAAACGTAACTTATGGCCGGTTGAATTCATTTGCTACATTAGCTACATAGTCTGTGGATACGATAGCCTACCAGCCTTCCAAATACGGCAAGTGTCATTAAACATGGTCTCTTCTTCGTGGATGGTTGGATGCGCTACTGCGAGATAAAATCCACTTCGGAATGGTAGCTAATCCATCCGCTTTCATCCAAGCGTGGGCTGTATTTCTAAGGGACAAACTACACTCGCTAATTACTTCGTGTTACTTGAGACGACATTAGTAATTCTACTTTACTAGCATTTTTTCGAGTGACTATATAAAACAGTCACATGCCCAAAGCAGGAGCAACCGATCGACATACAACTAATGCTATTGTTTTGATACTTATTTTAGGACATCCGATTTTGAGAGACACATCAATATGGTTTTATAGCCCCTTAAACAGCCAACAACATTTTTTTCTGGTAGGCAAATTTCTTCCATCCTTCATAAAACCATAAAGCGCAATTCGGGACTTCGCGGGGCAAATTTGCCGGCCCCAAGCAGTCCCTAAAACAACCTGTTTACACGTGTGCCGTGTGTCGCCGCCCCCGAAGTTCGCTCAAGGTTAGGTCGTCTAATTTTGGACAGCCGTCCTCAGCTTTTCAACTCCCGGGGAATCGATCGCGCAAAATCGCACAATCCAGTAGCGAAACACCACCCCAACACGATCTCCCTTAATCCTGACATCGTAAAAAAGTTGCAGCTTTTTTGGGCAACCACACCCTCACCTAGGAGTGCTGGGACCAGAAGTGTCCAACGCTTGCCAAGAAGGAGCCAATGCAAAAGGAAAAGGACAAGCTGCGCACAAGTGAACAGCAGTGTTCCCCATACGCAACGCGAGTGGGACTGCCCGAAGGTCTACCGGTGGTGATGGTGGACCCCTACTTCTTCTTCTCCTCCTCCCTTCCCGCTCCGCAAACCACAACCACATACGGTCGACTGACAGACAGACATTCTACCACACGGGTGAGATTCCTCGGTGTCTGTGTATTTGTGGTTTGGGCTGCGTAGTACGCCGTACCAACCCCCAAAATGGGTGAAATATAACACACAAAAAGTAACATCCAAAAGACGCTTCCAAGCAGCGATCGTCCAGCAGCGAGCTGAGGTACAGTTAGAAAAAAAAGTGTAAGGAACACTTGATGATGGAATTGGGTATTGGAAGATCTAGCGATAGCACCCCCGATGTGTGTGATCATGTGTGGCGCGCCATTCATCCCAGATGCTTCATGCCAGGCCACGGTGTTACACCTTCGCTAGTGCAGAGGCATGGACTCTTTAATCGCTAGCTCTAGAAGATAGAATATGCAAACATACATACACACAGGGGGCATACGATCACGATCACGAGTCGCACAACGCAGTCAACCGCGATATGATACATCGTCGTCGCGACGTACATTTTGCGTGACAGCATGCAGAGGGCCGCCGCCCTCTTCACTCCTGTCTAAGGGTGGGTGTCAAAATTTATGCAACTTTTACGCCAACACTGCCTTCTCCGCTGTGCTATTGGGGAAGCGATAGTTTGGGGTCGATCTTGGCGTGAGGCGTGAGACATACTGTCTCATAAGAATACAGCGGTGTCACCACCGCCAGCTGTGTGAAGTGCCGTTGCCCCTCGCAGATATCGGCTTTCTGGGGTTACCTTGGCCCCGTGGTGTCTCATCTGACAGAAGCCCAAGATAAGTCCCAAGACCTATCGCGCCGATGGCTTTTTAGCTTATGCAAATCGTTTCGTTGGACTTACCCTCTCGTGACTGCAACTCCGAGACGAACGTCGAAGGCTTTCCAAGAAACCCCGCTAATCAGGCGTTGGAAATTAGTGCTTTTTATTGGCTTTGAGTTCTCGTGTCGTAGTCTTTCCTTCCGATCCGATCGATATGCTAATGATTTCGGGTATCAAAATCACAGTAGCACACTTGTATCGGCTAGGTGTTAGGACTGTCAGGTTGTCTTCACACACTTCGACGACACCTTTCGACCACACATAGCGTCGATAATCAAGAACGGACAACTTGGACACTAATGGGGTTCTAAAACTGGATATGCTCGTATTTTTATCTTTTACTTTCGCTGTGATCGTTCGTCAGAGCTATCCATAATTCTCGATAGCTGGAAGATCACATGATCGTAAAACACTTCACTTCAAGGAACACACGGTTCATTAAGGCGCACACAAACACACCACGCACACGTACATTCACACACACACACACACTAATACACTGTGCTCACTAGGTACCGCAGACGGGGGAATTCATTACGGATGGATCGTAACTGTTCAGCAGTCGTCCGAAAACTGGTGCAGTCCCGTCTTGCTCGATTCGCGAAAAGTTGCGCGAATTCACTGCACGGCCTCAAGTGGCCAACACAAACACAATCACAGGGTCACAGGGAGAACAGGGAGAAACCGGGTTTCGTCTCCAGTTGGACGAATGTGGTTTTTGCCAAATTTTGGAAATGTGTTGGTCCACCCGTCATCACGAATTCCGATTCGCCAAGCCGTTGCAGTGCCAAAAAACCTTTGTGTCGTTTTCTGTCCAGCACGCGTTGGAAGCGCCCGACGAAATTCGAGCTATCTTCTATGAGTCAGCACGGGACGGTACTTCCGCCGTTTTCGCTCAGAACGGGAAGTACTGGGTCACACTGCGGGTTTGAGGAATAGGTTCGTTGCACCGGTTCTAACGCGTACTTGTCGGCTGGTCTCTTTTCGGAGGATAGTAACAGTTCACTAAAATTAAAATGTCTCCGCAAGCTCAACAGCTCACACAAGCTCCACTGGGGCTGTTTGCCGGAGGTGTAAGCTAGACTGGAACACACATAGGATCGAACGGTGTGTATGTGCACGCGCATTAGAGCGGGGCCAACAGCTAATCTGTCGATTCTCATCTGCCCACGCTGGACTCCCACCTGGGGATCGGCTACGCGCGGGCCTGCCAACGGGTTCGCACCCGAGGTATGAACGAGTCTCTAAACTAACGCGCCACACAAACCCGGTGAGGACAAGTCTCAGGGCTACAAGGGTTACAAAGGCAAGATTTTAAATATGCACACAAACCGACTATGAACGAAAGCTTACCTTCCTACCATCTTGCTGACGGCAGTGACCATATGTTCGGAGGGTTCGGTTTGGGCCACCGGATCTACGAATCAGTCCCTTTCGATGGAACCCGCGTATCCGCGTACAGAGAATGTTCGATCAATCTTGTAAACGGTGGGTGGGGGGGGGGGTGGTTTCGTCCCGCAATTCAGCTTGCGAAGGTGGTCAACAAAATGTACCAAAAGTACTAAACAAACCCACCCCATCGGGCATAAACGATCCTATCTCGTACCCTTCCCTGCGGAGGAACAGCCGAATTTGGGTGAAAATTAAGGCTCCTCGGTACAATAGAAATACATTAGTCGCAAAGACAATGAATAATGAGTGCATTAAGCGGGGACACACTCTCGGTTTGGTTGATTGCGGTAGTCAGCAGCGAACGGCAGATCGAAGCTGGCTGGTGTCCCATTTTACGGTCGCCTACATGGAATTCGCGGGTGTTTTTTTTTTTTTTTTTGGAGAACCGTCCAAGGACTCTAGCGTCGTAAACCGTGCGCACTTGTTTACTTGCGACAATTTTTCGGACACAATGCCGGTCGACGATGTGGGACGTTCGGACACTTTCGGACCGCCACCTCCTACTGTTTCTAGTGTTTTCTTCTTTGTTTCTTGCTAAAAGTGGAATTCTGCTGCAAACACGAATGACGTAAGGAAAGCTTCCGGAATGGTTAAATAAAATAACTTCTTTACAATTTGCTTCAAGGAAAAGCGTAATTGAATGTAATCTAGCAAAGAAAACAAAATGTATCGGAACGCATATGAAACCGTTGCACTCGAAGATCGTTGATAATTTAAATTTGCTTCCACGCGATCATACATAGCACCATAGCACCAGCAACTCAAGGGTTTTTATTTTTCTGTTCATTTGACACCTAGCAAAGCCGGTTGTCAAATCCGGCTTGTTGTAGGTTGTCAAACATTTGCATCATTTTCGTTCATATCTTTGCACTTTGTATGAATCAGTGAAAAGTAGACAAATATTGCTCATTTTTACTGTGTTAAAAACGTTTCGAATCATTCAAAATGGTCGTGCGAGAGTATAATGAAGAGATGAAGTACATTGAGCGACTTTCGCCAAACAGCTTCCTGATTAAAAAAGGCTTCCAATCGAACATGAACGTGGAGGGCATATTCTACGCCAACAGTCGGCTGGAAAAGCTGATGTTCGATGAACTGCGCAATGCTTGCCGGCCCGGAATGACGGGAGGATTTCTACCCGGTGTTAAGCAGATAGCGAACGTGGCCGCCCTTCCGGGCATCGTTGGACGGTACAGCGCTCAAAACGTTTCCTAAGGAACAACCGGGATTAACTTGTCGGATTCTTTCAGCTCGGTTGGTCTTCCGGACATCCATTCCGGGTATGGATTCGCAATCGGCAACATGGCCGCATTCGACATGAGCGATCCGACCTCGATTGTATCGCCCGGGGGTGTCGGATTCGATATCAACTGTGGCGTCCGTCTGCTGCGTACCAATCTGTTCGAGAAGGATGTACAACCGGTAAAGGAACAGCTGGCCCAGAGTCTGTTCGATCACATTCCCGTTGGCGTTGGATCGAAGGGTATCATTCCGATGAATGCGCACGACCTAGAGGAAGCTCTGGAAATGGGAATGGACTGGTCGCTGCGTGAAGGATACGTTTGGGCAGAAGATAAGGAGCACTGCGAGGAGTACGGACGTATGTTGAATGCTGACCCGAGCAAGGTAAGCTTGCGAGCGAAGAAACGTGGTCT
Organism: Anopheles maculipalpis; assembly: GCF_943734695.1. Taxonomy (NCBI): domain Eukaryota; kingdom Metazoa; phylum Arthropoda; class Insecta; order Diptera; family Culicidae; genus Anopheles; species Anopheles maculipalpis. Next base: position 6,148,532 of record NC_064872.1, read on the forward strand.
GCCCCAGCTCGGTACGCTTGGTGCCGGTAATCATTACGCGGAAATACAGGTGGTGGAAGAAATTTATGATAAATACGCCGCGAGCAAGATGGGAATTGAAGAGCTTGGGCAGATCTGTGTGATGATACACTCGGGCAGTCGTGGATTCGGCCATCAGGTAGCAACGGACGCGCTGGTTGAGATGGAAAAAGCCATGAAGCGGGACAAGATCGAAACGAACGATCGACAGCTCGCCTGCGCACGGATCAATAGCCCCGAGGGTCAGAACTATCTGAAGGCAATGTCGGCGGCGGCCAACTTTGCCTGGGTAAACCGTAGCTCGATGACGTTCCTCACGCGACAAGCGTTCGCGAAACAGTTCAACACCACACCGGACGATTTGGACATGCACGTAATTTACGACGTATCGCACAACGTGGCCAAAATGGAGGAGCATATGGTAAACGGTCGGCCGAAGCAATTGCTCGTGCACCGAAAAGGATCGACCCGTGCATTCCCACCGCATCATCCACTGATACCGGTCGATTATCAGCTAACGGGGCAACCGGTTCTTGTCGGTGGATCAATGGGAACGTGCAGTTTTGTACTGACCGGTACGGAAACCGGTATGGTAGAAACGTTCGGCTCGACATGCCACGGTGCCGGTCGAAGTTTGTCGCGTGCCAAGTCGCGCCGCAATTTGGACTACAAAGACGTACTGCGAGATTTGGAGGAGAAAGGTATTTCGATTCGCGTTGCATCACCGAAGCTGGTGCAGGAGGAAGCACCGGACTCGTACAAGGATGTCCGGGATGTCGTGCAAACGTGCCACGATGTAGGTATAAGCAATAAAGCAATCAAGCTACGCCCGATTGCGGTTATAAAGGGTTAGCTTAAACGCATTTTTATCGGTGTGCTGTGAATATTCTTTTGCTAATAAATTAAATTTCTTTCTTGAGTAAGAAATCGGAAAAAATGGTGTTGTGAAATTAAATATTACATGGCGATGCAATAGATGGGTAGGTCACTGTAGATGTAAAAGAGCAGTTTCACAGTGGTTGATCTGTGTTAATATTTAACTCATTTTAAACTAAATTAAATGTTTGCAATAAGTTTATATTTTCTAGCTTTGAACAAACTTTTAAATTATTTTTTTTCATGTTTTGGATCGATTACCTTATCATACAAAAAAAAATTCTTCAACGACCGTTACCAATACTTTAAATGTTGATGCTTGTACAGTACTTCAATTCAATAAAAATTAATACCAAAAATGAATTATTATTTTTTTCTATTTTTTAAGCAAAAATCTTCAAAAAAATGTTTTAAAAACTGTCAAACTTTACGTCACCCGTACCGCCCAGACTTGCCTTGTTGATTCATTGTTTTTTTTTCTATTCTCTTCCAGTTGCGGGACAGACCAAACGACAGAACGCTAGTGAGAAGGTTTCAAGGCACTCCAAAAAGAACCCTCATTTCGCGTGTGCTGGCCCGTTATTGGTCGCGTTCGTACATTCCGGCCGTGTTCCGAACATTCTACCGCAGTGTCCAAGTGTAGTTTAACGAAAAAAGGTGTATTTTTGTGTCCGCAATCGTATCCCATCTCGCTTGAAGGTGCTCCTATTCGGTATTCCGATTCATCTGCATTCCATCGTGTGTGAGTTTAGCAAAGAGGCAATACGAGTGTGTCCAGCAAATAATTATTTACTTTCGGAATGTGTCGTTTGCTGGCCCTTATCAACCGCATTCGGCCAAAGGGAAGCACCACACGGTTTCTAGTTCAAGAGTGATGTAAAAAAGTGTCCCTCGAAGGGGTTTGGTGAGAAAACAACACAAACACATAACCCGTGTGTGTGTGTGTGTACACACAAACACGCTCGCATTCACTGGTTGCATGCGTGTTTATTTTCTCGCTGAAGCTTTCCCGCGGTGGACGAAAGTTCAACCCCCCGCCGAAATCTTATTACCACATCCCAAAAATGCTGCTGCTACTGAGTGAAGAAAGTGTGGATCAGTGTAGCCGTTGTGGTCTAATGCTAAACGGGCAATCAAGAAGGTGCTAATACCTCGGCAGCTGCTGTTAAGCACCCAAATAGGGTAATAGTGAAGTGAGCTCCTTATTATCACACACCACCACTGATCAAACGGCTCAAGAATAGATCGCCCGTGTGTAGCAGGAAGGCACCGAAACGTCGCAGAATAAATGATCGTAATCGCATTCCTTCGCCCCACATCGTTCCGCTAAAGACAACCAACCCCTTGGAAGAGGGTGTGTGTTGTCACTCACCCCTCGAGCGGGTGGTCGCCAGCATTTAGCCCAGACAGTTCAGTGTAGTGCGTTGATTGCGTTTGTTTACGTGGTTGTCTCGCGCGAAGTTAATCCACTGTGAAGCTGATTGTTGCGTCGGCAGAAGCCAAGAAGATAGAGGCAGTAGTAGGCTTGGACGTACAGGCAGGGACTAGCCGCGTGTGTCTCATTTTTGGGTTTCGATTAACACTAGAAGGACCGGGCCGGTCAAAACTCAACTTTGAAATTCTACCAGTTCATTCTTCTCTTAATTTATAGTGTTTTTTTAATGTAAAACAGTGATATTCATCATAGTGGTATTTATCATAATATTTGAGTGGATTACGCGAAGACCCTCTGTTCTAGTGATCCACCAAATTATACCGATTAATATAATTGATTTGGTGTAACACACGGTCTTAAATAACAGGACTGGCAATTGAATCTCATCCGGATCGATAGACCTGACTTTTCAACAACTACTAAGGATATCAATGAGTCCTACTAAGCTGTTAGACCTAGCAAGCCGTTGGTAGGACAAGTCAACTATGGTCAGCAACATGATCCATGCAATTTGTATCGCTTACTGAAAATTTTGGAGGTCCTGATACCCTGTTGCCAATCGCCAGATACAGCCGGCATCGCGTGTTATAATTTTCTCAAAACTCTTGAGAAACATAAATGTGTCAGGGACAACAAATGTTTTTAGAGCTCAAGAACAGATTAGACACTCACAATCCATAATCTGAGATAGGATAGTCATTGTTAGGCAGAAGATGTAGGCTCCCACCTACAACTGCAGACAATCCTTAATTGCCAAAATTTTTCCTGCAATTGAGCGGCAGGGTCTCGATTATAAATATGTATAACTTCATTAGTGACGCCGCTCGCCGGTCACACGGCAGGACCGAGGTGCCGATTCCCTGCTGGATCGTCTCCCCGTACACAGGAATTCTTAGTCAAATAAGCGTTGAACGAAGTCAAGAAACATCTAATGGCAGACCAAGCCCTCTCAAGCCTGTAGGCTCAAAAGAACAAGTTTTAAAAATTTCTAGGCGACTAAATTTAACTTTGTATTGTAAAAAACAGATATAAGGAAATTCCTCTAGTGTGTTTAAGATTTTTTTTATATATTACACTAGATATACAATACTTGATCTGGGTGGAACACTTCCCCATAATCGCTATCTGTAAAAGCATACTTCTGTTATGGGCAGAAGCTTTGATTCGCTACTCAGATAAGCTACTTAGTTTAGATGGCCCAGGCGGAATGGATATCGGGGCTCATCTAAATCAGTATTTTTAGTGGTGCCATAAGCCCAAAAAGCACGAGTTATAAACTCTTGCTAATAACTTACTTATAACTTATAAACTTAAATAACTTATAAAAAATTTAAAAATGCTATAAATTGAGATTAAAAATATTAAATTTGTAGAATTCAATTTTCTTGTCCGTAACATATCTCCCGTAAAACAGAATACCCTCTTTTAAGTCAATTAAACCACGAAAAATGTTATTCTTATTCAATTTTAACATGCGCAACGAGATAAAATATACCTCCACAGTTGTTCTAGTGTTAAAATAGCTATGGTGTTATTTAATTTGATTTTTTTTTTCAGCAGTGAAATAGTATGTTATTTTAAAGTCCCGTCTATCTGTGTGAGTGGAACGATAAAACGATTAAACGCCGAAAGTGTGTCGGCCCCGGTCCGACCGGCAAATATCGGCAAATATGAAGAAACTGACCACATAACAGTGGAACAAACAGTGAAGAAGGGTTTTCGGTAGGGCACGAGGGTAATACACACACATCGTACGGCTCGGTATCAAGGCATCATCCGCTCTCCGTTGGTGTTTTCTGTCTCGTTCAGCTGCTGCATCCGTGTGCATTCTCCAATACACACACACCCGCCCTTTCACGATGGGCGTCTGCCTGTGCAAGGACAAGGTCGAGGAAAGCTTCGTCGATGATAGTAGCCGGGATTCGTACGCACCGAACGGAAGCGACACAGGCCGGTTGGCTGGTAGTGGCGGTGGAGCAGGTGGCAGCGGAGGTGGCGGAAGTGGTGTTGTCAGTGGTGGGGGGCCGGGTGGTCAGAATGGACATCATCACATCCGGCACTACTCCCGATCCGACCGGCAAGTTTCACTCTCCGACACGGTAGACGCGCTGGTCAAGGAAACGCTCGAAATCATCGGCTCAATTGTGGACAAGTAAGTGTGTTTTGTCTCGTAAAAAAGAAGGGTGTGGGGGGGGGGGACCTTCAAAAGGGCCAGTTTGCTGAGCTCCATAAATGAGTATAATTATCGAATGATTGTGCGACCCTTCAAACGTGAAGCTGGACCCCGGGGTGGTCAGATCGACGATTCCTTTTCTCTTTTTTTGTCGAGCCTTTTGCTCGATCGATTCATCCATCCGTTCGACCACGTTGTCGTAGCCACGTAGAGAATCGTGAATTTAAGCAATTCCATGTAGAGAAACCGGAGTGTTGGGCGGTCAATGCGTAGCGATTACTCACGCCACGCACCTCTCTTATCCGGACACCGATGTGACCTTTGGTCCTTCTAGTGGTGCTGCTGTGTTTGGGGCGGAAATGAATCGATCTGTGTGGCTTGCTTCTATAGTGTTTAATTTACGCTTGCTGCTGTTTTGCTAGGGCTTAGAGGGCCGTTTAGTCACTGCCTGAGGCTTTTTTCCGTTGAGGCTTAAGGGTGACAGGCGGTTTGTCCTTCGAACAAGTGTGACGTTACCTCAACACCACTGAGGTAACGAAACATGTATCCGGCGTCCGGTTAACGTACGATAAAAGCTGCACCACCTACATATATGGTTCAATGGAAGGCATTTTAGATTCTTTCATCGGCAATTCACATGACACATGAAGCCGATCTTCACATGTCAAGACCGTTTCTCGAGTAACATATAGACCGTGTTCCAACTACTGGATATCAATAGGTCTAGCAAACCACTTAGCAGTTCCTTAAAAACCCTGATAGTTTTCCGCCCGCTCTATTTAACCAGGAATTCAAGCTCTAGATAATCTTTCTTACACTAGTTCCTTCCAATATGCAATCAAGTGTTTCGACCCAGGCCTGCTTGTATGGGATGACTATTTTCGATCGAAATCTTGATGCACTACCGCTTAGTATTTAATTCTCAATGGCTGTACTGTAGCAATTATATGCAAATTCTTTGTTACTTAAGTCACATATTTTTAAGCCAGAGATGAATCATCGATTGAAAAAAGAATCAATGAAGCAGCAAGATAGCACACATGAATCAACTCCCTCCGACGACTGTGCGAAGCAGTCAAATTACAATAAAATGTACGATCACTATTCAGAGTTCATCCTAAACGCCAATTAATCAACATCGATAAGTGCACATTGTTCACGGTTGCTTTAGTCGCAATCATCGCCCTAGTTTGGAATAAGACTCATCGGACCAATAGAGAAATTTTGAGGAGTTGAAAAGACGAACGAAAGACAAGTCACATGTGTCTTTTTCTTCACACATCAAAATAGTTTTCCGCAATGATTAGCATTTTTAATGGACATACATTGCCAAAGTTTAGTCTGGCGAGTTTCCCGCCATCGCTGCACTAAATTCACATCACCATCCCATCATCATCATCAGCATATGCTCCACTAGGGTACGAGATATCTAAGGGACAATTATGATTTCTTCTATTGTCTGTCTTCTCCGGCAGATTTAGCTCAACATTAAGACACACCATTTGGCCCTTATTGTCCGCTTTTATTCGCCAAGCTTTCCATTGAATAAACCGCACTGCGAAACTCATTTTCTTCGCCCCTTTTTGTGAACACGTCATACTGATGATCTCACAACTTCAGGCGAATAAATTCGTCATTCGTTTACTGTTTGCAAGCGTTCTTTTGAGCTTATGGAAGGAATGAAGACGATTTCATCATTGCCAATCGGCAACTTCATCACCGAGGAAGGAACACACTCGTGGTTCAATAATCCACCATTTTGCGTCTTACACTTTCGCCTGGACGTACGCACTTGGTTTCTTGAATGTAACACAAGAATGACCTGAGAGTGAGTGCAGGCAGGAAATAGGAACAGGTGTGGTGCGACGACGATAAGCAAATTAGGTGCTCGAAGGAAGAAAATCGCCACGAATATGGAGCAGGCACGCGAACACGCGTATCGCATTACGAAATGGTAGCGAAACTTCCCTTCTGCTACGTGTGGAGAACGTACGGGCGGTCCTACTTTTAATCCTAATTAATTTTCACACGGAACCTTTTTACGAAGATTTTTCTTCTCTTACATTTACACACACACACATTGGTTACGCGAAAACTTGTGGACGAAGGTAGAATGTTGACTTTGTGTAGTGGAGTAACTTGGTGGTGATGTGTTCATTACATTAACAAACCGTTGTAATTAGAAGGAAATTAAAGGAACAGTTTACTTTTTGGAACGATTGAATAGGTGTACAAAGAATGCGAATGTACGAGTTAATGTACCACATTTACAATTTTTAAATTGTTTATCATTTTTAAATTACTTTAAACACAACCCTTTGATAACGCCGATACCGCTACGCGATGTACGCCTAACACGGTGCTCAATATTATACCCCGTTTGAGTACAACCCTTGACAAACTCCTACCTCTCCTCTCCGTACTCAATAATGATCATTTACATACTTACTTTACTAACTGGCTTTAGGAGATCTTATGAAATTAGAATCTTGGTGCTATTGGGTTGCCCCCGCAATTTTCAATACCGGCTCTGAGGATCCAAATTATTGACAGGTTTTGTCAGGTGACGTTCACATGACAGGCGAGTCTAAATTCGCAACAGATCACGGCTCTCGTTATGGAATTCTCCGATCCCATCTTTTGTTACAAATGTCACACCTCAGTTGTCTGCTGTGCTGACTTTTGCGCCATGTACTGTACAGGTTTAATCGAAGGTAGAGTAGACATCCACGAGGACCTTCACCGTCTAAAAAAACTCATCGAAGAGGTCCTGTTCAAGGGTCCTCTCCTGTAAAGAGATTTTAAACAATGTTCATCCTCCTTTATGTACCTGTTACACATTGTATATTGTCATTTTAACAAGTCAATTCTTCTGTCTTTCGTCTTCAAAATCTACCGCATGGGGGAGATTTATTCAGTGATCAATGTCCTGTACAATATTAGATAATGATTTCACTTTCTACAGTTAAATTCGAGGCCTAGAAGCGTCCAATCTTTTAAATTCTAGCAACCAGAATAGAATAACCTTAGATTCGTCACAGAATGGTTGATCTTATCTCTCCTTAAGGTGGCATTAAACTCCTCTAATCCATATCACCACTCGCGTTTGCGTTGCTTTGTTCGTATAGATACCGGTTCGATCATGACGCAGCCGGGATTGCCTACTGGCGCACCGCACCACGTTAGTCACCTGTTTTGCCGCACACCATTTCGCTGATAACGCGTTGGTGGTGCGCGCAACTACCAGGGTAAGCCGAAATGCTGAACTTCAAAAAGCTGCCAAGCGAAACGTGCCGTTTTTAATGCTCAAAAATCGTGCTTTTTTTTTGTGTTACACATGTGCTCTTTTTTGTACGATTGTTTCTGATTTTGGACACTCCGCATCACCAAACGTGTTGGAAATGTGACAACACACAATAATTAGAGGGTGTCATTACATTATGTCTAGGATAGGTGAGATTCGTTACTAAAAACGAGCCATATAATCTTATAAAAAGTATTTCCAAGTCTCCTCCAAAGTTTCAATCCTCGATCACAGATGAATCGGTAATGTAATAAGATAATGCAATGGAATTTGTTAACATTCGTTGTCGTTCATCGCGTATCACGCATAGTGCTAGTAAAAAAACATGAAAACCAACCCCCGACCACCCTAATACGGGGTGGGAAAAGCTATCGTGGGAAAGCATCAACAGCACACAAAACACAGCACACCTCTTGGTACAGCAAAACAAACGACTGCATGATGCGGTGCAGGGTTGTTTTTAAAGCAAAAGGCGTGCATGCATGCCAATCACGCTGGCATCAACCAGGGAATTCATGTCAGATTTTGGAGCGTGGTGCGCTCAGAGGGGAATGATTACATTGCTCCGCAGTTGGAGAAAGAAGAAAAGTATGGGATGACCGAAGTGGTGGCGCCCGTCGTTGTTGACCCTGGGCGTTTCAGGACTGTGTATTGATTCAACACTTGAGTTGCCTGCACAGCACTGCAAGAAGGCAGTACACAATCCCTGCCTCCAAGGACGTTCGTCTTACGGTAGTAGGATGCTTCAAAAGCAAGTGGGGATGTCTTTTACTTTCCTTTGCATTGATGAATAATTGAACTTTTGAATGTCAGTAACAGGATCAGTCTTAGGTTTAATTTCAGGATGTCTGATCCTGGCCCTGAGAATAGAGAGACCTGTCGTTTTGTTTTGGATCCTCTTGACATGCGAGTCCTTGACGATGTTCTAACGAGCAATGCGTATTGTAGGCGCTACCAACATTCGGCAAGCTATCACCGAACAACTTGACGAAAAGCGCAGCACATAAGAACTCATTTAGGTATCCTGGGGTGGATGTCAGATTCGACATTAAGACCAGTCAGTGCTAGTAGGAGAAACAACGATATTTAAAGGTCCTGGCAGTCGTCTTATAGCCGCAAAAATGAACTTTCTTAACTATTGCTTCTGGAGGACAATGTAAAATGTTTAAGTCCTCCAAAAATTTATTCCATGTTTTGATATGCTGCTCTAGCCACAAAACCAATTAGAATCTCATATACCTCTTCTGCTCCTTTCATACAGTGAACCAGAAACACCCAGCTCGATGGTGATGCTGCACGACATAACGGACAAACCGTCCGGTTGGATACAGCTTGTTAAATCGTTAATCCGTGTGATACCACTCGATAACCCGATGGGCCCCAGTGTCATAACGCTCCTGCTCGACGACAGTCCACTTCCATCGAAAGAGTCCGTACTGGAGGTGGCCGATATGATAACGCGATCGATACGGCGCACACCAAAGCGTGAGCGTAACATGTGCATCATATTGGGCTTCCTTGCGGAACGGCTTGCAGGGCCGTGCAGTATATCTGCCCTGTCGGAGGTAACTCTGGGCTATCTGCTAGGGAATCTGGTAAGTTTACATCAACTTACGACATTAACGATCCTGATTGGTGGTCCTATAAACTGACGTCTATTTCAGGACGAAGGAATTCATCCGGATGTGATGCTATTTTCGCTAATTGCGCTAGAGAAATTTGCACAAACCAGTGAAAACAAGGGCACTATTAGGGTAAGTTGTTGAATTCTTTTCGCCAAATAAAAAAAGACCTAAAATACAAATTCTTAATGTTCCTTCATTGCAGAGAAAATTAGCACTCTATCCGGACAATCCTCTGCTGCGGCTCGAGAGACACATCACGAGCAATGATTACACGCTGCGTCAAGTCGGGTTCTGTGCTCAGTGGTGCTTAGATAACTATTGTAAGTAATTGTTCCTACAATAGTCCGACAACCAACTAACACACTTTCACCCCCCTGTCTCCCATCTATAGTCCTTATTGAAGGTCGGCAATACTCGTACGAGGTAGCGGATGTCAGTAACGTAAATGTGATGCTCAACACGCGTGACGTCAGCGAGTACCTGAAAATCTCGGCCGACGGGCTAACGGCACGATGCGATGCGTACTCGTTCGAAAGTGTCCGGTGTACGTATCAGGTCAATGCCGGGTGTTGGTACTACGAGGTGCTGATCATGACACCGGGCGTTATGCAGATTGGGTGGGCAACGAAGGATTCCAATTTTCTTAGCCACGAAGGTTACGGTATCGGGGACGATGCGTACTCGATCGCGTTCGACGGCTGTCGGAAGCTGATCTGGCATAAGGCGAAACCGATGCAGCACAATCTGAACGTGTGGACGGGTGGATCGATACTGGGCTGTCTGTTGGATCTTGATGCACGGGAAGTCGTGTTCAGTTTAGACGGGTTCGAAGGTGAGGTGTTGAAACAACTGTTCGAATCGGGTAGTGCCATCGAAGGATTCTTTGCGGCAGCTTCGTTCATGTCATTCCAGCAGTGTCGCTTCAACTTTGGTTCAACGCCGTTCGTTTATCCGCCCAAAAATCGAACGTTTAAGAGCTTTAATGGTCATGCGGTGCTGAGCGAACAGGACAAGGTATAATGCAGGATTGCCATTCTTGAATATGCAGTAAATCTGTAACTTGTTTCTTTATCCCTTCCCAACAGATCGTTTTACCGCGCCATCTCTTCCTGGAGCAGTTACGAAAGCTGAGTGTCCGTGAGGACTCATGTACCCTTTGCTTTGACATGAAAGCAACGATACGTATCGAACCTTGCCAGCATCGAGGATTCTGCACGAACTGTGCTGCCTTGCTGCAATTCTGTCCCATGTGCAGAGCAGAAATTCTTAGCACAGTGCACGAAGAGTCCACACCCGAAATCACTAGTCCGGGACATTCGGAACCGAATGAAGCGGACGACACAACTACCAACACTCCGGAAGAACAGAAACAATAAGCCTCTCAAATGGCAGGGTCCCAATTTCGTTTGGTATTAAATTTTAAATGTGTTGTACTGCTTTGCTTTGCCCACTTTTTCCGATAATTCGGTCTCTCCAGCGCAGTGGTGCAGTGGCAGAAATATGTGATAGCTTGAGTAGGAATGAAAACGAATCGATGCATCCCACAGATAGAGTGAATGATAATAGAGGTGACGTGTGATAGAGGAGTGTTTGAGCAGGAGTAGCGATAGCGAATGAATAGCTTCAGGCCTACAAAAGGAAACTCTAGGCCGTGCACTAGGCTAGTAAAAGCCATTACTTTGTGTTGTGTTGTAGGTATGTTAAATATGGGACTGTAGGAAAGTAAAAATCGAGTGGACGAGAAGCGGATGTACTTACGTACTAAGCATAGTCAGTTGAAATCTTTCTTCTTGTTTGTATTATATTTCACACTAATTGCCATCACCAAACCTCCTGCCACCAAGCTGGGTGAGTTGTGTGAGTTCACCCCTTCGGTCGATGTATCTCGCCGTCTTCCGATGGTTTGCGTTGGTTGAGTTTAAGAAACTTTGCATCGCAAATCGCGCTATCGAGGATAATTCGCTAGTAGAATTGTAAAATTGCGTTATATTTTTAACTGCTGCTCCAGGTACTAAGTATTAGGGGTTTTCCACTAGTTGCGTGAAATGTTCAAGTTCTTTTATTTTGATTTTTTAACACACACACACACACACACACACACACACACACACACACACACGCATTAAACGTATCGAAGACAATACAGTAGAAAGAAGAGCTATTTAACCATGTGGAACAATCAAAAAGTTGCGGCTTATACTGCTAATAAGAGCCTAAATGAGCAGTTATTGAGAGCAGGAGAAACGAACTCGTTAGTGTACACGCTAGTAGTAGAGAAACTCGGTCTATTCCATTCAGTGAAACAGCTAGGACCCTTTCAACAGTGAAACTCCCCCAGAATTGTTCTTCATATGGTCCGTTTTTGTGGCCATGGTTTTGTTTCGTGCTTTCAAATACATTTCCATACTTTCCCGTTTCGTTCCGATTGAAAGCTGTAACCGTTTTTAACCATCGGACATAAGCACATTTTGTAACACACCACCAGAAGGCACAACTTACGTCCATTTAGTACAGGTACACAACAGCACACAAAAGCAAGGGAACTAGATGAATCGTAGCAAATGACTTCAAAGAAAGTTGACCCCGCAATAAGAGAATTAGCAAAGAATAAATTAAAAATGGGTTTATCTGTAGTTGCAGATAGAAACATAAAAACAAAAAGTGTATATACAATAGAGTAACAAACGAATATGACTGATATATTTTTGTACACGCGCAAATGAATGAAGATATAGTGTATATATAGTGAAGATATAGGAGATCAGAATATGTGTATGAAAACTTTCTATTAAAAACGGATGTAGGTTCAGCTAGACCCATGGGGCGTGGCGTGTATGTAAACATGAACTTAACTGTGTGGGAATTATAATGGATTGAAAAATTTCTTGTTATTTAAAGTAAACCAAGGTTGTTTGATGATTTTTTTCTTTTTTCAAATATCACATGACTCACCAGGAAGTTGTAAAGGCAAAGCGTGGGGGAACAAGGATTCATCCTAGCAGTAGAAACAATAAGACCCATTTGCAGGTAAGTTTGCATCGTGGTTGTTAAAAGCCTTGGAGAGTTCTCAGTTCATCTGGCATGACATGTTGGTCCTAGTAATTGTTACCTGCCTGGTAAATTTTACTGATTTGGCATGACTTTAAGTCTCACAGTATATAGGAATATAAACTGTTACGATCACAATGGATATAATAGAGAATTCCTCACACTAATTCTCTCAACGGAACACCATTTCAAATCAACTCCATCAGACGTAAGACGTTCCATCTGAATCTGCGCCGGTTTTCCGACAGCCCGTACAGCTGTCAGCTGTCAGACAAACAGCGCTTTTTTCCAACTGTCACTTTTTTCCTGACAGCGTAGCCTACCCCAATTGTGCGCGTTCCGTGAGCAAAAAGGCAGTAAACGTACAACGCATCCCTTTTTGCGTTCGTGATAAACCGTGAGCTCTCGTGAGCTGTTTTCACCCGCGTGAACGGATTACATACCACACCGGACGGTAAACGGTCAAGGTGTGTCCCGTGATTTGGCTGGCACATACGCAAAACCAGTTAAACAACGAGCAAACCGGTGCTACCATCGGTGTGATACTGCTGCTGCTGGCAACATACAATCCGAACGATACTTCTAGACCGAACCGAGTTCCCACAGTGAAGGGATTGTTTGTGTGGATTGTGGTTCCGTTGTAGGCGATCGAAAGGATACGTGTCCCGGAACCTTGTGGTCTTCCCGTGCTGTTCGTCTTACGAACCAGCAACCAGCAAGTACCGCGAAAGCACGCCTTCCTCTGACGGACACTTGTACGCGGGACCAAAGGAAGAAGACACTTGCACTGTTAACCAAAGCTAGCAACAGCAGCAGCAAACACGGCGACATATTAGCAAACTTCTTCTAATTCTCAGCAACGAAACGACGAAGAGCAATCGAAAGTCGCAAGAAAACGGCAGCGTCACACAGCCGTTGAGGCCATCATAGCGGGCAAGAGACACGGGTCCAGCGAGAAGCAGAGCGGCGGTGTAGAAAATCAATCACGATCGAACGTACCGGAGACCGTCCGGACAGGCGGAAAGTGTGTGCGAAAAGCATAATTTACTGCAAAAACAGCGGCCAAAGAACGATGCTTGTGTGTGGATGAAACGCTGTCCGTCCGTCGTCCACAAGTGTGCCATTACTAATGTGCGTCGGTGTATGTGTGCTGCTATCTATGTGCATGTGCGTACGTGTGTGTGTAAAATCGCGTTTTAGTTTTGTTTTTGTTTAGCAATAGAGTGTGGCGCGCGCGTCTCTGTGGTCGGTTCCCTTTGCGATCGACTGTCCCTCTCAAGGTGGTGCTGCTGTGCGCTGATATCGGGGGTCAAACTTAACGACTGTACGGTTTAACGGCCAGAAGGGTAATTACAACAAAAACAAGGCAAACCACCGGACTAACAGAAGGAATTATCATCATGTGTGCACCGCTACTAAGGCACGACCACTAAAACCAACCAAACTCACGACGGATCCGAATGAGTTGCGGCCTTCTTCGCTGCCAAAGCTTGTCCTGTTTGTTCCGGCAGACGGTTGCAACGGAAAAGCACAACACCCGGAAGCGAAGACGCAAAAAGGCATAGGAGAAAGCACAACCCTGGTGGTAGCACTGCTGCGGTGAAGGGAGAAAAGCGGAAACAGAAAGCTGTAAGTTTGCTTCAATGTTTGGAGTGATGGGATCGGTTTAATGTGAATCTTCCCGTAATCCATCACTCGGAATAGCCCCATAACCCCTTGCTAGGCGTTAAAAGATCCCACTAGAATTTGTCCACTTCTAACTACTCTACCGGCATTTGCAATCAATCCAGTGTGTGGCGTATTTTTTGCCTCTTACGACAAGGATTCAATCTAGCTCGTGTCCTTCCGAATCAATTAACGACTATACCCTTGATTCCAAATCTAGTCAGTTTGGTTAGTAGGCAAAACACTTTCTTCCCTTGGCCACATGCAAGTGTATATTGGCCGTTAATTACAAGTATCCCTACAACCAACACACAACTCGATGGCGCTAGTTTGTCTAGAAACTTTTCTGCTAAACTTTATTCAATAAAAATACAACTTTTATATTGTACAAGGCAACGCTCAGAGAGTTTGTTTAACCGCTACAGCATGCAAATAATTCGATACATTTCCAAATCGATTTAAAATTGTAGGGTTTCGATTAGTGAGTGTGGCGTCATTTACAAAGTCGGGTATAGTAATAAAACTGGCAAGCATTTTAGGATGCTTCGTTTTACGACCTGATGTTATCACCAGTCGTTGTAAAGTGATTTTCTAGACAAGCTATCGTTAATAAGGGCGTCCGGTGGTAGGGAGACATTGGCATCGGTTTTCAGCGTGGTTCAAGTCCCATCCGGACCGTTCCTCCGTAGTGTGAGGACTTGATTATCCAACTACGTGGTCGCCCTTTCCTTTTTGACGTAGAATTATTATACCAAACCAATCCAAGTCGCGAAAGGGTCTCTCATGATTAAGGGTCAGAGGGTTTCGCATTTGGAAGCAACCTGTGTTTGCACATGGCAGTGCCGTAATAAGTTAAGATGTCGCTGTAAATTTTTCAGCAAATGCCGATATCTGTGGCCCATAAAGGGGTTTATAGAGTAGCAGCCTGTTGATACATTTATACAATGGAATGATAGTTACGTCCAACACTGTAGAGCTCTTATTTTTGTTCGTCCGTCTGCACCAACACCCTGATTGTTTCTGATTTGCCCAGTAAAAAAAAAGGGAACCAAACTAAATTTAACGATAACCAACCTGAATCGAAACGGGAAGAACAAGAGAACCGCCACCACGTACCGGCAAGTCTCGAAAAGCGGTTTATTTGCCGTGCCGCGGTACCATAGCGACCGAAAAATATTGCCCCCCGTATCCCTCGTCGTTTGTTGTTGCTTAGTTTCCTCGGCCCAGCCTGCTGCGAAAACGATTGATTCACCTTTACGTCTCATGTGTGAGCGATTGGATTTTCCCAGCCCTCTATGTGTGGCCTGGAATGTGTGTGTGTGTGTGTGTGCAAAGAGGGACCCGAACGGCAGTAACACGAATTTTCCTGCTTGATGCAAATGTGAATCCACACCAAGTGCATGTGCAAGTGGAAACTTGCGTTCACCTGCGGGTTCTCGCTTGTATGACTCACAACACAACCCCGCGTACAACAATCGATATCCAAGAAACGTGCGTATAAAACGTGTGTGTTTGTTTGTGTATTTGTTTTTGTATACTTACTCATCAAAAATTGTAAGTAGATCTTGCGAATAAAAAAAAAAAATTAAAGATAAGTACGGTACCTAATAGTCTATATAGGACCGTTTAAAAAAAACCCCTTCCGATTGCAATTCATCATAGAACAATTTTATACCATTTTTTCTCTTTTTGTAGGAACACTCTTTAAACGCAGAATCGCACTTGGTAGAATGAATGAGTTACGGCAAAATAGGTCACGCGGCAGAAGTGTTTCATTCACAATGTCCGGCATTTTGAGAGGTCATCCGTGCATTGATTCATGCAAGATGGCGTGTCCTTGTGACATTTATACGTCCGGCAATAGCAACGGAAAACAGAAAAGAAAAAAAAAACGCATCCCAAGCGAAATCAGACCAACCAACTCGAAGACAGATGTGTGCCGGAAAAGAAAACCCCGTGTATTTAACAAGGATAGGCACATAAAGGCACATCCATCGTGTACCGGTGACGAGTCATCGATAGCAATAAGGATAATCCTTCACTTCCCACACACAGGCGAAGTTCCTTCCGAAAGCATATAAAGAATGCTTAGGAATAATGGCAAAAGCTCAATCCATCTTTGCGCGCTTCGCAATTCATTTAAATCTCCGTCATTCAGCATCGATGAATAAGTGGTCACCGCATGATGATGCGAACATATTAAATCCGTACGCGAATATGGTTTGGCGCGCGGTACACGCAAGCAATTTAAAAATAATCTATTTTAAATTATTTAACAATGACCAACCAGGCCCGGTCCGGGGAGCGGTGGCTACTTCCCACCGCCAATTGTCTCGGTACAGAGTGAGCGCGATGTGGTTTGTCTTGTATCGCTATCACTACACTTCCTGAGGCATTTTTTCCCTGTCACACTATTTTTAGGTGATAAAGTAAAATACTGCGCTACCTTTTATATGTGTGTGTGTGTGTGATTTGCAACGGGGAGAATGGGGAATTTTAATTAAATTGTGTGCAAACAACATGGTTGAAGCTTTTGGCCGGCTTTGTTCCGTGTGTCTCTCCGCCCTTCACACCATTGTCCCTTGCGATGGTTCCCTTTCACAGTTTTACATGTTTCCGTTCATGCAAAAGTGACGACAAACAATATTTGGTGCGCGCCACATACGTGCCCCGTTGGCCGGTGGTAGGGAACTGATGCGACTAAACTAGCTTTGACCTTTCGATCGACTGCTCGAAAGGTTCGATTTTTAATATTCCCCCGGTTTAGTTAATAGATTGAAAAAGTGTACAGGGTAAGGACGCTTTCTTGCTTATCAAATCATAAATCAATCGATCAAAAAGGCATCCGGATCTGATCGGATGTTTTGAAGAAGAATTGAGTCAGATTGTTAGTAGTCGGCAATGACTCAAAGTACAAGATCATTGGCTAAGATAGTTAACAGGATCTTTAAATTTCAGTAGGATACGAAAACTCTTTTAAAGCCGTAGAGATCAGCCTTTTCCTCTCATGGGAGGACCTCGCTGGAGGTTTTTTTGGTACTGCTTTATCCAAAAAATTCGCTCGGTTGGCTCATTTAAAGAGAATCCTCATCTTGGCGAAAGAAAATTCTTCGTTAAATTACATATTTTGCCCCCTTATTTGCCCCATTATTAGACGTTGTATAGATTCTCGTCTATAAAGAGACCTTGTCGTTAAAGCGGCATCTCACCAACTCTTTCGCGACTTATGCCTCCAGCGGTCTAGATTCATAACTGCTCGCGAATAAAGCCGATAGTAAATATAAGGTGATTTGGCCATAGCTACTCCAAATTAACTGACATTTGATTCGATCGGTAGGACACAATACAACATAAAATTAAGCCAAGCTTACTCTCGATGTTGTGGTGCCATCTAATAAGAAATAAAAGCCAGCTGTATTCATTAATTATCTCATACTATAACTGCACCAAAAGTGCGCAATTTTTGTCCACTACTGTGTAACCTCGATATTTCTCTTATCGACTGGGTATCGAATTCGTTCCCACATTGTTTTGGTGGCGGATTTTATATTTCATTTAGTGTGCCGCCGGTTAATGCCGTCCAATCCTCCAGGAGTAGTAGCAGCAGAACACACACCCGATGTGGCCGGTATGCAGGTCCCGATGTGGCCGATTAAACGCTTTTAGAAGCATTAGGAAAAAACAAGATATCGGGACCTTACATGAGATCATTTCTATTTTTATTCGACTCGACCTACGTGTGAGCGTATGAAGAGTGGCGTGAAGACGGCAAGGAATTGAAAGTTGCATGTGTTTGTAATTATGTTTTTTTTAAATGTGTTTAAATCCCTTGTTTATTATCGTTATCTAATTGTCTTCTTTCACACTTCCCTTTTTTTTACAGAGCGTAAGCGTAAATTGGTTAGCAATTTAATTGTTAGTGGATAAAGGGTTGCAACGAGCATAAGATAAGCGAAGAAGGGTGAGTAAAAATTGCATTTTTTGCGTAAAAAAGACTTCTTGTTAAGAATTTTTATGGTGAAATTACAGAATCGGAAGAAACCTCACACCCGTAGCATACAGAAAAAGAGAGACCAATTCGTCCACGGCAGCAAAGATGGGTGCCTTCCTGGAAAGACCGATGACTTCCAAGCACAATGAGCATGGGGAAGGCAATGGCCTCCGGTACGGGGTCGGTTCTATGCAGGGTTGGCGGTGCGAAATGGAGGACGCCTACCACGCCAAAACCGGACTCGGCGAAAGTCTGGAAGATTGGAACTATTTTGCCGTGTTCGATGGACACGCAGGGGACAATGTGGCGAAACATTGTGCGGCCAATCTGCTGCAGCGTATCATTACCACCACCGAGTTTGGCAACAATGAAATTACGAAGGGCATTCACACCGGGTTCCTGCAGCTGGACGAATCGATGCGCGATCTGCCGGAGCTTGCCACGGGCGTAGACAAATCGGGCACAACGGCAGTCTGTGCGTTCATTTCCCGCCAGCAGCTGTACGTAGCGAACTGTGGAGATTCGCGTGCCGTACTCTGCCAGAATGGACAGCCAATCTTTTCCACCCAGGACCACAAACCGATCTTACCGGGTGAGAAAGAGCGCATACTGAATGCGGGCGGTTCGGTGATGGTGCAGCGTGTGAACGGCAGTTTGGCCGTTAGCCGAGCGCTTGGTGATTTTACGTACAAAAATGTGAAGAACCTTGGCCAGTGCGAACAGTTAGTATCGCCCGAGCCAGAAATCTTTTGCCGCGATCGGGAACCGGCGGACGAATTTCTGGTGCTCGCCTGTGACGGTGTGTGGGACGTGATGAGCAACGAGGAGCTGTGCCAGTTCGTACACAATCGGCTCCAGTTATCGGACAGTTTGGTGGACGTGGCGAATCAGGTGATCGACACGTGTCTGCATAAGGGCAGTCGGGACAATATGTGTATCATTATTATTGCTTTCCCGGGTGCGCCCACCGTCTCGGAGGAGGCGCAAAAGCGTGAGGAAGCGCTGGAAGCACATTTGCGCACCCGCATCGAGGAGATACTGAAGACGATGGATCCGGTCGACTATGGTATGCTGTTGAAGAAGTTGGCGAACGAGGACATTCCCGATTTACCTCCGGGTGGTGGACTACACGCCAAGTGTTCTTATGTTTCGAAAGTGTTTCAAGAGTTACATCCAAAGTTGGCCGAAACGTGCGAAGTTGGGAAATATTAGGTGCGGACGGAAAAGGCAAGCAAAACAAAAAGTAAGAAGAATCAAGCAAGAGTACGGACATCGCTGACATATATTGTCGTACATGGCATCCACCTTCCTAAACAGAACAGACACACACAAACAGGACAGAGACACAAACACACGAGAAAGGCAGAGGAAAATTGATTGTAGTAGTAGCAGTAGAAAGTAGTTTCGGCAGTAGTAGTAGTAGCTAATAAGGCTGTGTTCATTGTTGCTGTTTTAGAAGGCCGCCTCACAACAGGAGATGCACACAACCGGATCAGTTTGTCTTCTAAGAAATTCAATACAAATGGGTGCCAAGGATGAAATTATTAACAAACAAAAAACACACACGAAAAAGAAAGAACCAAGATCGAGAAGAAGAAAACACATTTATATACACATACAAACGCAATGCTCGTATTGTACAGAAAGTTCGGTTTTTGCACAACTATTATCGCAATGATGTTTCCAGGTGTTACAGAGCAGAGATTCCACAGACAGACACAGACACAGCTAGGGGGAAAGAGGATTCTTAAGGTGCAAGAGAAGGCTCGCGGAACGAAAAGCGGGGAGGGAAAATCACCGCAGAAGATCTATGTTAAGTCCTTTATATGTTTTATCATGTATTAATATTATTGAACTTAATTTTTAAGTGTAAGGAACACTACGTTTAGCCGCTAGTTAAAGTGTATTACGAAAGGATGCTTCTTTTTTTAAATATCAACAATTTTCTTCTGTGTTTGTTTCCCTGGTGTACCTTTTTTTCTTGTTCGTTTTTTATTTACACTATTAAGCGATATAATGCGAGGTTTAGAAAGTTAAAGAAAGTAAGTTTGTTAAAGTGTTTGTTAGGATGATGATAGGAAGTGCTAAGCAAAAAAAGCAAAAGCTCATAAATAGGAAAGTAAACAAAGAAGAAGAGACATATGTGTGAAAGAAGTAGAAATGTGACAGAAAAGGAAACCTTCACCAAACAAACAAACACACACACACACACACACATTAAATATAATGTTTAAAGATAATGTAAAAGTCCGCTAAACAAAACTAAACAACAACAACAGAAAAAGACATGTTATTGTAAAGAGAAAAAGAAAAGAGAGAATATAAGGAAATGGTAACGGGTTGCTAGAAAGTTAAAAAGAAAAAGCAAAAAAGGAAAAAAACAGAAGCACGAGCAAGTAAAGAGAGAAAAACAAAAGCACACGTGCCGCAACATAAATATTCCGTTTTTTTTTGTTTTGATGTTTGAAAGAGCGAGTGTGTGTGAAAGCGTAAAAATGTGTTTTGTACCATCTGATATGCTTGTACGCGCTGGGAAGGAAGGATTAAATAAGGGTGTATGTATGTGTGCGATCACAGTCAAAGGCAACGCTGAAATACATTCCCTTTTTTACGTGAATCTACATTATATTTTCGTTAATACACAAAAACCCTGAGGATTTTGGGACATTTTTGGGGATTCACAGAGATGAGATTTGATTATCGGTTCCCTTCGTGTTAGCCAACTGGCGCCACTACCAACCAAACTATTCTGGGCACTCGAAGATTGACACACGCATAGGTCAATCAGCGCCGACGTAAATACGTTAATAATAATGAGCTGTAAAAAAACATAAAAAAACCTGCCCCCCAAAACGACAGCACATAACTATAAATGTCTTATAATTTGAGTGACTTCGAGAAGCAACGTTTCGTTTTGTTCTGTTTTTGTCTGTATCGTCTAAGATACTATGGTGCATGTTTCGATAAGTTCGCTATATAAGCTAAACACACACACACATTATCTGTATAAAGTTAGTGATAATAAATCATCCACTCCGACTCTCCGTTTTTAAGTAATGTTAAGATTAGAGTGAAGCAAAAAAAGAAAGCGAGCTCTATTCAAATATATAGAAACCAACTGTTACGGAAGGAATGGATGCTGTCCTATATGTCTTATCTAGATCATGTACAAAATAGCGCAAAGGAAGAAAAAAATATCAAAAAATTATTACCATCCTCCAAATCCCCAAAAATCTTCCAAAAGTTTTCTTCTTCCTTTAGTGGGTTTTTGGCGACAGATGCGAGATCGATGCTTGTTTATGTACAACACAAAAAATGGCCAAATTCCCATAGGAAACTCAGAAAAAAGGAAAATCTGTAAAAGTACGTTTGCTCTGTATATCTGTATGTGTGTGTATGTAAGTGTGCATCGGTTCGCTTTGCAAAAACAAAAAACCCTTGTAAAATGTGCATAGCCGTTAGTACGTTACAACCTCACCTTAGCAAGAGAAAAGAGAAGCAGAAATCATTCCACTTTTTGCATACAATAGAGGAATGTATTGTAAAAAAACCCGAAATGCATTTGCTGCACATCTAGAAAAGAAAAGGCGATCGTAAAGTGATGCTGATTGCATAGATTTAGGCGCATTGCAGCTGGAATTGGCGCCAAACACCACCTTAAACATCTTAAAAGCTACTTAAGAAAAAGCGCATTCTTTCATCTGTTCTATACACACATGCAATTCATGTTTGGTGCGCCTTTCCTCCTAGTTGTTGTGTATTAGTATCCCTCGCTCCTTATCTCCAGAAATTCCGATTTGAAAAAAAAAGTGAGAGCACGAAAGAGGATTAGTACCGGAAAAGGGCCAAACATGCATTGCAATAAAAGAAAAAAAACCATACTCACCACACACACACACACATCATTTATTCATCTGGATCCGATTATCAAGTCGCGCGATCTCTGGGATTCGAAAGATATATTTTTGTGTACGTAAACTATCACAGCAACAGCAAAAAAAAAAAAACTAAACGCGCGCGTGCGGCGAATTCCGTGTTCCAAAAACACGCAAGGGACATATATAAATATAGATATATTAATCGTGTGATCCTTTTTTTCCCGCGAAAACAAAAGGAAGAACCTGCTGGGTCGTTGTATCTTGTAGAGCCAGCCGGCCAGCCAGACCGAAGGAGTCACAAGCATCACACACTGTAAATGGAAAAGAAACAAAACCAGAAAATAGAGTTGGTGTTTTATTGCTAGAAAGACCGTTTGAAATACACAACCCGGTTTGTCTGAATTTAGTTTGTTGCCAAAAATCCGAAAAACCTTCTCCCAGTACGTATCTTGTTCTGAGATAACTGAGTTGATTGGTACAACTGCTCCAGCCATGAGGTGTTAAGTATACGTTTATGTTTATCCAAGCGAATGATAAATATATACCAAATAGCTCTTGTTATCACCTGTCCATGACGCTTGCGGGAAAGGAAAATGAAAGTGAAAACCCCTCAATTTCTTGACGCAGTGAAAGCTATCGGATGTATAAAAGCAATTGTGAGATAAGCGATTGCATTAGTGACAAAGAATGATCGCCAAACGATTACCGTTTTTAGTGCTCGTAAGCATCGTCTGTTTCCTCGGTGTAAGTTGGTGTGACAGGGATAGTAATCAACTTGCTAAAGAGCAGCTTAGTAAACCTTCTGACCTGGATGCAGCGTTCTACGTGACGACAGATTTCATCCTACGCCTTAACATTCTCATCAAGCATCTGGCACTGTACTCACTGGATGATGCACTCGACGCACGGCAAACGATTCTGCATGCCGGTGAGATGTGGAATCACACGCAAAAATCGTTGGAAGATCTTGTCCTACATTCCCGATCAGCGATCGATGTGCTTCCGGATGGTAATTTAACAAACACCTACCTACACGCGGCCCTGGATGCGGTTCGAACGGAAAGGAGACACTTTATGACACGAGTGGCATTTTTCTATCCTCCAATGGCTACTGAGATCGACGTGATGGCGTTTATCGATCGTACGTATCAAGATGGCGGGATGGTGACGACGAATCCTGACATAATACTCCTAATGCACTCAAGCGTACACCGACTGTCGAAAATATCGGAGGGACTATTGAGTGCACTTGGAGCCGTCGTGTCCAACAGCGATAATCGACAGGCAAGAGCCAACCCAACGCAAGCTTCCGTCGATTTGTTCAATGAAGGGTTCTACCGTACCATCGTAGACACTCAGTTAAACTTTCAAACGCAAGCGAATCGACTATTGAGACGCGTCCGTGCACAACTTGCCACCATAACGCTAACCTCCGAGCTGGGTCTATATTTAACCAACTATACCGGGCTTATTACAATGTTCAAAACGAACGTTACAACCCATTTGAACCTGACCAGTGCCAACGTGATGACGGCGATGACCCTTAACCGCACAACGATCGATCTGCAGCTTAGTACCGGCATTACCAACCTGCTAGCCTCGGTTGCAGCATCCACCAGCCATGCGTATCTTGAGGTGTGCTTAAACCGTTACGTCTTCCCGTACTACGCCCAATCGCTTGCCGTTGCAAAGCTTCTTTACTGTGGTGAACCGGAGTTACGTATGCTAGAATATTTAGTTACAGTGGCCATACCGATCCTTGAGCGTGCCGCCATATCGGACAGCAGTGCAGTGAAGATCAGTGTGATCTGTTCAACGGGCTCAACTGATTGTATGACTAATGTAAGTAAATCAATCCAACTAGAGAATGATTCTTCGGGAAAGATCGCCTAATTTTTGGTACGTATTTGCAGTATTACAACTCACTAGCGGATCAGTTTATGGGGGCCCAAACACGGTTGACGAGTTACGTGGAGTTTATCAATCAGGAGCTGTTGGGACTAGAGCAGAGGGTGTACGTTTGCACCAACTCCACCGTGCTCGATGTGGCGAACTATGTAACCGTGATAGCTACCCAATTTGCCACCTGTTTAGAAACGGGAACAGTGTAATTAGGCGTTGTAAAGTGTTTTTAGTGCTATAAGAAGTAAATGTTATACTTTTCTATTTATTTAAACGATATTATTAACGAATCACAAAAAAATCACCCGAAGGTATCAACACGTGCTCGCACCAAACGCGCGGGCACACAGGATAAAACAACCTTGATATTTTGCTTCACGGCTTTCTATCAACCTTGAGCTGTAGCTGTCAGCCGGGAGTTTGTTTTGTTTTGGTGCTTTCTTCGGGCGATACAGGCAGTGCGGCGAATAGAACAATTTTACATAACAAGTGTGGGATTTTGTTGTTATTTCGATCCGGATTTTGTTAATTCATAGGGGTCCTGATCAGGTGCTTAAAAGATGGCATCGACAATAGAAAACTTTTACAAGAAAACAACGACGGCTGGTAAGATATCAAGCGCTTTTCTGTATCGTTTTTTCACACGATGATCACCACATATTTACGTGCATTGCAGGCATGAAAGAATGGCCACGCGATGCGGTCCTCTACCAACCGTACGAGGAAGAGCAGATACTGCTGGCCGAAAATGCGAGCTGCCTGGCGGTGCGTACCTATCTGAAGATGCTTAACCTACCCGTAGCACTCGAGCAGCGCGCAAACGCCGAATTTATCTCGCCCGGAGGTAAACGCACCAAGCTACCGGTACTACGGGTGGAAAACTTTATCTACGCCGAGTTCGAACACATCTCGGCGTTTGTGTTGGAAAACTTTGACAAATCGCTGCACACGCTCCTATCGGCCGAAAACAAAGACGTGATGCGTTCGTTCATCTGTCTGGCGGAACACATTTTCACCAATGCCGAGCAGTACGTGAGCTGGATCGATCCGGAGATACGCGATACGGTGACGAAGAAGCGCAACGGGTGCGTGTTTCCGTTCCCGCTAAACTATGTGCAAAACTGGCGCAAGGAAGGAGCTGTTAGGCGGCAGCTGAATTTGGCCGATCATCTTAATATAAGCCTCGAAAAGATGATTGCGGAGGTGGACAAGCTGTGCCAGAACTTGAGCGATCTGCTCGGAGATAAGCAGTATTTTTTCGGCAACAAGTAAGTGCGGGTTTTTTTTTGCTAGTTGAATGCTTGTCTGTACAAATTTACTTCCTTTCTTTGCAGTCCAACGGAATTGGATGCCCTCGTGTTTGGTCATCTGTATAGCATTTTTACCATGAAGTTGCCAAACAATGTGCTCGCCCTAACGATCCACAAGTACAGCAATTTGAACCAGTTTTGCTTAAACATTGACCAGACGTATTTCACGGCGAAGGAAAAGGGCAAAGGCATGAAGTAATCCTACAGGGTGCTCACATATATACCACGCGAGATGTTTTGTTTATGTGCATTGTAGGTTTTAAATGGAAAACGAATTCAAAAAATCGGAACGGATGTTTTGGTAATTTATACTCCGAAATTAGATCTTACTATTCAGGATAACTGCCAGAAATCCTATAACAATTCGGCGTTGATGAGACCTGTTCTTCATAAGACCTCCCGCATCTACCAAGAGACCAAGAGACTTATCATCCAAGAGATGCCACCATTCAGGCTTCATCCATGCAGAAATCTCGTATTCGAAGAAGCCTCGTTTAGAATAGTGTAATTCCTGCCCCAGGTTTCCTTGAGTCTGGACTAGTGATGGGAAAATTCCATTTTTTCCGAAACGGAACGGACCTTTTTAGTTGAACCTAAGTTCGATCGTTCCATTGAAGGAACAGAACGAACATAATAGGTTCGGAACGAAATTCTCATAATTAGTCTGGAACCTCCCCTGACACTAAGAAAGACACCTAAGTACCAGAATTTAATTTTTCTTGCAAGTTCTTTATTGAGATATTCATAACGTCTCCAACCAACTCCTCAACCAACAAAGTCCTCATCAGTTCAATAATTCTGCAACTTCAATCGCGGAACAATGTTCATGCTCGTCAGCTCCTGGAACAACAACTTACACGCGTACGGCATCGATATCTTCGAAACGCTCGCCGACGATCGACAGTTGTGACACCAGGACGAGTACGCCAACCGGCCACACACATTACACACGTCCACATCAAACGCATCGGACGATATCATCAATCGCTCCATAATCAACATACTAGCACCGTACGAAATCAAACAATCCCGCTCCATCTCGCCCAGTCGCAAACCACCCTCACGACTACGACCTTGTGTCGGTTGACGTGTCAGTACCGCCCTTGGACCACGTGCACGTGCATGCATCTTATCCTGCACCATGTGCTTCAGCTTTTGGTAATAAACCGGCCCGGAGTAGATATACATTTCGAGCGGTTCACCGGTAATGCCGGAGTAGAACACATCCTTTCCGAGGTAATTAAATCCATGCTTGAAAAGTTCATCCTGAAGATCCTGACACTTGGAACCACCGAATGCGGTTCCGTAATGGAACTTGCCCTCCAGCACACCCGCCTTACTGCCGAGCAGCTCGAGCGTTTTACCCACCGTCATACGGGATGGGAAACCGTGCGGATTCATCACCATATCCGGTGACATACCGTAATCGTTGAACGGCAGATCTTCCTGCTCGACGATCAACCCGGTCACACCTTTCTGACCGTGACGGGAACTAAATTTGTCTCCAATTTCCGGTCGTCTCGTTTGACGTAGGAGAATTTTGACGAGGAATTCTTCCTCATTGTTAGTGGACACAAGCACCCGTTCGGCGTAGCTCGGTTCCGTACCTTTGTAGGTGATCGGTACCGCACTGTACGCAATCGGTTGTTGACCAGATTCTTTCTGTTCGATGGGGTTGTTTGATTTAACGGCTGGCATTTCTTTGTTGACCATTGTTTGTTTGCACGTGAGCCGTTCTCCGGGCGATACGATTCCATCCGTATCGAGACACTCGTGTTTGGTGATAATTTTCCCAGTTAAAGCATCTTTCATTGGGCCCATGATGCGATCAAACGTCTGGTTACTGTACCGTTTGATGGTGCACTTGCTATTCTTGTACACAAGACACCGTCCATATCCACGATCGATTGAAGCTTTGTTAAGGATGAGTGCATCCTCAATATCATACCCTGAGTAGCTCATAACGGCGACCGTTGCATTCTGCCCGGCCGGAAGCTTATCGAAATTCGTAAGCTCAATCGTACGTGATCGCACCATCGGACTTTGCGGATACACAATGTTGTACATCAGCGTGTCGATACGGTTCTTCTGATTGTATCCGATAATTCCCATCGCTTGCTTACCCATAGCGCATTGGTACGTGTTACGAGGGCTCTGGTTATGATGAGGGTACGGTACCAGCCCGGCACAAACACCCAACAACGTAAACGGTTCAATTTCCAGATGTGTCGTCTTTTCCGGATCAATTTCCCGCTCCTGATACGCGATAAAGGAATCATTTTCCTCATTCACATCCAGATACTCAATCAGCCCGTCGTGCAGAAAGTCATCGAATTTCCTCAAGCCCAGCTTCAGCTGCTCGATGTGTTCCTGCTGCACGAGTGGCCTTCCACCCTGTACGATAATGTACGGCCGGCAAAGTCTTCCACCATCGGTGTGAATGTACACGCAGCGCTGGGTGTACGAGGTATGGATCGACACGAACGCACCGATCAATCCACGGCGACGCATCATCCGAAACACTTCTACCAGCCGCCGGTAGGCGATCGTTACGCCCAATATGTTTCCATTGATGAAAACCATAAATACCTTCGGATTGTTAATCGTTTCGCCACCGAGCAGTCGGATGTCTTCCACCCCGGCATTGTACGCCAACCTGATCACCGGTTCCTCATCCACCTCGGTCGTAATGTGTGTCATGAGTGCTAAATTCTTTACCAATCCACAAGCCTCTCCTTCCGGCGTATCCGAAGGACACAGCATACCCCACTGACTTGGTTGCAGCGAACGGGGACCGGACACTTTTCTCGTCTTTTCGAACTGCGAATTCACGCGCGTCATCATACCGAGGGCCGAAATGTAGCTCAATCTGGACAGTACCTGCGTCACACCGGCTCGTTCCATTTTAAATCGTTTTATCGTCCAATTACCAGTCGAAATAGCCGTCTCGAGCCCGGATGTAATGAGCGCTTCCCGCATGTGCTTTCCAACATCGAACTGTGCCGCTTTTATTTTCGGAATGTTCTTATCCGCTATCATTTTCAGCTCCCAGTTGAAGCGCTTGAATAGATCCTCAAACATGAGGGAAAGCAATGAACCGGCCAGTTCGAGCCGCTTGTTGCCGTAATAATCCCGATCATCTACCGCATTTCGATCTAATTCGGCTGCCATTACGCGTCGAATCATAAGTGCCACATAGATCGCTTTCACCTGGAAATTAAAACTCGGCACAGGGACGTGTGCTAGAATCGTTGTGGCCAGCAAATCACGTGCTTCATCCGCCGTGGTTTTATACTTGGTTGCTGCCGTTGTGAACCGTTTCGCGATCAGCTTCGAACCCATGTACTCCAGTGCACGCTGCTGGGTAAACACTTTATGATTGGCCGCTTCCAGCAGTGACGGTGCGAAACGCTTTTGCGTCTCCGAATCAATCCCGACCAGCTGCATTATTTCCTGATCCGACGCAATGCCCATCGCTTTCAGTATGATCGCGATCGGGATCTCCTCCGTCATGGAGTTGTGCTTCAGATAGTACCGGCCGTGCTTGGTAATAAGGATTGTGCGTGATTTTTTCTCATGCGTAGAGCTCGTTACCTGACACTGTATTACGCCGTTGTAATCTTCCGTAATCATTTTGTTCCAGCTCAACTGCTCCTGGATGAGAATGACCTTTTCCGTGCCGCGAATAATAAAGTAACCGCCCGGATCCATTGGGCATTCGTTCACTTTTGAAAGCTCGTAGTCGGATTTCCCCGATAGTACGCAGTTGGATGAACGGAGCATTATTGGCATACGGCCGATCAGTAACCCATTCCGGACGACACGCTGCGTACCACGGGTGTACTCAATGTCGACCGTAATCGGTGCCGAATAAGTCATATCCCGCAGGCGGCATTCGTGTGGTGTAGTGGATTTCGTATTGTTAAACCCTTCTTCGACGTCCGGCTTACCGACATGCACGTTGAGATACTTAAGGTAAAAGCACGGATCGGCATCACTTTTTACCTCTTCGTTCGCTTGGACGATCTTTTTGATGTCCACATTGATGAAATAGTTGAACGAATCGATGTGCTGCTTTACAAGCCCTTTTACCTGTAGGAACGCCGGTACTAGCTTCCATTTTTCCTGGCAAATGATACAAAATACTGTAAAATCGGCGTGTTTTCGCTTGGCAAAACGGGAAACCATCCACAAACCTCCAGAGCACGTTGTACTTTCTTGTAGTTTTTGCCCTCCTCTTTCCAGTGTTTTTCCTCGGCATGCATCGTACCGTCGGTTGAGAAAACTTTCCTCAACTGTTAGTGGACAAATTAGAACCTAAACTTTTCACTTTTTTACGCAAATTTTACTCAAATTACACCATAAAATGCAGGACCGTACCGTGCGTGTGGAACGTGTTCCGATTGTAAACACTGTTTTGACGTTTTGTGCCGGCAAGCCAGGGATGTCCAATTACAACTTTGAGTATACGGATGTGAAAATGCTTTTATTTGGGTTTTTTATTGAATGGAAAAGGAAACAGTTATTTAAAAAAGAATTTAATACAAGTAAACCATCAACTCCGATCAAATGAATTAGAAAAAGTGAAGATATTCATTCGATTTCATCGAAAAGAACCACTGAAACCATGCTTTGACATCTCCGATGTAAACAAAATGTGATCGAAAAGCAGGACAGCAGTTGTAATCGAGCAGTTTACGGGTTTTCGTGTACTCCTCAATACCTCAAACAAGTAGATATCGATAAAACTTAACGATTCTGTTAATTTTTTACTATATTTTGTTCAAAGCATAAAATTCACAATAATTTATTTGTGAAAAAGACGGATAATCATATTTCTCCTTTGCCTCAATTGTCAAACATCATTTTAATCGACCGACCTAAAGTTACAGCTTATCCATCTTTCCCTTTTGTTATGCTCGTTCGCAACAACATGCCAACAACATACAACCGCAACCACCCCACAACGGTTGAAGTAGGGGGAATGGATGAAAGAAAGAAAAGAAACCAGTCTTGAAGTACGATCGCTTCCATCCGTCGTCTAGTTTTAGTCATACTTTCACATTCATTCGGTTCGGTTTGCTCGTTTGCCATCGTCAGATATTTACAAAATTCCACTAGCAACTGCAAAGAAGTGATCTTTAGCTGTAACAGTGCTGTATGTTTATCGTTTCTTAGGTAAAAGAAAGTCCAAAGATATCTAAGTGTCTTTTTGGGTTTGAAATCACCTTCAAGTGCTAACGGAGCGATCGCATTCCACCATTTTGCTAGCTCCAAATTCAATGCCGTAACCAGCTGATCAGTTTGACTTACTGACACGGTTCGGAAGAGCAATAGTGCCAAATTATGTGTGTCTTCATGGTCTGGAATACGTGCTAATTAGTGTCACCGTCAAGTCGCCACTCTCGTTTGCGTGACATTTATTCGAAAACCTCAGCCTTGATAATTCCTACCACATCGCATCAACACTTCGATGATCGTAATCAAGCTGACCGTAGTACGATCGGTATTGAGTGTGCATAAAGCCCAGTAACGTGTGTGGCATAATGTATATCATATACACTCCCCACCCGTAATCGTAATCGCAAAGACCCAAATCTGGGTTTAAGCTGAAACTGATTCCCCCAGTAAAGCCACAAGGAGAAGGAAAGAAAAGCTACCCCTGTCCACGTGCAAAAAGGCGTAGTCGTGCGTGATCTCCCCCGGTGGTAGGTTTTTTTATTATATTTTTGCGTCCGTGATCTGTGATGTGAAAAATTTACTACTACCACCACCACTACCTTGCGCTTTGCGATCATTAGTGTCGTCCTAGTGCTTACGGTGGCTGACGGTAGGCGAAAAGAAGTTCCAATTAAATGATTAGCACGTGTGTTTGTTTGTATGTGTGTGTATGTTTGTGTGATCAGTCGATTGAATTAATGAAACAACTGCTCTGATTATATACGGCTCTACCGTTGAGTGAATTGTCCGTCGGTCTGATAGGAAAGTGAAACACAGTTCGATACGAAAGATTTGCGCTCGCCAACAAGCGACGAACCCTCGGCGCGGGAAGGGCGATCGCTACGATCGGCGATGATTCGACTCGCGATGTTTAGTGAAGTGGATCGAGTGTTGAAGGGAAGCCAAGAAGCCCTTTTTTAGAGTACCTCTAGAGACCATTGACTGGGCGAGGGATAATTGATCTGCATGCACCGGCTGACAGCATGAAGTGTAGAAAGCTATTTGTTTGAACGAGCAAAAATTGATCGTGTCGGTTTGCGATTTCTAGTCATGTAAATCGATTTCATAGAAGTGCAGTTACTATTAATGGGAGATCATAATGAATTGAAATGATCTTTCGTCGACATTCAAGTTTGTTGTTGACAAAGGTGCGTTTTTCTGTTTATTTTCTATAACTAACGAAGCTTGAAGCTGGATTTTAAAGGCTCTCGAGTCGATGATTATCGCTCGGTGAAGGGTGTTGTTGAGTTACAATTATTTTTTAAATTCTTTTCAATCACCACTTTAAGACAATATTTGAAAACAATATTTTTTTTCGATAAGTGACGGTCAGGTTTACCATTCGGCATCTACTCAACAAAGAAACCCGAAAAAATTATCCTCAGGAGTGAGAGAACATTTTAAGTAGCCTATAATATATTTACTTTCCGTTTCATTCCTTGTACAGCGTGCGATAAGTGTGGTTCCACGGCATCAGCTAAACCGGAAAACAAGCGACGAACCCCTGGGTACACCGGGTAGCACAACATGCACGTCAAGGTCAGCGAATAATGTCCACTCCGCCCAGGCTCCATGTCGCTCTTTTTTGCAAGCCCCAACAGTGTGCGTGTGTGTGTATGGGATAGTGTTTTGTGAATGGTGAAACGGATTGATTTACAGTGTAACAAAAAGAACGCGAAACAAAAACGCGGTTCCCTCTGGTAAGGCGTCTCAGTCAACAGCTTCAAACGGCCACGGGCCTCACACAGTCGTGCAGAACAATGAAGCAAAAACGTGGCAGTCGGCTATTGAATGGGTTGGGCGTAATTGTGGCACTTTGGGTTGGGTGGCTAACGGTGTGCGCTGCCCCGTGTGCCCACGCAGAATATATACCACCTGGACCGAAATACAAATGCCCGGAAAAGTAAGTAAAGTTCTCTCATTCTCGCACCATAAGAAAGGCCCGTTTTTTGTAATTGTCGTATTTTTTAGCATTAGTTACATAGAGTGACAAATTGGTTTTTATCAAGGAATTGGTGTTTTTGACTGCGATTAGTCGCGCTGAAGCCCTTACACTTTTTTATATAACCACAACCATCGACTGGGTAAATGTACAGACATTTTTGTTCAAAATGCAATTCACGACGCTGTAGAGAGATCATCGTACAGCTCCACACAATGTCGGGGCCAAAGAAGAATTCGTCAATATTCCTCCATATCTCAGATATATTTCTCTAGACTTTTAGGATCTAATCCTAAAAGTCTAGAGAAATAAACTAAATAACCTCTGCATTAGAAATCCTTAAAAAACAAGAATGTCATAGAAAACGTGCGCGTTAGCGCCATCTATCGGAGACTAGCAAAACTATCCGAATAACGATAGCCGTGCAATTCACACAACCCGACTTTCATTCTTCTTTCCAGAATTAAACTCATCTACCCTTGCATCTGTACCCACGGTACGGACGATGGTATCTACATCCAGTGTGAAAACTCTAACCTGGCCAGCCTCTCGGTCGCATTCATCAACCTTGCCAGCTCGAACGTACCGATCGTGCAGCTACGCTTGAAGCGATGCAAAATCAGTAAGTACTCCGTGGGGAGGTGGGGACGGGTTGTTCCACAATCTAAATTCCACAATCCAGGCCAAAACAATCGTTGTAACGTCAGAGCCGCTGCATTTGCACAAATGCAACACCGCATCCAGCACACCAACCCAATTACTTCATCCATTTATTTGCCTGTGTGCTACCGCCAGATATATCAACGGTGTTAATGTTCACCATTGTGTCTCGTCTTATCGGTTGATATGACTTTCTTACTTGGTTGAGGGTTTTTTTTTCTTCTTGTTCCTCGTACGCAATAATCCTCCATAGTAGATAAAACTATCTACCGAAAGAGAGTGTTTTGGGGAGGTCAATTGGAACCGTTTTGCTATTCGCACCCGTTTTAGCGAAGATTTGACACTGGAAAGAGGTACGACAGGGTGTAATGTGTCTTGACAGGGTATGGGGGCATAAACCTTCTTGTGGTTCGCTGCACAAAGCTCGGCTTTTAAGTGAACTT
Organism: Anopheles maculipalpis; assembly: GCF_943734695.1. NCBI lineage: Eukaryota > Metazoa > Arthropoda > Insecta > Diptera > Culicidae > Anopheles > Anopheles maculipalpis. The sequence continues at coordinate 6,182,022 of NC_064872.1, forward strand.
TGGTTTAGTACCGAGTTTTTGGACCTGCAAATTGAACCTTCCAGTAACCCTGGGGCTAAAACCAGCAATTTTGATGCTTCAGCAGTCACGTCGCGCTAGTGGATTGTTTCAGCATTTTTGTATCAATGGCAAAATAAAATTGGAAGGAAAAATTATCTCCCAAACTAGCTAATGCTTTAAAGTACTTACTTCTACTCTAGCTTTCTCGTATTAATCTCCCTAACGAGATTATCTACAAATGGGAAATGAAGCAATCGCCAAAGTCACATCCCCATTATTATTTTGTTCTCTTTGCTTACCAATTTACCCACACGGCCGAGGCCTTCTGATACTTGCTCATTCGAGCTCATGAGCACGTGAAAGCAAGTCCGACGACGGGTAATTGTTTTAATACATTTCTCTAAATCTTTACCGCACCTCGCGCTTATGTTTGGCCACAACTTCCCGGGCTGTGAATTCTTCACAACACACTGCGGCATTGGGAAGAAAATGGAAAGAAGGAAAAAAACATAAACAACGGCCAACAGGAAGAAAGTTTTCCCCCTCGTAACAACAGTGCAACGAAATGGGAAAATGTGGAGCAAATGCGACGTGAAGTGTTTGTTGTCTTTTTTCCATCTGCTCAACTGTACTTGCTTAACAAGGTTAACATAACGCTCTTTTTATAGGGTTTCGATCGAATTACTAAAAGCTTCATGGAGAACACTTTGCAATCATATAGTGGAATCTTGCATTCAGTTAGGGTAAATCTGCAACACTGCTGGAGAACTTTGCAATCATGTAGTGTATTTTTCTTGCAAACATTTGATACTCCTTGGAAATAAATAAAAAATGATACATTATTCCTAAAAAAAAATTAAATCAAGCCGATGATGCAAAAGGAAAGGCATCTGAATGTAATTCCCGCCTTATCATCACGCTATCATCACAATCGATAAGACAATTTAGAAAGTAGCTTTGCATGTGCAAGCCAGCGATAGTGGCCCCACATTAATGTATGCATACATCCGTCGGCAGAAGAATTAAGAATGCAAATGCAGACCAAACCTGATCCGAGCGCTTCACGAGAGTACAGACATCAAACAGGTCAAGTCCGGTAGAAATGGTGCTTAAGCAAGCAGTTCGAAATGGATTAAAAAAGTGAAATGACAGGTTGAAAAACAAAAACATTTCTCCACCGTTTGAACGGACCGAGTTACAACAAAACATTCCATTGCATTGTGCGTCTCAGTGGAGACAAAGAGGAAAAACGGTGGTCAACATGGTACAATTAACCGCCGAAAGCTCAGTCAAAACAAGGTTGCAAGCCCTTCGAGTGTGACAAAACTGGTAGGGGTCCGCCCTTTTGCGTTGACGTGGTCGATTGAGCTGGCAGGTTGTTGGGTTTTCCGGGTGGAGAGTGGGTTCAAAATCATGTTATGTTTATGTCAATGGACACGGTTCGTGAAACCTGGTAGTGACAACTTACTCTAAACGCTTTCATAAAAATGGAAAATGTGTTTATTTTACGTTTTTCCATTGAAAGAGGTTACTGTTATAACCATTTGAGGGGAGTCGTTAGTTACTGGTGGTTGTTTTTATGTTTAAAGAATTTGCTTAGATAGTGTAGGGAGTCTGGTCTGGTCTGGTCTTCACAGGGCAAGACCAGTGTTTACATCCCATCCAAGATCGGTCCTCCTGTAGAGAGGGAATCTGCCACGAAGAAGAAGAAATCTGCGTCCATCTCGGGATGGCACCTAGTGGCAATGCTTAGTGGGACGTTAATAAACCATTAATTCCTTTCCCCGGTTTTTTTTCCAGAAAATCTCTTCGGAACCCTTCTCCACAAACTGTCCGTCAAACATCTCTACATGACCGATACACCGCTTACCAGCATTGCCGATCATGCGTTCTACGGCATCAACGATACACTGCAAGAGCTTCACCTGATACGAACCGAGCTGCCGGAGTTTCCAACTACGGCACTCAAAATTCTAGGCCTTCTTAAAGTCCTCAATATTGATGGACATCAAATCGAGATGCTACCGAAAGGTGCCTTTGCTGGGGCACAGTTCGAGGGAACGCTAGAGAAGCTCCACTTGGTGAATGGTCCTCTTGGGGAGTTGGCAGCAGATATATTCGGTGTAAGTTTTATTGATCAGCTGGGAGGGATCGGGATCTGAACCACTGTTAACTGAGCAAAATATTTACAGAGCTTGAAGAAAGTGAAAACACTCGATCTTCATGGCAATCAACTGACAGCGTTGAAGAAGGGACAGTTCAAAGGGATGCGAGAGGTGGAGATACTCGATCTGAGCTACAACAATCTCACCAAGCTTGACGCTACCCACGTGTCCGACCTTACCAAGATGACTTGGTGTAATGTATCCAACAATGCGCTTACGGAAATTACCAGGTACTAAAGACAAGTATTATTCCCAGGAACGGTGCCTAAAAGTGATTTCGTTTTACAGAGGCACATTTGCACGTAACACTGTGCTCCGGGTGGTAAATATGGCCGCCAATGCAATCCGCAAGATCGATGCTAACACATTCCGTGGGATGCGATTTTTGCGCCGACTCTATCTGAGCGATAACATGATCAGCGATGTAGGTCGTGGAACGTTCGGATCAGTCACACGTATCGGGACGATCGATTTGGCACGAAATCGCATCAAGAAAGTCGATTATCAGATGTTCTTTCAGCTAAACTATGTAGAGGTATGGTAGCTTAAGAATCGAAGAGTACAGTAGTCATTATAAATCACACTTTATCTCAATCTCTCTCCATTCTAGTTGATCGATCTGGCCGAGAATGAAATTACAGAAATTCAAAAAGATTCCTTCAAAGATCTCTACCTCACGCACATCAACATTTCACACAATCGGCTCGAAACGATCGAGCCCAAATCGTTCATCAACTGTGCTAACATGACCGTGCTCGATCTGTCCCACAATTTAATCCGCGCCATACCACGTACCGCGTTCGACGAAACGACGTACGCTACGGAATGGATCGTTACACACAATCTTCTCACAAACATGACGCAACTACCTCTATCCAACATGACCGGGTTGAAGATCTTAAACGTGTCCTACAACAATCTTGTGGAGATACCGAAGAACACCTTCCCAAAGCTTTGGGAGCTGCATACGATCGATGTGTCCCACAACAACATCTCGCACATCTACAACGCCGTCTTTCAGAATTTGCTCTCCCTTCGTAATCTCAACCTCAGTTACAACGCACTGGAAAAGATTGGTCCCTCCACATTCGGCACACTGCCAACGCTGCTCGAGCTCGATCTAAGCTACAATCGCCTCCGTGACATTACACGTGGAGCTCTCGCGAAAACAACGGGATTACGCTTTCTTCACATGCAACACAACAAGCTGGAGAAGGTGTTCCAGATACCGATTTCACTGAACGAGCTTAATCTGTCCCACAACGAAATAGCCGAAATACCGGAGAAAACATGGCCCACCATGAACTCACTCTTGGGGCTCGATCTTAACCACAACCGACTGGCAAACAATCTTGTCCGGGGAAGTTTTGCTGGTCTGCTAACCCTTCAGCGTTTGCATCTCGAGTCGAATGGTATTTCCAACGTACCGAAAGATAGCTTTTCGGACCTTGGCACTATGCAGTATCTGTACCTAGCGCACAACAACATAACGGAACTGCCGAAAGGTGCGTTCGGTAGTTTGCCGATTCTGTTCGAGCTGCAGATAACCGATAATGGGTTGGAGCGTGTTACTGAGCGTGCTTTCGATGGGTTACTGCAGCTGCTGACACTTAACATGTCGAGTAATTTGCTACGATCGGTTCCGAATGGAGCGTTCCATGGGTTAGTGTCGTTGCGGCGGCTTGATATGTCACACAATCTGCTTAGCTCGTTGGACAACAAGACGCACGGTTTGCTAGACGATTGTCTCAGCCTGGATGAGGTGAGTTAGGATTATCAAAAATTTCCCTTCACAACCACAAACTAATCTTCCCATTATTCTTCATCACTCTTCGTTCAAGGTCAATCTAAGCCACAATCGTATCAGCTTCGTGACGAGAAAAACGTTTCCCTCGGACCCATACATCCCGTACCGTTTGCGATCGGTCGATTTAAGCTACAACACAATGTCCATCGTGACGGGTGACCTGAAGGTTGGCACCACCACGCTGCACCGTTTAAATCTTTCCCACAACAACATCAAAGAGATACGACCGAATGTTCTCGGCAATCTTACATCCCTCCGGGAGCTAGATCTCTCCTACAACGAGCTATCAAAGGTGGAGAACGAAGTGTTCCGAATGCCGGCCAACTTTTCCACACTCTACCTTCATCACAACAAGCTTTGGAATGCGTCCTATGATGCGTTACTGAAGCTGGACAACCTAACCCTGCTGGATCTACGTTTCAACGAGCTAACGCACTTTGAACCGGAGCTTGTGCGGAAGATGAAATCGTCCAATCTAACTGTGGCGCTTGGTGGAAATCCTCTACAGTGCGATTGTTACATGCGACCACTGTTCCACTATCTCCGATTACTGCCATCGATTGGGGAGCTTTATAAGGAGTTAGAGTGTGCCGTTCCGAGCTCGCTCGCTGGGGAGCGGTTGTACAATGTGACGGACGAACTGTTGGCGTGTGTTCCGGCGGTTGAAGAGGAAGCGTTTCGACCACTGCCTGATCTACGGTTCCGTGAGATTGCTTAGTAAGTGTTTTGGATAGCAATTCTACTAAGCTAAGACTTCAGAGTTAACGAAATCGTTTTTTGGTTTTGCTTACAGCTTCCGTGGACAGTTGGTTGTGAACTGGTACGTGGCAGCAACGTCCGATGTGGCCGATTTTTACGTGTACATCCGCGACCAGGCAAATCATATCATCGTCGAACGGACGGTAGCATACAGCAGTCGAACACTGGCGATCGATGGGAATGACATTCGGCCGCAGGGCGATCCCCAGCTGGAACTGTGTGTACTGGCCAAGTCAAGTGATGGTGCGATCAATTTCCTTGATCGTCAGTGTGTACCACTGCCGGCAGATCTGGAAGCGGTCAAGCGACAGTACCACGCACAGTACAACTACAAGTACCCGCTCAATCTGGCCAAGGCCAGCGCTCGATCGCGGGCGAGCAGTGATATACGGGCGGGCCTAACAATTCCATTGTTGCTCGTTTGGCTCTGGCTGACTGGTGTCGTAAGCTGTCGGGTTCAGTGGTCGTGCTAGTGATGTGCTCCCGGGTCCAAAAAAAAAAAGGTTGTATTTATTGTCCGTTTACGTTTATGAGCTTCATAGATTTAAGTCCCAGTGAAAAGCTTTTTGTACCGGGACATGATAGTGTTAGTATATTAAGTAGATTGAGATTATACTATTACAACCAGAACACACAATTTAGCGGGTTTCCATTCACTGTAGCATCCGATTCCACTTTTAAGTATTCCGAAAATCTCCTCATTAAGGCACCCAATAAGCAATTCAACGAGAGCAGGTGAGACTTCCTGTAGACGGGTTTTGTGTCATGCTGGAGTCGTCTCGAGACCTCGGGATTTCGATTCTAACGTAGTTAGAGTCGCTCCAATACCTCGCCAACGTCAGCATCAACCTTGCATTCAACCATAGCCGCTTCTTCCACGATGTCTGCAAGAACAACCGGTTGGCAGCGTGCATCGAAATATGAAGCAAGAGCTAGAGATTGCAGACACCATTCAGAAATGTGATGACTCAGTAAAAGCACGATCATACTTCTGTGCTACCGGCTATTTAATGATACTTTCGGATGACTACGTGCAACGATTTCAGGGACATCTCATCAGCTACTCATCTGTAGCCTTAATCTAATGTTCTTGGAAGAGTCCTCATGAAGCCATTCCTTCCTACATATGTTACGTGTCACACGAACAATTGCTCGCTCTCGGCCGTGCCGGTAATACGTTGATGGTCATCACTTTATCACACTCGAGATCATCTCAGGGGATGCTCACTTTCACTTTCACAGCACCGTAACGTTCCACCAGCGAACCAAACTGTGACAGCGCCACAACATATCTAACATCGATCAGGAGTGTAAATTTGTTACCGCCGGAGAATGGGTTTTAGATTAAACACTGCAGATTTGGCCGACGGTAACGCTCAAGCTGACCGCCAGTCGGATCTTCGCATTGCTTGACAGTCACGCCATTTTCACATTAAGTGATGCAGGTGTTTTACGGTTCACTTCCTACCATCGTGGTTCCAAAATATTCGTCATGGGTTTATGGACTCTGCGGAACCAGTGCAAAATAAGTGCGAAAATACAAATCACAGCCGAAACTGGTGGCGTTCGACAATGGATGCGTTCCGAGTCTTTACCGAATTTACGACGCCACTAATTAATGATGATAGCTTCGCAACAAGTGGCAATTAAACGTTAACGGCAAGACAGAGCTTCGAAAGGTAGTTCGTTCCCTGTTGGCGATCTGTTTGATTTTGGTTGAATGATAATGAGTTTAACTTATCCATAAAAACCGACCATAGAAAGTTATGATATATTGCTGCAACTTTTTTAAAACTCAACATTGCAACGTGAAATACGCATTGTGTGTGGATAAATTGGATTAATTGCTAAGTTTTCATTGTGTACAAAAATTCGTTAAAATTGTTTTTTATTACCTTGTTGTCTACTCTTAGTGACACAACTCCACATCCACAGGCGCTTGATTTTGTTATCTTTTTACGTTACAAATTCGCTCGCACTGAATGCAAAGTAAGTAACTATTTGCACTTCCGGGACATTGAAACATAAAAAAGAAGAATAATTTTTCCTTCACACACACACACACGCACTCGCCACCGGAACGACAATAGAAAAGCGAAACACCTTGACAAAACTATCCCACTTTTCCTGACACTTTTGCAACGGGCTTTTCTTCGCATTTCCCTTTACTTTTGCCATCTGACTGGCCGCCCGGATCCGGATGCCAGCCCCCCATCGGGCAAGGAATAAATGTGACACTTTTCTACTTTGGCTTCCTTTTGTCATGATGCTATGTTGGCGCCGTCGACAACGAATGTTGACGACCGGTTCCAAGCGACGAGAAAAGAAGATTGTTTTCCTGTTTTTTTTTTTGCATTGTGCTGTGTGATAAGGGAAATACGCTGACACCGGGAAGGAAAAACATTTACCATCACCATTTTTGTTTTGTTTTGTGTTTTTTCTTTGCGTGTTCTCTTTCTATTTTGTCGCTTTTTTGGGAAGAATATGGCTCGCTAGATTGTATTCCTTTTCTGATTGTATTTTATATTTTCGTCTCAATAAAAATTCCTCTAAATTTTATTATTATTTAGTTTTTTTGTACAATAATACATAAATAGTTTTAAAATAACAAAAGCTTCTTAACGTTTGCAAGGTTTTTTGGTATTTAATCGTATTTTCTGTGTATTGGTTGATTGAATTATTTTTGCTTCGTATTGGTATATTTTGGCTATACTTTTTCTAAATCTGTTTAACTTTTCTTTTTATAACTTATTTATGATGATTTTCATATTATTTCAAAATATTTTTTTTTATAATTTCCACCTTTATTTTCGATGTTTTGAAATTAATAGAATTATAGGATCAGTTTCGTCTTGTTTCGCTTAATTTTTATTTATTTTTTCATGATCTTATCTAACTCTTATTTTCTTCTACTTACGCTATTTCTAATGTTTATCTATAGGTTTTTTTTCTTATCTATTTTCCACCATAAGCTTCATAACTTTTCAAAGACAGTTTGACAGGTTTTATACCTTTAGTATTTTTTAAATTACGCTTCCATAAATTACTAATTCGTCTCAAGATTTATTGTATCGATCGTGCTAACTCAACATCTTATGCTACATTTTACGAACCTTTACAGATTAAATTACGTTTCGCCATGTGCGGGGAAGGCCTTGGATAGACCCTCCACCACGAACGTCCCCCATTTTCTGGCCCTTCCTCGTCCGCATATTTGTTCTTGGATTTGATTAAATTTAGCTTCACCATCACCTTCACAAAATGTGTTTGCAAGGATACACCCAAGTGTTAAAATAGTCTTCAGCTCTTTCGCTTCTCGCACTCACTGCGTGCCTGAACCGAAACCGGCATTGCAAACGTTAACCCCGGGGAAAATTAAAGGCCAGCAGCAAAGGAAACGGGCGGCAAAAAGTTAATGAAAATGCGCAATTTATTTTGCTCTCCACCGGTGGGATTGGATATGGCTTCGGATCCGTGGGGAACCTTTGTTTGGGGATATAGGAATAAACTGAATAATTTTTTTTGGGAAAAGGTCCGTCGGAAGGGAAGTAGCTAGCTATTTTATACATTTTATATACTTTGATAGTCGGTTCGGGTTAAGAGCGATCCGGCGACAACGGTGCCAGACTTTACACAGCAGCACCGGAGTTCAAATCCCATCCGGACCGTTCCCCCGAAGTGAGTGGTATCAATGAAATAAGTCTAGTAAGTCATTTGATGGCCGGCATGACCTAGTAGGTATTTAAGACTCATGCAAGAAGGAGAAGACACTTTTATAGTTACATTTTTAGTACTCAAGCTAGAATTCTAAATTCCTCTAAAAAGAGCTCTTTTTACGTTACATTACAATGTATAAAGCTTTTCATAACATCCTCTACAGCAAATAGACAATCTCCAATATGTCCCTGTAAACATGTTATTAACTTTTATATTCGCCAAATGCACCTCAATAGCAACCACCAGCAAAGCCACCCCGGTTGAAAAACCGAATGTCCAAACAATCGGTACACCGCAGCTTGTACATACACACGCACGCACGCACAAAAGCCGTGAATTTCACTAAGCCATCTCGACCATATCGAAGACAAACAAGCAGCAGGCAACCAGGCGACACAAAAACAAAGCACCATTTCCGTTCGACGGTAAAATTCCGCCGCCCAGTTTTTCCCTCCCCCAAAACAGCGCTGCAGGATTCTAATCCATCCTAAAATTGTCCACCGATCGATCCGGGTGTACCCGTGCACAACAACAAATTCTCGTCGAGTGCGTTGTCGTCGTCCTCCACAGGATTGCAAACATTAATCTAAACTCCACAAACGCGTTTACAAACGCAATTCCTGTTCAGGATTTCTTTCTTGCCGCCTGATGCTTGTCCCGCTCGTCCGAACCATTCTTCCCGATTCGATTGTTCGGTCGGTGGCACAACAAAGAGCCGTACCTAGAGCGCAGAGAGCTACTACAGGAAGGGCCCCGAAAACGGTAGAACTTTACAAATGGTTGACTGTGGAGCAGAAGAAGGAAGCATCCTGCGCCATCTTCCATCCCTAAGAGGAGACAATAAGAGTTCGGTGAGTCGTGAAGCAGCGTGTCCTCGACCACCGTTCCCGAAAAGCTTCATCCCTGTTCATCCGTCAACGCACCACATGGGCAAGGTAAATAGATAACCTACAAATCAATTCTATTACTTCGCTTGTATGTGCACAAATTGTTGGGTTTAATGTGGAAATTTTCACAACAAATTTCATTACATCTTGCCGCCATCGCCGTGTACCTAATATGTAAGGGCTCCGCGAGTGTTACCGAGGACCCTCCTCAGTACAGGAGTGGCAGGATGCTCTATGTAAAAAGCCACCACATGGTTGTAAACCGACCAACACTACCAAAAACACATCACAGTTGGCACAATACTCAACACACATAGCAACAACGTGGCTCTAGGACTGTTTGTGTGTGTGCATCCTTTCTGAACAGCGCTTGTATGTGTGTGAACAGCGCAGTACAAGGACGCACGCGGCAAAGGACCCTTCAACAAAAACGGACGAGCGGTGAAAGTAGCCAGCCAATAAGAAGCACTCTTGTAACACAACACGATACCATGGGCTAGACCTTGCTCGCTCACTCGACCACACACGCAAGCGAGAAGGGTAATTTTAAAGCTGTATTGGTATTACTTACCCTACCACGCGCCACGCCTGCCTTCTTCACGTACTTCCCCCAGTCAACCTCAACCAAACTCAGCGCATGCAGCGGGTGAAGTTGAATTGTGCAAAAGCCTTTCTCCACAAACACACACACACACGCCGGATAGCCGAAGTCGGAAGGCAGTAGTAGCAGCAGTCGTAGTAGGCGATGATAGAAATAATAACAAAATTTTTGCTTTGCGCAAATTTTCTACCCATGTCCTTGTTGGACAAGGATTCCTCATGTACACGCGCATCCACTTCCTTTCGTTCTTGCGTGGTACAAACAAAAGTATAATCGTGTGTGAAACGAGAGAGGAAAAACTTACCGCATAACGTCTCCCCAGATGGGATATTTTATTGGAGCACTTTGGGGAACTCACAGTTTTTGGTGCAGGAATTCGCTACGGATAAGTCATGGATCACCAACGAAGTATCATCGGTCCAAGGAGACATCAAAATACGTTAATTTGAATTAATATTTACAAACGATTTTACAAGACTGAAATAAGTAAAACTGGAATGGTGAGTATCACAATTGCACAGTTGCTTCTACTCTGGTGGAACTGATCAGAATCTTTATCAGTGATGGAATTCACTTTGGACACGTTTGCAACCGCCAGGTTCTTCATGATCCAGGCCCACTTATCGTTAAAGGGAACTCTATATCCTAGATACTTTATCTTACTAAAGGCCTCATCACGAAAGGAACTACTTATTTGTCTGCTTCTTGGCTTAACGACCTACTAACGTTAAGCTGGTCAACTAATAGATTACGGGACTTATTAATATTTGGTTGTTGGATGACGCTGTCGCCTATAACTCCAGACCGCGGGAACTTAGTTGTCTCAAAAGCCTTGTTTGGACTATGTGAAGGACCTCATCTTCCACGAAGGAGCCTCGCCCTCAAAGAGTATCTCATAGTAGGAAAGACTTTGTCGTTCGAACCGCTATATACCAAAAGACCTCCTAGTGGAGAAGTCATCTTTGTCTAAAGAAGTTCCTCAACGTTGTCGTCCTGTAAACCCGATCTAACTCTTCTAAAACGTCTTATCGTCATGAGAGACTTGTCATTTCAAGGACCTTCAGACTCCTCAAGTCTGTTATTTAAATCTACTGCTTGCAATTCTTACGTCCTAATCATACTACAGCCGAAGGACAACCATTCGATCAGATCTCTGCATACCTACAATCGTAATAACAGAAATTCAATCAAATTCCTGCAAGAAAAGCTCGCGATCTAACATCTCCGAATCGGTCCAAACGATGCCAGCAGACAAACCTGTAATAACAACCCCAAAAACGCCATCGCTAGATATCTCCTCTAGTAATTTGCCAACTATCGAGGTAGTCACAAGTATGGCAAGAAGGAACAATGCCCGAAGCCGCTGCCATGCACGTGTCGGAATCGATTATGAGCGGAATATTGTCACGCCATTCCTCGCTTGACTTGCTTTATTGAGTGGCCCTTTGCTGTTATTCGCGCACCGTGGAAGGCGATAAATGTACGGAGGGTTGGGATATAGGCTGTTGTGTCACCACTGGTAACGGGTGACATTACCAGCGCAGGACAACCGAACCCATCCTTCCAACCGACTCTACTCTCGTTAACACAATCACAAAACAACTGATAATTATTCGGACCATTTCCAACAGTTTAGTCGTTTTGAGTGAGATGAAAACAAACGTGTTGAGATTAGTAACTTATCTCACTTCTGAAGAAAACTTCTCACCATCTTCACTTAATTCGATTTTAAAGGCACAAATTATTGCACACACCCACACTTTCGCTTCAAAATGGTTGTCCTTTTGATGTTAATTCTTGCAAGTTCTCAACCGAAAATTGAGAGTCATTATATGGAACACGCGGACAATAAAACTACTATCAAATGGGTTTAACGGGTTTTATTGTTATAGTTTTAATCATTTCCTAATGACACGTCTGATGAGACGTGTGAGAAGCATTCCTAGTACAAAGAAAGAATGAGAGCAATCTCGTCAGTAGTGTCCCGGGTGTGCACAGAATGATGAATTACCTTTTTTCGTAACTCATGTAGTTATGATGAATTATAAGAGGCACTATAAAGCAGGCAAAATTCTTCCAAAGCGCAGAAGGAACGACTCTCAAGTGTTCGGGGAAATAACCGGCATGGAAGTGTTGGAGTGTGAAAATTATCCCTTTCACCATCGCAAGGACATGTTGCACAATTAAATACTTACTTTATATTTGTTTTACACTCACGCACGGTGACAAAAAAAAACCCCCCGGATGTCAAAGGACCGGAACTCGGGAGGATTCTACACTTTCAAACAGGACAGAAGGGTGTTCTAATAAGGAAGGAGGATTAAATGGTGATGGTCGCTTTTTGAACCCAAGGTTTTGAATGCTTAATAGCTTATGACTCGCCTTTTTGGGAACGCTTCAACCCTCGGTGCAAGTGGAAAGTGGTTAATGATTTATGCCGCTTTATTAAATTTCCTAATCGTCGGTAATCCGGTCGACAAATAGTCAACTTATTGTGTGCGGGAGGGAGTCCCGATGCCTTTGTGGCCGATGAGAGGGAGAGAGATCATCAACATTATCAGGCACTATCATTTCTTCGCAGTAAATGAAGGAAGGGGAATTTTTATTGATATTTGTAGCCCAACTAGTCCCTCACGGTGTGTCATGCTTCGGATTTTGTTTGGTGCTTTATTTAACACTTGGCCCACTGGATTTTTGAGAACCGTACCATATGGATTCGATTGCTCAGGTGAGGGGTTTCGGTGGATTTAGTTTGCTAATCTGGCTTGATCTCCTCCGGAGCTATTTCTACCGTATGGTTTTTAGACAAAGGGAGCAGCATATTTTTGTTCATAAAAATTACTTTTCTGGCTCAAAAGAAATGTTTGATAAACATTACAAAACTTCTTCTGCAGGCTGCCAAAATCAACACCCCTAAATCGCTGTACCCGACGTGAAAGAAAAACAAAACTAGCAGCTTTTCCAGCGTTTCGTACCACGGACGATACATCCAGCGCAACTAGGAGCAGAGAATTCCGCCCAGGACTTACAAGAGTTTTATTTTTCTTCGCCTGCATACACACGCTCGGCCATGTTGACTCGGTTTGTATTTTTATTTTTTTGTGGGACAGCGCACAGCACACGAGAAAATCCTCGATCCTCGGTCGGGAGTGGAAACTTTCAAGAGATCTTAAGATTATGTGCCCGAGAAAAACAACCTCCAGGCAGATAGTGGCGCTAGGTAGCGTCGCGGTGGGCGATACGATAAGAGTCAAACAAAACAGAACGAAATACTTTGCGCCTTGAGTACTGAATGTGAGCGGGGGAATGGGAAGGTGGGGTGTATCTACTCCAACTTGGAGCGTAATCCTTCGAAAGTTCAATCTGAAGCTTACGTTAGCTGGTTGGTGGTGTAACCGTTGCATATAACTGGAGATGTTGTGTAGTAAATAAAACAGAAAAAGACTTTTCTAGTGCGGTTTATACTGTAATAATAAGAACCTCGGACAGCAAAATAAGAAATAAAATAGAATTTTGTAAAAAAAATTGCATACCTTTAGACGTTTTTAAATGTTAAATGAACGCCAATTGCATACATTTAGGCGTTATCTCTCTTTCGTTTCGTACAGTCAATTCGTGATCCGTTTACGTAACTTGATCAAAAACTGTTCCGCCCAGCTAGAGAGCAAAGAAGGTCAAATTTAATAAACCATACCACCCACCGGTCCCGTGGCTGAATGCATAAAGCCTTCGCAGCTCGCAACCGTTTTGAGCACTTCCGTAAACATGATTTGTTTATCCTGCTGGCCGGCTATTCGTTCCACCATCGACCTTTGTTTGACGAATCGAATTCTTTGTGCTGTGCAGTGGATTCTTCGATTCCACGTGCAGTGTGTGTACCCAGCCCAGGGGGTCAAAAAGATTCACGTGCAGCAGCAGCAGCAAGTGGTTTTTCGGGAACAAATGCCTGGTGCTATAATTTAAAGGTTGTTTTCACCGTTTGTTCACTACTTAAGTGGGGATTTATACCCACTCTGGCGTTGAGCGACAAGGCAATGAGGTTGTATTGTTGTTCGATTGTGTATTTTGTACAACAATTTCGCCTTCCAATAATACAAATTTTTGTTGGAAAGAAATGAGCAAGAAAATGATGCAAGTCGGGAAGTTGAGGTAAGGATTTTATCATATCAAAAAGCGTACACTAATCCCATCATTGACCAGTTCAAACAATTCTTTCTTTATACTAAACGCACATCAGATATCATAAAATACAATCCTGTGCATGATAAACAAAAGCATCCATTATTCGACGTTTACAATTCAATTCAAATCGGGGTTACTAGCAAATTGTTCAATTTTTGGAAAAAATGGATTTAAAAAACAATTCTCTTATAAGTTTCCCTAGAATGCGTATGCCTTCCGGAAATGTTCGCCCTTCTGCTGTACTTTCTTGTGCCACACAAAACACAGCCCCATAAAAGCAAGGATCGGTCCAAGAGTATCTTTTGTTTCATAAGTGTTACCGACAAGTAGCGCTTAAGCAAATACACCACCGCGAATCGGTAGCAATCATGAATAATGCATATGATAAAGCACACGAACACACACACACACACACACCATAAATACACAATTCCGCCGCATCAATTGCAAAATAAATTCCTCCTTTTCCCTCCCAAAACCCCCACGTTGCACTTGACGGCGGGTTCGCACTGTCTACCGTGGTGGCTAAACGAAACGGTGCATAATTGAAATAACTCAAACGAATCGAGATCTCAAAACTCAACAGCCGCACCAAGCATATCCCGCATCGATCCCGAAATGTGGTCCATTAATGCTCCTAAACCAACTGTTATACTTTCGCCAACGAAGCCTCCAGCTGTACACGGGAGAACACGTACAGAAAGGGAAGGACCCCCGGGAGTGGTACAAACACACACACACACACGCAGTTGCCTCCGACAGAAGCCACTCTTCTGGTCTGGCAAATGACGGTGGTGCAGGTGGTGTATGAAATAAAAAAGGGAAACATTATTCAAGCGTAGGTAAAGCTTCCGGTCGGAACAGAAGCAGCAGTTCTAGTGCAAGAGGAGGTTTTCCTTCCCATCTTGCCTCTACCTTTTTGCTGCACACGTTCACCACACTCTCTCCTTGCCTTACCCCTGTTTTCTATCCTTTTGGCCTTCCTGACAATCCTTAAATCCCGTGGATCCGGTCGTTTGCCCGTTTTTTCATATCCTTTTAGTGTGTGTGTGTATATGTGGGGCGCAAATTTTTCAAGTGCACTTTTTAACTACCGTCATTGTTCGGTTGTGTGATAAAACAGAGAGAGAGAGAGAGAGAGAGAGAAATACGGTGAAAAAAAATCAACTTGTGATGAGCATCTCCTGCGGTGTGCAGTGGTTTATGTGGTTCAGGATAGAAATGGATAGAAGTGCCTAACTTTCTGTCTTTTAGTACAATCTTAAACATAAATGCAAGATTTTTCTTCGTAAAAGAATTAGAAAATTAGTAATAGGTTTTAGCAACACAATAAAAAAATATAAATTTGCTCTTCTGAACCAAAATTACCATAATTGGGCTGGAAACAGTAGATAATGATAGAAAGGTGTAATTTATTATGCTTATTATTATGTTACTAAAATATTAAATTTACCCTTCCCTCCAAAAGTTTGATTAAAAGATTAAAAGATAAGTGGTTTTATAATTATTTTAAACAATGTCTAAGCTTACAGTTTTGCTGACCCAATTAAATAATCTCTAGTAGCACTTTGTAATTTTGTGGTTGTGAAACTTCGAGTAAAATGTGTAGAAATTTCAAAATAATACTATTTTTACCTCTATTCGATAAACCATCTTTCAAAAGCTTTATATAATATAATATAATATTGACAAAAGATAAATCATCTGCTAACACTCTTTAAAACATAAATCTATTTTTAACACATAAAAGAAATAAAATTAACGCTAAATATCACTTTTTAACATGATAAGTGTAATAGCAAACTGTTGTATTTTACCCAAGCCGAAGGGCAATGTCTCAACATCCCTTCTCGCACCCCGAATTTCTGCCTCTCAAGTGAGTGCATTCCAAACCCTCTTTTCCCGTCCGAACGACCCAAACGACCTGGGCCTGGTACGCTCTAAAGTAGGATAGGATTATCGCTCATATTCCACTCTACCACTCTCAAACCGTAAGGATACGACGCTGGTAGCGCATAACGTTTCGTTTTATTCCCCATTTTTAAGCAGCAACCAGTTCAACCATCGAACGAGCGGGAAAAATCAACCGGCCCGGTAAAAGAATCAAAGGCGCATAAAAACCCAGGCAGCCGAAATCGAGCGTAACAATTTTACGCTCACAATCGGGAAAACGCACCCTCTACGGTCGGTCGGTCTGCGCCGTCATTGTTGTGCTGCTGTTTGCGATTGTTGTTGTTGTGAGGGGCCATTTGGGCAACAAGAGGTTTACCGATGGGCGGGTGGATGTCCCCGTAACCGGGCTGAAAATGGCAAGGCAACAAGCAAAAGATACGCAAAAGAGACGGAAGCGGGGTCGGTGGGTGAGAAACCAGACGAGAAATGAATTGAAAAATCATTTCATCACGGTCCTTTTTGGCAGGACTTGCTTGCACCAAATAACAGATAACCGAAAGCCACCGGAACATCCTGGGTAAAGGGACGGGATTTTGTTTGGTTGCGTAAGCTTACACGCAACGATTAGCACGCGCGGGATAAGGATCAGGATTAGGATTGGATGCCTGCAGTTCATTTCCTTCTTTCCATTTTTTGTTTGTGCTTTGTTCCGGTTGATAAGAGGTGCCATGAGGCGCGCAGAGAATACCTGGGATTAGGGCGCAAATATTCATGGTAGGGTGAATAGGAATAATATTTTAGGAGAAATGCTTCAATTACTTAGAGCTGCTTCAAACTTCTTCAGCGGCTACGGACTTCTCAAACGACTCAGGATAACTTACACTGTTCTGAGCTGCTTCAAATACACTAGAATCCTTTAAATACTCCGGACTACTCTAGCTACGTCAGATTTCTCCAACTAATCCAGACTGCTTCTTATTCTCTTTAGTGCTAGGCACTACTCCCAATCACTACGAACGAAGTACAACTCCATACTACCGACGACTTTCCCCAAAACTCCCGAATAGGTAGATTACTATTCCACTAACGCATCCATCTAATGCAACACCTCATCGTTCCAGTACAAAATACTAAGAATAAATGCTAATAAAGACGATTACAGATGTATTTAGCTACAGATGTGAGAGCTTTTAAAAGTAAAAGAGAAATTAAATGTGTCAAAGGACCAGCCAAATGCTAATTTTGATTTTTTTTAAGCCCTATTCCCCTAATGAAACACCAAGATTGATCAATTTTAAGGCATTTTAACCGTTCCACCAAAATAAGGATCAAACGACTAAGCAATTTTGCCGCCAGTATCGGTAACGAATCATTCCCTCCAATATGTATTTCTTTCCTACGTTTAATTATATCTTTCTAGCTACACACAAGCGATATATTCTCATTCTCATCTAACTGCGACAAATACGGCCACTATTATTTGACAAAAGGGCTCCGATAAACCAATAGTCCTCTCGAATGGATCGGTTTCGAATATATTGGTTCGTTTGAAACGCTTTGAAAGCTTCGTATCACATTTCCCTCAGACTGTTTCTTCATACGGCATATACAGGAGGAACTTTTTCGACCCAAAATTGCGTTCCACACACTGAGCAAATAAGCCAACCCGCGAATCCACCCCCTAGCATCAAACTACTCTACTATTATTTTCTATTCAATTTAGACAAATCCGATCGATTCCTGTCGAAGCACACACACACACTTTCGCTTACTTAGACCTCAACCAACTCCCAAAATGGAGATGAGCTCGTGCTCATATCGGTGGGCTCAAATCAAACTAAATTTACCCGACGTTCCGCAACCCGTTTGTGTGCGTGCGACTAAATGGAATCAAACAATTGCCCCTGACACTGGGAATTGCTGTGGAAGAAATCGAAACGATCCGGAATATTTGTATATTTGTGTACCGCAACACATTGCAATCGCATATGGCGCAGAAAGTGTGCGCTTCGGGGGAGCACCAGCGACCAGGGATCGATGGTGCTTGCAAGGTGGAAATTTATTCAAATCAGACACTTCCCTGCTAACCGGGCAATTGAAATCGGCAATCGAGATCCGAGCACACTCGGTTTCGAAACGCAGAAAACGCACACGATTGCGTTTGATTGAGTGTGCTTTCCTCCCCCCCGGCGACCAGCCGGCTTCTTCTACGGGGTCCAACTAAGCATCCGGCGCACTATGTATGCAGTGGGAACAAATGTGAGTGAAATTGAAAATGCTGTTTACGGTGTCGATACATCAAAATCGGCGAATTACGTAAAAAAAAGCGATTAATGGGGATGAAAAAGCGGATCAAATACGGCGGATAATATGCGAAAACAATTGTGGTCAAAACGAGCTGAAGCAGCTCAAACTAGACACAGACACACAAGACACAAACGGGAACTAATGGAGTTCTTTTTCCACAACCTAACTTTAGAATCGTAAA
Organism: Anopheles maculipalpis; assembly: GCF_943734695.1. Taxonomy (NCBI): domain Eukaryota; kingdom Metazoa; phylum Arthropoda; class Insecta; order Diptera; family Culicidae; genus Anopheles; species Anopheles maculipalpis. Next base: position 6,200,521 of record NC_064872.1, read on the forward strand.
AACTATTTCTATTTTTATACAAAAAAAAACACAAGTTTTAGCTGTTGATAAGTGATCTTTTGTTAGCCTTGTAGTTAAATAAATAATTGCATAAATTATAAAGCATAATTTAGGTTTGAATTTCCTCCTCATAATTTCCCACTGTTCAAAGGCACATCAGTGCAATTTAAACGAGAATCTAAACGCTCTTCATCACCCGTGAGAGGAAGGCTTGGCGGGTTTTTTGGTCAAATCAAATTCGCTTCATATCCCTTCTAGCCTCGGTTTATTTGATGATTCTAAAGTGTTTTTTTTTTGCAGAGTTTTCGATATCCTAGTGCTGCCATCAGTCTGTAGTACGCTGCTTAAAAACAAAATCGAACTCCTGCTGGTTGATAGGATTGTGATATTGAGACATTTCGCATCATCCCTTAGCACAACCCAGAAGCACAGCTTGGAACTAAAGCTCGTAATGAAAACTGAAGCACTGAAAACGTTTGAAACATCCTTACGCACATTTAAATAGTTATTTAATTAAGTGCGATTCAAACGATCCCTCCGCGTGACGAACACAAATTCGATTGTGTGTTGCCGCTTCCGTTCTTTGCGGGGAATGATTTAATTCGCGTCTTTTTTGATGAGCTAAATCAAACCGCGACTAGTGGGGGTTCCCTCTCGATTATAATGTTCCTTTGCGAAGGGTGAAGCATCAACTCATTCACGCCCAGCAGGTTGTCTAAGAATTAGTCGGTGTCGCCCGCTTTCGTGTCGATTTTCTCAATTTCTCGTCGCAAGCGGCCACCACCTGGGGGTCGTTTTTGTCCCCTGTTTTTTTGCGGCACAGTATGTGTTCGGACACTTGAATCAATTTTGATTTGTCCTATCGCTTCACGATCACCAGAGCACCAGCACCGGCACCCAATCCGTCCATTTGCGTGTTTCTTTTACGGGCTGAAAATTTAATAATAAAATTTCCTTCCAAAGGACAACATCCTTCGTTATGGTTTTTGCTTTGACAAGAGCAAATCTCGGTGCCCCGGTGGCTGTACACCAGTAACCAGTAACCAAGTGGGAAAAACAAGAGTATCAATAGAATAGAAAAAAAAGACCGCCACGTGGCAAACGGACCCTTGCGTGAAATGATATGTTTATTTTCACACCCAATATTTCCGGCCCGGTTCGGTTGCGAAATATTGTGGCAATTTGTGTCAAATCGGGAGCCTCCGACAAGCACTTGTGCTTCACCTGTGATGTAACTAAGGCACCATCAAATGCTGGATGTGGCGTGAGAATTTGCGGCAATATTTCCTCACAGTAAACATGGTACCGGGATTTCTCTTTTTCTTATTCCTTCCCCCTTTGATATGGCCCCGTGTGTTTGGGCAAAACATTATCTCAAGCATCGGCACGTGGGCTGACGCTTGGAAAGGCGTTACATCCCACAGGACGCGTACGATACGGTACGATTGACTTGACGCCACGTGATCAACCATCAACGTGTCCAAAAACACGGGGTGTCTGCTGTTCTCGAGATATGGTGTGAATGATTTTTATTACATTCTTTACACCGGAAAATTACACCACCGTGTTACGGTGTTTGTACAGTGCCCACATCGTTCGCGAGGCACAGCGACCTAGCAAATAACAGCGGCTAAGCTGCTTCAAAACACACCGCACGACCGTCGAGGGTAATTCGGGCTTGTGACCAACCGAACTTCAAAGAATGCCAGAAACTATTGGGTAAACAACAAGCCGTTTTGGGTAGTGGAAAACAAAACAAACCTTCAATCTGGTGTTTTGAGAAATTAATTTGCTTTTTTTCGGATTAAATCTTGTTTGTTATTGCACGCTTCACAATGATTACAATCGAAAAAGGATTACATACCGTTAGTATTTTGATTTGTTTTTTCCTTGTGTACACTTTGCAATTGATTGCGTTCCATTTTGATAGAAGGATTGCATACTTTGAAAACAAAATATTATGTGGGCCACGAAGCGCTTAAATTTATGCAATTTAAATAACAAACTACAATTCTTCGTAGCTTCATAAACATAAACATAAACATAAGAGAGAAAACATTGAAATTCAAACCTTGTATCGGACACTCATGTACTCACGAAAATTTCTAATATCGTCAACTCACATTCAGGCACCCGTCCACACACAAGAGTACATCGAATTTTTACTTTGGACAAAGCTGGAACTGTATAGAACCTTTGCAGTCTCTCTACTCACGTACACCTCTGCATCTTGGACATTTTCTAACGCTGAGGAACATGCCCAGATGCCGGTGGGCTAGTCACGTCACGGGAATAGCACCGGACGACCCAACCCCGTAAAGTCCTTTCTGGCCGTCCCCATCGACAGGAGAGGGGTGGTAGGCCCAAATTTAAATGAAGTTATGGCGTTGATCCGTCCGCCCAAAAGGCGAGACCACAAACCGCTGCACCTTATTTGACACTTTCGCAAAGACAAAGCTGACAAACTCCATTTTTATTCCATTTTCCCAACAAACGCAAACAGTCAAAGCAGCTATCCACATGATCATAGTAGCCAACAGTTAAACATTCTCCTGCCTCTCTGTCTAATTTCTCTTTCTAAACACTTCTCCCTTTCCTAAACAGTACCATTCAGTCCCCAGTTCCACCGTACCGCATCGCAAAACACATCCAGGGAAAGAGGAGACCCGCAGACACGCTGCCTGCATCCAAATTCAAAATCTTCCTCATCTTCGCACAGTAGAATGGCGTCCGCAGTTACACTGACTGCTGAAGACTTTGGCTCGCTAAAGGACGGGATGGGCCGTAGTGTGTCGGTGCAAAAATTTTCCTGGAAAACAGCGGCCGGTTTGAAGCTGTCCGTGCTGAATCTAGACGCAGCCATCGTGGAACTTTGTGCACCGGATCGAACGTGGAAGAATAGTGCGAATGTGTTGCTAGGGGTGGACAACCTGGACGAGTACTTGCAGCTCGATTCGACGCTCATCTGCAGAGCTCAGTTTGAGAAAGGATGGCCAATTCTCACTCGAAATGTGGTCCGAACGGATGCTCCTACCGGCCGTACGGTTGATCTGAATCGTGTTTGGCATTCCTTTGTAAACGAAACACGTCTACATCTAAGTTTGGTGCGCAAATCTGCAGCAAAACATCGGAACACATACGCTACGGTCACGATCAGTGTGGAACCATCGAATGTGGTCCGCATCCAGTATCAGACCTGTTGCACAAATGGTGAAGTTTATCGGCTAGCTCACCGATTTCTATTCAATCTTGGAGGCTGCGATTCGGGTGCCCAGGGAACGTTTGAGCATGTCGTGCAACTGAATGCAGACTCTTACGTGGATGAGAATCGGAACCTTCGAACTGCGGGAGAAAACTTTACCGATCTTCGTATCGCACAGCATCTGGGTCTGAGCCTCTACAAGGCACGAAACGAAGGTTTGCACGATGTGGACGGAATAAGTGGAATCTATGGGCTTAACAATACAGCCGAAGATGGATTTGCACTGAGACTCATTCACACCGGAAGTGGACGTGCGATGGAGCTGTACTGCAATTTTCCCTGGATGCACTTTTCCAGTCTAGATCATCTCCCGCCGGGGAAGGATGCGATCGTTCCGTTCTACCCTCGGGAAGGTATACAACGCGTATCGCTAATCTTCGATCTAGAACAGCTAATATTGGCCGTTGTTAGCGGGACAGAAGAACACCCGAGCGATGAAGAAAAGGATGAACATTCGATGGTTGAAAGTGTCGTCAATGTAAATCCCGACCAGCAGCAGGAAGCTTCAACTTGTTCGGGAAAATACATTAAGAATGATGGATTTCTAATACACCCTTTGGCGTGTCCCTTCCGACCGGTGGCGAGTCAAAAAGTCATATCCGATCTACCTGAAACCCATCCGATAGCTTCATGTCGAGGACAAACTCCCGTACCCTTTATTGGACATGTAACTCTGAAGTTCGGTATCTGTAAAGCACTCGCGAAGGAAGACCCTCAATCACCGCCCAGTTCCAATTAACTCGCGCACCAAATGGAAGCCTAATCAGCGAGTGGAGCGAGAAAAAAAGGCAATTTCGCAAATTTGCTTCCAATGCAATACGTCGACCCGTTGTCCTATGGCGAGCCAGTACCAGGGTGGAAAATAAATATGAAATAGAAGCCAGAAACTCAACCACCGGAACGGATTTGATTGCATCGGAATGGTACGAAGCCCAGAATACGGCCAGTCAGTTTTCAATAACAGCACAAGGCAAGGCATTTGAGAATCAATCATCGTTTACCCTTTTTTCGGAGATAGTGTTCCTGTTATTGCTTGGTATCGGTATCGTTCGATGGACTTATCTATTTGCGGTAACATTAATCGATGTAAAATATGAAGTAGAAAAATTATTTGAAATTCAGAAGTACAGTAAAAAGAAGTGTTTGGACTCATTTTACTAAATACACTGTTTGGTAATATTATTTCTCCTAATATTACTCAACGAGAAACGCCTAATGGCATGCAAACGGCTTAGTAAAAATAGATTTTTCATTTAAGTGTTTGCGTTCGACAAACATCTAAAAATAGACAAAAGTCTCATCAAGGTTATTTTAATATAAAAATAATAAATATGCATCGATTATTTCTACATAAATAATTTATTCTATAAAGACTATATAATCGACATAAAGCACGAACAGCAAAGCACCAATCTGAATCCATTCCCAAGTCCGTGATCCACCATGCGTCTCCATCGTGTCTCCCTTCAAACGCCCCCCGGACATAGGACCCTACAATATGCTGCGGCTTCTGTTAATATTGATGTTGTTTGTATCAACAGTAATAGTAGTTCGGTCGCCGCTCGAAACTTGGACGGAAGCCATGCCATCCATCTCCTTGTGGTGCGCTCCAACACCCCCGGAGGGCGTAATATAAAGTTCAATTCGATTTGTGTGCCAGCGCACCCGGTTGACTGTGCTCTGTTTGAGTAGCCCACCAACACCACACCAGTAGTAGCAGCACAAGTGGAAAGTGTCCGGATTAGAATCGGAATCGAATTCCGGCACAAAACCGACCAACCCCACAGTTTACCGAAGCGACCGATCCGTAACCTTACCCATACTCGTTACTGTGTCTCGCGTGTGCTCGAATGATATCGTATAGGGTGGTGTCGATACTACGCCGATTGCCTTTGCACATAACTGCGTCCATCTTGTGAAGTACACGGAACCATCCTTCGGGGACTAGCGATGGAAAAGGTCAGAGCGAACATTTTCCAATATTGTAAAGGCACCGCCGCGTGTGCAGCCGGTGCTGCACCGTTAGTTTTGCTTGAAAAACCAATAACTTGTTTGCCTGGGTTCGAGAAATGGGGGAATTGGGATTGAGAAACTTTTGCAATCGATGAACGGAACGGCACCCGGGAAAAGTGTGGAGAAGGTACGATTTTTTCCTTCTACTTTACGCCTGGAAACCGCCATCTCTAAACGTTTTCCAAGCGGTCTTTGTTGCGAATGCCACATCGCTGCGGTAAGTTTGGTTACGCGTCACGAACACATTCTCCGGTGTGCTATTATTGGGTGTTGGAAAGCGAATGGAATTTATTAACTCTCGGAAAGGTGTTTCGTTTTGAAGTTATTGGAAAACGTGACGCTCAACGATGAAGGCGCTTAAAAGAGACTTTTTTCCAATACATACAAGCACACGCGGTGAAGGGATTTGTTAACTGAAATTTAATAAAAAGCACCGAAAAGTATGTAACTTACAAATCCAAATCACTAATTCATATCCAGTTGTTTAAAAGAATAACCGAAATGAACGGGGAACGTCGCGCCAAAAAGTATGCAACCCGCAGAAAAATTTCTTCAATAAAAATTTTATTACAATATGGCATTTTTTTTACTGCAAAATACCTATTAAAACTCAATAAACTAAACACAAAAAATACTTCCAAAATTTGGCATCTATTTCGAACATTTGCCGCAAAGCAAGCATCAAAATTATTGCGCCAAAAAGTATGCAATTAACAAAGCAAAATCTTCATTCACCGTTCTGTTTTTGATTTTGAACTTGTTAGCTGTTGACACATAATATTATGCATTTTTATTACTCTCAATGTCCCAAATTGAATGTAAAAACCACACCATTCTGTCACTATTTCAATCCTTCCCTGTATTCAGCACATTCCGCCATTGAAAGATAATAAGACCAAAAGGACTGTTCGAAACAAAACGAACAGGAATGTAACCGAATATACCGGTTCCAAAAAAGTGTCCCAAACCTGCTCTCGGAAGCCACGGAAACATCTGCCAGCCGCTGCCGATGCTGGCTGTAATGGTGTTTTAAATATGTAAACTCTGTAAATTCGTTTATCGTGTCAATAAACAGTTTTGCTTGTCAGCGCCTTGCGCTGCTTTCCCATCGTTGCCATACGATTACCCTCGGACAACGGCTCGTCTAGGGATTCACTCGCTCGATGCACTACTTGCTGGATGTGCAAACTCCGAGTGCCAAAACAGCTGCAATCATTCTCAGAATTCTGGCGTCCTGGGTGTGGATGGGAATGCATTTCGTGAAACCATTTTTCCGGACGTTCCAAAGCAAACGCGATGATTTCGCGAACGAAAGGCTAGTTTTTTTTTTGTTTTTGCAGAAAAGCACTAGATACCCATTGAGAGTTGGTCAGGTTGTGGGACCATCCAGTGGAAAGAAGAAGACAAAAACTCAAGACTCAAAGCTTGCAGATTAAAAAACGTAACACACCTTCCACGCTCTGGTTTGCCCAACTTCGACAGACACAGCAGACGCAATTCTCTTGTCAAATTTACTTTCCACCTCACCGTTGGCACACGCAAGCCTCAAACACGACTGCCCAAATAGTACGCGGTGCCATTTAATTGTGCTGTGTCCTGCGTTCGCAACAGGGAACAACTCTGTCTGATGTTTGTCTTTTTTAAGCGTTATTTGTTTGTCTACGACGAAAGGAAAAGTCGTACGTTGGAAGTGCTTTTGTAATGAGCAGCGTTTTGTTTGACGTCAGAAAAGGGTGACTCTGTAGCCGAGAGGTCTCTTTTGAACAGTCTTAATTGTGCCGTAGGCACCAACTGTCATCACAGAGTAAATATTGGTAAGACAGAGCTGCTATCGTTGATCGTTATTTAACATTTCGCGAGGTAATTTCGTTACCTCGCGAACTCGTAAAGTTTATTGACCTCAAAGTACTCAGGTAGGCACTATACTATAATTTATACATAATTTAAGTACATTCGCCTGAAGGTATGCAACATATTGATTTTAATCGCCAAATCTTCCGTCGAGAGCATAATCGCTTAGCAATTTCATACATTTAGGCGCACCGTCCCACAGACGTTAGTTTAATTACCTTTCCCCTAACAGCAATCAATGCTCGATAACAGGATTTTAGCTCCGCTACAAATAACTCAATTTCATTTGATTCATTCACACATAAAGCTCCTTTCCCTTGGGGCCTAACAGTTACTAACCAATAAAGAGGCTGCTGTTTGATCCGATTGCTCGCAAACAGTCACACTAAAATGTGCGCATGACGAAGCACGCACAGCCGCATGCACAACTATTATTTGCAGAAAGGATCGGATCAACATCTTGCCTCGAGTGTTTCATGCCAGGCATGGCCCATCCGCCATGGGAATCGAAATTGCTGTGCTCTCGAGCTCTCACTCTCTCTCTCTCTCACTCGACGTTCTGCTGGGCGGCACTCAAGCACCTAACTCAAATAGCCCCGAGATATTATGTGACAAAATCATAATCCGTACAAAATCATATTGTTGCAGGAAACCGGGGAAGCCATGTCCTTTTATCGTCTTACAATGTTTTGTTATTTGCTGTGTACACACGACGCACGCAAAGCCCCTCAAGCTCAACACAACTCGTTCGAAACGGCCAGGGTGACCTTTTACGGTTGGCCCTTTTCGGTCGCTGTTAAGGAGGATGCTGTTTTATTGAACGATGACGACGATGGTGGTTGAATATTTGGATTCTTGAAACAGTACTGCCCCGTAGGCTTTCGACAAACTGGTCGAAGTGTAATTAGATGTACAGCTTTTCAGGTTTTGTTGGGAACAGTAGCTTTTTGAAGTTGCTGTAATCTGATGAGTGTTTGATTGAATTTTACAAGTGAGCATAACATATTCAAGAAATAGATTTTGGCTTACATTAAGGCTTTATAGAGCTGGTAGGCGCTTCAGAAGATTCTAATAAACAGAGCAACATTACAGATAAACGTGCCTAACCATCCAAACAATCGAAACGATTTCCATCAACGCACAATCTGACGCATTTGCTAATAATACTTGCTGCTGTCCATCCATCCACGAGTATTGTGTTCCCTCATCAGAATCATTCGTCATTTTCCTCCCACCATCTTGCTGACCTTCATCCATGAGTAACCAATCTACCGATTCACCGTCCCGTTCTCGAGTAGCAGGTTTTCTTGTTTAGGAACACAAGTTTTCGAACCCATCCGGTAAGGTCCTCTTCAACATCGCTCCCCACGAAAGAAAAGTAAAAACAATAATCGAAACAAAGGCCCTTTTCCTTCAAGCTTCGTAACAACTTGGTTACCATAGCGATGAGCGGAAAGAGGGGGCCGTCCGACACGCCAACAACAAAAGGACGGCTTGTCCCAAAATGCTTCCCCACCATCGGCATCGGGCGAACAATTACACAGCATTCTTCCTTTCATCCTTTTTTTTCTGACGACCGGCAGAGGAGACGCTCAATTGAGTTGATTCTTCATAACAATTCAATCATGTCCAAGGAGGGATGGCACTGAGCATCGGAAGCCATTTTTTGGCTTCTTTGTGTGTGTGTGTGTGTGTGTGTGTGTGTGTGTGTGTGTGTGTGTGTGTGTGTGTGTGTGTGTGTGTGTGTGTGTGTGTGTGTGTGTGTGTGTGTGTGTGTGTGTTTGCCGATGTGTACGAAAGTATCCCCGAAAGCACTAATGAATGATGCTCAAGCTGTAGGCGCATGCTTTTATTGGTTACGGAATCCAGTGTCCGGACAAGATAACTGATTATTTGCAATAAGACGAAATTTGCGGACGAAAAGATTTGGACGTTCGTATAGTACAATGGGAAAGCAGTGAGAGTGATATTGTCGTGTTATGGTCTTATGTTGCAGCTGACAGTAAGTAGAGAAGAGGCTTAAAGGAAAGTTTTATCTAGATGTAAAATACAAAATATGTCTTGTCAAAATAGGACATTGTGCGCACGTAAAAAAACTAGCTAATTTCAAAGTTGTTTGTTAATAAAACGAAAATTAATCGAGAAACACATATCGGATAAAATACGAAATAAATACGAAAACTAGGTAAACGCAAGAGATAAACTAATAAAGGAAAAAAACTAAGAGGTGAAATGAGTAGATTAGATTAAATTGTATACAACTATGATCATTCAACCATCTTAAAAATATATAATTGCTCTCGCAAGCAAGGAGCAAAACAAGATAACGAAGTTGGAAGATGCTTCCCATGCCGTCGGTAATTGTTTATCTGACTTCATTCCCTCAGAAGGGTTTTTTCATGATAAATTTAGAAATCAGGACAATACGGCACTGGACCGTCATAATTAATTATTAAAAAAAAATTAAGAACTACCATTAATTCAAACTACCATCAAAAATACCATCAATTCCCGTCCGGATGGAAGCTAAAGATTTAAAATAAATTTCCAAGAAACCAAAATTGCCAAGATTGTAGAGTGAAGAAGAATATAAGTAAAACTAGAAAAAGGCAACATAAAATATATTTTTCTTACTATTTTAAACCTTTCAAAGTATTTAAAATATTAAATAAAACAAACCATACAAGCTTGGAAACGCAATTCCGCCACATTCAGGCCAAAAAAATAAAACCCATTAGATGAACTCGTGGTTCGGTGTGTTATCATAAATTCGTAATACAGCACGAATAAGCAAAAACGCATCCACCGTTTACGACTGTCAAAGTTCAACACTGGCCACCTTCACTCAAATCAGCGCCGTCGGTAGCCGTGGATGCGCTTCGTGTGCTGTGTTGTATTGTTCATAGACACACACAGACAGAACTAGCGTACTCAATGTGTCACAAGTCCTTAGCCGGCATATTCCAAACCATGCCACGGAACCTCAGTTGTGTTTTTCATTTCCTTCAACTTCGCTACCGTACAAATTATCACATGTCGTCAAATTGAATTACTTTCCCTCAGCATCCCACCTTCCCACGCACTCACACACACACACACCTAAACACTTTAGATGGGAGTCGTCGACTCCTTGGCTATCCCTGACGATGCCAATTCCTGCTGAACAACAAGGATTGTTCTTTCATCGTTGAAACAGGCTTCTTGAAGCGCAAACGGTGTTAAAGGACCGTGAGTGGCTGCTTACATCCTTTTTCTATCAGCAGCTCCATACTGTCCCACAATTTTTGGCGAGGGGAGAGGGAGTAAAGGTGGAAAAGGTAAGAACACAACAGTAGTACCGAATCGTGTTTGTGTGAAGCGCTGTGTCCTCTGTAAAGGTTCGAAATTAAACCCCCAAAACGTCCTCCACAACGTGTAACAACAAGGGGTAACACAGAGCTACGCACACTACTTCACCAAATAGCGAAATTCTTATATACTCATCAAAGTAGCACACATCCATCCTGAGCAGCATAGAGTCGCCTCTTTCACACGCCCGCATCGCACTCTTCCATCTCCCTTCGCTACACAGACAACCTGTCACCAGGGACACACCCAAAAAAGGATCCCAAGCTGGAGGTTACACAGACGCGCACACACACACACCAGCGCAACTGTGCCCGTATATCGCTCTCACTTTCATCCGTACGGCTTGCGTGGCGTGGTTTTGCTAAAATAAATGTTTTACTTGCAAAGGAACACAGTTTGTACAACTTTTTTCCCTCGCCTGTATACCAGTCGGCCAGTTGGGTCGGTCGTGAGGAACTGGCGCCGGTTCTGCAGGAAAGTAAAAATTACTTTCTTGCTCCTTATATCTCTACATGTGTGTGTGTGTGTGACAAAGAGAAGAAGGAGATGCTAGGAGAGTTGGGATAGCAGGCAAAAGTCCTTTTCCCCCCAAAAAAAACCTTGACTTGCTGCAGATTTGCTGCCTTGTCTAGAAGAGGGTCTTCACACCAGAAGAAACCTGATTATTGTATTACAACTAGTAGCCTTCGTTCTCCCGGCTGGCAGGACATGTACGGCCATTTTCCACTTTCAACCCAACACGGTTGTATGAGTTTGCGTCATTCGTGTGTGAGAGAGCGAGAGAGACACGCAATTGCTTACGAACATATACGCGGCGCCATTTTACTCTCGCAGCAAGGACGTGGCGCAAGGAGTGTAAGTGGTGCCGCGACGGGACAAGCAGGACGAGATTTTCATCATTTCTCCGCCCATACCAAACCCGTTTCCAATAGCCCGTCGCCCGGGACAAAGCTACGGTAGGGATGAAAACTATTGACACGAGGGAGAGTGAGAGAGAGAAAACGAACAATGGTTAGAGCGGGAACAGGGAAGCAGGGAATGGGAGGGGGAGGGAACAGAAAGGGCAGGAAGGAAGCGACGGAAGTGTAGCGCGTGCAAAATTTTCACAATTTTCCACAAAGTTAAAATAACATTTTCATTCTTGCTTTCGTCGGTGCCGGTCACAGTCACACGTTGAGTCGATCGGTGTTGTCGTTATCTTCGGCACGGCGCTATCAGGACTATCACGACATCGGGCCATCTCTTTGGGCCATTTTTCTTTCGTTGGTACGTTGCGGTGAAATTGCAGTGTAAATTTTTTTCCGGATATTCAAGGCATCATTTTTAACGATTTTTTTAATGTAAGGAAATTTATGAGAAACTTTTCTTGGAGTCCTTGAAGGTGACAAGTGTATAAAGTGAAATGTGAGACAGTTGAAGACAAGTTGCTGCAAAATAAAAGGATATAAAAGATGTCCACAATAAGTGAAATCCTTCGCCTAGAAACGTGACTATGATCTTGCAGAAGAACTGTCCCGAAGTGTAAACCGTCAGTTCAATTACCGAAAAAACCCCAACAAAAAATGTACCACAATTCTTCAATGGAATTATTTTAATCAAGTGTGTGTGTGTGTGTGTGTTCAAGTGAAGAAAGTGATATAAATTAAACACACCCGAACTCGGAATACGATGCATCCCGCAGCAATGGCATCTCCACTGGACCTACGGCCGTCGGGATTACTATCGATCAGTACGTCATCTCCTTCGCATGCCTCATCGGTGGGCAGCAGTTCTTCGATTCTGAACGATAATGCAGCAAACCAATCGCAACCGCACCATTACTATACTGCCGGCCAACATCATCACCACCATCATCACAATTCGACCATTCAGACCCATCAGAGCCAGACTCCGTCGGGGAACAGGTCTAGTGCAGCAAGTCGTAACCGTTCGCGAAGTAGTTCCAGTTCCGAAAATGGAACGTCCGGTGGTACACAGAATCAACCCGATACGGACACCGGTGGAAATGGGGCTGGTGGGGAGGGTACAGCGTCCGGGAGTGGAAAATCCGGTAGCCATCGTTCACAGAGTCTTGTGAAGCCTCCGTATTCGTATATTGCGCTTATCACGATGGCAATACTACAGTCGCCACAGAAGAAGCTGACGCTAAGTGGGATCTGCGAATTTATTATGACACGGTAAGTAAGTTCCGTACTGGTAGAGCCCGAAGCGAAGCTCCTAGTACTCGCGTGTGTCTCTAGTGTCCAGTGTTTTAATGTTCAAATGGGTTAGTTTACTGATGGCGCCTGCCTGCTTTTCCATCCCTCGCAGGTTTCCATACTACAAGGAAAAGTTTCCTGCCTGGCAAAACTCCATCCGACATAACCTCAGCCTGAACGATTGTTTCATCAAAATTCCGCGCGAACCTGGCAACCCGGGCAAGGGCAACTTCTGGACACTAGACCCGCTCGCAGAGGATATGTTCGATAATGGGAGCTTCCTAAGGCGCCGCAAACGGTACAAACGTACCACGCTCGCCCAGAGTATGGGTTTCCCGGGTGTGTTTGCACCGTTTGCACCGTTCTGGATACGAAAGCCGGTCCCCGTGATACCGATGCATCAGTTCGGTCCTGCACATGCGGCGGCATCCGCTTCGGTGGCAGGATTTGGTGCAGACGGACCAGGAGGACCGTTGGGAGCATTGGGACCGGGCCGGCCAGGTGATTTTCTGCTCGACAGTAAGCTCAATCTGTTTGGTGCGGTCAAGATGGACGATCTTAATGTGGCCATGATGGAGAACAGTGATTTTCTGCAGCGGAACGTTGATAGTTTGAAGATTTCGAGTGCTATGAACAAGTTTTTCCACGGTTATCATCAAGGACAGGCGGGAGGTAGTGGACCGTTGATAGATCTTTACGAAGATGGACCACCGCCACATCCTGCCAGTCTCGGTGTGCATCCGGCGTGCAATGGTGGTCTGGTGCGAGAAGCAATATCCTATCCATATGGTGGACATAAGCTTGCTGCTACCCGCATTGGAGATCCGGAGCCAAACGGAGGCGATCGGAGAGGTGATTATGCGGAAGACGAGCACATCTCGGCCGATCTCGATATATCGAGCGATGATCGGATCGATGTGGAGAGTGAGGATGATTATAAATCTCCAGCAGATCGGGGTCCTGCTGGATCGCTAAGTTACCATGAGATGCTGCTAAATGGCCGCAAGTCTATCGCTGTGGAAGTTCCTTCAAACTCGCACCTGTCAGGTACATCGGGCTCACCAACCACCCATCCTGCAGCACCTTCACCAACGATCGAACCAACCGTGGACTACTCCCCACACTGTAGTCCATCGCGAACGGTTCGCGACTCAGACGATTACTACATCGAAGAAGACGAACAGTCGGACAAAGCAAGTAGCAGTGGAGGTTCCGTTGAGGAACCACCTACCAAGGAACGCCATGGACACTTTTACACCGAGCTACAACCATCGATCATTCCTACCGAACCACTGCACGGACTGCCAGACGCGGAGTCCGCTAGTCCCGGGTATGCGGACACGACGAAACTGCTCGATGGCAACGAACCTGCGTTTGCGTCCCGTAAGCGTAAATATGGCAACACGAAGGGATTCAGCATAGAGAACCTCATCGGTTGTAGTGTGGAGGATAGATGAATGTAAGAATGGTGGACAGCAAAGCCCAATAATACCAAAGAAACCCCAATTTCCCAGTGCTTCATCGTCATTCGTGTATGTTTTGTGTGCGTGTTTGTGTTTTGTGTAAATAGTTGAGCGGAACTGTCACTATATAGAGATTTGTTCGGTTTTCTTAAGCTCATAGGTAATGTTTTAGAAATCACCGAATGTCCCTACAGCGCAGCAAACAATCGATACAGAATGTAAATAAAATGCGGCACACGATTTTAGTCCTTTGGGGACATCCTGATGTCCTCTAGATGATCTATAAAAAAACTAAATCCTTAAAAAACGATTTGTGTGTTTTCTTGTCTAAGGTAGCTCCAAGTAACGCGTGTTCTAAAAAGAAGATAGAATATATTTTTAGACTTAATATTTCTTCTCGCACGTCCAAATTTTGATCCATTGTATCTTTTTAACGTTCTACGCCTTCCAATGCTGATCGGTACGCTTCTCATCCAGCGGTGCCTTCTTGACCACTCCTAAGCTCCCCGTTCGAAATACCTTCTCCGGTGGCACACATTTCGTGTGGACGCCACCAGCATTACGCGCTCCGTGCCGGATCCTGTTCACCGGTATGAACTTAGCCGGCACTAATTGCTGACCACCTTCCAGTGTCGTCTGAATACCACACGTCAAACATTTACTAGTGTTCGAGTTAGTGCCACAGTTTGCCGCCACTGCGGCAGAGGATGTATCGCCCATAACCACCACCGACGCTTGATGATCTTTTTCGATCTTCTGCCAACGGCTGAGCACCTCAACAAGCTGCTTTCGAATTTGAGAAACAGCTTGCGTCGATGCTTTCGCATCCAAACCCTTCACAAGCTCGTACTGGATCGTTTTGAGGTTTTGATCCACATCGTGCAGTTCTTCACGCAGTTGGGTGATCGTGCGCGAAAACTCACGCACTGTATCGTTGAAAGTGGCGTACGGAACGCGCTGCTGCATATCCGTCACTAGTGCGCGACGGTTTAGCTCTGTCTGAACGTCCATCTTGTCCGCTTTGGCGGTGGCAAGATAGCTTACCTGCTCATTCGCTGATCTTAGATCCGCCCGTAGAGCGTCCCGTTCTTTATCCATCCGCTGGAAAACACGTTCAAACTCCTGCACCTTCATATCGTGCCGGTCGATATGTTTGGTGATACTCTTGAAGTTTATCTCATAGTCCGACACAAGCATTCCCAAACAGTGTGCGTCCGTTTCGAGCTGTGCCACCTTTGGTTCTTGCGTTCCTACACGATACGATAGGTGATCCAATCCTCCGGCCAGTTTCAGTACATCTTCGTGTTGCGATTGACAGCGTGCTTTTAACGAAAGGATTTCTTCCTTTACTACTTCCAGATGATTGCGGCAGCCTTCGAGAATAGCTTCAAATTCGTTTGCCGTCTGTGTGGAACTTTCTTTGGCAACTCCTAGGGGCGTGGAGGGATGTTTCTTTCCAACGTTGCGTTCTGATGGACTTTTAGCTCCGGTAGACGCTGTATGGCTTGCAGAAGATGAAGATGTCGTTGATTTGGTTAAGAAATCTGAACTACGTTGGCTGATGCTGGTTATTGCAATTTCAGTACTACTCTCGGGTTGTGCCTGTGCAACTCCTCCTGTGTCTTTCGCTTTATCAGCTAAAATATCGTCCACCGTTTGGTTTACTTTTGGGGATGCATCTTCCTTTCCATCTAGACTTAAAAGTGTCTTATCTACAGGTGTCGACTTCGCATTTTGACCATCCTTGTCAGATTTCTCACCATCTTTTGATGTTTCCTTATCAGTAGCTGATGATGTTTCTATGGACAGTGTATCGATTTTATCAGCTTCTAGGTTTTCATCCACACGCACCTCAATTTCTGCTACTACAGGAGGTTTGTTTCTTGCTAATATGTCCCCTTCTTCGGGGGATCCGATTTGCATCAGATTTTGTTGCTTTTCACCTTCATACCGTACGTGCAAATCGATCAAACTACTCAACAGCTGATGCAATGCCTTAATATTGATACGTCCACTTCCGGACGTGCCAAACACTTCCCCAAGGAGTCGTTTCAGTCCCTCACCCAAAATGCCGTCACTTTCACTCGACGAAACCATTTTGACACAAAAACACAGAACGAGTACGCATGGCCTACTATGATGCTTTAAGGGAAACAAAATCATCGCTCTACAAATTATCCCTAGTGTGCATCGCAGGTAACCACCAATCTCTATTCAATCAATAATCCGTGTTGGAGTTGTGCCATATTGAAATGTTCCTTTGAAAGAAACAGATTTAATGAAGACATACCGCTTAGAAAGAACAATTGCTGCGAGAAGATTATTGCATAAACCGGACCGGATCTAAAACATGCATCCCGCAGCGAACAATCAAATCGCCAAGGAATCCTTTTTTTACCCCCTGTCAAACACGCCAAAGGATAAGCGGAGGGATAAAACCAGCACAACGCACACACACTCTCAAAGGTGGTACTGCATTTTATTAGTTTCTATGGGCGATGATTTGGTTTAAGTGAATCAGAACCCGACAAACGTTCGACAGGCGAGAAGATAGGAGGTATACGAATCTCCAGAGAGCTATCAACAAATCGCCATCGGAAGGCTGCTCCTTACCACAGGACACGACAATCGGTCAGTTTGAAATCCATCTAGCTCGTACTTCTCCTTTTTCAATCCCGCACCCCATACCAGAAAAGGTAAGTGAGATAGTGAGTGAGAGTGAGGACCGTAAACCTTAATTGTTATTTAAATTACACTTCAATTAAACGCTCCGTTGCACATCAAAATATTTTTCCATTGCAACCTCCGTTCCGATCTGTCCGGCTTACATATCGTACGTTGGGACAGAAAAGAATTGAAAAAAACCATGCGGTGCTTCCTCCTCTCGGGATGTTGTGTTGTACATTGCTCCTTTCGCTAATCCTTGCAAGACTGCCTGCCGATTTGAGTGACATCTTTTGATGTTTGGCAGCTTCTTTTGTGTTATGTGTCCAGGTATTATGGTGGATCTTCCGGTACACATACGATTTGGAATACAAATTCAAGAAGCGAAGCATTTCATAATTTTGTTCAGAAAATATTAAGATGTCATAGAGGTCTATAAGTAACTATATATAAGTAACTAATAAAACAGCATCAGCATCAGCAACAGCATCCAAAATATCCCTCCAGGATTAAGAAATGTATATCCATAACAAAATTTAAGTCAAGAAAGCGATACATAAGAGGTATAGCACACTTGAGGCATGTAGGTCAAACGAGGAGGAGAAGGAAGTCTCATAACATAACAAAAAAATCTACTTTTCATGAAACTATTACGAGCCTCTTAAAGTATTTTCTACCTCATAGACGAGACATCCCCCAACGAACCACCTTCGAAGGTTGTTGAAGGATAATTTCTTATCTTCCAAACCGAGAGTGTATTGTAGAAAGTTAGTCAAATCTTATTCTCAGACGATTATTCCAAAGCACGTATGAAATTGTACGTGAAAGTCCTCTATATATTCTAGTCTAATTTGTCTAGTTTAGTCATTCTTTGTGGAAGATGTCCTGTATATTAACGAGTAGAATAAAAGCTGTGAAATTTTACATTTGGTGGACATTTTTAAGCCTTGGTGCATCCGTAACTTTCTTCCCGTTTGTGTGGACGAAATAGGAATTGGCGCCAAATATATCTATATAGGATTCATCTGTCCAGGTTCTCCCGATTCAGTAAGTTAAAGGAAATTTTAAGCCTTCATCTAAGGTGGTGGTGATTGGAATATGGTTAAAGGGACTAATAGACCAAGAACACAGTCCAACAATCACAGTGTTGGGGTCCTTCATTAAACAATCATATATTTCTAATACGTAATTTAAATGGTACCAAACACATAAATAGCCATAAACTATTGATGACAGATGATGCCCGGGAATCCCTTTTCAATTAAATGCAACCGATAACGTGCACCCTTCGCATTTCCCTTTTCTATTCCACGCTACCTTCTCAATTCAAATAAACTATTAACCAATTGACTTATCATTCTCACTCGAAACCGCACGCACCACTAAACCCAAAAAAAGGAATCGAAAACCTCTCTAAATGGGCGTAAATAGGTTAACATATTGCAGTTTAATCCTTTTTAATATAGCACACCCACCCAGTATTCGTGACGCCGGGATTAGAACCGTGCCAACTGCAAGCAACCGTCCAAAACCGCAATAAACCTAGTTGGTTTTAGCCTTTCCCCGGGCGAGGGTAAGCCACTTGTTTGCCGCCGAGGGAAGAAGGAAAGCAAATAAGCCATCGTTACCGGATATATCCAAATAGATGGTTCTGAAATGGTTTTGCTGAACGAACTGAAAAAGCAATTTGTCACCGCTTGTTGTGCATGGTGAGCGCAAACCAACACCGAACAGTTCGGTAAATTTGGAAGCGTCGCCTTTTAACACCATCGCCAATCGGAAATGCTCCCCTTCCGAGTAGAGAAGCAGAATGGGTATGCTACATGATTAAAACTGGTGTCCATAATGATGATGACAACGAGGACGATAATAATCCATGAAATATCACCATCATCATCTTCACCCAACGTCCCTATGCACATGCTTCCTCGGATCCTTGTGGCAGCCATATGCAAGGATTTCCATTGTTGTCGTGAAAATGCACCACACATCGCCCGTTGCTCTTTCCCATCTCAGACAGGATCAGCTACTTCGTCCTACACAGAACTTGCAGCGGCACAAAAGGGGGCACTCAGCATTGGCATTGTAGACAAAAGGATTACGGCGGGAAATAAACAGTACTTACCCTTCGTGCACCGAAGATGAATGGAATCGTCCGACCCGAATGTAGCAAGATGCACCTTTTCGGGATCGGTTTGTGCACCGTACAAGAAGTGTTTTTCTGGGAGTCCTCTGGCCGCTCTCTCCAAACGGTGCCAACGTATGCATTCAGCTGAAAACGACCCGCGGATTTTGCACATTCACTCACACGAGCGTTTGTTTACACTTCTACTTTTCTCAACTCAACCATTTATCATTCATCCGGATTAATCGGTACGGATTCGTCCTAGCGGTGGCGATGGAGTCATGTATGCCAGTGCCGACACTGGCAAATGGACGATAAAAACTGAATGAAACGCATATGGAACATGCAATAAACAAACACGCGGAGTAGAAATAGGTACTAATGGAATGGGTGGTCAACAGGAAAGCTTAATTTGTATTGCTATTGTGTTGTGCTCAACACGAAAGAATCGATATCAATTCCCATCCGGAGCCGGCCTACTTGTGCACTCCACAGGCAAGCGGGAAGCCTTCAGCGGCTATAGCAACAGAGAATATGTAGTTTTCTTTGTTCTTGAATCGGTTTCACCCTTGACGATGTTGTGTTTATGGTAATGTTTACTTTAGATATTTAAATTCATAGACGTTTGATCACTTTTTCGAACATCGAACTCTAGTATGTATGTTTACATTCATGTACACTCGGTGCGTTTGTTGACATTCTCTATCAACCTTGTGCAACTAGTGCTGGCAAGCGCGAATCACAATGTCTAACTATTTACCTTAAAACTCATTTTTTACTACTACATCTTAAGTAAATCGTTGAAAAAACATTTCATACGTATTTTAAATTATTTTTTATTCAATTTTGTACCATTTAATGTCATATTATTTTGTCCTTCTACACCATACCATCAAAACGTCAAACAAAACGAACAGGCAATCAAAACAATGTCAGTTTTCTTCGCAGCATCGGTGCCGTCATAACACAAGTCGCGAAAAGGAAAACACACACAAATTCCCTCCCTAATTTTAGCACCGGAATACCGACCCTACCATGAGCCAACCGTCGGAGGAAAAGATGGACATCGATAATGAGAGTGCATCGGCTACCGGGAGCACCTCATCGGCCGCTTCGCTCGCTGCAATGCCAGCGGTTGCATCCACCTCGAAAGCATCCTCACCACCGGTGGTAGCAGCTGGTGTATCGGATAGTGCCGGCGGTGCCAGTGGTTCCGGGACTGGAAAGTCGATGGCCGTACCCGTACAGTCGGTGGTAACGGAGGGCCGGAATGTGATGGCTGGCAGTGTAACGATTCCATCCGTTACCTGTTCGCTACATCCGCTGGTAATTATGAACATTGCGGACCACTGGACACGTACCCGGGCACAGAAGAGTAGCAAACCGTTGGTGTTTGGTGCACTGATCGGTAAGCAGAAGGGACGGAACATTGAGGTGATGAACTCGTTCGAGCTGAAGTACGATATAGTGAACGACGTGGTGATTATAGCGATGGATTACTATCAGGTGAAGGAAGAGCAGTGTAAGTAAGAGGGGCCGATTTTGTGTTTTTTGGAGCTTTTTTTCCTCATGTTTATTTTGCTTCGATAGATAAACAGGTGTTTAGTGACCTGGATTTCCTTGGATGGTACACAACGGATACGGTGCCGTCGGAGAAACACATCAACATTCACAAACAGATCTGCGAAATTAACGAGTGTCCCTTGATGTTGTTGCTGGATCCGCTCAATCGGAACATGAACGTAAGTAGGGTCATTTGCCAATTGTTGTGGCGATCCAAGGCGAAGTGTTAGAATTGATTTTCTAATCTTGGAGTGCAACGGAGTTGGTGTGATGAGCTTAGAAATCGACTTATTTCTTCATATAGGATTCTTAGCTGTGTAACTTTAGTTTGAAAATTTTCAAATTTTGTTCTTCCTTCAGCTCCCAATCGCACTGTACGAATCCGTTATCGATATAGTGCAGGGTGAAGCAATGATGCTGTTCGTCCCGCTCGTCTACACACTCGCGACGGATGAAGCGGAACGTATCGGTGTCGATCATGTGGCCCGCATGTCCAACAATGAGACTGACACAAACTCCACCGTAGCCGAACATCTGCTCGCACAGTATAATGCGATTAAAATGTTAAACTCCCGGGTAAAGATCATACTGGCGTACATCAAGGCGGTCGAGAGTGAGCAGCTCAAACCGAATCAGGAAATACTACGGATGGCTTACTCGCTGAGCCGTCGACTACCGATAGTACAGAATCCTTCGTTTAAGGAAGATTTTTACACGGTAAGCTATACAAATCTGGTTTGTATTATGAATGTTATCCTAAATCGTCTTCTTTTTTGTAGCAATCCAACGACGTCGGACTGATCACATACCTGGGCGCCCTAACGAAGGTAGCGAACGATATGAATCAGCTGGTAAATAAGTTTAACGTGCTCTACGACCGTCAAGCAATGGGACGACGCTTGCGGGGCATTTTCTTCTAAAAAACGCCATCTCCAACTCTGCCGCTTCTTTAGTTTTACATACATTTCTTTTATTCTACCTTCCGTTTTTTTGCACCCCTTTTTTCAATAAACAAAAAGAAATGTGGCTTTAAAGCAGTGCTGCTTCGCCGATTCGCGTCGGAAAGAAAAGTCGCGTACAGCAAGAACGCTACTTTGCAGCTGACTTTGAGGATGTTCCTTCGGATTTGGCTTCCTTATCCTCATTCTCATCATCATCGTCTTCGTCGTCATCATCGTCCTCATCGTCATCATCATCATCGTCATCCTCGTAGTCATCGTCCGAGGAACCTCCGGAAGCCTCGTTGTAATGATCGTGACTGCTGCGGTAAGACATGTACTCATCATCGTACGCGTAGTCATCATCCTCACCGTCATCATCAAGCCGCTTGCGGCCATACTTGTGACTGCGGACTGCAATAAGATAAAAGGTAGTTTTAAATTTTACTCTCCAATTCTCGGAACGAAAACCGCCCGACTTACCCGACATGCTAAGATCCTTCGTTTGACTCGTCTCGTAGTTACACTTCGGACAAGGGATCGGTTTATTCTTCTCGTACTTGAACCCTTTCCGCCGGATATGATCATCGCAGTAGCACGTTTTGCAGCGCAGGCACGAGTACTGGCCCAACTTGTTGCACGACTGGCACTTGTACGATTCCGACTCGAGCACCTGACACGAAGCCTGATGCTCAAACTGATCATCCTCGCACAGGAAATTGTCACAGAAGCTACACTTAAACATCCGCCCACCATGATCCCACACGCCGCGCTCACACTCGATGCACACCGCATCCATCAGCGGACAGGTGCAGGCATGCGATTGCAAACATTTCCTGCCATGGCAGATCCATGCCTCGCAATGGTCACAGATGGCACCGACCATCTGCAGCCCGGTAGTAAACACACCCGCATGCTTCACCACACAGTCACCGGTTTTGAGCATACATTTCTGCTTGCCACACTGGGCACAGATCGGCAACCGTTGCAAACTTTGGCAGAAATAGCAGAACGCTCTTGATTTCTGTTTCCTGCGACAGTGAGAATACGAAAGTGGAATGAAATTATCGGTAGAAAGAAAGGGAAAAAAGAAACACCTACTTGCCACACTTCTCACAGTCCATTGCAACGTTGCATGGTTGCTCCGGTAGCTGAGATTCCCGGTTGCGAATTTCCTTCTGCCGTAGCTTCTGCTTTTCCGCCTTCTTTCGCTGGCCCGTCTTTTTCTTCGGCATTTTTTCTTTCTTCCAGCAAATTTACAGACTTTCCCCAAAGGGCGGAGGGGGGACCAGTAAATATTCCCAAAATTATTGCACTACTTTACAACACCATTATCCAACAATTGGCGATGCAAAAACACAACAACCACAACGTTTCTGTCTGGCCGTGCGTGTTGCGTTTTGATATTTGACACAATTTTCCCGTCGCGAATGTGTTTGACGTTTAGGGAAGCTGTGACGTCGTGTAGCTGCATACAACGACAAGTTATGATTTTGATGTTTGTTGGCCTTCCCTTAGCAAAAGCTCCTCAAAGAATTTTCATCATTTACTTGTAGGATGCGGGCCAGGGATAATATCAAAATGAATAGCGCAATTTGCGCAACGTTTCGCGGTATGTGTCGAAACGGCTTGATGACGTTTTGCACTGGCAGCTCTAGCTCCCGTCAAAACAAACCCGATATTGGCGCAATGTGTAGTGCCAGTGTGAGATCTTGCAAGCAAATCGTCTCTGCGCTCTGCTGATAGACCTTGCACCATAAATATGGACAGCCACAAACGGAAGGACACCATCGACTGGACGGAATACTTCATGGCGATGGCTTTCTTGGCTGCTAAACGGAGCAAAGATCCATCCACCCAGGTCGGTGCGTGTATCGTGAACGAGGACAAGCGTGTGGTGGGCATCGGCTATAACGGATTTCCCACCGGTTGCAGTGATGATGAGTTCCCGTGGTCTAAATCCTCCGACAACCCGCTCGAAACGAAGTACCTTTACGTGTGCCATGCGGAGGTGAATGCCATACTGAACAAAAACAGTACGGATGTGAAGAATTGCACGATGTACGTCGCACTGTTCCCGTGCAACGAGTGTGCAAAGATTATTATTCAGTCGGCAATACGGGAGGTGGTGTATATGAGTGATAAGCACGCGCACAAGGAGCATACGATCGCGGCCAAGCGAATGTTTGATGCTGCTGGTGTACGGTACACACAGTACAAACCACGCCACAGTCAGATTGTGATCGATTTTACGGAAATTGATTGGGACAGTTTGAATCAGGTACCGGCAACACCGAAAAAGAATGGAACGATATAGTTGGCGATTGTGGTGCAGCTGAGGGGAGCTCGGACGCATAAAGTGAAAGATTTTGTTTCGGTTTATTGAGCTGTGTGCGCACACGGAATAAACCATTCTGTCGGAAGCTTTACGTTAATTTAGTGTTTCTTCATGATCGTCTTTTTGATTACGCCCTTTGCCGAACGAATCACCTGCCGACGTTCTTCTTTGTGTTTTTTCAGCTCCGATTGGTAGCGGGCCCGTTCCCGGTCTTGTCCACTTTTGCCATCCTTCGAGCGGCCGGTCGTTGTGAAGGTAATTTCCCGTCGACCGACACCATTCTGGAACAGGACGTTTGTGGTGGCGTGTTCCAGCTTATTGACCCGCTTGCCAAGGGAAACGCTGGAATTAAGGCAAACGAAAATTATATTTAGTATTCCATCCTACAAAAGTTCTTCCGAGGACTTGTGATACGTACGATTGTATTTTCTTGGCCGGCTGTATGATGTCAAAGTTGGCTCCTTCTTCTACATTTAAGGAAAATTCGTTCCCGCCGTCTTCTGCTTCTTCCTCGTGCTTGGCCATAGGAATCTCCCTAACAGCTGTTTTACCACGACGTTCGTTCACCTTCTTACGCACCGGAACTTCCACTTCCTGCATTTCCTCATCCGTTTCTTCCTTTTCGCTTTCACTCTTCTCGCTGTACAAATCATCATCCGTGCTCTTGCCCTCCTCTTCCTCGTCCAACCCCGTAACGACCACATTCTCCTTCCTTCTAGCCTTATCACGATCGGCACGCTTCAACACTGCACTCAGCAGCCGATAGTCTTCCGCCTGCTTATCGATCTCAAAGTCCGGATTATCGAACATCTGCTTGAACCGATCGTCACCGAGCAATCCCTTCGCGATGGCGCTACGTTTCGCATTGCTCATGTGTTCCTCCTGCATGAGATGTTGGGCCAGCTCACGGTTCACCTTCGGCAGAGCGGACTTTAGCTGAAGACGTGCCGGACGGCTTGCTTCAATCTGTTTGCGAATCTTCTCCTTTCGGAATCCATCGAATGCGAACGAATCCGAGACGGCTTTAGCTTTGTTGTACAGGCGGATGTTGATGAAGAATCTGCGAAAGGAGAATTACATTTGGTAAGCATTCCTTAAATTCCTTCCAAAAAATTAGATTTAACGAAAATTACTCACCCATGCATGTAAGCGCGCAACATCTGCGTACCCTCCAGATGATCGAGCTTCAGTTCCGCAAGTTCCTGCTTCGTGATAAACTTGTAATCGTCGTAGACGTTCTGTACCGATTCGGACGCTATTTCCTCCACTAGATTGTCCAAGAACGAGCACCACTTCGGTGCGGGTCCTTCGCTTGGGATGTAATACGGTAACATTTTCGTATCTTCCTGTGCAAACATAAACAATCCACTACCGGGGAAGTGGGCAAAATCGTTAAAATTACTGCGTGATTCTATGCACGCTTTCTGCTTCAGTGACGTTTCGTCCCAAATCTTCAGCATAGCCGAATCGAGCGAGTAAACCGAATTTTGATCCGTTTGAAAGCGTATCTTTTTGATCGGCAATTGATTGAGATGATCTTTGACTGCGATTGGATTGCGGGCACGAATATCGAACAGCATCACATGTCCGGTAGAAGTTCCGGCCGCTAGTGTAAGGCCAGTTTTAAATTGTAGCGCCGTTACAGCTGCCATGTCTTTCGTGCTTTGCAAATTTGCAGCCACATCAAGTGTGCCGCAACATTTCTTATCCCGATAGTCCCACGCTTCGATCGTGCCATCCTGCGTACCAACACACACGAGCTGATGTTCCGGATTGATCGTAATACTATCGATCGCACTTGCCGTTTCGCTTGCGTAAGGTAGCAAGAACTGTCCGCGCTCCATGTTCAGCCGATAAATTTCCGGTGATGTTCCAACAAACAGCAAATCACACGTTGGCTTGTGGTAAACTAAATCTCGTCCAAACTTTGGAATGCGCAACCGATAGTGCCGACCGGCCGCAGCATGTATCTCCACATACCGATCCGCATGCAGGAACGCAATCTTGCTATAATCATCCGAGAGGATGGCAAACTTTTCTACCTCCGAATCGAAACATCGCTCAAACTTTAGTGACAAGTTGCACACTTCGAAACACTTCACGCGCGGTTTGTACGTTCCGGTAGCCAAAATGTATTGTCCGTCCGGTGAGATGGCAATGCACGAAGCAACTCCAGGCATATCAAAGTCCTGTATAAGCTCGATATGTCGATCGGCGTCGGGATTTTTCTTCGACGCCTTTTTCTGCTTACGTTCTGTGAGCCACTATGGAAGAGAAGGCTCAGTTGGTTAGAAGCATACCGAAGGCAGGCATGTTTCAATGCTTTACTTACTTGTGGAACAGATTTGCCTCCACTGAGGTTGTAGATTTTCACATTATTTATGTCCGTAACTAACATTTTCTGACGGTTTTCATTAAAATTTTACTAGCAGAATGTGTTGTATTTATTCTAGCGGCCGCCATGCAACAATTTTGACATTTCGAGCGAAGCACGTTGTAAACATCAACCAAGGCGTATGAAGTGTAGGTATGCCAAAGAGTACATAAGGTAATGAAAGAAAAGTGCAATAAATTACAGTTTTTTTTTATTTTTTTTTAAATCAACAATCGATTATTTTTATGATCACTATTGGTAAATGAACACAAACTACGATAAAATGTATTCAAAACAATCTAATTTTGTTGAACAAGTACTAACATTGCAATTACATATGAAACTTTTTTGCGATTAGAAGAACAACGCCATTAGAAGAATACAGACCTTGAAAAATTACACCCAAGCATCTAAAACGTTAAGAACAAAAATAAAATACGTTTGAAAATGAATGGTTCCTGCTAAATTTAGAGAATATTATTCAAATTGGGCAGCTTTGACTTTTTTGTTTGACAATTCAAAGATGACGCATATTGGGCAATTCGGCAATAGAAGAGGTGGTACAAAACAGTCGTTGTTCGTGATAGCCATATGTCAAATAACTGCAATAATTACTGTTTTCCTCTTAATTTGGCTTCACAAATTCATAAAAATCAATATCTGTAGCGTACATTGCTAATGAAATATTTTTTTGCGCCTAAATTCAAGTATTTGGAGACAATTTATTCACCAAAAATACAAAATGTTTTGTTCAGCGAGCTCCTAATGTCAAACAACGAAACGTCAAACGGGCCCACCCAGCCATAACCCGTTTCTTTTCAACTAGCACGGGACTTTTTCGAAGCAAGCGAAAACGGTCACAAAACGCGTAACGACGGGGATCGTTCCCTGAGAGGTTTTGAAGTCATTTTATTGGACCCCATTTTACACAGCGATTTCACCATCCCCTGGGTTCATCCCACCTGCACGTTTGCAACGAAGAGCAAGTGCAATACCAGGCGATTAGTGTGTGAAATTCGTTCGCAAATTAGTGCCTCAAACTGTGCACGGAAGAGGCAGAAAATGGTTGCATTAGGTTTGCCTGCTGCTACGCCACCGAACAGCAGCTGCCGTTAGTGTGTGCGTGTGTGTGTTTGTGTGCATGTTTTGGGTGAATTGGAGAATCGAAGCAAATCGGCCAGCAAGAACGTCGCTGGCACGTGAAAAGTGCCGGGCCGGCCGTGAAATCGTGTTGCAATCGTGCGAAGATAAAATTTAAGCGTGATTCCGCGCGCATTCGTTTGTGTGAGTGTTGTTGCGTGTTACTGTGCGTGTGCGCGTGTTTATTGTTTCGTGTACGCCCGTCGCTGTACCGCGTGCTGTGTCTCGTACTGGGACGTAATCGTACCTCTCATGTTATCAAAGTCTAGTCAAACAAACGGGCGTGGAAAAAAGGCCGGACAATAAAGATTGAAACAACGGTTCTGTTTGTTTATGTTTATAGAGCGCAACCGGAGGTAGTAATAGTGCTTTTATTTTATAATGTATTGTTTTTAAGCGCATTAAACTCGATTTGGTACCAATTTTGGATGTACATCATCGCCCCCAAATCGAATGTAAACGGTCCCCGGTTGTTTGGGTTGCATTTCAGACAAGTGCTAAACATTACCAACAGCGCAAAGAAAGGGAATAGCTCCAGCTCCACAGAGCTCTCCTTTCCAGGCCGAAGTTCTAAAAAAGACCCGCAGTAAGAGGCAAGGGTAGAATAAATGAACGTAAACACAGCGTAGAGTGGCATCTCCTTCCTTCGGAAAAGTGCTTTGCCGTACCACATACACACACACGTACAAAAACACACCCCAGGGGTGAAAAAGGAACGGTCCGACCCTCTGCGCTCTACGTCACCGGTCCGGGAGGTTTCGAAGCAAGCACCATTCGGCACCGTTCGCGCTTCCTGTGGGACGATTAGTCTGTTTCCCCCTAATCTATTGTGCTACTTGGGGGAAGAATCGAAACGAGAAGGCTGCGGGAAAATAGCAAAGCCACCTTATGCTGCGTGCGCTGGTTAATGTGAATGTGAGTGTGTGAATCGATAAAGGTGTGTGCGCATGTATGCTGCGCTAGATGTGCGTTATCAATTATCCACCTATATAAAAAAGCATAAAAACGTGTATGCAAATGTGAATGTGTTCTAGTGTGCGTGTGCAAGTGCTACGTTGTATGTGTGTGAGTATAAAAAAAATAATGAAGAGCCCTTTTTACACGTGCACTCAAGTCCTGCGTGAAAAAAGAGCGGAAGTGTGAAAGAGAGAAGCGCAGTAAGCTTAGAAGCACCCTTATGCTCGAACCATCACCCCATACCACCCTAGGAAAGTGACGGTGTATTATTGCGTTGCCTAGGTGAAGAAGGCTGATCGAAGGGAGGGATAGAAAAGGGAAGAGACCGGTGTAAAAGGGCCGGGCGCCACAACCACTCAACATTACTTACCGCGCGCGCGCACACCGTCCTGCATCGTAAGCGTGAGCGGAAACAAAACATCTGCCGTGGAAATAATTATTACGGCCAACATACACGGCATATGCGCTGGTACATATGTGTGTAGAGCGAGCGAGAGCGAGAGAAAGCTGTAAAGGATAAAATGATCACACACACACACGCTTCCACCTAACAACGTGTGCGAGGGAGATCACAGATAGCGGTGTTTCAGCGCCATCATCCCATGTTCGGAAGTTTCGGATCTTATCCTGTTGTAGAATAGAAGGACCCTTAAATTCTCATCCTCTCGGGTGTCCTCTGGATACAACATCGCAAGATTGCAAGGGTGTGCGTACAACAAGGATTTCCCTGTGTGCATCCTTATGTGTGAGTGTTGAGAGTTGATTGAACTTTTGTTGCATACTTTTGGGCTGTACAACAGAAAACAGGACACACAAACGAGCCATGTCGGGTACGATGGACACCTCGGATGATGATAATTCCGAACACTCGCAGGGAGATAAGTCCGCAAAATCTCGCTGGACGAAGCATGAGGTGAGATGACTCTACCATTCATGATAGAGTTCGTGTGCTTATGTTACTCTAATTTTAATACATTTTCTTTAAATTAATTTTTCGACAGGATGCCGCCCTGAAACAGCTGGTGGAACAGTACGGAGAACGGTGGGATATCATCTCGAGGCTGCTCAAGGATCGTACCGACGTACAGTGTCAGCAGCGCTGGACGAAGGTGGTGAATCCGGACCTGATTAAGGGACCGTGGACAAAGGAGGTCAGTTTGGTTCGGTAACTGGGGTTGGTACTGTATCGTATAAATTAGTCAAATCTTACTTCAAATAGCAATATGATCAGGGTTGTGCTGTGACGATAGTTATCCAAGAAAATATCTAAGAATACTGCGCTAACATGAGCTTATTATGATCAGCTAGAGGACCTATCAAAGCCTTGGGACCGTTGCTGAGAGGATGTTAATTTGTCCCATTTCGACGGGATCTTCAAGTCTTCAAGAGTCTCCAAAAAATCACCAGGATAATTAAATTTTGTTACTTTACTCCGCTTTAAGTTCAGAATTAAATTCAGAACTGCTTGGTTAAGCTAATTCTTGAAGTAATTCTGATCTAATGATACTTAGCCGCTAGTCGAAAAGTGTGTTTATATGGAAAGACTTCATTAGTCCCAATTAAATAATTGCCATGTTGCGATATCTGAGATACAGTTTGGAAAATCGTTCATGTTTCTGGTCTTGTCCAGAATGTGTGGGAAAACAAAACAATCTCATAACCCTGGCCAGGCCCGGGACTCACTAGTGCACGTGCGGGAACTGATTTGAAGAAATTGCGCGTCAAGCAAGAAAAGGCATGAAATTGATCCTGCTTCTTGCTGTTAAGCCACCCAGAGACAGACAGCAGCAGCTGCTTGACACCAGAACATAGCCAAGGCGCGCACGTGATCCTCACTGCTGTTGTTGTGGACGAAATATGAACAGATGTGTCGCCACATAAATTTGCTTCGACACGCGGTTTTTGCTTTACGTTGTGCGTGCGCGTGAATGAAAAATATTGAAATTAGAACCAAATATCATCTTTTGTGAAGCGAAGAATTTTATGAAAGCCTACATGCTGCCTAGGATGAGGTGGCTAGATGATCAAATACAGACAAGAATCGACATGTTTCCTACCTTCAATGCCCTTTCTATGTCCATGTGAAGAGAAGAAAGGGTCTCCTATGCTTGATGAGCGCGGACCTAGAGAATAAACATTCATCATGATGGAATCATCCATGCATGTACATCATCACAAGTTGTTAGGTAGCAAACCCAGGCAGGGGTCCAGAGACTCCTTTCCCTTTTTTGTTTTTTGTTTTTTTTTTTTGTTGACTCATATGCCGAAGGGAGAAATTGCACACTATCAACAACGAATACGAAGGCCACCTATCCCGCATAATGGAGTGTAGCATTTCCCCCTTTTATTTTGTTGAGTGTTGTTAGTTCCTTCCCGATCGTACTTCCTGCTGTACGGCGGGGATCTCTCCCTATGGTGGTGCGCTGTGTTGCGCTTTTCAATCGCGTTTAATTATTTGTTGTGGGGGAAAACAAGAGCTACAGGTTTGTTGTGGATTGTGTTGGTTAAGGTGTATGATGATGATGGTTGGTTGGTTGGTAGGTAGAGACAGACAGACCCGGAAGTGTTGTGTGGCTCATGCGGGAGGATTAATTGCTGATTTGAAGAACTTAAGTTTTGAAAATGGAAACAAACTTGTAGGAAAATTTATATCGAAAGGAATGTTTATAAAATCCAACGAATCGGAACAGTACGAAAGGGTGTGGTCCCTGTTGACAAAGTTGCAGAACGCTCAACCACCGAAGCATGACCACAACAATCAGGGATGGTTTCGTCAAAAAGATATTCTTGAAAGGCTGAGATATTATAAGATTGTCAGCAGATATCGCTTGTAGTGGATGGAACGTACGTTTTTTTCACGGTTCAGAACAGAGCGAGAAGATCCGCAGCAAAGCTAAAACAATAACCGGAAGAAAATTATTATAGTAATTTAAGTTTAGAGAAAAGGGAAGGTACAAGAACTGCTGCCTGCATGAGGAAGACTTTATAGAGGAGTTCCGAGCCTCGGATGACGATGCAAAAATAGAAATTGCTTCCGATATTGCGGAGGTATTTATTTTTACATTCCCTTCCTGAAGTTGTTATTTTACTTGCTTACATGAATATCATGTGGTTTACTTTGGTGCATTTATTAATAATTACGATATCATGCTTCGAAGATAAATCTCAAACATAGTTGGATGTGGATCGAATCCCGCGTAGCTGGTTGAACTGATTTAAAATTCCTGCAGAAGGTCCTTCAATTGAGTCGCTTTTAGGGGATGTTAGAAGGAGCGGTTGGTCAGCTTTCCTGAAGTTAAAAAAAATGGCGCCCTGCTTAGGGAAGATGTCTCCAATAATGGTTCTTTAAATTTCCTATGAGGATAGTCAGCACTTTGTGCAGGAAAACAACCCTGTTGGAGACTTGTTATGGGCATCAATGCTTAAAATCTTTCTGTTGATATTTCTTCGAACGTAATTGAAGTGGAATGCCTATTTCTAAGACGTTGACGGCTCATGACTCAGGGTCGTTTCATGTAATGTTTGTGTATTGTGAGCTTTATGGACGTACAGTGAGATCAGTCGCATCCTTGCAGAAGCAATATCCCTTGATCATCTAACATTTGAAATACTAAAGAGAAGTCTTAGAATACCATGAACAACTATGCATGGATCAAGACGAAGCTTTCTTCGAATAGACCCCAGTAGGAAAATATTGTTACTTCTTAAATAAAGCAAGGATTCAAACTCCTGCTACCAGCTTAGTATTCATCCACATCAAATACATCGTCCTACAACATTGATGTTTTATGCACTTTACTAACTTCATATCCTACCCCCCATTTCAGGAGGATGACAAAGTGGTCGCCCTGGTCTCAAAGTATGGTCCAAAGAAATGGACACTCATCGCACGGCATCTGCGCGGACGCATTGGCAAACAGTGCCGCGAACGGTGGCACAATCATCTCAACCCGAACATCAAAAAGACCGCCTGGACGGACGAGGAAGATCAGCTCATCTACGAGGCCCACAGACAGTACGGCAATCAGTGGGCGAAGATCGCCAAATTGCTGCCCGGCCGAACGGACAATGCGATCAAAAATCACTGGAATTCGACGATGCGTCGCAAGTACGAAGGGCCCGATGCGACCCGACGACGCGTGAAGCTCATGTCACAATCGAACCAACCGCAGCAACAGCTACACCAAGACTATCAGCAGCAAAGTGGTGGATCGAACGCGGAACTGGATGAGACCCGCAGTGGTGAAACGAAATTGAAACGCTATCCACCGCACGAAAGCCTGCAGAACATTATCCGCAACAGTCGTAAAAAACCATCGATCGATGAGCGCAGGTTCCGGGATGAGGTACCGCTGGAGGAGGGGCACATCGATGCTAAGGTGGCCGTATCGACGGAGCAAGGTGATTTCTTGATACGCCCATTGCCGGACCGGGAAAAGCAGTATCTCATTGAGCCGGTGTATCCGACGCGGCTGAACATGAAGCTGTTCGACGAAAGCAATGTGTCCAACAACAACAATAACAATAATACCCTTACCGATGTGACACAAAGCACACTGGGTGGAGGAGGTGGAGGAACGGCTGGCGGGTACCCGATGGCGGTCGGTGATCAGCAATATATGCCGGCCAATATTGATCTACACGAACTGATCAATGCGACGCGTAATGATAGCAGTGACTCGCCGGAGCACACAGAACGAAAGGGACGTCAGTCAGGAACGCCGAACATATTGCGAAGAAAGCGGAAGTTAAAGGATGATCAAGAGATGGTAAGAAATGTGCCTAGAATTGCAGGGGTTTTCTGTGTTTTTTTTTTTGTTTTGTTTGTTGTGCTTTTCTGTTGTTGAGGAGTGATTTTATTTCCTTGTCATTTTGATGTCTTTTCTGATTGTTTTTCAATTAATTTGAATGTGTGTTTAAGTGTTCTTTGCTTTTCGTTCTATAAGTTACGGCTAACATTATTGCTTTATATCGTACACGCGCTCGTTACTGCTTCGCTGTTCTGCAAAAGATCAGAAATTCGTCTATCCGTCCGTCCGGAAAATGGCATTTGGAGAGTTTATTAGGGATTTTGAATACAAAGTAGTCCACGACCTATACTCAATTCATTTTATTGCATCAACACAGTTCACTTGAATTGAACAATTCTCGCAATTCGCTTGATTGCTCATGACAGATTCGCCTAGTTGGCATTCTAGTCTTAAATTATCTAGTTTTTGACCCGGTACACTGTTTTAATTAATGACGGCGATGGTTCAAACATTGAGATATTTATTTTATTTCGTGATGACGGCCAGAACGTATTCCTTAAACATTCGTCCGGAAAATGGAAGATTATCTTCCAAAATAAAACTACCAATAATCGATCACCACACAGCAACGATGCACACAAACAATCGCAATCTGCACCTAATTCATAACAACACCCAATGCTTTCACACTTGTACATATACTACTACTATTGCCAGCACGAACTGCTATCGATGCAGGAGCACTATGCCGATCAGCAAGGTGGTAATGGGGTTGCACAGACTGCTGGCAATAATAATGCACTGAGCGTCAACGGCCCGGACGGTAATGGCTATCATCGTATCGGTGTGGATAAAATGCACCTCCTGTCACCTTCCATAACGCCCATCAAACCGCTACCCTTCTCACCGAGCCAGTTCTTGAACTCGCCCAGCCTGAACGTGTCCTTCGATCAGCTTCCCGCCAGTACGCCCGTCAAACGAGCAACAGTTAAAGTATGTTTTTTATGTTTTTTACTATGCTTTTATTATGTGTTAGTACGTTTGCTTCTTTATTGTTAATATATCTAACGACTGGAGTGGTTTGTAAAGAAATGATCCTTGGAATTTTAATTAATTTCTATGCTTAATTTGGTCCGTTTCAGCAGAACGACACTAGTCTCCTAAGCACTCCCGTTCCAGTGAAGGACGTATCGGCAAAGGTTGAAGTGAAAGCCGTCTCGACCAATGCGAAACCTGGCGAACATGAGGATGATACGAAAATTAAAACACCGTTGAAGGAAGCCGGTAAAATGCCAATCGAACCACGGACGCCGACTCCGTTCAAGAACGCAATGGCAGAGTTGGGAAAGCGGCGCTCAGAAATGTACGAGGCTTTTGGAAAACCTAGAGAAGCAAAGCAATAATAATCTATTAAACTCTTTCCTTTGTTCCTCGCAGCTATGTACCTCCAAGCCCTGCCCGCATCGGTGAGGACATTGCCGAAATAATGAACCAAGAGCAGGCGAAGGAAAACTCGAAGGACGAAACATCGTCCACGATTGCGAGCAGCAGTGACCTATCGACTGGCAATAAAACGGTCATTAACAATGGTCCAACGGTTACGGTTGATTCGAAGGAAAACACGGTGCCATCGCGAAGTGGTCAACTGTCTCCGCGGGTAGGAAAAAAGCCGGCCAACTCTTCGTCAATGATAACAAATCAATGGGAAAACTCGGACATGAGCTTTTTCGCCGAAACACCGGTAAGCTTCGTGAAGGACATTTTTTCGTACAAAGTACTAGGCGCCTCCAGTCCAGTCCATGGAAAATTGCCATAACTATAACACACACACTTATTCATATTTTGTTTAATCTTTTCCCCAGAGTAAATCTCTTATTTCGGACTCGGGTGTAACACTGTCACCATCCTTGCGTGAGCAACTACTGCTCGACGGTAGCGGTGATGCGAAGGATCCTAACAAGTCCACCACAAAATCACCGGTGGTAAGTCCATCTTGTCTTTCACAATGTGTTCTTGTGTGTGCCAAAATTCTAATTTTTCCTTTCTTTCCCTCCTCTTTTCAGCCCGTTGACCCGAAGTGGGAAAAGTATGCGTGCGGCAAAACGCGCGATCACATGATCGTTTCGCAGCAAGCACACGGTTGTCTCAAGAAGACATCCCTTCAGCCAAGATCGTTAAACTTTTATAAGTAAAACACGCAACAGTAACATACGTTGGAAACACTCTTCCAATAAGGGAGTACGTGTGTGTGTCCTCCCCATTTTTTGTGCAAAAGCAATCTATTTAATGCAAAGTACCAGACTAGAAAGGATCCCGATTGCTCGTAACCACTAGTGAAATAAGGACCCAGCAGAGTGCATCATATGTAGTAGGTTTTATTTTAAAAACTTATTTTTTATTTTTTTTTTGAATAAGTTTACAAACTTATGGGTTAGGTTTAGATTGGTTATATAGCGCGGCACAACGATATAGCTAAACAAAATAATAAGCAACGGTTTTGTTTGTATCGTATGAAGAGCGCGTCGCATATATGGCATCTTTCTTTGTTAAACAACAAATTTGTAACACGTTCCTCTTACGTAAACTCCCAGTTTGAATTTTCGTAGAGGCAGAGTAGGATGACTGTAAACGTTCAAAACTAACCAAAAAAAAAACTTCCCGCACCTTTTTAGCAGATAAGAAGCAGCAAACTAGTTGGTTAGTCAGGCCTCACTACGGGGGAACGGTCCGGATGGGTCCTGCCCCATCCGGACCGACAGCGGCGCCGGTCCTGAAGACCGGCGCCGCTGTCGCCTACACCTACACCTACACCGCCCCTAAAGGTATATATATATATATATATATATATATATATATATATATATATATATATATATATATATATATATATATATATATATCCTCATATATATATGAGGATTTTAAATTTTATTATTAAGCTTACTTTGCAAGACAACAAATTATGGTAATTTCACCATTACAGATTCCTTAACACCAATATAAAACTTTGTCAATAATGGAACTAATCCTTTGTACACACACTTAGCTTTAGCTTCAAATAACACAAGGTTCGACAACAAGTAGATGTACCCATGCGAATTTTCACGAAATTTTAATTTAAAACAACACAGTTTTTGTTGTGTCTTTTTTCTCTTTCGACAGGAGTGATTCTTAAAATTCAGTTTTTGTTTTTAGAAAGTTTGGTAAACCACCAGTTTAGGAGGAGCATAGTAGGTACATACATTTATAATGTGTTAGGTTTGATTCAGTTCTTAGATAAGTCATAGGAAGGGCAGTTGGATAACATGTACAAAAGTAGGGCTCTCAGGCAAAAAGGAACTATTTTTGATATGCAAAATCATCTACTTACAAGCTGCACAGACACACAAATATCGTACTAATATATATAAACAGATATGTATGCTGGGAGCGCCCGTATACGTTCACAAGAGGAAGGTTTATTTAATACAATTGATTGTAAATGTGTCGGAAAGATTTTTTTGTATTGTCTTATATTTGTCAGTGGTATAAAATGGGCGAGAAGGAAAAATAAAGTAGTGAAAGTAGTTAAACACTTAGAGAAGTATGACCATAGCGCTAAGCCGTGATACAGTGCTGTTCAAATGGGATCTTTTTACAAAGAGTTTTCCTAATTGAAAGGGATTCCTCCTCCAAACCTCGCCTCGAAACGCGACCTTGTAGATGCATACTCGGCTAGTTCTCCTCTGTGAAAAAGTATTCGTAGTTATTGTTGAGTAGTGAGCTACCAGGAGGCCTCACCTCAATGAACTGAGGACTCTGAGCGTGCTCTTTTATTTAAAAAAGGTAGCTCTTCACCCTCATGATGTAGCTTTTCGCCATTTTTGGAGCTCTTTGCCCTCACGAGATGGCTCTCTTCTCCCTCACGAGGTGGCTCTTTACCATTACGAGGTAAATCTTCGAAATCGCGGGATAAATCTTTGCACTCACGAGGCAGATGTTAGTGAGCAGCCGCCCATTACTGTTTTAAAGGAGCTTCTTTTGTGTAAAGTTGCAGTCGAATACACCTTTTCCAACAAGAAACCTTGTAGTTGAAGAAACTCTGTCGTCTAACTTCATCTACTAGAATGGGGGATCATCTTCAAACAAGGCTAATTTTACAATGAAACTTTTTGACGAAACAACCTCTCATTCGAAGAAGTATCGACCTATAAGTTTCAGCTGCTTGAAGGTTTCTTAATTGAAGAGGCGTAATGAAAATCTCAACTAGGAAGGTCAAAAATGTGATTGAAAGAAAACTGATTTGGATGTAATTTTTAATTCTTCCCAAAAATCGGCTCGACTTTCCGTACATCCTGATTCTGATATCAAACTACCATCCTTTTTCCTCGGGAAAATAATTCACGATACTCACTTTCCTTTCCGTCTCGCAGTTCAATCTCGCGTGCTCATAAACGTTACCTTACATGTAGCAACCTTGGTTTGCTTATTGGGGAGGGAATGTTTCCACAACAAAACACATCCTGTCTGTTGCAATTTCGCGCTCAAAATTGTTTGTTTATTTTAATATACGCATACCTATTGTGTCTGTTCATAATGTCCTCCAATAAGTTCTTTTTTATATTTAAAGGTAAGCAGTACCATTTTTTCAATTCAACGAAATCATAACTGAAAGAGTTTTTATTCTGTTTTGTTTTAGATTCCATGATTGAGAGCAATAATGTGAGCCTGAGCATCATATCCTTGCGCAATCCTGCCACAAGAAATGAGTCAAAATATTTAATCCGACGCCGAGCGAAAGAATCCACCCTCTACGAAGTGAATTGCTTCAACGAACAGCATCGTTCATGGTTTATTAATGAGGCGGTGTGTTCCAATGGGAAAATATTTCTTCCCACACCGATCGATCCTCTGTTTTTGGTGCTCCCGTACCTGGTAGAAAACTGCAGCGAACGAGCAGTTCCACTCGATCAGATCATTGTGGACGGCAAGTTCCCACACACTTCCAGGCTGACCGATGTATTGTGCCCGTCCCGGATGACTCTAGTGGCGGATGAAAAGTGTGCCGGCGATATACACGCGTTCAAGTACAACGAGACAAAAACGCTTGAATGGCTCGTAACTAAATGCCACCGATTGTGTAAAGCGATTGGCAAGCAGGAAGGACCTGCGGCTCGTTCGTTAAACTACATCAAGGAAGAAAAAGAGAACGAAACGGAAGAGGACGATAAAAGCACACTGCATACGGCATTTGGGATTGTGGCCGATTATTTATCGCTCGAGTTTGGGCGGAAACTGGCCACGGCGTTGGGTTTCCCGGAGGATGAAAACATTTCCAAAAAGCGTAAATCGATAGTGGACCTGGAATCGGCGGTGGTGAAGAAAATCAAGAAGGAAGACATCCACGAAACCACCCCGATAAAACTCCCGGCGTCCGAGAAGAAAGTGTCGGCAAAAGCAAAAGCCCTTGCAAAGGCAGCCAGTGGGTCGAAAAGTATTTCGAGTTTTTTCAAAAAATAAACACACCCCTCATGTTGTTGAGTTTTTGATGCTGATAAGCGCTTCTATTAATACGATAGGAATGGAGGGTGTGTAAATGCTACAAATTAACCTAGCTTTGGTGAGCAGCGCCTTTTTCGGG
This sequence comes from Anopheles maculipalpis, assembly GCF_943734695.1. Taxonomy (NCBI): domain Eukaryota; kingdom Metazoa; phylum Arthropoda; class Insecta; order Diptera; family Culicidae; genus Anopheles; species Anopheles maculipalpis. The sequence goes on from NC_064872.1 coordinate 6,239,126, forward strand.
TTCACGTGCTGGGCACACCGGGAGCTTGAATTTCCTGCTGCTGGCACAGCGTGACAAGCCTTTCCTGTGCCCCTTGAAGTATGTTCATTATCACAACGACTTTCTGCTTCACGCGCACCATACGTTTGAAGTATTCGTGCAGTACCGGATCGTTTTCAAAGTTAAGATTCTTCATTTCACCGGACAGTTCCTCAAGCTGTTGGCGTAGTTCGCTCTGCGTTTTACTCGCGCCACGAATATTATTTTCCAGCTCATCGATCACAGGTTTGAAGAGACGGAAGAATCCCTCCGTCAGGATGTCTCGGGTTGGATTTTCGCACAGATTTTCCGTATTGTCTGTCCGCTCGTCATCGATCGAAGTTAGTGAGCTATCCGAATGATCATCGGCCATGGTCGACACTGCAATAACAATTGAATTCTGTGTAAATTCGTTGAGAAAGATAAAAATTTTCGTGTTTGTTTACAGTTTGTTATCAATGTTGCTGGTTTTGTGTGACGTTTGTGACGCACAAGGTGTATACAGTGAGAAGCTTGCGTCAACCATTTGACGTTCGACAGCAAGCAATCATATACCAACCTGCGCATATTCATACACACTCTCGAGACCACGCGGTTTCAGTCGATTTCCTCACTACTCTTGTTATTCCGGCCAATGAAGCTTGTTGCCGAGGCTTAGGTCATTTTTGCTGTAAATAATTCCATCTTTTACAATATAATCTACTTCGTGACCCGAAAACCGATCACACATTATAATGGTAAGTGACCGATGAAGTGGAATGGTGAATATAAGGGGTATTTCTTGTTTCAAACGCCCCGCGTGGTTTTGCGTCACTTACATCCAACCGGCATACTAATCCGATGTCTCATTTTCTTTCCCCTCCATCAACAGACTGAAGAGGTTAACCCGAAGGCCTATCCGTTGGCGGATCAAGCCCTCACGTCGAAGATTATGACACTAATCCAGCAGGCGGTAAACTACAAGCAGTTGCGTCGCGGTGCCAACGAAGCGACCAAAACTCTTAACCGTGGTCTGTCGGAGTTTATCGTGATGGCGGCGGATGCAGAACCGATCGAAATCATCCTGCATCTTCCGCTGCTGTGCGAAGACAAGAATGTGCCGTACGTATTCGTGCGGTCCAAGCAAGCGTTGGGTCGTGCGTGCGGTGTAACGCGCCCGATCGTTGCCTGCTCCGTTACTATCGACGAGGGTTCGCAGCTGAAATCTCAGATTGTATCAATTCAGCAGGAGATCGAGCGGCTGCTCGTATAGCACTCCTCGCCCCGAGGACAAAGTACAAACAAGGTGTATTATGACGCATTTTATGTTTTTTCCTACCGAAAAACTTACGAGTTGCAGAGTGAAGAGGAACAACAATATAAATCGGTACGATTTTACGGATAAAAGTCCGTAAAGCACGAAAATTCTGCTTATTGTGTGATCCTTACTTAACCCTACTGTAAATGATCGCCTACCTAGGTAAGTTTTAATCACTAATATCTTTGGATAGGAAAGACAATACGGCACTGGACCGTAATAATCAATTGTAAATAAAAATCTTTGGGTAGGAAAGTCGAAAACAGTTAAAATTTGTAGAATGCCCAGACCAACTCATTTTTCACCTTTACGTGGAAAAGAAATCTATGGCCCTAAAAGAGACTACGTCGGTCTACCCGAGTAGGCCATACGTTTTGTATGGGAATTAGTATTTTTTGGATTGTAAAGCTTTAATCTTTCCATCTATTCGAGTTTGCTTGCTTTTCCAGATAGGTGAGGTGAGTTACGTTTATTTTGTTCGGTCGTAGACACCAAGGTTAAGGTACGAAAGAAAAAAGTAGACTTCCATGTCCAATTTAGATATTTGAAGAATTGTAATTCATTTTATTTTCCAAATTGATACCATTATTACCTTCAAGAAAAATCTTTTTTAATCGTCATCATCATCCAACTTTATGTGACTATTTATCTTACGAATTAGCTTCGTACGACCCCGGACCCGCTCCGTCTTGACCCGCTTGTTTAGCTTATCCTCCCGATCGCGCATCATCTTGTCCCAGTACTGTTGCTCTTGCTCACCGCTCAGTATCTGTGCGGCATGCTCGGCGGAATTGTACTCCCGCACCAGTGCATTCGCCGAACCGGGCTTATCAACCCGCACGAACGCCTCAAACGCACCCTCCTTCAAATCGATATACTTCACGTACGGATGCTGCCGCAGTTCCGCCCGAAAATCCTTCACATCCACACACGGTTCCCTAAACTTTACACACACAATCAGTCCCGGTTCGAAGGAAAACAATGGCCGCTTTGCTATGGCAGCAAAACTTTCCTCCGGTTGGTCAGATTGGAGTGGATTTGCTCCCTCCACCTCGGTGTGCTCCTCATCCACCGGCATCGCGCCGTAAAAATTAACTCTCGGGGAAGATTTAATCGATTTAATTGCTATTCCACCACCAGTACTAGCGGAAGCGCCTGTCGAATTGAATGAGTTGGTTGCTTTCGGATGGCAACCCCGTTTGTGGTGCTTGTTAGAAGTTTGGTGGAAAAGGCGCTTCAATTTCTTGGCTTCCGCCTTTTGGAGGTTCAGATATTTGTTCCGTAAACGACGCCATTCCTTCCTAAAAAATATATTAGACAAAAAGTTTCACGAAAGAGTTCGAATCGGGTTTCCCCGGGTCAGCGTGATTACACTTACTTGGTCATTATTTTGATCTCATACACCTTATCGTCCAGCTGAAGCTCCTTCTTGATGATGCTACATCCCTTCCTTTGGCGACATTTCTTCTTACCACCACCAGTTGGTTCCAGATTCCCCTCCCCGTCCTTTTCCTCTTCCGCATTCTCTTCACCAGCCGGATCCGTCCGTTGAAACTCTTGTATATCATCGTCCTCATCGCTCGTCGGTTCGATTTTATGTCTTTTTGCTGGTGGTTCATCACAATCGACCTCCTCCTTAAGATCTGCTTCCACCTTGCCCATTGCGGAAACTTCCATCTCTCCACCTTCCTCAAGTGAACCGTCCACTTCCGTTGGCTTTTCATCATCCGTCTCGATTTTCACACTTTCACCATCTTCCGGCAGCTTACTGTTTTCCTGCTCGTACGTCTTAATGCTTGCCATTTTGGCCGGATCTGTTGAATCAAACTCCAGCACACCACCGAACGTTTTAAACGCTTTCAACGCCTTCTGCACGCTCGCTTCCTCCTCAAACTCTACAAATCCAAACTCTTTTATCTTGCGCGAATGTTTAAACGTTGGCAGCGATACGTACGCAACCTTCCCGTAGCTGGAAAATACATTTCTCACCCAGTCGTGGTTTGCTTTCGGTGGTAAGCGTTCCACGTACAGGGTACATTCTTCGCAGTTTTCCTTCACCACTAGTTCCGTTCTGCGGCGCACCTTGGTACGATCGTCGGACAGCTCGAGCAGGGTGGAGTTTTTCAACGCATTCGCAATCTCTTCCACGCTCGTCGTAAGTGCTTTGATTTTGTTGAACTTTAGAAACTCCTCTAGTTGAATGACTGGGAAGTGTAGGAAATTAGACTGTAAATAGGAACGCACTAAAAAAAAGGGAGGAAGCACACAAACTTACACGGCCCATCCCGTACCAGCTGTCCCATGTACCGGTCTTTGGTTAAGTTTGCATCGGAGAAGTAAAATTCCATCTGTGTGCGAATTGAATTGAATTTGTGTTTGCTCCGATGGCGTCCTTTCTTCGTTGTGGTCGTGTCCTTTTCCGCATCAGTGCCGGAGGTTGGATTTTCCAAGCTTTCCATATCGAATGGTGCTGATCAGCGAGCTGCGGTTTGTTTATGTTTGTACGATTCGTCAATTCCCGGTAAAAAATAATAAACGCAACCGAATGTCAGCGCGTGTGACACCTGCAGTGCTGCACAGTGAAATTTTCAATGCTGTCAAAATGGACAAAACTGTAAACAGTGTAGAGTTGAGAATTGTGCCGGGTGCACGTTGTTGATAAAAGCTACCGAAAAAAAAAAAATACTATTTTAACGGGTGCTCCGGTCGTTTAGTGGGTATGAAGTGTTACAGAAGTGATTTTAACCGAGTCTTGGCAATGTGTCGCCAGTAATGTATCTATTGTTTGATGCTTTTTGTGAACTGTTTGTGCTTCTTGTGAACGCATCGACGCCATCTTCTTTTTGGACCGCTGGAAGGTAAGGATCATTGTTTAGATATCCAGGAAACTCGCTCTAGGACTGCGTTTCTCCAATAGGTACTACAACCTATCACCGTCTTTTCCTCCTTTTGCGGCAAGGATCGCTGACGAGGCTTCTATGATTCCTTGTGGAACTCTGTTGTGGCACTGGGGAGCGTTCCTCATGCAGGAATTGTCTTCATCCCACGAATCCGAAAATCAAACAGCATGTGGAATTTAAATCGCCTAATTCCGTTTTAAAAAAGCTTTAACTCAATCTGAGTTGTATGGTGTCATTGAATGACACGACTCTCTTGAAACGTGCTGGCATGTTTCATCTTGCAATCTCCGGCTAATTTGTCCGTCGCCTTCCTGGTGAGACTTGAGTCCGGCATTCTCATCTCCAGCACCAAACAGATCAGCTAGCGAGGAGTTCAATCGCTCTGCTTGCATACACTGCCCATGTTGGTTCTTGGCACTCTCCGTTCGAAAATTGCGAGTGCAGTGACGTTCTCAGTCAGCATAGTCCAGGACTAGGTTCCATTGAGTTAATTTTTTGGGTTGTTGGAGTCTTCGGCAGTCTTGGTCTGAACTAACGATCGCACCAAGGCAGCAAATTTGCTCCCAGTTGGACTCTATCACGACCAGAGAGCCTCTGCCCAATCAGCATTGATCCTCAACCAAATCAGCATTGATCCTCAACCAAATCTAAACATTGATCGGCAAACTGAAACTATAACGCACACGAATCCAATTCCTTTCAAGCTTTTTATTAGTTTTCACCTTCACTAACCGCAATACTTAACGATATGGGTTTTTAAAAAAGTAGATAATTTAATCCTACATAAGTTTTTGTTTTGCTTTACTGTTTCTCCTCACAAACAGTCTAATTCAATCCTTTCTGCAGGAGAGAATGAATTGAGACAGGGAAGCGGACTGCTACAAGCAAACGAAATAAGATCTGCCTGTTGTTGTAATGTATCTATAGCCTATCACACCTTGTTTGAGATAGTTCGCTCTAGCAGTAATAGTACGGTACAACTTTGGTTTTTGTACCCAACAACGTTCTAGATAGTAGATTCATAGGTCTAACTGAGCTAATGTGTTTTTGTTTCTCTTCTCTTTTTGTGCTTCCAGTGTATGTGCGTCGTCATGGTCGTTGCGTTTTGTCGTGAATCCCGAAACCATGGCGTAATGTTTGGTGGCGTGGAATCTAAATCATTCCCAGAAATGGGGATCGAATCATTCAACTAGTAGTAGTAGAGTGCCTTGGGTGGTGTGTAGATCTTTGTTTGTTACTTTTAATGGAATATATAAGCATCACATGGCGCACGTGCTGGCGCCTTCTTCTTCAGACCATAGTCCCAGCCAAAGTACCGACAGAAGGATCACTTTTTCTTGTTCTTCTTGTTGCGCTGCTCCTCCAGCTGCTTGGTGTACCCGTAGTTGTTGATCTCCTTGTACTCGTTGTCACACTTGAGCAACAGCTCGTACCACTGTTCACCCTGCACTCGGGGTGCATCGACCGTACCACCGTAAACTGCCGGCAAACACTCCTTCGAGATGTGCTTGTACAGTGAGTCACGATCGGTACCGTGGAAGATGATACGGTTGCGCAGCTTCTCGCGCAGAATCGGTTTAAACAGTGCAAACACCATGTTGAAGATCTTTGGCTGATTAATAATGTGGATACCCTTGATGCGGAGCGGGACCGCATCCTGCAGCCAGTCGACGATACGCTTGGCAAACGGAGGCGTAAACTGCCAGGCCTGCTGCAGTGTCAGCCCATCCATGTCGAAGATCACGACCGCACCGTGGACTTGCGTTTCGGGCTCAAGCATGGCCGCCTCCAGGAACAGCACACAACCCTTGAACACTTCGTCGAGTGTCACTTCCTTGTGCTTCCAGCTTTTGCCGAGCTCGAGCAGGAGCACACGGCGACCGAGCTGGTCGCGGTTCGGGAAGACGGCCAGAATGTTCTGTTTGAAGATGTTCGCTTCCTTCGACGGCATCAGCTCGTTGTACATGTCCCAATGTTTTACCTTGAACTGGTAGTACCGCTGGATCTGGATTGGATAGGTAAGGGATAGGTAAGTTATCGGAATGACGTTGGGAGATTGAAATATTTCAATAAATTAATCATTGATTTACTTACCAACTCGCAGGCACTCTTTGCGTAGAATTTGCATGGCCGAAGGAATCGGATCATCCAGTCATCGTTGTCTAGCGGCACGACCAAGCCTTCAACATCTAAGGTAGGAAGAGAAAAAAGGAAACATTTTTTTTTTTAGTATATGAGAAGTCTAGTCAATTTGTACACTTCTCTGATCAAAGTTGATGCAACGTTTCTGTGCAATTATTTATCGTTTTGTGGCCAAGAATCAAAGTACTTTTCCACCTATTGATCGCTCTGCACGGCGCATTGAGTAATTTGGTTTTAGGCTAGTCATCGTCCTCTGCTCGTCCACCTTGTATACAAAAATTACCCGTTTGAACGTTGTGTCGTCATCATGATTCATCGCAATGATTTACTAACGACGATCAGTGTACATGTGGTGGTGGTGGTAACGTGTCTAGACAAGATGGGTGGAATCTTTTGCTTTGGAGAGATTGAGAATTGGTCACAGTACTCTTCACAGCAATCATCCTAAGCAATCTACCGTACATTGCGAGAGTTGCAAGAGGCATGGGTGCAAAAAAAGCACCGAGATCGCAGTGCATGACTAATGATCAGATTTCGATCATCAACGCGCAAACGGATGCGAGCTCTTGCTGATATATTGTTGTATAGTCAAGAGTATGGAACACAATTTTGGATTTATTTTTGATTTACGACACTCATCTAAGTACAAAAGCTAAACTCTCCAACAACCATTTAAGTTGTTGATAAAATCAATTACCACCCAAAATACGCACACTCAAGCCTCTGTTTATTGCCAACTCATGTTAGCAAAAATGTGTATATTCCATAAAGCAATTTAATGGGAGAAACCTTCCACTAGGATTTGTGATTCTTATGAAACCTCCGACAGGTTTAATTAAGTTCCACGGGTGCATGATTGATGGAATAACGCTCATTTGCCCAAGTGTCCAAGGGCACAAAGTCTGTGGCAATGAGATCATCATCAGCATCATCAGGCTTCCGCCATTGATTGCCCTTACCTTTGAGCAATGTGCGCAACTCTTCGATGGCGGCAGTACGTATTTCGGGTGTTTCGCGTAGCTCATTTTTGGCCACTTCCTTGCCGAAGGGTGTCAGATCTTCAAGCTCAAACCGTAGCACATAGTCGCCCAGTTGCACCGAGGGCAGTTCCTCTACGTCGGACAGCATCGTTGGTACCCCTGGAAGGAACAAGAAAAGTTAAAAAAAATGGGATGATTAGAAAATTATTTGAACAAGCCCTTGTTGGAGTTACAATATTCTGAGAAATTTAAGTTCTCTATACACTTTTTTTTTCAAATACTTACTCATTTTGAATTAATATTTCTCCAGAGATTGGATCTCAGGAATTAATTTATAATGCTAGGTCTCGATCTGAGGATATTAAACGTAAAAAGCAAACTCAATTTGGCGTCTTGCGTTACTTCTCTAAATTCTACACAAAGCAAACGTGATGTTCCGGGTCACACAAGTCCTCCAAGTGACCTTTTTTGGGCACGCAAAATTGCGAATGGTTTTTTGGGACGTTCCAAACAGAAACCAAGCCTCCATTAGAGGGATGCCCATCAAATCGGGTGCTAATTGCCGTTACGCTTACGCAGCGCTAAGTATCGGCCATGAACTTATCGGGCCCGCACATGCACCGTATCGTATGAAGCAGGTGCACCAAAGTCTCATGTTCACCCATTGCAATTAGAACCTGCTGTTGTTAATGCTGTCGTCGTTATCACCAGCATCAAACAGAGCAAAGTTCTCATGACTCTTGGTAGGGCTCAATCAAGCATTTTTTTGTGTGACTTCCCATCTTCATTAGGCCTTTCAGCTCGATCGATTATCTTGCCGCGTGCGAGTAGTAAATGCGATCCGTGCCATTACGTAAAGGAAAAGTATTTAACGTTAGGTGTTCGGGATATCTCGACGAAGGGAACCGATGTTGATTTAATTGGTACAACAAGCTCATTGTTTATCTTCGTCAGGTACATGGGGGTAAATCGTTAGTTTGTGCGCACGTATCAAGGGATACATTCCGGATCGTCTATCAAACTGATGCAGAGATTTGCGTAAGTAAGCGATAGGATATCGTGAGATAGGAATCTCGTGTTTATTTTTTGTGAGATGTGTTGAAAACATCACCAAACAATAGTGCTTATTTTTATTATCGGTGAGCGCTGAGGTTTTACTTCAAACGCTAAACTACTGCTGGAAGTGCATCAACTTTTTGTTCCGCTTTTCGGGGCACACAGTTCCACCGATGTGGTGTGGATGGTGCCAGCTTTGCAAATATTGTAGCGAGTAGGTCAATGAATTGAAAAACAAAATTTTAAAAGGACAGTACTGCTAAGCCTCTCGTGCGAACGTTGCTGCGTTTGTGAACAACTTTCGTTGCGTTGCGGTTCCCCACGTATAAAGGCAAGGGTGAAAAGACACGCCGGCGGGTCTCTTTGGTGTGGTGGTTTTGTGGTTAAAGCCGCCAATCCAGCAATCCTTGACCGTTCTTGGGCCGCGTGTTGATGCGTGATTTCGCATGGAAGGGCTCATTGGCCTTTACGAAGGTGGATGGAAAGTGTAACGCTATTTGCGATTGGGGCTTTAAGAAGTCGGTGCCTTTAAAAGGCACCTATGCTAGGTAGAGTAAGAGTGTTGTCCAATTTTGTTGATGGGTTTGGGGCCACACTGGGATGTTGATGATGTTTCGACACTTTAATAGAGTTCTAGTTCATGTTCAGACACAGCTTTTACATATCACACTGAGTACAAGAGATCTCGAGTCGAACCTTTGGAGGAACCCTGATATTTGATATCATTCCTCATTCCTAATTCCTCATTCCTCATTCCTTCTCATTCCTAACTGTTTCCTCCCAGCACACAAAACCAATTATCGAGTTTTCGGTTACAAAAACCCCGTCAATAAAACCGGAAATGACTGGCTGAAGGTTTCCGAAAGATATTTTCGAAAAAAAAACCGGTATGAGATCACAAAACTGTACGTTTCCACTTCCAAATCACCCAATATCACACCCAGAGGACTAACATTTGTCGATTGAGCAGCGTATATCGCCAGTACTTGCACACGATCGCGCAGAAACACGACACTAAATAAACACAAGCGCACAAGGGGGACGTATTGCGTTACCGACGCTCGCGACCGTTTCTCGACAACTAGCGAGAAGTGCTGATCGATCAAGCTGCTATATAAAAATTCTGAGCTCACCTGTTGCGCCGAACGGCACGCGGGGAGATCGTCGATATTCGCACCCTTCTGCGTTTGTCGGTGGCTGCAGGTGTGTGTGTTTGTTGGAAACGATCGGTACCAGGCAAAACAGTACTATAAGTGAGCGGTATGTGGTGTAGTCGATGCGTAAAGTACGATGCACCGGACGGTGTAGGCAGACCCCCTAGGAAACAGAAGGGTGGGATGTTGCATTCCCTTGCTGCTGTTTTCGGGATGGTTGCTTCCCATAAAGTGCATTCACTGTATGGCATTGATTGAGATAGAGGGGGCTCTTGCAAAACGGAAAGTAGGTAGCCTTCAGCAGCAGCAGCAGCAGCATCGCAAGAGTCTCAAAGAGAAAGAGCGACGTCCATGGTCGATGATGCTTACTCTAAAAGATCGCGTTTTACACCAAGAAGGGGCGGTAGGAAACAGGATAAAATTGTCCATCAAGAGGGGAATGAAGCGAACCAATGGCAAAAAGGGCGTGGAGCGTGAAGTAGTGAAGACTGACCTAAAAGATCATGGCCGGTCATTGTCTGACGAGATGATGATCCTCACGTGTTGAAGCTGCGCGCACAAATGAATCAGAAACGCGCCAACGGATGTGCAAATCATGTACAAGCAAATGCTATGTTTTGACTGGAATTAACGTCAACAATGACAGGGTGAATCTTGAATCTTTCTAAAACCAATTTCCATAGGGTGTTATGATCGGAATTCACAGCAGAAAACCGTTTATCCGGTTGGATGATGCTCATAAAAAAACCGCGCATTTAGTTGAATTTACTGCTGGAGGACGCGAAGGTGTAAAGCGATTATGACGTACAGCGGCACACAGTTTCACACATCGGTGCGCATATCGCGTTGTAAATGGATACCGATTAGGGTTGTAAAGTAGTTAAAAGTAATCAGCTACCGCTGTAAATGTTTATTATATTAGTTTTAATGGAATTATCATTACAGATACTTTGATTGTTTAATGATCTTTCTAGATGACTTGATTCTAACAACGATTCTAGATAAAAAATTTAGATCGCCGGAGTGACCTAGTAGGTCGTTAAGCCAAGAAAAGAGAGAGGCCTTCCAGACGGATCAGGATCCTGTTATCGGGGTCCCGTCCTTATCGTTACCCAATAAAAGGAAAGCAAAGTCAAGGAAGCCTGAAATGGCATTCCTCAAAACCTCCAGAGGTTAAACTGCCAAAGAAGAAGAGGTTCAGCATGTACAACCTTGTTATCGCGTGCTTTATTATCACAGGAAGTTGTAGTGTTTGGCTCCATTTCAAATGGATGTTGCATCATGCCTGTTTGCGTTTCTGCTTCGATTTCTATTCGAAACCACTTCGAAAACTGTACTTGAGCAATTCCTTCAAGTCGACCTTCAAATCGATTCTCCGTGTTGCCGTGAGTTCCGAGTTCGAAGTTCTTCCGACAAATAGTTAACCCGCTGATAGATGGATTGCTTTTCAATGATTCTGGATGGCAGCGATCCTTTTGCTGTGCATCAGGCAGCTCCCGCTTGTGTAGGAAGTCGCGGAAGCTAGCGGGAAACAAACGGTTCCCCGCACCGAAAGGCAAACTAGTTAATGAAAAATTCATCGATGCATGGCGCGCGCGCGGGCGTATAGCGCACGATGATGCAGCTGCATGTTGCATGGATGCATGCTATACGACCGCAACCCTTACCCGTGGTTTAACTGACCACGTCGTGGGGTCGAGTAAATTGAACCGATTCTTCAAACAAACCTAAAGAGAGAGAGAGAGAGAGAGAGGGAGAGTGCGAGCGACGAGGGATGATCGAGAGCAACACCGACGCAAGACACATTGCGAGTCGCGTGCACACTAGAGAGGCCTCTGTCGCAGAAACCTACCTCACACGCCATATTATTAAACCATCAGTTCGTTTTGCACAAAAGCACTTCTCGTGCGACTCCGTGAGCTAATCGAACGCTGTTCAAGAGTTGTTGATAATACGACCGTGTGTTGTTTATCCAACAAGGGGGGAGAAAAGGTGTTCCCTCGGATTGTACGATCAACTACTACTACTACCATCTTGCCCGGTGTCGAGTATGTCACCCGGCTTGTCAAAGTTGGCGAGTAGTGCCGCTTGCACACCGTTTCGGATCAAAGGTTGCTATGACACAACACATCCGGACCCTGTCTGTCGTCATACACTAGCAGCAGCAGCAGCAGCATATCATTTGGAGCTGCCACTACGATCGGGGAGAAGTCATTTTAATAACAGTTCCCCCTGCTGTACAAGGAGTTTTGTTGTTGTTCCTGGTGTGACCTGTAGCCGGTATTTCTAGTACTTACCTTGTATGTGTGTGTCTCTTTGACGTTTCCTTAGGGCACGGTGCTTGATGTGGTGGGTTATCTGGAACTTCGATACGTAAAGTTTGCGTGTGTATGCCGTCTAGGTTATCGGAAAACGATCGGTTCAGGCTTCAGGTCGTCGATCGTTACGGGTCGTTGGCTACAAAGTGAAGAAGTGTGAATTCCGGCATTAGAACATTACAACAGACACATCAGTTATGCATCCCACAATGTTGAAGTTTGAATAGTCCGGCTTTGTTTTAAGAAGACAAGAATTGATCACACAATATCCACATTAATTCTACTAGCCGCGAGTCGAATCCATACGCAAGTGAGAGTGATCTTCGTACAGGATCTTTATACACTGTTCTCCGATTAGTTTCAAGTCTACTTGCCTAATGGGCACAAACTGCGTAAATAAACACTCACACACTGTCTATAATCCAATTGCACTCGAAGTACGCCTCACTAGTACGGTTCTTTTGCTGTCATTCTTTGAGGCGTACTGGAAAATTGGTTATCGCCACTATAGTGTCGTTCCGGATCGTTCGCTTGTTACCCTTAGACTGATGAATCTATTTATCGGGCGTACAACTCCGGTTGATAACGAAAAAAAGCGCACACTAACAGAATGACACTCACAGAAAATGACGGAAGTGGTGGACAACACGGTCGTCGTATGTTGTTTGGTGATTTCTCATAAAGGGCCACACGCAACCAAAAAATTTACATACCACCTAGCCCCGGCTATATCCCAGACACAAACACTGCACTTTAATCGTATGGCAAAACCTCTTTCGCGATTACACGGAACTCGACTCGGGAACTAATGCATGTGGACATGCGATTCAAAAGTGCTTGCAAGTTGGTAAGGAAAACTTAAGAAATCATCCGTTGTTAAAATTATTCTAATTTGTTATAATGACACACAAAACACACACACACACACATACAGTCACACACGCAAATTTGCATCCAACACCACGTGTTTCAATGTTCCATAATGCGTAAAATCACGTCACACCCACCCCCAAAAAGGAGGGATGCGACACACTGGCTGCTGACGCAGAATCACCCTCCCCCGCACAAATCTTCCTTCTGCTTTCGAGGCACCAGTTTCTGGTGGTTTTCCAATCGGAAAGAAGCACCCGTTACATGACGCATCTGTTTTCTGGCGAGAAATGCAACAGTCAGTCTGTTCGTACGCAACCGCAGCTCTTCGATGTGGCGGATGGTGGTTGCCCATGGCAACGCGGTAACTCTGACAGTTGGTGAAGGACAAGCACGTGTTCTTTGCTGCGCAAACGCAACTACCAGGATGACTAACAGCTGATCACCGGTGGAATTTCTATACAAAACACAATTACAACCTACCGATATGGTTTCTGGGAGAGGAACGGTTTAAGCTAAGGACTCTACTGTGCTACACTACCCACCCAGGAGAGAGCTAGACACTAGTAGCGGATGGCCGGAGTACGAGATTGCAACTGAAGCTGCCTGCACTGGTGTTGTTCCGATATATAAAACACTTGCAAAACTACACTCCCGATTAACACGGATAATCGAAGTAGAGGAGAGAACCTTATCGGTTGCGTTTCGGAAGACGGAAGTGAGAGCGGCACAGATGATGTTGCTGTAGGCCTTTTGTGCTGTAGCGAGTCACTTATTCACCCCCGATGTGCGCGCCCTATTGGCACTTTGACTCCGAGATACTGTACAAAGCAGTACCGAGCGTGGTAGGGCCCACCCCTGATAATGTGCATGCAGAAAAATGCAAGCAGTAGTAGGGCGCTAAAATAGAACTGAGCTGTAGGATGATGCACTTTTTTTACGCGATGCGTTCACTAACCCCCCCATCCCCACCTCTCCCCCTGTTTTGGGTTAATCTACAGTTGGAGTGCATCTAGAGACACAATAGAGGGTGTTCATCGTTCGACACGCAGCTCTTAACGGTACTGTAGCGATGTGTTTAATTAAAGTTAAATACACTTTCAAGCATCACTTTGTACGTCAAAGGTAGATAAAGGAAGTTCGATAAATGGAAATTCTGGCCATCGCTGCCACAATAGTCATAGGCTAGATTCTTTATCTTCCTATCGGGTGAATTAATTAAGCACTGGGCACAGAGACACAGACAAAGGATATTTCATCATCCTCATTCTTGCTTACACTGATTCACCTGGAAACGTTCTTGATATAGGCTACGTACCCTCTTGATCACCTTTTGTAGCACTAATCACTTTCTAAACGAACACAAGGATTTGAATTTCAAAATCGCTACAAACACGTGTACGATAGATGTAAGTCGATGCAGAAAATGTTTCAGATTTTCTGCGGCTTCTCCAATATTAACAACTTGGCACCAACCGTTTAACTCGTGACGAAAGCGCCCCGGTTGCTTCTCATGCGGCAGCATCATTTTAATGGTTCATGACTACCTGCTTAAACTATCTCTCAAACTAAGCTTACCGCGCCCCCTTCCTAACTACAACAAAAATCGGTTGTACCTTTATGCTCTTTTTCGCACCCAAAACACGAGCGACCCAAGCCCCCCAAAAAGAGCTACCTTCCGCGACCGAAATGTTACTCTTACTGCTGGCAAGAAAGGCCACGGCGTGCACATGAACACCGGCCCACCACCCTTTGGTAAGTTGGTAAAACCACTTGCGTATTCAAATTGCCGTCGCTGCCCTCCGTTCCTCTTTCTATCGTCTGCGCTTTTCCCCAGGCTCTAAAGGGTGGGTTTTGCAGAAATCAGCACCCAGAAACCAGAGCGCTTGTTGTGGGGTCAAAGCCTGGGATACAACAGCGATCGAGCAACCGAACGAGACACCGTCTGATGTTGCTAAAAGGGTGGTGGGGCGTGGTTTGGTTTGCAATAATCCGGTGGGGTGCAGTAAAGATTCCATATTTATGATGTACCCAAAGAGAAGAGCTTGGGGTTTATGTGTACCCCCGGTGGTCTTCAAGATGCCTGGTTGATGCAAGATTGCCAAATGGTGTATCTGTGCTTATGTTGCTTAGTAGCGAGCTGGGGGCATGGTAAGCAATCAGCTGCGAAGAGTAAAATAAAAACTCAAAAAACAACAACACACCAAAGTATACGACAAACAGTGCGTGAGTCCACGTGAATGGTGATGGTTTCCTACTCCCAAAAAAGATCGTTAAATTGTGTGGCTCGCAGATCGATTGTGTAAGTTTTTTTTTTGTTTGATTCATAATTGAGTGCTCCACAGCACTCCAATGGCCGGAGTCGAGGGAGCATCAACTGGAAACTCTCGATCCGCACACCATCTCGAGTGCTCTCTGTTTAGGTTCACGCAATTCGGTATCGGCACGTGGCGGCGACTCGAAGCAGACTCTTTGTGCGTTGGGAAGGAGCAGAAACAAAAAAGGCGCAATCATCATCGGGCTGAGTGTGTAGTAATGCTGTGAGAAACGGAAGTACGTCTGTAAACAATGTGCTGTGCCTGTGCTAATAGCGAACGCATTGGCTGGGCGGCTGACCCGATACAATGCGGAAGATTGCAACAAATGCGACTCTGTTTCTGTTACGAAATGAGATGGAAGTGTTGCTGAAAGAGTGGCAAGAAGAATTGATAGCATCGGATCATGATTCAAGACGAAGTGGTTCATCGAAATGGGAGCGAGAGAGGGCTATGTAGTGGGTTTAGTATAATGAGTCAACGCTGTATCCAATGTTTGAAAGCCCAAGGTTCAACGATCTCATAAAACTGATGTGATAACTCATTTTTACAAAACTGGGACTCCAGCGGGACAAAGATTCTGGGCGAAAGATGTATTGGTGCTGAGAACTTCGACATGAAAATGATATAAGAATGGTTTCTATCGTGGAGTCAAGTCGATTATGCATGTCGTCTAGAAGTTCTCATCGGCTAAAAGACCAACCTCTTCAAGCGAGCTCTCCATTAAAATAGTCTAGTACAGATCAGTTAAGGAACTTGGTCGTGTAAGACATCCCATCGCTTAAGAATTCGCATCGTCTTTGGAACTTATTTGTCCAATCGTTCAAAGGCTCCAAAAGTTTCCATATTTCTTCTGATTCGTCTTTTTCTTTGGCTCTACAATTTCATGAGACTTGACCTGACATTTGGATGCTTTTCTTTACATTACTGATTGAATCCGGGCGAGATTCATCACCCCGTCTTGACGTGTGAAGATCGGCAGGTGTCAGGGCCGTCATATGCATACTATTTGACCGCTTCCTGACTTTCCTTTCTGGTGAAGTAAACACGTGTGTCCAACATCCTTATCAAGCACCCACAAGTCGGAAAGGAAATTCGCAGCTGATCCAACTAGAAATGTTTTGCCAGCAGTCGGACCTTTCACAACCGGCCGATGAGTTTCTGATAAGAATTTCACATTTCTTTCTATCATTCTATGTTCCAAAGGTACCATGAATAGTTGTTACAGTTTGATCGGATTTCAATCGCCATGACTGTACATACAGTTCCACTACTAGTGATTTTCCTACCACCATCGGCGACAGCACAAAGTACAGTGGGGTAGGATTTTATCATTAATTTTAGGTTAATCAGATGCACTTGCAGTGCCGCGAGCACACACGGTTCACCCTCAGGTATTGGTGGAAAGAGGGGGGGGGGAGCATTCGAACGCCACAAACACGGAAACAAAATGGTGTGTAAAAAGTGGCGTGATCGAAACAAAAAGTAGGAGAGAAGAGTGAATGTGCGTACATTAACTTCCATTTGTTTTCCTGAAAATGGTGAGCACACAACACAACCCGGACACACAGCAAGCACAGATCATCTTAACTGCCCCCTGTCTGCGTCCACATGATTAGATCGCGCGATAATAGACGGAACGATTTTTTTTCTTTTCGCGCTTGCATGTGCCGTAAACGAGCAAACCGATTGACTTCTGGTGGGCAACAAAGTTCAGCA
This sequence comes from Anopheles maculipalpis, assembly GCF_943734695.1. Classification (NCBI taxonomy): domain Eukaryota; kingdom Metazoa; phylum Arthropoda; class Insecta; order Diptera; family Culicidae; genus Anopheles; species Anopheles maculipalpis. Next base: position 6,255,895 of record NC_064872.1, read on the forward strand.
AGTTAATTACACTGTGAAGGAATATTGTCTCGATACCAACAACCCGCCACAAAACGGGCGGGTAATCGATGCCCATTCTGACACGGAACAAACGTTAAGAAACAATGGAGGAGAAAATCCCGAAAGGCCAAATAGGGCGCTTCATCATCTCCGTAAACTATTAATTTCCTGGGTTCAGTTGAGAACACAGTACAAGCGTGTTTGCTTTGCTCAGACTTACTTTCTTATCCTGCGCTTCGGGAGTTTTCCTGGACCTTTTGATCCGAGATAGGTGAAATTTTGGACGGCTTTGAAGACGTGAACATCCATCCAGCTTGGAGATTTCGGATTGAGATGTAGCATATAATGTTATAATCCGATGTTTGTTCTTTCGCGTCATCGTTGGACCATCTTTAGAGCTTGGATAACGAGGATACAGACGAGTTTATCTCCCTGGACGATGTCCAACAAAATTTCAATGAATGTTGGTACTGGCTATACCCTGCAATGCTATCATATGAAGGACTTGTACCTTTTTCTCCAAACATTGCCACAGTACTGGTCAGATCAGATCAGGTACCGATTTTCCTGCTTGGAACCACTCATTTTTAACTATTTTATCTACGAACGGAACTAGTCATTCTTTCAGTAGTAGTAGTTGTAGTAGTAGTAGCAGTAGTATTAGGGAAACTTTGTTATAGACGATGTCGAAAACTTTCTTCTTTTTTCTTGGCACTAACAACCCTAAGAGCTTTCGTCCTGTCATTTCTGGCTCGTTGACTTAAATTATCCTTGCGTACGAGTAGTCGCGGTTCGGATATATTTTTCGATATCGAGTCCTGCCGTGTGAAGGCCTGCACCGCTACAGCCTGACGGCTTCTACATCTACATTTAACTTCTAGCTTATCTCCCTTCTGCGTTAGTTGTTGTCAACATTGGTCAGTTCCTAGTGGCTCTATGATATTCATGAGCCAAAGGATGGGATTTCGAGCTTCGTAAAATCTTCTGTTGCTAGTCCGTGTCATTAAGTCCCTAGGTGATTGACTATAATCCCAATCCCTAGGTCCAATCCTATTAGCATGCTATAAGATGTTTCGGATGCTTTCGATTCAAATCGATAAGCGGATCGTGTTAAGTGCTTAAGTAAAAATATTTCTTATATTCATTTAGTTATTGTATGCGTCTTGCGATTTTGGTTATTTCATTATCATTCATCGCCCGCTTGTCTTACACACATACAAATACAGACAGACTGACAAGCTATACACAGACGTCTTTTATTCACACGCGGTATGATTGAAGATCGCGCACTTCGGAACTGCGTGCGGAACTGAAGCGCTTTAGGAAACTGTTTTGCGATACACCCACGATAGGAATGAGTTTCAAATATTGGTTGTCTTTTACGCACCGGTACGATGTGTGAACTGATCCGATTGAAGTAAGAAAAATTGACTAATACATGTAAAACTTATCTACTATGCTCTTATTTGCTAAAAAAAAACTTAATCGTAACATTTGATGATCAGTGATTCGCACCAGAGTTCAGTGTTTTTTTGTTTTGTTTGTTTGTCTTGTAAGTAGAAAAAAGTAAAGACATAATAATGAGCTGCCACTAAAGAGAAAAAGAAGTTACAATTAATCAACAATGCGGTTTAGCCTATTTCTTTTGTTAACACCGGGACATTTCAAATGAGCATTCCTTATCTTCTCCGTGTCTTTTTCGTGCTACTCACTCATTACTCACACACACACACACTCACATACATACGGACACGACATCACATACATACACACAAACATCATGCATTCCCTTCTAATCGCTCAACGTTCTAGCTCTGATCTGGGTCCCGCTCAAGTTTTCTCCCAACGCCGCCGTTTGGGAGGCTTCACCTTGTGCGGATCCCTCCCAGTCCTGTATCAGTTCTTTGCCCCACCGTTTGGATTTGGTTTAATCTTCTCGTACATAAAATCCTGCATCACATTCCGACCGGGCGTACGTAGTTTTTTCTGCACGAAATGGAACTGATCCCGGGCAAACTCGTACAGCTCGTTCTCCATCTGCCACACGGTGGATTCCTTTATTTTGGCCACCGTTTCGGGTGCCGGTTCCACTTTCGACTTTGTTTTGCGTAGGTGTGATTTGTTTGACTTTTGAAAATGTTGCACCGCACCTTTGTAAAGCCGAGAAAGCGAAAGTTCGAGCAGTTCGATAAATTCATCCATCTCCTCGGTAAGACCGACGAGAAAGTATTCGTTGACGAGATTACGCTTCGCTTGCTCGAGTGCCCAGCTACTGCCCGGGTTCCAGCATTCGGCATGGTGGCCGCAAAAGAACGGTATCTGTAGCCACATGTTCGTGGGATCACAGTCTGGCTTCTGGCGAGCGACACACTCGTCGAATGTCATCGTATCGCCGGCCCGGTGCCGGACCAGATACGGTCGATAGTCGTCACCATAGCGTAGGAAATAGTAGTACGATACTAGCCGATCGAGCGGCTGCCGAATAAGATTTATGTACAGTGGTTTCGACGGCATACTGAATCTGAAGCGAAAAATGGGGATATTACTATAAAATAGAATCCTTTTTTTTCGGGTAAATATGGAAATTACTTTGAGAAATCTAAGAAAGCCATGTGTCCATGGTAGAAGGCAGGTTTCATACTGTCCCATGCGGTTATGTTGCGCACAAATTTAAGCTGCAAATATGAAAACAGTGAGATTGATTAATTAAAATTTCGTTAAGGGAAGGGAGCTTCCAATGGTGTTGCACGTCTTCATCCTCACCTGATTAGGAAGGGACAGTACATGCATGTTGGCGGTAATGTTAATGTGCAGTACGTGGAATGCATTCTTTTTGCACAAATCGTACGTCAGGTTGACGAAGCTGGTGCTGCCTGTCTTCGGCACCCGGTTGTAAATTATCACAATTTGTTCATCGTAGTTCCGGTAGGTTGTGCTGTCATCCACCTTTGCCGTGGCCGTTTGCCAATGATTGACGTTGCTGTGTATCAGATGCTCATTGTTACCTGATCACCCCGAAAGGAGGGGTGGTGGTGGAGAAGAGAGATAGTGTGCCAATTACTTCCCAAATTCATACCAAACACTGGAAAACACTTACCATCAGCGAGATGAATCGTAAGCTGCTTATCGGCTAAGATGACCTTTGTCGAGAACCAATTGTACAGTAGAATGAACGCAAAGCCCGCAGTAATCAGTATCAGCAGAAACAAGTATTTTGTTGTTATCATTTCCGTTCCTGTCCAGCAGCAGCAGGAGCTTTAATCCTTCCGAAAGTTTGTCGATTTATGTACTAGCACGATCCAGTGTTAGTCTATGTAGGGTCTTTTAAGGAGAGGAGTTCTACACTACTGGAAAGTACACAAAAACACAACTGTGGGAAACATTTTTAACTTTTTCGCGTCTAACATTCTACGTATTTTCTGCTCTGTACTGTGGCCAAGACAGACGATAACAAACCGTTTTGACGTTTTGCCAATGTTTATCTTTTTGTTCCGCGTTTGACAGTTCGTTGTTGCTAGAGATGGCTATACCGTGCCGGAGCGAGAATAATTCCGAGAAGAGGAATGTGATGTGTAGTAAATTATTATTTTTTATTGCTTATTTCTTTGAAAATTATAGAAGAAAAGCATTGTTTTTTTTTTCGTTTATTTAACAAGGCTTTGAGAGTCTTTCAGACTACATTCGTCTCTCATAAAGAAAAACAAGTAGCAAAACCACTTTTGCTTCGCTGACCACATGTACGGTGACAGTAGGAAAATCGTTTAGGCTGCGTACATAGCGGCAATCGTGTTCTTTCTTCAGTAGTTAGCTAGAATTTCGCGGAGCTGGTCTTGCACGCTTATTATACAATGGAGAAAAACTCTAGCTCTGAAGCAAATAGCCCCGACTCGCCTGCTGCAAGCAATGCAAAATCACAAGAAAGTGCACTCGCCATTGTGCACGATTGTCTACAGCGATTCGGCACGCAAGACTACATTATGGAGCCGGAAATATTCGGCCAGCTAAGACGGTACGTAACTGCGGGAGGTACACCCAAAATGGCGATCGATCAGCTATCGGATAACTACACGGGAGTGGCACAGATGGTCAACATGGTAGGAAGTTGGCTTCTTACAATCGGTGCTGATGCAGCAGAGCTAACGACAATGGTGGAGAACATTCTGAAGGATGCGATACTCAAGTCATTCGACCCACAGATAGCGGATAGCATTTTTACGGAAAATAGTCCACCCGAATGGTTGTGGGACGCAATTCAGTTCCCAACATGGCGCTCGTTGATTTACCGTCTCGTCGAAAAGCATCCGGACTGCCTCTTGTTGAACTTTACGCTCAAGCTAATTTCATCTGCAGGTTATCTGAGTGAGATTACATCCAATCTAACCAGTAGCAGTAATTTCGAATTGTTCTTGACCATCTTTCAATCGACCATACTCAATTACTTGCGCCAGCCGGATGCGAACACGTTCGAGAGAGTGGCAAAGGTAGTGTGCTACCGGCAGCATACGTACGTGTTGAGCCAGGTGTTGTTACATAAACTGTCGGAGAGGGTGGGATGTGGTCCTATCATAAAGCGACTTTCGCAGGAGATGACCAACTATGCAACACAGCTCAAAAGCCACAGCAACGTTGTGCCGATCACAATGGCACTGAACGGATCATCTGGTTTTCCGGCGGCATATGCAGCACTCTCCTCTATCCTGACGACCAACGCGCTTAAGTCAAGCGACATATTCGATCTGCACCGATGCTACGCCTCTAGTGTACCACCGCCAATTAATCTGATTCGTAATCAACAATTTCTCGATCTACTTATCAACTCAATTTTCAATGTAAAGTCAAAGCTCGACCAAAAGCCGAAATCGAAGGAGATCTTTCTGCTCGGGATCGCGGCTAGTGTGTGTGAAACGGGCATCAGGAAAGGGTCATGGTTAGGCTCCGTGCGGACCTCTAACGTGGTGGAGGTGAAAGATACCATTCATGCAATCGAAGCAGTACACACGATCTGTTGTAACAAATCAACTAACTTGCTTCCCTATATATCCACCATTTTCAACTACCTCGAGTACCCAGTTGTTGCGATTGGAGTGTTTCGTTGGGCGAGTAGCATCGTCTCCGATGCGTCCTATTTCAACCTGGGCACCGACAGATATCCGTTGCATTTTGCACTGATGGATGAGATCGCCAGACTGCATACATCCTTGCACGATCAGATTGTACAACTTTTTGCACGTATCCTGGAATCAAAGCTGGACCATCTGGAGGTGTTTGAGCAGCTCAACTTCAAGAGGATGCTGCTGGATCGTATGGTAAACGTGTTGGCCTGCGGTGGAGCGATTCCGGTAGTTCGATACATAGCCGAATGTTACGCACGTGACGCGATGGACATTTCGCTTATCCGTTACATCGTAAAGGAAGTGCTGGACATTGTTGGGCCACCGTACTCGCGCGAATTTGTGCAGCTGTTTCTGCCAATGGTGGAGAATACGGAGATTAGTGGCACTATTGTTATGGAGGATGGTACCGATTCGGTTACGGAGTTTATCGTACAGTGTAAGGCGTGCTTTGAGTAAGGATTCGATTGATCCTCCCCATTGAGTTTATTTTTGTTATTTTCAATTCTTAATTAAGTTTGTTAAAAAAAAATCTGATCTGATCTGAACTGATTTTCATGAAAGTGTTCGTTTATCAATAAAGTTTGTAAGGAATAATTCGTATTTTTGTGTTTGATTAGAGATTCAACGAAGAATGGATTATCTATCATAAATAATTATGTATACACAGAAGACTTGATAATCGAAGTCATCTTCCAACATGCCTCGTCGTCCCAAGAGTTCAAGCCTCGGCTACCGAGAGATTTTATAACCAAAGAAACGTTGACATACAAAGGATCTGATGTATCGAAGGCCCTCGTGATCGAAGGAAAGCAGGATAACAAGGGTTCTCCTCTAACGGGTGTCACTTAGCACAAGCCATCGTATTAGGAGCGTTTTATACGAAGAGGGCCTCTCTCTTAGTCGGAATCATATAGACAAAAATATTTATCGTCGAAAGAACCTCAACGTTCCAAAGGCCATTATCGTACAACGGGATTCTTGTCTGCACGGGGTCCTTTTTATCCAAAAGTAATCAAAACATAGGATCCAACATACAAGAAGACTTGCTCTCATTATTTATTTATTTGAATATAAACTGTCAATTTGAATATCAAAACAGTCACAGTAACGCGCAAAATCGTGACCACACGACCTTCCTGTGTGCAGCACTGTTTATTCGTACAGTGTCCAAGGTTGTGTTGCTTCTTTTCTAGTGGTGGGAGCTGTAGCAGAAAAGTCGCGAAAACGGGCCGACCCGTCAGACACGACGGATTAGCAATTAAGCCCATCGGTGTGTTGTTGAAGGTTGGGGTTGGGGCAGCAGCCAGACAACGAGTCGAGCGGCAAATTATCTCATTCACGCGTTCGGCTTTACTTCCATTTGTTGCAGACCATCATCATCAGCAGCAGCGCAACGCCGGTGTGTGTATAGAGCTATGCTGATCAGACGACGAAAAAGGGCAACAGCAGCATAGAACGGGCAATTGGTGGTCCGCGGTCTCGCGTGTCGTTAGGTGTCCGCGCCGAATGTGTGTGCAAGTGTTGTATATAGGCAAAATTAAAGCCACACAAAACGTCTATCGCGTCTCCCAAATGCGATAAGAGGCAACACACTTCGACGACGACGGTGTATTCGCACGCGTTCGCTCGCACTGTCCCGTATCAGTATTACTTCTTCGGTTAGTTAGTACAGGAAAGCGGGCATTTTCGGGAATATCCGGTTACGGGTTTTTTTATGTTGTAAAGTGGAAAAGAAAAGTTTGTGTCCCAGAACAAAGTTAAAAAACGGCTCTTCCAGCATGACGCGAACAAGAAGTGCACCGTCGAAATCGTACGAAGCGTGCGAGGACAAGCGTTCGGAGCAAAGGTGAGTCATGGTTCCGTGGATGCATCTAGAAGGAATTGGATTGGAAGAGCTTCAGTTTTGTGACGCGACCTTCTCTTCCTTCCCCGTTTATCGTTGTAGACTGTTGCACAAATGGACCCGCTACTCCAGTGCCAAACTCGAAGAAGTGGAGGAAACGCTGCTGTCAGGTTGGTAGAACTCGCTCAACACAACTACCTGTGGAGGGGGGATGGTGGTGCGCTCGCGCAAGAACACCCGCCGTTTGTTTACTGTGCAAACAAGTTGGGGTGATTGGTTTTTGCGCCTGCAAACTTGTTGTCCTTACCTGTGGGGGTTTTTTGTTGTGCCCAAACACATGCATGCACCATAATAATAGTGATAATCTGTCCTTTTGAATTTACTTGTAGCCCTTCGAAAACCCTTTGAAAGTATATTCGTCGATGTAGGTCAGTGTGTCGGGACGAACGATAAGATACGTACGGTGGCGCTAAACCGTGAGTCGGAAAACATTCCCGTCCTGTTGCTGCACGGGCTCGGTGCGGGCGTTGGGCTATGGGTGCTCAATCTCGACGCAATTGCAGACCATCGGCCAATGTATGCGATCGATATATTGGGCTTTGGGCGCAGCTCGCACCCGAAGTACGATGAGGATCCGATCGCGGCGGAACGACAATTTGTTGCATCGATCGAAGCTTGGCGGGTGGCGATGGGATTGGAGCGAATGTACATCCTGGGACATTCGATGGGTGGATATCTGGCCTGCAGCTACTCTATTACACACCCCCAAAGGTAGGTTGATCGGACTATGCATACTTCATCGTTTTTCTGGGCCTTTAGGTGGTCTATTAGTTTAAGAATGCTATTGGGTCTGAAAGCTTCATCTTTCAAAAGACTTTGCTGTCAAAAATTTCCCTTGTCGTCTAACAAGAGAAATCGTCCAAGCTTAACCTACCTCGAAACTCAGGCCACGTAGGGTTTCCAAAACACGTCCAAAGGGTCGTGGCTTGTTGTGTAAATGACAGTGTCATGTCTGCCATATAAAAATTTGCTTGTGGGATGGTCAGTCCTCAATACGGAGAAAGATTCGGATGAGATTCCTTACGAAGACCGGCGCCGTTAACACCTCGGCCACCACACCACCCCAGCTGATCTATATGAATACCAATTGGTCGCATCTATTGGTTATCTTAATGATAACCTTGTCTTATCTAAGCAGAGGGCTCGTCATTCAAGCGTCATCCACCAAGAAACCTCTTACTCAAAGAGTGTTTTATTTTACGTCCAAGCTTAAATTTTCCAACAAAACTTGAGTCCTTGAGAAAGGAAAGGTTGTGTCCACGTTGCATGAATAAATTCTAGATTTGGTTGTAAATACATTCTCTGTACAGAATTCATCAAGTTCGGGATTTGTTGGCGCCGTATAATTTACTTAAACCCGTAAAACCGCCCATCAACATTTATTATAAATGTAAGACAAGTATCATCCTTTTACTAGGTCTCAGCAATTTGTCTTTCGCTTTCTCATACTCCCCTTTTAATTTTAAGGCCTGGTTCTGCAAACACAGAATGTTGTATTTTGCATATAAATAATTTCTCTTATCCTCATAGAGTCGCTGGTTTAATTTTGGCCGATCCGTGGGGCTTTATGGAAACACCACCGAGAATAAAGCGCAAGTATTGGATCCGCATCCTGTACCGGACGGCCCGGAAGATGAACTTTTACCCCCTGACGGTGGTACGTATGGCCGGACCGACGGCGGCTTGGATTTTGAGCCGCCGGCGGACGGATATTACTTCGCGATTTGAAGGAATCGTGCCAGACGAACGGATTGTGGCGGATTATCTACATCTCGTCAATGCTCAGAAACCATCGTACGTAGTCCCCCTCAAAAAAAAAAAAAACCCAAATAGATACTTTTTTTAAGTGGATAATAAAGGATTTTAATGTTCGATTTCTATACCGATTCTAGCGGTGAAACTGGTTTCTGTGCGATACAGAAAAATTTCGGTTGGCCTATCAATCCGATGCTGAAGCGCATCGACCTAATCGATCCCACCATACCCATGACATTCATTTACGGATCCGAATCTTGGATCGATTTTGAGGCGGGTGAGGTGACGAAGGAAAAGCGGGCCGGATGTTTCGTGCAAGTCAAGGTAATGACGAATGTGGGGGGGAAGGCAATTAAATTTATCTCCCCCGGGGTGTTTCGCCCGCTAAAACGATCTTTCTATTTGCAGATAATCGATAATGCTAGTCATCATTTGTATGCGGACTTCCCGGACATATTTAACCAGCACGTTAACGAAGCTTGCTTCACGTACGATAAACGTATCAACGCACAAAGCAAAGTTACCGAGCTTGCGGCGGAGGAGTGAGTTGTCCACCACCAGCACATAACCTCGGTAATCCTGTTCCTTCCTTCCGATTCCTGCCGGATTATTTCCCGGAACCGGATCCCCATGCCTCTGTAGATTTTAGTGCGACGAATATGAATATTGCCATCGTTTAAAAATGCCTCGAAATAATGTACCTTTCTACTGCCAGCTAACAAACGTAACAGACAGCTGGAGAACTGCACAAGAAAACAGAAAAAACACACTCTCAAAGCGATAATTATATATTATATCAGCAGCTAGTAAGTGAAACCGCGGCATCAAACCGTGTTCGCGTTTCTCCTCCGCGCCATGAAGAAAATGCTCTCCTAATACTATTATACTCCACGCGCGTGTACGCTGAAAACAGTATTTTCTTATAGAGAAGAGTGTGTATGGTGTGTTGTTATTAACGGAGCATTAGCGCCCGAAAGTTAGAAGAGCAAATATATCTACAAGAGCCTCCTCCATCTTGTTGTGTTCAGATTCCGTTTTCTGCACAAACTAAAGAGCCGGTGGCATATACATATATATATAGAGAGAGTATTTTTAAGCTACCACGCTTCCAAATGATGTCAGGTTTTTAAGTCCCGTTGTGTGTTTCGCGATCGACAAACAAGTCCGGATTCATCCCAGATGAAGTGATATAACTGGAAAGGAACGTTGTTTTTGTTAGTACAAGCTTTTGAAGCGAATGCATTTTATAGTTAGCTCTCGCTCTCTGCACAGCAGCCAGTGTTAGTGTTTCGTTACCAGGAAGGAAGAAAGGGGGGCGAGTGTTGTAAGTTTTTCTTTTTTGTTTTTTAAAATGTTTTTTACAAATTAGATTTTAGACCTCTCTGCACGCACTACGGTTGAACGATTGTGTGTAGCAACGACTGTAGCGTCTTACAAAGCGGAAGTAATAAAAATTGGTCATTAACACACAGTATACTGAAGCAAAACTTGTCTGGGATTATTTTGTTATCCTTTGCAGGATCTTTAGTGAATAAGAACAGCAAAAGGGGCGAATGGATTATAATATGAATAGAAGAAGAGATATCAACTGATCTGATCATATCTTTCTCACTGCAGAAAAGCTTGGAGAAAATGGCTGGGGTTTTTCTTTAACCTAGGGTGTGCCATCCAAGATCCTGAAGTGGAAATGATCTTTTGAAAATGAATCCAGATTCTTAGGCATTATTGCTTTGTGGTCCACCATAGAAGATAGGGATAGATACTTGTGATACTTGGACAGGTGAACAAACCTGTGAAAACTTCTGGAATAAAAAATACCTGTCAGCCTATTTCTAGTTCCTAGTGCTCACAGACGGCTCTGAGACTGGTCCTCTGCCCTAAAGTGACGAAACCCGCATAGTCGATTTATAGAGAACGGTGACTAAAATGATTCATTGCCTTGTATGTCTGGAAAAGTGTGTCTAAATAGCTTGTGAGAGACTTGAACTTGTCAGATTACAAGAGAATGGCCATGTTATAAGAAGGACACCAGACCAAATATGGAGCGATGGCATTGATGCTTATGCTAGAAAGGCCGGAATCGATTATTACACTGCGGTGGGTAAAGATGTGATGTTGTATGCTATAGTCGACCTAATTTACCTACTTTCCTAGTTATGAAAGAAGTTGTTGGTTCAAAACCCAATTTTTATTTTGGATTTCAAACTCGGACAAAATCAGGCGAAAAAGCGGCATGTGGGCGAAAATTTGCTGTCACAACAAAACGATTTGACGTTTCTCGTTTGTTTACATTCTGTTCAATTACGCGATTCTGGCGATTATTTTTCCTTCCGATTTACTTGGTTTTGTAGTTTATATTCATAAATGATGTCAAATATTTGCTGATTTGCATAAGTTACGAATAGTTCACCGTTATTGTTTTGCAAGTGAAAATTTATATTGCTTCAAATGTATTAGTTTTGTGCACAGCAAGAGTGGAGAACGCACGCCACTCATCGTGGGGGAGATCCTCATTAGGCGGACAAAAATAAATTTCAACCTTGGGGTCATTTAGAGCGCAAAAGATACGCTACCCTATATTGCCAAAAAGATTTTTGCGAAAAACATGCTTTTTCATAGTGAAAGGTAATTTCTGTTCCTGATTGTAGTAAAAAAAAAATATAATTTGTTCTATTTATTGGCAGTTTGGCTTCCGTTTTCCTTCTGGTGCTGGTAGTAGGATCCACACCAGTTAGGGCTTCCATCCTCGAGTACATATGGCCAACAGACGAAAATGGTAACTTTAATAAGAAAAGAAAACAATTTGGCAGCAGCTCTTATAGGAAAATCATACTCTTGCAGGCGATTCTTCAACAGCAGTCGATACTTTCCCATCTGTACCGTACGAACTGTCTGACGGAGAGGAAAACTTTATCCGGGAAGCCTCCAAGTGGATTGGAATGAACCTCTCGAAGCTGGATATATGCCATCATAGAGTTATTTTAAAGCTGAAAAAATCTTGCCACGAACTAAATGCCGAACAGATGGGAAAGCTTGCTGTAATGCTGCTTAACTGTCAGTCCAATTCGGAGGGTCGTCCGGTTTTTCCTTGTACCGATGAGATGTCGCTCCGCCAGTGTACCGAGCGAATGGACCCGAACACCTGGAATGCTTACCATCTCATTACAAACCGTGCAAAGGCGGTGTGTGCAAGTGTGCGGCACGAACAGTTCCGTGGATTAACGGAGCTAACGGTAAACAAGCTTATGACCACAGCACACGACCAGGTGCGTATGATGGACGAGCTGGCAGACAATCAGCAAAAGCTGCAAAGCATCACCAAGCAGGCGATGGACGTGATGGAAGGCAACAATGAGCGTATCATGCACCAGCAGGGTGATATAATGCAACTATCCGAGGTGCACCGTGCGAAGGTGGAGTCAAACTTTCGTGACTTGGCACGTGGAAAGGACCTTATTAAAGCAGGCCAACAGGAAGTGGCTGTACTGTTGACGGATCTACGGCAACGAATCGATGAGAGTATGCAGCAGCTGGAAGTACAATCGAAACGAAGTAAGCTAGATCACGGCACGTTGCTAAGCGACCTGGAACGATTGCAAGCGAACGCAGCAGAAATTGCGGCCAAAATCGAAGAAACGGGAGTTCACTTTGCACAGCACCATCGGGTGGTTGAAGATCAGTTCCGGTACACGTTGGAGCAGGTGCAGCGTATCAACGCCACCGTTGCCAGCATGCTCGAATCGATCCGTACGCTGCAACAGGATTTTAGTCGCTATCTAACGTGGCTAGTGGAAAAAATGGGAGGTAGCGAGAAGATTCTTCCGAAGCTGAATGTGATCCTCGTGCATTTAGGTTATCTCTTGCTTGGTATGCTTTGTCTCGCCTTTATTGGTGCAGATAGGCTGTTACGTGTTGCGTTTATTGTGGCTGTTCCTGGGAATCTAATTGGTGGTTTGTTGGAGCTATTTCAATCGGATGTTTTACGGCTAACTGTTGCATTGGGATGTGTCGCTGTGATGGATCTGTTGGTACGTTCTGTTATGAAGATGGTTTCTTTACGTGCTACTACTACAAACGCATCAAAAGTGACAGAAACAACCCACAGACAGGAACGCTCAATGGAGGAGCATAGGTTTTCAAACGATCGAACACGTTCCACTGAGGAAAGTGATGAAGTGGATGATGTCCAAGAATTGCGAACGCGTCGGAAAAGCATCACAAGAGAACAGTCGACCAGCTCCACCGTGGCAGATTCTTTTCGGCGTAGTGTTTCGCAGTTTGGTGATGAATTTCGTCGACGTAATGTGGTCCCACAGCGGGAGGGATCTTACGTCGAACGCGTGCACTGTACGGCAACGACGCTGCGAGGCGACCGTTGCCGTGGATTTGCACTGCCTGGTGCCGAGTTTTGCCGTTTGCACGAGCCTAGGGGACTGTGAACGAGGTAGGTGTGGTAAATAGAAGCTTCACACAGCTAAACCGGATATCAAATCCCATCCGTACCCCGTGTCTCCGTGGTTGAGGACTGACTATTAAACTACCGAGGTGTATCAATAAGTCTCGCAAGCCATTCAATGGCCGGGCGTATCTTCCGAAGCCGTTGTGCCAAGAATAAGAAGAGGAAAATGAAGTCTTATGTCCATGTCAAGCAATTTCATGATTTTTGGTTTTCTATTACCTCGCCTTTATAAAATACCTCAAGTAGAATTTACTCTAATTTTATTTGTTAGTGAAGGGTAGGGAAATCGCTTGGTTCGAGTTTTAGTTTCGTTTAAGTAGTTTTAATTGATCATTGTCAGCTTGTTTTTTTTGGTACTGTTTGTCATTAAGTTAAGGAATTTCAATTCATTTTAAGATAAAATATCATTGCAATTGTTGAATACCGCAAGCAATAACATTTTTGCAGTACAATATGTTTGAAGTAATTGTGATTTGGTGCATATTTTGTGTGCGAAAAGAAGAGGGATAAGGTTTGATGAAAAATAAAAATGAGTAACAATCAAGCACAATCAATGGTGGTTTTGAAAGAAAGTTGAATTTAAATTATATTTTAAAGGTGCGTTAAGTTTCAAGATTTCTGCATTTTTTCAAGATGTAAAAAAATCATTTGAGTATCAATATATCCTTAGTTGGTGGTTGTGATTGCATCTCCAAATTCTGTTGCAAATATGCTGAAAGGGCTTTCTGCGTGGACGGCAACTCCATTTTAAAAGTCGCTCCTCTTCATTTCATGCTCTTAGGCAAAGTCCAACCGTTCTCATATTCTGATGTATCACTTTTCTCCAAATTTTTTTTCTTTTTTTTTCTACTAAGGTCCACTGATCATTTTCTTGGTATTCTGTATATCAAATCACCTCAGCAGTTTCATTTTAAAACTTTAAAAATTCGCCTCGTTGTGTTGTGTGAGAATAAAAGTCGTTTCTCACTGGTTTATCGGTAGATTGGGGCTTTTGTACAAGTCGTATAATAATTCCTGATCAGCTCCTATATACCTTAAACTTGTTTTATAGTGAAAAATATACCGTTTAATAACTTATGTCCAGAGACTCACTTAGTGTAATGTATCGTTGTTAACTCCATTTGTTACTAGCATTAAAATCCTCGCTATCGTTAATTTACATCTCATTTATAATTCAAATTAATTTAGATTCCGTTTGAACAGTTCTCGTGATGGTTTATTAATTAAAAACATAAACGAAACTTTTCCACTGTTGTGCAGGGCCACGCCATATAAATCCTGATTGCAGACTGTTGATAAGCTACAACGGAAATAATGTTCCTTCCTAGAGAGTCAAAGTGAACCTGAAAAAAGCCCTTTTATGCTGCCCGTGTCTGTGTGACACATGTGTATCGGAATGCAGCAGCTACATTTCCGATCTCCGATATAGAAACCGCGGTGTTTTGTAGTTGAGCAGAATGGGTGGATCGGCTGAATCCATATCCTTTGCTTGTGCTAGTTTCCGCTGTTGCTATGGTTACATGGAAAGCTGATGATGGTGAGAGACGTGTATTGAATAAACTTCACTCACACTATCATCGTCCAGATATACCGGATATAAGGCCTTTAGTATTGAAGCACCACTAAATTAATTCTTCTACACATGTTTGGGATATCGAATTTTTTTAAAATAATTTAAAGCTTAGTCCAAAATAAAACATGTTCTTCGTGGAAGAGATTGTTTTTTTTTTTTGTATTTTTAAACCCAAAAAAGACAAGATTTAAAAAAAATCCATTCATTGTTCAAAACCAGCCTTAAGCACGGGATGTACATCCGTTCTGGATGCTGCGGAAGTATACATGTTTTTTTCCGTTATGCGGGATCAAATCTATAACAGGAGGAAAAAAACGGCGTACACACAAAAGGAACGCTTTTCATACATAATAACGGAACCAACCATTCATGGGACGGGAAAGCAATGTTTCGGATGTGTGGTTGGACCTCCTGCATGTTGGACAACAAGAACAAACAGCCCATTACGGCGGTACATGAAGTTGATGCTGAGCGTGATTTTTGCTCTTACTTTGCTTTTTTGTCTGCCACTTGCAAAAATATAATTTGTGAGTTTTGGATGAGATTTGAATATCCGATACACTTGCAACGGCGAAGCGTGTGTTCAAGTGCTCCCAAGCATTGTTAAATAATGCTTGGGTCTGGTGGGAAGAGCGAACGGCGAGTAAAGCATAGAATTAAGGGACGCAAAAAATGGGAGTAAAAACAGGTTATTATATACATTTTGGAACGAAAACTTAAATAATAATTTTTGATCTCTTATGGGCAATTGTTATTTTTTATTTTATCAACCTTTAGATATTCGAAAAAAGTTCAAACTAAATTTAAATCTTTTTGTATCCTCTTTTACGAGATTGTTTGTGAAAAGTAAGGTACTTTTTCTTGTAAACTATTAAACGATATTTTTTTCTGTCTGTTACTGTGTTCGTTATTCTGAATTAACATGAGAACCAAGGCAGGTGGTGAGAGCGTAAAGAATGCCAAATTTTCCCCTAACTCAAGCGGCGTTCTCTTTGTAATATTCTTCTCTCACGCATTTTCCCACTAGCTCTCTCTCAGATCTTCCATGCAAGGGGAAAATGGTTCTAAAGAGCGAAGAAAAACACAGCATCGTTATTTATCCCCAAACAGGAGTTCTCCATTCAGAGATTTGGATGTTTTGTTTTAATTATTTTAATTTCAAATATAATTAACAACAAACATGCGTATTTTTTCTAATTATTGCGTTACAATGCTTAACGATTTATTTTTGAAGATGAATAGGACACTGAACTGGAGAGAATTCGGGGATTTGAATTTAAATATTCCAAGGATGCACAGTCCAGCATTCTTACCACTCTGCCAAACTGCTCAATCTCTAGCACACTTGTTTAGAGACACTGTAAAACGCAAGTAAAGCATGCATTAGTTTGAGAGTATCAAAACGGCGGGATAAATGGAAGAAAGCAAAGGGCAAGAAGGACGAAGACGCAAGGCACAGAAAAGAGGGTGGAAATTATGTGAGGATTGTTATGCTAGCAAGGTAATGCGATGAGAGAGCGAGAGAGCGACCGACCCGAACGGAATATGCACGCTCCCGGCACATGCGTTCTGTCGTCCGTACCGTTCGGCTGTGTTAGGGGCAAGGGTCGTTCGGTTGCGCCTGTTCGTGGTATAGCGCATACCGGTGTCGGTCTTCTTAGGGATAAGGGGCGAAATCAGGCATTCGTTCCGTACTCCGACTGCAGCTCAGAATGAAGCAGCCGTCATCGTCGGTTGTGTCGTGTGAAAATCCGTGCGTCCGCGTGTAGTGCGATTCTTGTTTTGAGATACAGTCCTGCCGACTTTACCACCTGCTGTCGTCCGGATCCGGTTTTGTGGAACTGTGTGTCAGTGTGTTGGATAAGACGCGCGTGCCAGTGTTCCTTACATTACAGCATCCTTGAGGAGAGGGATATGTTGCTTCCCTGATTGTTTTGTTGAGAGGCCGCCGCAGCAGAGTCAGAGTGAATTCCCGTCGACCATTGTCGACTGTCGTGGTTTTGGGGCATCCTTACATACTTAAGGGATCCTTTAGATTTTTTCTTTCTTTTGCGAGTTGTGATGATGATGATGGTGTTGCGATTTAGTGGCAGGGAGTCGATAGACGTGTCTGTATGAAGGACACGCTGAGTCCCTTTTTCCCGGTTGTGTAAGGTGTGTTTACCGGTGTGTGGTGTAAGGTGAAATGCTAGTGAAAGCAACAAGAAGAATGGTGTTCTGGTGGTGCAATTCAATTGATGCTCAGTGTGTGGTGATGGCACGCAATCTTCTAGAACGTGGCAACCGCCAACCTGGATGGCAGCGTGGTTGTCGAGGCAATGGAAAAATGTCTCTATCACACCAGTGTCGGGATGTTTAAAGTTGCCTAAACGAAACGGGAAGGAAAGAAAGTATCATAAGCGATTTCAATTACTCAAAACAGTGCAAAGGTTTAACTTAATCACAAGACCAAACATCTGGAAGGATACGGCTGGATGTGTACCGTACCCCGGTCTCTATTTATTTAATTTATTGCAACTATTTATGAAAGTATAAACGTGTACCATTCAAGTCAAGGCGAAGTGCTGACGGTACTTGGCATTTGAATCAAACCCAAAGAAAAAAGGAAAGCAAACAGCTAGGTATGGCAAGCAAACGTCGCATAGATCCTGCCGGAAGTGCGCCAGGAACAGCAGCAGCAGCAGTAGTTACCCGGTGGCATTCATTGTCGGGTGGCATTCGGTTACTGATGCTACCGATTGTGCTGGGATGGTGCAGCAGTACGCTGGTGTACGGGGCCATGGAGGAGATGATGATAGCACCGATAGGTAAGCAAACCCTTCAGGGAAAGGATAAAACATGTCAAGTGCAGTACAAAACTCCGAATGCGTGTGTGTGTGTGCGTGTGTGGGCTTGCCGTTTGAAAGTAGGTCTTCCGGAAGAGTAAATACTTTCGCCATAGGGATGAGTTTTAATGCCAACGATATGGTAATTAATTTTTGTTTAGGCCCGCTCAAGTGCCTGAATGGTATCTTGAAGATATGTGATAAGTTTTGATGCGGTTATCACTTCCATGTGATTTTATTTATGAAATTTCAAATGCATGAAAGATGGCACAGATATAAAATGAATCATAGTCTACAGGTAAACATCAGCCGTCCTTGATACCTTAAAAAACTAAAAAGAAATTCGCAGCTCCATGTCTAAATTGGTTCAGAACAAGTTGACTTAGAACTAAAGTTTAGAACGAACGTAATAATTAGAGAACGAACTTAAATACCACGAGGTGTTGAACAGATGTCTGGTACGAACTTCGAGGATCTAGAAGATTGTTATGGCTCACTGCATTGCCGAATGAAGGAATATTTAGGAGAAGGAATTCGAAGGGTAAAGAAAGAGGAGGATAAATCGGGTGCGTCGGTGCAGTTCAGGAGAAGCGCAGCTCTGAAAGACGATTGGGCAACCGAACGATGAGCTTCCAACATTGCTAGGACTCAAAGTCCAAAAAAAATGGATTTGTAGCCAGCAGTGATGATGTTTTCGTCCCTTGTGAAGGACATTTGAACCTGTTCGACACGATCGTTGTAGATCCTTGCTATGACAGATCATACAACTGAAGAGTATTTCAGTCTCAACACGAGTAATGTACGATAGAGTACATTGATGTATAAGAACTCTGCGGAATCGACGTAAGGCCGCAGTCAAGCCAGCCTTCGAAGTCCTGGATTAAACTCTATTACGATGAGGTTTATCTCATCGGCATCCTAATCCTGTAGTGCCAGATCGTCTGGTGTCATTCTCTTGACATGGTCAACCCTTCAAAGATTATTATAATTGTCCTCACAAGTAGTGAGAGCTGTTTCAACACTCAATCCCAACGGAAGCGGTCATTTTCAGGGTACGCTTTCATTGTTAAGGCTGCTTTTTGCTTTACATTATTTTGAAAACATATCCTTCGATCTCTAACATTCATGGACTTTGATAATGAAATAATCTTTTTTAACAATCATCAATTCTATTCTTGGAACAATTGAAACTCTGAACCGACAATTATCACAAGTGTTTCCTTAAACAAACAGCAAAGAGCATTTAATTTGTTACCATAAAACCGCGTATCATTAATTAAATAAAAAGAAAACTCCCACACAATTGGCATTGGGCCAAACGTGACCCTTCGCTTTAATGATATTTGTTTATTACCAAGATAAATAATGCGGTCAATTAGCTCTCTTTGCTCTTTCACGTGCATGCGTCAGAAGAAGGGCCCGCCGCAACATGCATAACAGCAATTATCGCAAATGTATCGGTTGGGATAACCCATCAATTGGGCGGAATGGGGTCGAATGGGATTTAAAGTTTCATCAGTTCAGTTACACACAGCAGTTGCTATTAAATTCGCACCTCAATCTTTCCCGGCGTCTCTTCATCTCCATCAACCAGCCTTCTCCAGCGAGAAGGATATAATAAAATTGACCGTATTTCTTGGAGTGAATTGGTCTCACTGTTCAAATGTCCTGCCCCACCAAGTGGTAGGATATCCTTGTAAGTCAAGGTGTATGTGTTTTTGTGTACAAATAAAATCATCCACCCTTCCACCCACCCAAGGATCCTCTGCTTTTGGTAGCTGAGCCCTTGCGTGGTTAGCTGAATTTTATAACACCTTGTCCTCTGTGTGCTGTCCTTGTGACGTTTTCAGAAAGGGAGATCCGAGGATCGCATTCTTCGTGTCCGGCAGTACCCATGTACTGCAGACATGGGTGGTAGTGATCACTCACCCAGAACCGTCTCGGCACCGTGCACCGTGTCACCGGTAGCGCGAAAGGTTGTGCCAAAAAAGGTCCCATTAACGGCAGTGTTTCGAACCCTTTTTCCGAGGATCTCTAGGCGCTTTTGCGGGGTGCGGTGTCCCGGTGGAGGACGGGTAGACATTTTATTTCGGTTAGCCGTGGAGAATGGAACAATTGTGCCAGAGTTCCCTTTTCCAATGGAGCGGGTGAGAGAAGAAATTTGGGGGTGTATGGTTATCAAAAAAGGTTACGGAGACAACTCTAGGGTGACGGTCCAATTCGCTCGCTCTCCCTCTCAACCTTGGTGCCTCGGCGAAGTCTCATCGAGGCTCAACTTTAGGACTGTGCAAATATTATCAAGCACATGCACAAACATAAACCCCTGCCCTGCCCTACGATTCCAGCTCCGTTGCTTTTGGACTTGCGGTTCAAGGAGGAGGTGTCCGGTGCTTCGTGCAGCTCTTGGGAAAAGGGTGAGGATTAATGTTAACGCCAGCGTTCGTGGAGGGGGTGGGGGGGGAGGGGTTGAAAATTGTGTAATCTTGTTCCGTTGGTGTGGGAATAATCGTAAATCGTATTTATTATGTCCTGAGTTGTTGGGAATGGAATTTTAAAGAGGAAAAGTATCAACAATCGCAAAACATGGGCTGCAGATGTGTGAGTGTGTGTGTGTGTGCGTGGAACAATGGGAGCATGTTTATGGAGGACAGTTTTTGAATATGGTTTTATGATGTTTATTTGAACCTTTTCCGATTGGTATTCATGATGGCAATCGAAAGGATTTGAATGCGTCCTTTAAAAGCGTCTCTTTAGTTGTTTTGTTTGGTTTACTTACTTTTATTACTTGTTTTTATTATTTGCTTTTTACTTTATTTGTTTTATTTATGTTTTTTTTTAAATTAGTTTGTTTTGCTACTTTACACCTTATTTAATTTTTGATTTTTCTTTCGTTTAGCTTGTTTTCAATTATTCTTAATTGTTTTGTATTTTCGTAATACTTTTTTTCATTTTTGTTTGGTTTGTTACACAAATATTCCTTTTGTATTTTAGTTGCTTTTTAATTACCTTATTTTAGTCTTATTTTTCTTGTCATATTATTGATTAGACCAGTATTAGACCGTTTTAGACTACTGCATTAACATTATTAGACAATTTTCCATTTGTGAGACCCATCGTTTTTTTTTCTTCTTTATAATCCCACGCTTCATAATCATTTTATATGGTGCTTTTGACCTTTTCGCACCGTAAAAGAACGTTAATAGTGAATAGTACTTTAAAAGGTTCATCTTGACCTTTGACTACGCCTGATTGGTTCTTTTGTTGAGGAAGTCCCTTTCGGGGACCAGACTATGTGCTATTGGTGTAATTATGAAGCAGAAACGTTAGAAAGCATCCCTCTCTGTTCTTAGCCTAGTAGGTTAGGTCCGTGGTTAGGTTAGGTGACCAACGCTCACAACGCTGTGTCCTAAGAGACATTGAAACTTTGTCTACAAATAGAAAATAAAGCTCTGGTGAAATGAAAGGTATGAGAAAAAAAAGGAAACCCTCTTGGTCGGCAGGCCAAATACTATATGTTGCCTGGACAGCTAAAATATTTAACAATTCTTTAGCATTTAGAGGATGGGATCCCTGGGACACTAAGAGGGCGAGGGAGAAACGCTGATTGGATTTGGATTACGATTCTGCGGGGATTTTTTTGTGTAGAAATGGAGAAACTTTCAACAGACATTTTCAATTCTAACACCATTTCTGTATTTCGCTTTACTATCGTTCCATTTATCGTGCATTGACTGCTGCTGCTGCTGCTGCCGCTGCTGGAATCCGCAAACGTGTGCAGAAGTAATCGAGGAATGGGGCTGCTATGACACCGAAATACGGCTAACGTGTGGGAATCTCGAGTCGAAAATAGCGATCCTTGAGGCACGGTTTACTCCACGGTGCATGGAGGAGCGCACCGAAAACTGTGTCTACATGGACGAGCACAGGTAAGAATTTGCTGCAGAAGAAATACAGGGAAATAAAGGACATTTCTCCATTTACCTTTTACCGTAGGACAAACAACAAACAGGTGTTTTATTTTTGTGTTTACTAAATATAGAAAGGTTTGCTAACATGTCCTTTCAGGGACAGGTTGGACAGGTCATACGGAACACGGTAAGAGTTTCTATAGATCGTTCTCGGTGGCGTGACCAGGATGCGTAGGAGAGGTTCTAATTCTTGAAATATAAAAATAGATGCTTCTGAAGGCTCTAAGAGGGCATGGAGAAGAGCGTCTGCAAGGCGCGATGCAAAACGTTTCCAATTCCTTTTGGCTCCAGCAGCACCATTTATGCAACTATCTGTATCTGAGGAATACAAAACTGCAAAAGAAATTGTGTGTCCGCCACTGTTGTGCTACTAATGGTAGGAAGGAAAACATATTTTCCTGTCAGTCGCGTCATTACCTCGGCACAATATCTCTGCGGTCTCTTGCGCGCGTGCGGTCGTCTCCGGTGCTCCTCCGGTGCTCCCGACCTTGACCCGGTTGTGCAAGATGTGAGCGACGACGATGGCAACGGGAGGGGGCCTCCGAATCTCTGCCTTCTTCGTCACCATCTCCTAACTGTCATACTGCGGCCCACTCGAACAACGTTGACACTTGTACCCGTCTTGTTGTCGCAACACAGTGTGTCTCGCCGACCGAGTTCGGTCGTTCGTTTGCAATTTATCTTTTCTCTTTTTTTTTTTGGAGGGTTTTCCTTCTCCAACAGTCGCGAAGAAATTGCTTCCGAGGCCAAAGTTTTCCAGCTTTTCTTAATTTGATCTTGTTCTTTTAGTATTATTCTTTCTACTTCAGCTGCTGCTGTTGCTCGATGAGATTTGTACCGGTCTGCTTTTGTGTGTTTTTGTGTGTGTGACAGAGGACCGAGGACCTCGTGACATTGTCACCCAAGATGTCTCGTAGTACTTGTATGGAGGGGCCTCCGGTTCCGTAATGGTAGCTATAAAGGTTTATCACGCCGTTGGTGACGAACATTTTCCCACCAGGGTGTGCTGCTGGTGAGGGACAAACCGAGAACTCTTGACTAATTGATGGGGACGCCTTTTTTTTTTCCTTTGTGTTTATACGTTTGTATGCTGATAAACCATCTTTCCTCACCCGGACCCGCACCGGGAGGAGTAGAAAAAAATGTGAAGAAAAATTGCACAAAGTCGTACTTACACGGGCGAGAAAATGTTGCTGCCTATTACTTCGGCGTATTCTTTCGGAAGGAATAATTGCTATTCTTTCCTTTGCTTGCTCCAAGGGAGGTTGTACTGGTGGATAAAGTTGGTGGCAAGTGCGCACAACCGGTAGCAGCGAACAGTTGTGGAGAAAGTTTAATTGAAATAAATAGAATTCGAGTGGAAAGTTTGCTTGCGCAATGGAGGCCTGTCTGAGCTGTGGTAGGTTTAGGGTAATTGTATTAGCAGAGAATAATTAAGCTATACAGTGGCTAACCGTTTTGTGGGGGAGAGATTTAAATAAGAATACTCATAAAAGAAAAGCGTAAAGCGGTTAGTTACAAAAGCTTGTTAAGAGTGTATAATGTTGAAGGCCCCTGGAATACCGGGGTGCCTCGGTGGTGAGGCGACTAGGGCGCCAGTCTTCACACGGTGGGACCGGAGCCCCACACACCTACCCAGGTGGGCCATATCCACACCTACCCAGGTGGGCCAGTATGATCTAGAAGAGGTCATTAAGATTTGCACACAATTCAAACCACTCCAGCAACTTTGTCCACAAGAATTACACAATTAAATACGATCAAACACACTTAAAACAACTGATGCCCTTCTAGTTGGTCTGTTGAGAGTCGATCCGTTTCCGTGAAACTCGCGCCATGGCCGCAGTTCGCTATCCACGACTGTATTCGACCTCCGACAGGTTTGATTCCGCCTGATCTAGCCAACGTTCTCTGGTATCCTCATTTACGTGTATCCTCTTCAGAGTATTTGTACCGCAAAACAGCTCAGCCAGCTCAAGGTTCGCCTTTTAAACACATGGTTTTCCATGGTTCCGATCTTAGGCCTTGCCTAAGACACCAATTGTAGGAATCTGTTGCTCTCGGTATTCCTGGAGGATCTATCGTAGAGTAAAGATTTCGTCAGTAGCCGATTTGCCTCCAACAAATCCGGTGTGGTAGCTTCCGACGAAATTCATTCAGCAAAGACAGGATCTCAAAGGGAGCATTCAGGATTGTGATGGCTTGGTCGTTAGCACAGTCCAATCTTCCGTACAATTGTCTGGTCTTTTCGTACAATAGTGGGATGACACACAATTTCCACTTGTTCGATAATAAAACTTTATAAACTTTATTCAATTAGAATTCAATTGGTATTCTAATAATAAAAGCGTTGCAAGAACAGCTGAGAATATGGTCTGCAGATTTCAGATTTTAGTGACGTGAAGTTTTAGTGAAGTTCTAGATAATGTCTGCAATTTATCCATTTCTTTGACTTAGTGAATCAGCAGCAGGACAGTCAGTCTTGTATTCCGGGTCCAGCAGACATTCGAAACCCGGTTTCGGACGAGTTCCTATATCCTTGGGCCCCAAAGAAAGAAAGTATAGCAATATCAAAATAAAATAGAAAATGTGTCATTTTTAAACTTCGTTCGCCGATGCTTGTCAACGGACACATACCCGCACGTGATGTTTATTATTCCTGTGCTCACATTTTAACGATTTTTTGTCTATTCCCCATTGGTTCCATGTGTTGATAGCGTCAACTTATGCAACGCGCACCATAAAATTCCCTGTGATAATATTGATCTGCGTGTGTGGAAAGTTTGTCACGGGTTGTCGTGTGGAATGTTAATAGTGTGCTCTTTGTAGTCACCGAAAATTCAGCCGTTTTCCACGCGCATCTTCAGAAGGCTCCTCAATGCAAACGGGACTGATGTTGATGTTGAAAAAAGCCCAACCAGAACGTGCGCCACACGATGGTTGTTGACGATTCCGACAGGATGTGTGTGTGACATAGCGCTCGCTGCTCTCGGACACGTTGAAGTCGTGTTGGGAGGCGTCCAGCTACGGTGGCTTTGTTTTGCTCCCAAGGAATATTGCTCCCGCGCTTCAAGGGGTCTCTCCCTCTTGGAATGAATATAAATCCCTTTGGTTTTTGGTTATTTCTCGCAACAAAGCGCCATCAAAACCCCGAACGTGGGCATCTATTCAAATCACGTACGTCCAATGAAGAAAAAGGGAAACGCCAAGTTGTTGGTCCCTTCCGTTTTTCGGGCCACAAGATAGCGGAACTCGGGCATGTGAGCTTTTACGAGGAAAACTAGTCAAAAGGCGCGTGCATATTAGGTTTGTTTCGTAAAATGAATGGTCTTTAGCGAGTTAATGCTACCCGGGTGCCGTGGCTACCTTTTTAAACGGATGCCGAAATGCGTGTTACGTGAGGGAAACGAGTAGCGATCGGTATGTGCAACGGGCGCACGCTGTTTATAGGGTTTTTACAGCGCATCTCCGGACGGAGATACTAAACCTTGGTGGTTCACAACTTACGTCCGTCCGCCCCGCTCCATTCCGTAAGGGTGTTGAGTGGCTGCCAGTGGTCCTGCCAGCGGTACCACTGTCGACCGTTCTGTACTATGACCTAGTTTATGAAGTACGAACATTCGCGATGCGTGGCTGAAAGTTTCGCACGAACATCGGCAAGCTGACGCATTCGCAGCCTTCGCAAGCCCGCCGTACCGTAGTAATCCGTTCGGGGAGTTTTGTAGACACCAATCTACATCCTAATCCCAGCCCAGCCTTAAATCCCACCTTAAAATGGACTAAAAAAAAGCGACTACTCTAAAGCTCGGCACTGTTGTTACGCCTAACTTTTAACCGCACCGCAAAGTACAAGTTGGGCGAATGTTTTGTGGCCAAACGAACGAACAAAAAGGGCGGCGGAAGCTGTGGATGCGGAGTGGGTTGTTTTCTCCCCCTCCCCATCCCCTGAAATGAGAAGGTCCGATTATTGGGAGCTTACCTCCCTCGTTGGCTTAATGGTGGCTTATGGTGGAATAAATTAATTACTCATTTGATTGTTTTCGGCTTTCGGCAGTGTGGTGGTAACGCCACTGTTAATTGACGACCGAAGGCATTGACGGTGTTCGAAGCAAAGGACGACCAACCAATGTATTGGCATGGCGTAATGCAAGCAGCAGGAATACAATAGGAACGCCAAGCTAATGATGATGTTTGGCGTATGTTAGCCCCCGATTCCCCACAGTCCAGAGGCAACCAATCTCCCCATAACGACGACCACGACGACGGAAATACGACGAGATTATAAATGACGGTACAATGGCAGAAAGTAGCTGCTAGTACGTTCACAAAAGCTTCCAGCTTTACCGCCCCTAAAAACAAACGTTCTGTTCCGGAACCGGGAATGGGGTAAAAGTAACTTTATCATTATCATCATCATCATCATCATCACCACCATCATCGGCATAACTAAGGCTGGGTGTGTGTGTGTGTTTGTATGTTTTTACTTCACGGAAGGTAGCAAATAATAAAATCATAAAATTATGTTCCACACCCACCGGCGAGGCCTTCTCCTTCTCCTGCTCTCCATTGTATGTATGGGCATCTGCAGAGGCATGCTGATAAAAGTTGCACCCGGCACAGTTTGATAAAGTTGTTCATTAAGCGATGCAATGTAGCCGGGCGCACACAAATGAGCTAACTTTTGACGGCTGGTCGGGGTGACAGGATGACTAGGCGGTAGCAGTTATGGAGGACAGTGATTAATTTTGTCACTTTAATGATTTCCTGCTACTTTTCGTTGCATACCTTGCAGGCTCGCTACTGTTTTTGTGTGTCCTTCGAGAATGGAACGAGGGGCAGAGCGATGAAGAGAAACAATGTGCTAGAGTTGTGCAATTCGAGGATAGTTTTCGTATTTTTCTCTGGGAAGAATTATTTCAATCTGTGTGTGGACAAAGTTATAGTTTTATAGGAATAGCTTACCTGATACGTGATAAATTTTGACAATTCAATCGGATCTACTACTCTTCCTTGGCATTTCCATACTTGAAGGGAGGTTGCTCTTCATGTCTTTGGGTCAATGGTCCGTTGGTGGATAAGGTCTCTTCATACGATAAGCTTTCTAGAACTGATTCACAACGCATCATGTTGCCAAATGTAGATAAAGTCTTTTGGTCGATGAGGCTTCTTTATCGACAAGGATATAGATAAGATACCTACGGTCTTTTCCACGGTAGGTGAGTTCCCTTGAAAGATAAAGTCCTTTTGGACACGAGATCTCTTGGAATAAGAGAAGAAGGACCTTTGAACGAAGAGGTTTCTCGTGCGATGAGGTTCTTTGACCTCTTCAACGAGGTGACCTCTTGGGTGACAAGGCTTCTTGCAAGACGAGATGTCGAGAAATTCGAGTGTTAGACGCGATACCTTGATAGGCAATGCCCATTAGAATACGAGATCTGTTGGATGACGATGACGAGAGCCTTTGAACCAGGAGGTTTCTTGGACGATTAGACTAAGAAGACTTAGTAGTTGCGTCACCTACGGCCTTTTCTACCACTAGTCTTTTGTTAGACGAGATCCTTCGAAGGACAAGACCCTTTAAGGCACGAAATCTGTTGAATGACGAGGACGAGGACCTTTGAACGAAGTGAACTCTTGCTATGGCGAAGTCTCTTGCAAAACGAGATCTCTTGGAAGATGAGATTTTTGAGCAAAGAGTTCCTTTGAAGGATAAAGCATTTTATACAGGACGAGGTATAAGACTCTTGGACGATTAGCGGGCTTAGACGGCGTTGGCTCGTGCAATTCGCTCACTATTAAATTCTCCAATGTTCTAAGACTGCTTTCGCTTTATCTAAAAAAAAGCACAAAAGCTCTTAAAGTTTACAGTTTAAAATTACAACATTTAAAGAAGACAATTATACAAACCAATTACACTTTGCTGATTGTGTTTTCCCAGAGTTTGGAATGAAAAATGGAATCCGAACGTGCACGAACCTTACGTCCAGGAAAATTGCTATTCGGCTCGCTCCAATTTAGCTACCAAAAGAAACGTGTAAATAAAAAGCAAGCAAAAGAATCGAGAACACCTCTCGCTGTTATAATCCCATCGTTTTACTTAAATTGTTCCACAGCTGCTTCTGCTTCTGTGGTGCAGTTGAAAGTGAATGGTGTAGCAGGTTCTAGCGAAATGCAACCGAAACATTGCAACGCTGCGCTTGACGTCACGCACGCATTAGGCTGCGAGCCACACCGGGCGCAAACAGCAAGGAATTGTAAAGTGCACTTTTAACTTCTGCTGTCAGGGGACACGCGGGTGTTCCGCGCATCTACAAAACACACACACTCTGTCGCCTTTGAACAGTTAACACATTAAAGCACGACATTATCACCAGCTCTACCAAGTGTAGGGGTTGGAAAAGTGGGAAAGAGGTATTTTTTTTCGTGCTATAGCTTTTCCCTCGGTGCCATATACAGCGACAAAACGTTCTAAGTCAGCAAAATGGAATAAAAAATAGCACCTCGTTTTCCCGTTGAAAGGATCGTTGAGTGAAGAAGGAGAGAGACGGAGGGGATGTGGGGCAGTTTGTCCCTCGAGTTCGGACCGGGATCACAATGATATTCATGGTTGGGAGGCAACTTTAGTCAACTTTGTTTTTCCTCGCTTTGCTCTCCATCCGGAAGGGTGCAAGCTTTTGCGTGGAAAAGCGTGGAAGAAAATGGAAAATCGTTTGCAACATATGTCCAATTCTTGTTCGCACTTTCTTTCGGACGTTCCGTTTGACACGATTCTAGTTGAATATTTATTTTATTTGCTTCTTTTTTTTTTGTTTGGAACAGAAAAAGTTTCATCCTGAGCTGTTGACTGAAACTGGTACATACAGTGTTGGGTGTAGTATTGAGTCTGATGTTGCTTAAGAAATTTTAAGAAAATTTCTATTAGTTTTATAGTATTTTTGTTTGCAATTGAATATGGTTTTCCTTCGAAATAGAAACTCGAAATGGTTTATTTTACATTATCATTCTGAACTCTATAAAATTTCACGTTGAGTTCTATGCTAGTCTGGCACAAATTTGAAGCTACATGGACACAGAGTACCAGAAACAAGCTGCTTTGATAAATTTTTCTCC
Organism: Anopheles maculipalpis; assembly: GCF_943734695.1. Classification (NCBI taxonomy): domain Eukaryota; kingdom Metazoa; phylum Arthropoda; class Insecta; order Diptera; family Culicidae; genus Anopheles; species Anopheles maculipalpis. The sequence continues at coordinate 6,284,602 of NC_064872.1, forward strand.
TAGGAGTCGTAATCGTACGTTTGAATTCGTAATCACAAAAAGAAAAATCCTTTTCCAAATTGTACTTCCTTTCGCTTGTCGAAAAAGTTTCGTCAAAAAGTTTCTCCAAACTCCTACGTTCCGTAGTTCGACTCCTGTACACGATTGTCTGCAAATTTGCATTCACCCTATTCTGATTTTCATTTTTTTTCCCCCATCCTTGTCCCTTTCATTGCAGTGTTGCCCATCCGTACGCCTCCCAGAAGGTGGACAAACTGATACTGGAGGAAACGGAAGCCGGAAGGCGTTTCCTGGCCACACTGCGGCGAAACCACGAGCGAGAGCTTGAAGCGGCATCGGAAGGACCCGGCACACAAGAGCTGACAGCCGGAGAGGCAGTACATCGCAGGCAGGGTGCAACGATTGTGGCTGCCCGTTCGCTGGCCAAGGACAAGCGAAGCTCGCTGCGGGCAACGCTCGAGCACCTGATAGTGCGCTATCTGCGTCGGCTAACCAGTGACGATGATGCGGACGGTGACGATGGAGATGAGCCGGGTGGGTACGAGGTGGCAGCTCGCTACCGAAGACAATCGCTTCCGGCGACTGACTCGGCCCCAAGCGTGGTGGGAGTCCCGGCTGCACCACCGGACACGCGCTCCTCCTCTGCGCCAGGATTCTCCAACTCGATGGAAATTACATTGCTCACCAACGATACGGACACGAACCTAACCGACTCGTGGGAAGACACGAGACGGGAGGATGATGGTCGGTGGGATGAACCACCGGACAGCTCTCTGACAGCTGGGACCGGTGAAATGGAGCCTCGAGCGTTTGTGTCGGATGCTGCAGAAGGATATGGATCTTCCGGTCCGTTGGTTGCTGGGCTGTTGGCGGGCACGAGGGAAGGTGGACACGAGGGCGATATGAGTGTTAGTGAGGGACGGGGAACTAGTGATCATGGTGATAGTGGTGGTACCGGTGCTGCTAATGGGGATAGTGTGTTACGCGATAATGGCGATGAGGTAGAATATAATCTCCCGATCGGTGGCAGTGTGCCAACAGTGACGGCGAACGATGCCGACGGGCAGAAGATGATGGGTGAGTTGCGGAAGCAGCGAAAGCAGCAGAAACCGAAACAGCGCGGTGAGTGTGATAGTGTGCGGAAGCGGGTATCGCAGCTGGATCGTTTCGAGCTGGAACGGTCGATGCGGAATGGCTCCTTCCGGGAGTACAACATCCGGAATGCACTCAACTATCGGTAAGTCGTTTTGTTTCGTGTATATGTAGCTGGGTAAGTGGTACCGTTGGAGGACGATTACACATACTGAAGCCGGTTGGCTGCTGGCTGGTGATAGTAAAGATAACGATGGACTTTTAACAGTTTTTATGTGGCTCCGTAAGCTTTTTAGGGGAAGAGCTCTCTGGTAATTGCGATTTCCGATGGAATGATAGGATTGCGGAAGTAGGAGCCTGAGAGCTTCATCGTTGATGCTGTGGGAATGATGATTTGTGGATATATTCAAGATACCAGGTGCAAATGATATCTTTATTTCAGTCGTTTCATCTGTGTTTTCGGGGCTCCTCAATATCGACAGAGAATTTAAGTTACTTCTAAAAAATGGCTCTTTTTGTTGTTCACAATCGGGCTCACAATGAATTCAATCGCTATCGATCTGTCATCCGGTGGCGCTTGTTCTTGGGACTCTAACCTACACCAGGGCCAGAGTTATAGAGGGATGTTAGATTTGCAGATAGAATAAATAGTGTGAGGTAGGCAGTTAAAGACGTGGAGGTACACTACAGCAATGAACATGCTCCGGTAAACGAATGGCTCGAAGGAGGATGGAGGTTTGTTTAGACGCTTTATTGGATAATTATGGAGAATTCGTGCCCTCCATTGGGACTTTTTGGTGGAGATGCAAAGTCCATATCTGTACGTTTGAAAAGATTGTAAAGATAAAATGGAGGCCTTTTTTGGTTTAACGTTCTGCTGTTGTAGGTTTTCTATAGACTTGTTTGAAAGCACTTAGTTGGATAGTCATTTCTCAAGTTCTGACGTATGAAGACCGTCGCCGTTGTCACCTTCATCACCGGACAGCCCCAAAATGGAGACTAATCTTATGAATTATGCCTCCAAAGATTGGTTACTAATACAGTAACCAAAAATAGTTATTGGCCACCCAGACGTTCTCAGAAACGACCCTTAAATCGGTATCCAATAGCGTCAAGGTTCTCGAGGTTCATCAATAACGTTTTGGTCTTGGTATTAATTTCTTAACTCACAAAAAATTCATTTGATACCTGGCTGGTGTACACGACGAACGATTTGATCAAACAATTGTTTAAAGTAAGCAAATGTTTGCTCTAAACCATTTCCAACTCCTTCAACATACTGCCTCGTTTTGCAGTAAGACAGCAGCGCACACGGAAACTAGGTCCCGAGAATGTCCTAGATTCCGAGAACCATTACATTGGTTGGTCTTGGTGGATTGGAGTTGAACATTTTAAATCGAATAAACTTCTCCAAGGAAACAATTCAATTCCATTCCATTTCCTCTGCGATTGAATTCTCCTTTTCCATACCCAACCTTACAGCATTGTGCCGTGAAGTCTCCCAAAAAAAAAAACCTCTTGAGTACGGGGAGCGAAGGTATGGTAGAATAACCCTCGATCAGGTCCATTGATTTTTGGGGTTAGTTCGTGTTTCGGATACCGGATGAAAGAGCCCGAGACCACCCGAGATTGATTGAGATACATTCTTGGTTGATGGGTTTGTCCCCGTTGGGGTTTCTGAGAGGGTTTTTTTTGTGTATGTCTTGTCTGCTCTGCTGTTGTCTTTGCAGATTCATCGACCCGGGCCGTCCACATCCATCAGTTCCGCTTCTGCAGCAAGAAACAGCTTTCGGCAGCGAGAAGCAATCAGCCAGAGACGTAATTATGTCTCGCGCGCTAGAACCGATACTGAAGAAGCGAAGCGTTTCAATTATTACACAAAAAGCGTGCGGTCTAGTGCTGGTATCTAGTTTTGAATAAGCACTCCGCTTGTCTACACATTCATCCTGCTTGCAAAAAGATATTCTTCGGTTTCTTCGTTCCAGATCGTTTCCACCGTATCCGAAACCCTTGATTGCCGAAACGATGGAACGGTTCACTGGAAGATTGTTTTGCTAGCTGCTTGTTTTCGCTTGGCGCTGCCCTTTTCTTTCGTTATGAAAATGAGCCTCTCGTTTTGCCCTTTACTACCCCCACTGGTATGACTTACTGACATACATTGGCCCTCCGGTATGAAGATGTTCCATGGGGTCGTTTTTTTAGCTGCCTTCTACCAGCTTCTTCAGCTTATCTCATTCTGAATGCCCTCTTTTGCTCGTACATCGGGCTTTAACTTTTGAAGAAGATTTTCAGGCTTTTGTTTTCAATCTTTTGGCTCTCAGTTGAGCTCATGCTCCTGTGGGACAAAAGTATTTGCACGAGAAGTTGTCTTGAAGGAAACGCTAAGGATGTGGGTGCTTTGTCTGTACCTTCCCTTTCTGGCTTCGACTTTATTATTTGTTCTTGCCATTTAGTTTCGAGTGGCTTTTACGCGTCGTAAGGGAAATTATATTTTATTAGAAACCGTATAGTAGGATGTACTATGGAGGAGAGTGTGTGGGATATTATATCGTAGAAGCCAAGTAGAAGTGTATGATGTGTGTTTACTAGAGATTTGAAATTGATATAGACGATAAATGATGTAGAATTCTATAAAATCGAGAAACACACATCAAGGAACTACAATTCTTTTAACTTTCAAATTATATTAATTTAAAAAAAAATCAAAACTTGTTTTTGAAAATTTGGCAAAAGCGCAGAGTGACTAAAATAATTTTCTCCTACAATGGAAAGGAGAATGAGAAAAGTGGAAAAAAAATTATAAAAATTGGAGAAGATATGGAGCTAATACATTAATAATTTATAGTGCACACCAAGTGCAAGTAGCTCACCTTTCCTGACTCGTAAATAAACCAATCCTGTAAAACCCACTTCAAACTTATTCCCGTCAAGATCACGTTCAATGCGATTTGCATAATGTTATCCTCCAGCAGTCCATCCCCACCCATTAGTGTTTGGAGGCCAAGGGTTCTAAGCGACTGAAGTTGGTCCTCCTACGCGTGCCAGAGCAAAACACAGGGAAGATAATTTATATAATCTTCTCCAGCAGGCCATTCCGAATGCAAAATAGCAAACGCGTTGTGTGCAGCCCGTTTGGGTCAGGTTACTACTGCTACTTATGGCGCATTATATTCATCTGGCAGAAATTCTGCACTGGTCGCATCATACGGTTGACGGTTGTGCTAAAGTGAATTCATCGCTCAAAACTGCCACCACAAAATAACGCTCGTGGAGTTAGTGGAAATGATTGTTTTATGAGGCACGATGCAAAGATAGCGCGCTGTTTTGCATACTCATCCAGCCGGCGAACGGCCAGCCTTCCTACGGCCGTTTAAGAGACACGGTGATGCGTTGATTGAGCCGCGAAGGAAATGATCTTTATGTTGGGGGGGTATTTTGATGGTTTGCAAAAATACTCCGTCAGTCAGTTTGGACGATTTACGATCGACGGAAGGCCATGAGTGGTCGTTTCCTTTGACGTTGTTTTGCATAAAATTTGCACCAGAAGGTAAAGGACCGAAATTTTTGGACAAGATATGGTGCGCGCTTACCTTTTGTGGAGGAAATTGAACGCGCACTGGCACGTAAATTGACAGTAGAAAAGAAAAGCGAAACTCATCCCCTCGAGGTGAAATTCGCCTGCTGAACGAGATGCCCGCGGGAGCGTCAGGATGTTTGCTGACAGCTGGCGCTAAAGCGACTAATTAATTATGCAACTTAATTTGTTTTGCCATTCGCCAAAAATGCTGTCCGTCCGCGACTGGCAAAAGGTTCTGACCGGACTAGGAAACCTTTCCTTCAATGCAAGCGGGTAACACCAACAGCGGGTTGGCGGAAGAAAGACTTTATTGTCCGCGCTATTGTTGTTTGGAAAGAGATTAACAAGTTTAGCTGTCAGGTGCGTCTTGGTCGGGGTTTTTTTTCCATCGAGAACGAAACGGTGACGGTGGTCGTTTTTTAAATGCTAATGATGATGTGCATCTCTTTTGGGACTGTCGTAACGGCTGAAAGTCATTGAAAAACGATGCTTATATTTCGGGGTTTGAAATTAACCCTCGAAGTCGCATAAATTGTATTACTTCGGATATCTGGATAGAGCATATGCGCCCAAAGTTATGCAGTGTATTTTGGAGTAGAGATTTCTAGATAAAAATAAATATTTCCATGAACTTTTTAATTTATTTTAAAATAATCATCTGGTAGTGTTGGTAAACTCCTAGCGCCTTAAATCCATTTCCATAATTTTGAAATACAAAACTTCTCTTAACCTTGGTATAACTTAAAAATCATCCTTCTAAGACCAAAAAATACTAATTGCTTACTACAAGGCGCTGTAAACACAGAACTCGTATTACTAACGTAGACTGATTGATAAGAAAAATTTTATGTATATGCACATCCAATGAATTTCTAAGATAAACACACACGTAGATCCTACTGATTCCTTCAAGGGTTAAATGGAATCGTTTTGCGAACTCGCTCAGGAAAGCTGTCATCGTCCCAAAAATTGAAAATTCGCTACACAGATAGAAAAGTGCTACCGTATGCAGGTTTGCGATGCAATTTCGTGCCATTGACACAAGTCGTGAATCTGTCCTCCCATTTGTCCACCGTCATCGTGGAACGTGAATCACCGCCACAGGAGCATTTCGTTTGCCTTGCAATCATCGCTCTCGCAACGCCAAACGCGTACCGCTCTAATCAATTAGTCCAATTAGCAATTAATGGTGAACAATCTATATAGCCGAAGCGCTGTGTGGTTCGATCACCGTTGCGATGAATCTACCGGAGCAAGCTATACCTTCGTTGTGGCAACGGGTGCATCGCAAAACTCCCCTGGAGCATCTACAGCAACGGTAGATTCGTGTTTTTAATTAAGCCAATGTTTGCCGTAATTGCTGGTTAAGATTGAAGGTTTCTTTGTCTGAAATGCCGGGGGAAAGGTGTTAGAATTGGGTTTAAATTAAATAATTTTGCACATTGTATCTGTGCTGTGGATGGATATACCCTACAGAAAGAAAGGTTATGAAAGGCTATTCGGAAAAGTAATCAACCTGAAGTAGATTGGAATTTGATCACTCCCCGGAGAGAATGAGAGGGAAAGCTAGCCAACGACTGTACACCAGATATCTCGAAAAAGAACATCACGAAATCTAAGTAGATTAAAGGTTGGTCTGCTCGACTGAATCGCTGTCATAATTTTGTGTCTAATTCCATGGTTTTCCGGCTTGAATCGTTCTCCTATCAAGTATCAGTTACATGGCCACCTAATTATGATATGACGTGAGTAACCTCTCCCTACACACACACACACACCCACATAATGGGACGCGAAGGTAGCGCTGGATGTGAAATCGATCAACTGACTCCGACCGGACCGGTGCACTTTAAGCTGCCAACCTCTTGGTACGCTGCCAAGGTGGATGAATAATCGCTGATCCCCGCAAAACCCCGAGACTGCGAGCACCTGGATGGTGGATTCCCCTTTTGAAAACCGAGTCTAGAAAGCTAGGCACAGACCGGCTGACGAACGAGCTCATAATTGATGGTGTGACATATTCGTTTATTGTTGTGTAGACATCTTATTAATGCAAACGAGCTGCGCTACTGTCGTACATCAATGTCAGAATTTTTGGCACACTGGTGCGCCGGCACAGATGATGATACGCCGTAGCAGAGCTGTCACGGTTGATCCACTTTAAGCTGGGTTGGGTTTGTGTGTGTGTTTGTGTGCGTGTTTTGATTACGAGCGCGAATCTTGAAGTAGTCGATGCTCTCCGTCTTCTCCGACAGCGAGAAGCATTTTGGCATTTAATGGATGCGTTTTTTGGGTCTGTTTGTTGGTTTTCGTCTTCTAAACATCTCCATTCTTCGAAACGGCTAGTCTATGGCTAACTGAGCATCTGCTAATTGCAGTTTGATTCGCCCTTAACCGGCCCGGCCAGTGTTGTATTTCATTACTCAACGTCAGTGCGGTTTTATGGGAAAGAAAGATTGATTGTGCAGGGCTCCAACGTTAATAACTAAGTATGTACGTACTTGCTGAAGTATAAAGCATCAGCGTATATTGCTATGAAATATATTACTTTAAATGGGATGAAAAATGAGTTTAATTGGAATATTTACGATTTTTTTTACGTTAATTTGGGGAATACCGATTAAATTTGACTTGTTGGAAAATACTTAGAATAGTCTTCTATTTTCAGACAGCTTTCTTACATTGACTCTATTGAACGTCTACCTTTGTGTCATCCTTGTTACGATATCGGAGTAAGGTCCTCTATAGAGCCCTGATGCCATAAATGTTGAACAGAGTCCTTAACTCTAAATCTGACATTTAATAAAATAGCTACATCTGCTGCTATCTCGGTTTTTGCCCTTTTAGATCTGCTCTGTTCGAGTCGTCCAATGCTGATCGTGTAATGCGATGACCTCACTTGTACTGTACAATTGGATAGAATCCTCCTTCTATACTGCAAATTCAACATTCGAACAACCCCAAAATGGTGAATCTGACACGATATTATCTTAGCAGCATCCCCAATTTTATTACAATCCCTCTCACATCTAGGAGCTTAAAACGGAGTATCATTAAACTCTGGAAAATGTTGTTGCGTTGGATAATGTGTGTTCAATTAATAATTAAGTGAGGGACCGTTGAGAGACTGCACGTACACGTGCATATGGTTGCGAAACACTTGCCGGAACGTTAAGTAGACGGAAGTATCTTAAAAACATACATACACATCCACACAGCAAACGACAACATGTCCGGTGATGACGCTGATTGTGTACTCAATTAGGCTTACGAGTCAACTTTCTAACACTCAACTGCTATGCTTTTCAACTTATTTACCTACACAGAGACCTAGGCCCTATGGAAAGGCGCAATCAAAAGAACTTATCGTTCTTCTTTCAGTCTGTTGTCTTGTTCATCTTTGTATCTTTCATCCCCCCAATTCCTTCCCAAATCTTCTGCAAAACCCAAGATGGCGATGGGGTTCATCGACCTGCTTTTATCGTACTACTGCACAAAAATAAGAGGAGAGCCTTTTCAACCCTCTTGCGTACCGTAATTCGATAAATCCTTCGACCAGAATTCTGTGTTACTCTACGGCCGGTAGGAAGAATAGCTCGGAAGTTTATCGGGCAAAAAAAAACAGCTTGTACCATTACACAAGTGGAAATTGTTCATCGTCTGGCGGGAGAAGAAGTTTCTATTTACCTTCTTTCGCATGTGAACCAGTCGTACAAGGATGAGATATCTGAGCAGGAGCACACGACAAAGAAGGGGCTCGAACGTTGAGTGTGTATAGCCTTAAATAATTCTGTCGCTTCGGTTGGGTGTGTTGTACGTAGGTAGCCCACCCCACCACACAAGAAAACTTTGCGACCAAAGTGGCCAAAGCCAGCAGAGCCAACCGGCTGGCTTGCAATCGAAATTGTCACCGAACATGCAATCGCAAATTTTCTCCTCAATCGACCAACTTTTTGGGGGCCAGTTCAATTGGCAGAACTCTCGCAACGTTGGTGTTGGGAGTTAGTTTTCAGCAACGGTATATATTGAAGTAAATCGAAGCTGCTTTTCCACGCCACATACAAGGGGAGATTCTCTGTTTTTCATTGCAGGAGGACTCTCTGGTGCTTCGGTTGGGGATTTGAAATGCGCAGTGGATAAATAATGAAACACTCAATCTATAAATCCACAACGTGTTTCACACGCACATACACACACACACAACCAAATACACCGGTGCGAATGAGTTCCTGCGAAGCTTGCTGCAGTTACTGAAAAACAGTAGTTACGTGCACTTGTGCCTAGAGGGGGAAACACGATGGTGTAGTTTTACCGCGTGTACTTCGAAGAACTGTTTGAGGACAACGATGTGACAAGTGGACCGAATTTGGCGCAAAGCTTTTCACATGTAATGGAAAATCCTTTTGCACATCTGTTACACTGAGCTCTCCATATCTATGTCTGCTCAACAGTGAGTGCAGCAGGATTTTCCTGAAACTTTTCAATAACATTACCTCGCGAAGGCTAAGAGTGTATGTAAATGGATTTGTTTTCTTCTCCGGAAAAAGCTAGCAATCGGAGGGAAAACAAACTTTCCGCAAAAGTAACTTTCCCAGTAACGGGAGCGGTGGGTACTCGCCTGTGACGTATGTGGCTGTCGATGGTGATTTAGTTTGACGGAACATTTCACGGGGATGTGAATTTCGCGAATTTAAGCCGAGATATTGGAGCACAGCAGTGTCAAGAGATAATCCGACAAAGTTGAGCTAATGGAGTGTGAGCAGTAGGCAGTAGTGATGGGCTTTACGTAGCGCAGGTTCGATCCTACGGCTCCGGAGACGGCTCTGGAACAAACAAGTGACTAATTTCTGGAACCGGTTGCAGCGTCTCCGGAACCGTCCTTCCCAACACTACTATGCAAGAGGTTTTTCTTTCACAGGAAAGACCGATTTTTGAAAAGGGGAAAAGATTTTGAATTTCCGGTCGAGTGAGAAGATTGACATGCAATACCATCCTGGTTCACTTCACTGTTCCTAAACCTTCACCTTCAAGGGGTGGCTTTTTCTGCGCAATTGTACAAATACTGTTTGACAGTATGGTTTTACTTTTCCCTTGCCTTATCTTTGTCCCCATTCTAATCGGGTTTCTTTTACATCCACACAGCAGTATCGTTTTGCGATCGATTTTAAATACTTCGGGGCTTATGAAAACGATAGCGAAGGAGGAAAAATGTAGCGCAAAGAGTTTTATTTTCGCTTGCAGTAGTAAGAAGAGTGTTTTTTCAATCTATATTGTTTCTTGGTTACTACTATGGTTTAATTTCGCACTCATATTTACAAAGTTAAAATTGTTCTTTTTTTATTAATTGTTAAGTTTTCCGCTCTTTTTTATTTTTATACCTTGATTGAGTTTTATTTTAATATTTTATGTTTTTTTAAATACGTTTTTACGATTCTTTTTGCAACTTATCGATTTTTGTTATTTGATATTATTGATACATTTTTGTATTCAGAGTAACGTGTTCCATTTTCTTTAAAAAAATATTATTTCATAAATTATTTAATATGTTTTTGTGCAAGGCCTTCTATTTAATTTGTTGCTTGGTTACTTAAAGAAAGATTCCACTGTAAATTTTTAAGAGAATGTGTAAATTGTTGGTAAATGTTTAAATAACTTTTTGGAATACCCTAAACATCGTTTGGCGTCTGATTCATTGCAAGAGGTACTCTTGTAATTTTGAAGGAAGTAAATCCAACAAAAAGGAAATAAGCCATCTTGAGTGCAAACACATAGCGCTACATAGTACATTCACCCAAAACATTTCAAAACACGATGCTAAGGAATGTTAATAATGGAGGATGGAAAAAGTTTTTCCCCTCTAGGCGAACGAGCATGCTAGCAACAGGATCAAACTTCCCTTATACAGGTCCATCAATTCAAGGATCAAAACTCTCTCTTTCTCCCTAATTATAGGACGTCCTTTTGGATAAGTTTCTTTGGACGGTTTTGTAAAAATTGCCCTCGACAGTGACAGCTAAGCGCTTCTGATTAAACCATTTCCATTTTAAAATGTTGTCCAATGATTTGTTTGTCTTTGTACTTTGACCTGCTCCCACACAACACTCGAGCGACGCTAATCAGGTTCGATTTTGGTTCCGCCGAAGGTAATCTTCAACCAGGAATCTATCCATCGTCGGCTCCAAATAAAGACGGCCGTGGGGGTAAAAATAAATTGGAGACATTTTAAGTACTTGGCGCGAGGGCGGAGTTCCCGAGGCTCCGCAACGCTCAAGTCACGCTTGAGCAAACCGCAAAAAGCGGCTCCTTAACCTGTCACCATCACACTAAACGAACCGTGTCGTGCGTTTGTTGTGCCCTGCCTGTTTGCCGAATCGTTGGGCCTTGATAGCCAACCATCACCCGGAGGGCATTTGTTTAGTCTGCAAACGACATCAAACGTTCGCGTCTGCAAACTTCGCCCACAGTGGTTAGGCGTCTTTCGGCGTTGGCAGTGTGTTTGTGTGTGTGTTCGTTCACTTTTCTTTTGCTCCTGCGGGCTCCTCGTAAAAGATGGCTCTCTCTAGATGCGATCCTTGATGGGAAAATGACATCAAGAGGTTCGAGGCATGTTTTTGTTTTCCATCGTTTTGCTGGCCCCGGGTATGTGTGCGCGCGTGTCCTTGTGTCTGTGAGTGTGTGTTTGCATTGCGTGAAGGAGTCTTTTAGCTTGATGCCTAACCGACCCGTGAGACTCCTTTACCCTACCGGGAGTCCTTTACGCAACGGATTGCCTCGTGTGCTTCGTAACATTATGACTTCAGCCACATGGACATGGCCAACAACCTTGGTTCTTGGTTCTTGTGCCGTATCGCTTCTGACGTTTCACTCAAGGAGCAAACCGGGCGGGAAAAAAATGCAAGAAAACTTCGCTTGATGCTTAAAGAGCCAGCAGCCGGGTTTGGCAAACAGACCAAAAAGAAGTGTACTCTCGAGTGGCACCGCAGCAGTACTGGACGAAAAGAGATTGGATTGGATTTCATTGCTACAAAGAAATTCAATTTCGTGTCACCGGTTGTGCGTTGCGGTGCAAATTGAAGGCGAACGGTTTGCTGTCACATCGGGCTGCGCCACTAACCGCCGTTGGTCCGCGAATTAGTGTTGGAAATGATGATCACGAAAGAAAAGCCGTTGAAATCTGACCAATCTTAAGTAGAAGCTAACGTAAGCCTGGAAACGGAAAGTGAGAAATTAAATTTTCGGAAAAGCATTCAGCAAAAACTGAAACTGTGTTGAATTTCTAATCGTTCGGCTAGAGAATGGGAATGGAAATATTTTTTTCTTTAACTCTTCTATATTCATGTTTAAGTGAAATTTATTCTAAAAAGATAAAAGAAATGTTTTCTTTGTCATGCAAATAGCATAACTTTAGGCGTCTTCTTTCGTAGGTTTATTTTCATATTCTAGTCCTCTTTTTTATAGTATGAAGTTTATTGTAGATATGATAGAAAAAAGGACCAAACTCGTCCCTCGGTTTTTAGCTAGTAAAAGCACATTAATGCAGTAAAAGCATGATTTACCGTCAACCGTATTGTGGCTGAACGGTTCTGCGTAACTTTACCAAACCTGTCACAGGCATTGGTTTATAAATCGCATTTACTTTACTGTGCATTTACTCTTCCATGGCATCGTTTCTAATGAAAGGGTAATTACTTTTCCATTCCCCCTTCCAGTCGAAAATACTTTATTTACCGCACAGTGAACGAGCTCCAACCATCCTGCTACTACTACTACTGCTACTAACAGGTACAGTACGCTTGCTGTGCAGCAGATAGATGCCAGCCTTTTCGGAACTCGAGGAGGTGCTTCTGCGGATGAAAAATTATAGCCTCCTATTGTTGTTGCATCGATTCGACGTAACCCATCCACCCTTCATTCACCCGTGCACTGAATTGTCTTTGTGTAATGTCAATCCGGACGGGGGCTGATGATACAGGGGGAAAAAACGGATATTTTTGTCCTTTCGAGCTGTATCCTTTTGAACGGAGCAGTAGAGAAAAAAAAACGTTGTAAAAACTGTCGTTGCGTACAGGGCAGGTTGGGCTGTCGTTGATTCTGAAGTGAAGCAAACACACACACACACACACACAAAATATGCTCCAATACTCTGTACACACTCTAACGCTCGATTTTGGTTGCATGGGGTCCTGGGGTCGTTCGGAAAAAAGCAGTCAAACGCATAAATTCTGAATGTTTATGCAAGGAAAGACATTTAAGGTGTGGTCGGTGCTGTCGAGCGAACGTGAACGTTGGATGGTTGCCAAACGGGGTGAGTGTGGTAAATTATATTTGCTGGAGGTATGCTAATTGCTCGAGGGCAGAATTGGGGAAACTATCCTGAAGGATTTTGGACCGTTAAATGGTGTAATGTTCAGTAGTCAAATCATTGGTATAGTTAGTTGGAAAACTACAATGGTATCTCTTAAATATTGGAGTAATTGAACATTTGGGGCTAGAAAAGCAGATAAACTCGCCAGGCAAAGTCTACAGATCGGCCGGAATATACTCTTCCTACAGGAAAAAATGTACAAAGCAAAATAATTCGCTAATATTGGCTGAGAGCTGTGTATATCTGCATAAATAATCCAAAGCCTTTTCAGACATCAAACGTTGAAGTGGATTCGAAAAACCTGGCTCAAACCATAACAACTAATGCCTAGCTCTAAACTAGTGTTGGCTGAGCCATAAATAAGCCATAACTAATGTGTTGGCTAACTAATGGTCTAAAACTCCGTTGATATATCACAATAAAATAAAGACTCTTAAGAATTTTTTTTAACTCACATTGAAGCATCGCCTTTACTATGAAACTCCCTGTAACCTCACTGTAAAGCAATGCTCTTCTTGCTAGGTATCTCTACCTTCACGTTGAAGCTCTACCCTTACTTGGTAGCTCTGCGTTCATAGGGTCCGTTTGAGTCCGTTTGCCCTTTCAAAGTCGCTCCGCTCATCCTTCTTCGAGGTTTTCATCCTCACTGAGGGCAGAAGTAGCGCGGAAGGCTTCAATTCTAAAAAAAAGCGAATTTACTCTCTGCCCTTTTGAACATAGCTGCTTGACAACATACTATTTAAAGGTAACGCACGGTAACACCCCGTCAATCATTAATATTCACAACGCATACGATGTTTATCCGCGGGACATGGTCGTGTCTCTTTGACGTGAAAACATTTTCCAACCCGGTAGCAGCCCAACCGAATGTGTGAACTCAACGATTCATCTTCATACTGTGGTTCCACTTGTGTGACCAGGGAATTGCAACGTGTTAGGAATTCGCTTGATTCATTAGATTTAGCCACACACCGTCGATATATAATTTAATAAATTATCCCATTTTTCGGTGGTGGGATTGTAAGGTCTGTGAGGCCATAATACAAGTCGCAAAAGTCCTCGGAAAAGGGGTCGAACCAATCCATAACTGCCAGTGACAGAAAGGTGTCCATATCGGTAGGGTTTGGGGAAAAGTTTTTCGTCGTTAAAAAAAAAAAAGGGAAATTCAACCTTCCAAGAGGGGTTATGGAATTCTACTCCCCAGGTAGCAAGAGAGAGGGGGAGGGAGTATATGCAGGAGTTCGCACTAAATTTTGGGGGAGGAATATGTTTCCTCCCACCAGGATGCGAAAATAAAAACATATGGCCCCTTTTTTTAACGGTCTTTTAGCTTCGATTCAGGTGGTTCAATTGTTGATGACATAGAGCACGCACACATTCACACACACACACACACACACACACACACACACACACACACACACACACACACACACACACACACCGGGAGAGCGTGAACGTCCTGCCAGGTTGGACACCATCGAAAGGACACGATGCTTTAATTCAATATCAATCATATTTTATCCGATTCTGCGTAGCATATGTGCCTATGGCCTTGTGCGCACGTAGACAGAAAAAGGGGTAAAATTCCGACGATGGCTACAGGTTTTCACAACCCTCTACGAAAATCAACCCCTTTCTGTATTTTGAGTTGACGACATCTGCCAGCAACGGAAACATCGTGCTTTAAGACGTATTTTTCTAACGCTTACCAATTCCGATACACATAAGCCAAACATTGCAATGAATTTGATAAACGTCCTGTCAGCGAGGGTTTTTCCAGTTTTCCCGGTTTTCCATCCGACGACGAATCAGGGGATTAGCGAGCGTTGGGGTGAAAATATGAACACGGCAAATTTAGCGTGGAACTAATTCCAAACTTCTTCTCGGGACTCTTTATCTTGCCCGTTATTCTTCCACCCAAACACGCGCGGGAAACAGGTTGTCAGGATTTTCGCCAGGTTTTATCCCAACATTACTACTCGTTCCTGGGTTTTCTATCCGAGAATGCCCACCAGCCGTCGATGTGATGAAAATTTCCAATCTTCTTGAGGGGCTTGAGCGGCTGGCGCGTATGGCAGCTGGGGCAACAATTTCATTAGTGCGTTTTTTTCCGGTGTTGCACAGGTGCGACTGGTGCGTCGTGTGTTAACTTTCTATCAAAAACAAGCAACAACGAAAAAAAAAAAAGACATCCTAGAAAAGAAAGCGAAAACTCAGGTAG
The DNA here is from genome assembly GCF_943734695.1 of Anopheles maculipalpis. NCBI lineage: Eukaryota > Metazoa > Arthropoda > Insecta > Diptera > Culicidae > Anopheles > Anopheles maculipalpis. The sequence continues at coordinate 6,299,860 of NC_064872.1, forward strand.
ACTCTCACGCCCCCGTGATTGACGAAGAGGCACTTTTCAAACAACGCAAACGTTGTTGCGGAGGTTTTCGTTGTAGAGTTGGCAGGCACCGTAGACATTGGCTTCCCCGGATGCTTCCCCAAACACTCGCAGGCGCGCATTCATTACGGCGAATGGTATTTCTTGACGGGACTCCCTCACGCTCGCTACGTGGGAGAAAGTTTCTGTCCGGCCCGGAAGTGAAGTCTATTCGGCAAATGAATTATTTTCCCGGTACGCACTTCAAAAGCGCGCCGCTATCCGGCCTGATAAAACGTGACGAGTATTATTATCAAGCGAACAGTGGGGGTGGTGGGAAGGTGTGTTGAGTTGGTTTGGTTAATATAAATTGTTTGAGATGAAGTTGGGAAGTGATAAGAAATGATGTGCTTCATGTATTTTGATTACACAAAATTAAAAACGCGCTGTTTATGAGTTTGAGCAATTACAGCAGGTCATTATGGTGGATGTAATCAACGTCTCGCTAAAATATTGTCTTATTTAATAAGACTTCAATTCAGCTATGCGGTTGGATAGAAAATTTAATAGAAATGGGTTAGATGTCAAATCTAAGAAGAGACGAGCTTTTTGACATATTTATTACCCAAATTATGTTACTCTATTTTTGAATGCTATAATGTGAAAGAGAATTAGACTCATTTTTAGTAACATTAATAAGCAATATCTTCTCAAAAAAAAAAAATTAATAAAATGCTTTATATTTGGTTCATAATTATCTTATTTATTAAAAGGAATGAATGAAAAGCTTATTTATATCCTCAAGTTATAGTCCAAACCAAATCATTCAATAACCGAGATATATCCCCCGGATGGACAATTGACACCGTGTTCGAGTTACCTTCAACCTAAACCCCCCAAGTTCCGTGACCTGTCCGGGTCGATTTCTCGAGGCCGTGCGCTTGGTCTCGCGCGTTCAGTTTGGTGCGGACTTTCCAAGGTAACATTGGCCATAAAAATGCCAGTCCCGTCCCAGAATGCCAGAACATGCGCAGTGGCGCGTAGTGGTGGGTTTGCTACGAGTGAGAGGTTGCTCTACTATTTCGTCCTGCCGAAGTTTGCCGCTGTGCTGTTGTGCGGCTGTCGCACACTGTACGGAAAGAAATTTCTACACACTGGCTCGCGTCAGTCCCCTCGGTACCGGTGGCTGGAGTAGTAGTGGGGAAGCTAATACTTTTACTTTCGTTTACGGGTGGCCTTGCGCTTGCATGTTGCTGGTGTTTGTTTGATTTTTGCATACTTCCGGGTGAGAACGGGTAAGAAATGCTGCCAGTTGCGGGCACGTTTTTACGCCCATATTTATGATGGCATAGAAACGGGCGTCTTCAAAACGATGCTGGTTAATAGCTGGCAAGAGGTAGAATATGTATTTTCTACTTGTTTTTATCATCCCGAAGAAAATGGTGCATTAATGTAATTAAATTGCATACCGAAAGGGGTTGTAAATTATTTTTCAGAATTTTGTACAATTAGTGTGATTGAAAGTTGAAAACAGCGGAGTAACTGTATGGAATCTCATTTGCAAGAATTCTGATTTCCATTTGAGAAGGCTCGAATTGTCACCATGTCCGACGTTATAATATCTGTTATATAATTAATTATCAATTTTCAATATTAAGAACAATAATATCAGGTTCGCTGGAAATCAATTATAGTTTGAAAATTCATTGGAAGCTATTAACGAAATTGTATTTCAATGGTGGTCATTGTTGAAGCCAGGGTAGCATATTTCAATGTAGTCTGCCATGCTTCAGGCAAGTGCTACTCCCATGTCAGCCTTAGTAGAGGTTTCATTCGTCACTGGTAAAAGTAGCAGATTCAGGTGGACACAGCCATGAACATTCCTTTACATAAACTCAGCAAAATTGGTGCAGGCGATGTGTTTCAGTACGATCCTGTCTCCAAGCAAATCGTTGAAATATTAAAACACAACCGTTCAGGAACAGGATTCACTAGACGTGAACAACTAATGGGTACCAATTTGACGTTTGGGGTAAGAAGCACCGTCGTTTTGTACTTTAGAAGCAGAAATAATGGACATTTGTTTTAGAAACTGTTATTTGGAAGACCGGAACAATCTATACTGATATGGATCTTTCGATTGATGGAAGTTTATTTTAACTTGACGTAAGTTTTCAATACATGCAAAAGATTCCTAAAGATAATCTTCTATATAATTTTTCTCTGATGTTTAAGAGTAAATTTTCGCGATTATTACAACATCATGGACTTATACGATGCTCTTGATAGTGGGGATATTGATATAGGAATGATCGCAGAACCGGTAGTAAATAGCACAAAGAATCGGGTAGTGATCGTAAAGATGGAGTACGTAAAACACGTTCACTCTTCCATTCCGTGCGTCTTATGATTGTGGTACAATTCTTGCAGCCAACATCTTTACCTCCCGCTGAATCATACGCACAATTCGGACACATTTTTTATTGATATCTTTGCACGCGATCTACGCTATGCCATTGTAAGCTTTCTGCTGCTTATTATCCTCCTGAACGCGATCCTGACACGTAAGCATGCTCCGTTTCGACACCTACTGTTCGTATACGAGCTGCTCAGCGGGACACGGGCCTTTCCAAACCCGAACGAGTACATCCCAAACCGAGCCCTACAATTGCTCGTTGGCATAGTGCTACAGATATTTAGCTGTGCGTTGGCAACATTTCTGGTGGCGCAACTGTCCATCCCAAGCACGATACTACCGGCGACATGTTTCAAAGATCTTGCCAAACTTACCCAGTACAAGGTGTGTGTGCCGATGCTGCGTAATCTCGTCCGACACATCCCGGCAATCGTACGTGGTCTGCAGGACGTGGAAAGACTTGACAGCAACTGTCAACACTTGGTAAAGTTGGGAGATCCGGAAAAGTTGGCCGAATATCTTTGCAAACGGGAAAATGCCGTCGTTGTCCTGGCAAGCGATGCCGTTATGAATACAATCTTTCACGACGAAAAGCTCTTGGAAAGGATGTGTGATATTGTGCCAATAGAGAGGAAATTGATTGCGAATTTTTTATCCCTTCCGTACAGTGCCAAGTTTAAGCATGTGGAATTACTGAAGCAGTTGTGAGTTTGACGAGGTGAAGTTCTAAATGCAAGTTTTTAATTCTCCTTATTTTCCATTAAATCCATAGCTTGCTTCATGCACGTTCCACGGGATTGTTGCAGAAACCTTACCGTCATCTGATTGGGTCCTGGAATCGGTACAACAAACACAAGAAGAACCGTTGGGCAGATATTGAGCTGGCCAGCTTGCAGGTGTTGTTTGTGGGATATGGAGTTGTTGGTGGTTGCAGTTTTCTCGTACTGCTGGTAGAAGTATTGGTTTACAGCATTTCTAAGGCCTGCAGACACTTTCGTAAACGAACGGGAAACAAATGAGCTAACAGGACACGTGGTCATTGAAATGGAGTATAACTTTAGGCGCTTGGTATGATTTTTAGGTGAAAATAAACGTTAAAAAGCGTGCATTTGATCGATTCCCACCTAAATGTTGTGTAACAAAACAAAAACTGCCTGTCACTTAGACTACGTCCTTGCCAGATCGATTAGTATATCACAATCGTATATCCTTCACGTGGCAGCTTAATTTGTCTGCTAACGAGCAATTAATACTGCACACGTTAGCGAACGTATCGTAATGGACGGTCACGAAAACGGTTGTCAAGTGTTTAAATCGATTTACGTTAATTGCTGCACCACCGCCACCTTGCCGTCCTGGGCCACCACTTTTTGTTGATAACCCCATTTTCCGGAGCTAATATCCAGTGGAGTGAAAAGTGTAGGCACCCAAGCACCAGGAAGCTAGAGCAGCAAAAAGAGCAAACACCTTACAATAAAAAAGTACCAAACCAGTGCTGTCTTGCCGTCACTTCCGCTCTCTACTATTGCACCGGTGAGCTCACTGTTTTACAAATATTGAGAAAACCAACAACAAAAAAAAAGGGGGCGAATCAATCCTTATTGCCTTCTCGTGTGCGGCTGTGTCGAGTCTGTGAGCCTTTTTTGTGTGCCTCCCAGACAGCCCCATACCAAACCTGGAAGCTGTACGGAAGTATCGTTAGCTCTGGCGCGTTTTATACGGAGCTGGGCCTTCGTCCTGGCGACCAAGGCACGTCGACGTTTGGCTTCCATTGTTCTTAGCAGCAATGGCAATCCGATTGTTTGTTTGGCTTTTGAGTTTGGTTTGGGGTGGTTTCGTTTTTAGGAGGCTTCGTTTTGCTTTCCATTCGCTCGGTTAGTAGAAGTTTGAAAAAAAAAATGCGATCTTTTCTACTACTGTCCCGTTGTTGTAGCTGGCCACAATATTTATCCTAGCGCTAAGGCACAATGGAAGCGAATCCGGATGGGAGTGTGGGAGTGAAAAATAATGTCGAGAAAATTGTTTGAAGCACTTGAAACGTTTAAAGTTTTATTCGCACTTGTTGGATTTATTTTTGTTTCATTTTTGTTGTTGTTTTTCGTGAAATTTTCTCTCAATATTTCACTCTAGCAGTAACGAAATTCTTTTTTGTAATTTGAATTGTTTACTTTTTTAAATATGCATGAAGTATTTCATGAATTTTACTGGATACTTACAGAAAATTAATGTTTGCAATGGACAATATTTTTTTCTTAAAAAGGTGAATCAAAATAAGTTACTAAAATAAGTGCATTATTCTTTTAAAACGGGGCGTCCCGGTGATGTGGGCGACAGCGGCGCCGGTCTTCCAACGACAGGACCGGGTATCGGCAGTCTAGAAATCCATTTCGATGGCCGGCATGACCTTAGAGTAGTCCGTTAAGCCAAGAAGAAGAAGATTCTTTTAAAACTAATTTTTGACGATGTTTTTAAGCAGCTAAAGAAGCGAAAGAGTTTCTTTAACCCCTAAAATTCACCCATGCGAAATGAATCTTCAAGAGCCCTCTAGATCAATGCTTCTAGCTCCATCCGTTCCCGGTTCTATAGCACTTCTTGAAGGGGATTTCTTACAGCTCATTAGGTCGCGCGCATCGTTTATCGTCTTAAAATTATAGCTTATTGTTTTCTTTTTTCATTTCTGCCTCCACTAAGGACAGAATGTTTTTAACAGATCGTTTACTTGGCAAAACAAGACATCTCACGAAGCTGTGAATACGACCAAAAGTGTCGCTTCAATTTATTTGATAGCTCATTAATCTATCCTCACACCAAGGAGTGGCGTTCGCCCGTAATGGGTTTTCTTTCATGTGATTATGATGAAAAAAAGAATATCGCGCACCATGTTTGTTGTACTATTTTGCTTTATCATGGACACTTATGCACGAGTCACCGTGTCATCCGGCCAGTCATATCCGATTTGATGCCTCATACCCGTCTGTCCGGAAATAGATCATAAAATGCAGGAAATGGTAATCGACCTTTTGTTGCTCTTCCTGACAGAATACTTAAAGTCATTTTTGGGGAATTGTATTGCCGTGGAAGATTTGGGCAAAACACATGGAGTTTCAAAAGATGTCGCTTGTATATTTTGAGCCCATCTGAACCACTATATCAAGAACTGGATTTACGAAGTAGTCAACGATAAATTTCAACTCTCCTGAGAATCGCCACTAATTCGTTCGCAACTCGAGAGCTTTTGAGCGCTCCCCGCGCTTTAAAGTACCAGGAGGAAGCAAATTTCCCTAACCACATGGAACGATTGCTTTAATATACCAACAAAACGATTCCACTGCGGAAACACTCCATTTTACGCCCGAAGATCTAAAGAAAGGAAGGAAGTATTATCGGATGTGAGCAACTAAAACCACGCCATTGCAATCACGCGCAGTATCGATAGGATGAGGCAGGAAACTGAACATTCGGAGATAGTCCACGTTTCCTTTTTTTTCCATGCAGCGAATCTCCTGCGAGGTTTACTTTTATGTCTTCACCTGCTTATAGTCTCGGCACTGACACCGGCAGACACAGGCAGTTGGAAAGTAATGGTCCTGATGCTTGGGAGTTGAATTTTATTGCCCTCTCTGCACAGCATCACGAGCCGTACCGTGTGGTTTCTATCCGGAAAAGTGGATTGGGCAATTCTAAAGCATTTTCTCTTTCGCGGTACGGAGCTTTACACCAGCGACTGACAGTGCTGGACCGATGTGAGACCGAAACTGAAGCTGCCGCCTGTCGAAGAGTTTTCGCTATCTCTACCATATGCACGTTGGGTGTGAGCCGTCGTCCTGAATTACGCCAATATTCGCTACGCTTTGCAATCCATCGTTGGTCCACGCACACAATTGAATGGATGAATTATGGCCCACTGGCCAATGATTGCCGAGTTCGGAGGATATTGGGGCCAGCATCAGAGCATTATAATGCACAATTCCACTTCACAGAGTGAAAGCTTTCATAGTGATTCGAGATTAAAAACACAGAGAGAAAGAGAGAGAGAGAGAGAGAGAGAGAGAGAGAGAGGACGGATGGATTTTTCAGTTTGCTGAAAACCGCTTGCTCACTGGAAAACTTGTTTTTCATGCAGCTCTAGCAGTAGCAGCTATTTGTTCCAATCAAACAGTTGATTGAGCCAACGCAGAGAGCTCAAGTATTTAATTAAGATTTCGCTCATTCACACATAGGACGGGTTGTGCTGGGAGGGGTTTTTGGAAGCACATTGAATGAGTTCGGGAATTTTTGGGAAACTAATTTGAAACTGTACGGTAATGGATGTGATATCCCACATCTGAGGTTAGAGGGCTTACGAGGCTGCAGGTTTTGTAAAGGTGAAAATCGGGTTGAAAGCGAATATGTCGGAGCTTTAGCGCACAGTATTTGACATTATACAAAACGCTTTAGATGTAAATATTGGAGTGTCCTGTCAAAAATGAAATTGGTCGCTGAAAGGCTATGAAAGATCTGACTTAATGTAAACACTGTTAGTACATTCACCATAGAAAATCCTAAGTGGCGAATTTTAAAGCTGCAATCATTTTAGATTTTGCTCCTCAAACTTTTGTGGAACTTCTTCTTTTTCTCTTTTTTATATATTTTTTATAGCAAGGACTTCCCATCATTGAAACTGAAATTTTGTTTCGTTGTAGTACACTCTCGGATACTAAGGACTATTACTAATATACTAACTGTCAAATATCGCACATAAAAATTTTTATAAACATTTTCAAAATTTTGGAAATGAAATCGTTAAATGCTTAATCGTATGCTCTCAAAGGTATGCTCTCAAAAATACTTAGACAATTTTTCCGAACAATTACGGCCACACTTTAAAGGTGACTTTCAACTCTCATCAAACAAACGATTCACAAACGATCTATTCCCATGCATTCTTACATACTTATTTGACTTTCATCGTCTAACGTGCGTCAGTTTTCTTTTGCCAAAATATATTTTTCTGGTGTGTTCCACTTAGTTGATTCATTTCGCCCCCTGGCTTTGATCTATAAGCGCATCAAAGTCTTTTCACCGATGAATCACAGATGATTGGTGGAATTTCCGTTTGCCCTACTTCTAGCATTCATTACGGCTTGCTCAATTCGTCAAGCCCCTGCTAGCGTTAAGTCAAAATGGCAACGAAGCAAAAGCTTTGGTTCTTTTTTTTATGTGAGCGAAGAAAACATACCGAGCGTGCCACACCAACACAAAAATCACATCGTCCGGCTGCAGCAGGGATTGTGCTTTTATTAACTTTGTGCTGCCGTAGACTACGAAGCAATGAAATGTTATGCTCGCCAACTGTGTCCTTGGTCTTTGGTTCGGTCCTTACGTCCACGGGAGGGTGTTTTACTGATGGCATTTGATGCGTGGGCAGCGGTGGACGACAGCTGGACATTATGAAGAATATACTGCGCTATGGTGCTAGGAAGAATTCACACCACTTACAGCAAGAACCAAACAGCTCTCGCACCAAACTGCGAGCCAGTCTCTAAGCTTAGGTTTACCGGGGGCAAATGAATGTGGGTTGAGGATTGTGTTGCACAGTGTAATGGTTCTTTTTTTCATTTCTATTTTGAAGACAACATTTGGCCAAAAAAAAAGAAGTACGAATTTCATCTTTTATGTCGCAAAAAAGCGTCGAGATTGTCCGCCACATCCGCTACCACCAGTGTGAAGAGCATCCTTTCAGATGAGAGAATCTTCACACATTCGGTGAAGGAATTATCAACACCTTGTTTCTTGTAACGATGTAGTCCCTTGTGGCGCTGGTGCTATAGTTTTGTTGACTTATTCACATACCTTACCCCGATGCCAGCTACCATGGCATGCGGCAGTGGTTGGTGACGAGCTCATGGAAAACTAAGCTTCTTTTGTTGCGGGCATACCTTTACGTGAGCTTTTCCAGCATGAGAATGTGACACACGGATACTCCTACTGTGGGAAAAAGCTTTTCCTAGTTGTTTTTCATCCTCCGAGTGTTTTCCCTCTATGTACAGCTAAAATGCACGCACAAAATCACATCCGCTTTTCGCCCATGCCTTTGTCTGTTGTGGCATATTTGCACGAAATTGTGCAACAGCCCTTTCCGACGGTTCCGAGCCGAACGCCATAAACCACGGACGAACGCAAAAGAAAACAAAAGTTAGTTAGTGAACCAAGTAAAAAAAAAAAAACAAGTGATTGTACACAAATGGGGTTGGTCTCAGTCGCAACATAAGCTACTCAGAACATTCCCCAAACGTTTCTCGGCATGCTCGGAACCTTCCCTCTCCCGCTGGGCCTTTTTGCCGGAACACCGAGTGGGGTTGTGGTTTTATGCAAACAAATGTACGGGTACGGCACGCAGAACGGGTCGGCTGTATATCGGTTAAATGGGTGGGAAATATTTAGCACATGGTTTTTTGGGTGAGCTTGTGTGTTTGGTTTATTTGCTTCTGTACCGTGGCGTGTGTGCCTACGGTTTTGGATGCAACATGCATCTCGCTTTTATGGACAATATTTGTACGCCTGTCGCTCCCGCACGGTCTCGGATACAGTTTGCAGTTGTATGGTTTATTGGAGATTGTTTTTAAAACCCCTCCCGGTTTTTAACCTCCAAACACAAGTTTGGAACAAGTGAAATATGCGCCTCTATTGTGAAGGCTTTTGGTGTTTGTTATTTTTATTGTTTCGTAATTCCACGGTGAATGAATTGCTTTCAAGTTTAATACCGCGTTTCAAGTGTCACGATGAGAATTAATTTCGGAAAATAGTGATGATATTATAACTGAATTTTGTGAGCTGGCCAGTCCATTTTTAATAGATATGAAATTAATTATTTCAAATTTATTCATACTTCAGTTATTCTAGACTTAAAATAGTACATTCATGCATCGTGCCTATTGCCATTCTCGAACGGATTGTTTTCTTCGACAAACCTTGTTAAACCGAACGGAAAATTATCGAATTCATGTACGAAACGACTATTAGCTAATTTGAATAAAATAGTAATAATTTAACAAATTGTTATTTACATATCTGTTTTTAGTGTTCTTTACTGTGGGAATAGGGAAATATTATGTTTTCGAATAAAAAAACATATCTGAATTCTGTTGGATCGCTTGAGCATTCCCTTTTCCTTCTGCTTCTTTGGATGAAGATTTCAATATGAATTGAAAAAGACACAATTCTATTACTTCGTTACCTTCGTTTCTAAGTTTTGCTTTCAGCTCTGTTCTTCTTGGTTCAACGATCTGCTAAAGCCGTGCTGGCCAGCAAATATTAGTACCTCATAGTTGGATAGTCAGTCCTCACTACGGGGAAACTTTGCGGGTAGGATTTTAATCCTGGTCCTGCAGCTAGAAGACCGGCTCTAACGTCTCCTCAACACCAAGCCGTCCCAATGCTTTCATAACATTGGCTTAATATTTTCTCGATCATAGCTGGTTAATTTCGGGGCAAAAAGAGATAAAAATATTCGGATCTTTAAAAAGCTAAAAAGGAAATATTAGCAATTACCTTTAGGCCGTGTACCACGGGAGATTTCACACTGTTGAAATCGATTTTGATTTTGAAATATCTCGTGGCCCAGAATTTTCAAGTTGATTGCTTAACATTAAACGATCGGTTATCCAAACGGGAAGTGCATAAACTCATTTTGTCATTTTAGAGAAATTTTCTCTACCAAACCGATTTGACAATAGACACTGTTTGTGTCGTACCGATAAAAATCTCTACCAAATCAACCGTTGTATGTTGTGTTTACCAATTTTGACTTTAATTGGATATCTCTGTCAGCATAATTGATTGAAAAAAGAATTTCTGCCTCACAACATCAAACGGCTCAAACTACTGGCGTGAGCGTGTCTGTAAAGGTCAATGTTAAGCGACTAATAGAGTGTAATCCCTGGCGGTGATAAGTTATGCAAAGGATTTAATCTTCCACTATTACCCTTACGTGACCCCGCCGTGCAAACCGAAACTGGGCACATCGATGGCTGTTGGCAAATTTGCATAACAATAAAGCAGCGGCACACACATCACGTTTCACACACACACACACACCGAGCATCAGCAAACCGTGGCAGTATCTCAATTATCGACCATTTATCCACTCTGTTTGCCACTTGGATGGATTTCGGAGCGATCCCTTACGGTCATTGGGCAAGAGAAAGATGGTCGACAGTACTGTTTCGACTGTGAGTGAAACTGACCGTACAAAAGGAGCCGAAGCGTTGATTGCTAATTTGTAACAACTAGTCGTAACGTAATCACGTGCCAACAGCATTATCCCGGTCGCACGGACGAATGATTGCCCGCTACGTACACACGTTCCATCAGCCACGAACTTCGGAAAATACACCATTTTTTGCGTCGGTTTGCTAATGTTGTTAGTCGAGCATTTTTGTATGAAGTTATTATGGCAAACAGTTAGTTTTTGCCTTTTTTCGTCGGTCATATTTCGTGCTCGATTTAATTCAATTTTATGCACCTTCACGGATCGGATAACATTTTCTTTCTTGCTTTGTTTACCATACTGTTTTTCTGGATTCTGGTTCGTGGGGCGGTGGATAAAATTATGCTTTCCTGTCTGATAATATTCTTCCCATGAGAGAATGTTAACACGTGCTCATCGCCTGTCAGTGTGGAAGGATTATGCAGGATAATGAAATAGTTGTCAACCAATCTGTTAACGAAAGCAACACACAGCATTTCAATCAGTGGGAAAGGTCAGTGAACACTAGGGAAAGCCTCGGTATCGTATTAAAGTCACGTTCATTAAGCTCTCAATTAGCAAGAGCAGGGTATTGTTTGGAGAAACAAATTGATTTTCGGTTGACATACGCTTTAAAAGGTTACCTCGTAATGAAGTAAGAATTTGAACCTTAGACCAGCAGAAGCTGGCTTCCAACAGTCTTCGCATTCCTAATGACCTCATCTTCCAAGTGACTTAGTTTAAGAGGCCTCGTCGTTGATGTCTCATCCACCAAGAGATCTCTGAGTCAAAGAGGCATCCTCATGTAGGGGATTTCATCTACCTCTCTTCTCATCTACACTTCATTGTTGAACAAGAGTTGGTCTCATAGTTGATCCAGTCAAAGGATCTCGTCTATCAAGACTAGTATATCATGCCATCAAAACGCCTCATAGCTTAAGGCTTAGTCTTGGAAGTAGTCTTGTTGCCGATGGGACTCGATACATTCCAAGACTCTTTTCTTCACAAGTTTAGGTCCGCGCGCCTACCAACGATGCCATTATTTGGTAAGGTAAAACAGCTGAATGTTAAATCCTTTCCGAAGGTTAAAATCTTTCCGACTACTTCAATACGTAGTGACTAAAATATGTGACAGATTACATAATTTACAATGCATGCAGGGCATTTTCATGTTCTCCCTAAAGACCCGTAAAAACCGTCGTTCCTTGGAAAGTTCAATCGCAAACAGATTTCTTCATCGTAGCCACAGCCATCATAAATTCAATCTCTCAAATCTCAACACCCCTACCGGAAGTCCTTACCACGGGGAAGGGGACAAGCGGAGAAGTTTTTTTTAAAAGCCTCCAAAGAACGCGCCAGTGTCAGAGCCTATAAATAATTTTCAAAACAGTATGAAAGATAAGGTACTGCCACGCACTGGTTGTTCGTGGAATCTTGACTCCCTTATGGGACAAGCTTCAGGAAAATGAAGAAGTGTGCATTGCGTGCTTGTGACTGGCCTGGCATGTTGAAAGAAGCTGCCATTTCCGTGCTGTCGGGCGTGAAGAATTAATTCCCTTGCGCGCGCGCGCTCGTGTGTGTGGGCTCCGGATTTGCAGTGCCGGAAGTGTGAAAGGAACTGACACACACACACATACTGCCACCAATAATCGTCTTCGACGTCGTCATAAATCAACCAACTGTGGGATTGTGTCTACTGTGTCATACGCTTGGGAATCCGGCCTAGGGACAGATAGCGCATAACGCGGGCCAAGGGTAAGGGGCCTCTTTTCGGTTCCGCCTCGGGCCGCCTTTTAAAGGCAATTGATCCGTTTGCGCTGTTTGAAGTTGAAGTGCGATGGAATAAAAGTTAATTGTTGCTTGGTAACACTCTCGCCGGGGTTCGTCTTATTGCTAGGACGACGTGTATGGCGTTCGTTATGCGCCGAAGGGTTGTAAATCGGTCCCAGCCATTGAAGCCACCGGAATGGGATCATTTACAGTTTATGGGAAGAAATCGTGTAGCATTTCTGAAATGCATCTTTGAAGGGCGTTCGGTTCGCGGTAATGAGCTTAAAAGTGGCAGTCATGTTATTTAAAAGGGTCTAAAGAGTTTTAATAAATTTACTGCTTTTCGATGCATTTTTAGGAGGAACGTTTTGGGGGAGTGGATTTTGAAGTAAGTGATCCTCCCCACCCCATCCCCTAGAAGAAGTCTTTTTGATAAAACACATAAGATTGTCATCACACTCGCTTCATGGATCGCTTTATGCCAAACAGACCAATTCTACCAATCTTTACGAGCATCTCTCGCCATTGGTTTTACCCACCAATTTGCTGCCGAGCATAATTTTGTCTGCTCATAAAGGTAATAAATTGTGAACTTTTTTCGTTTCGGAAACAAACATGTTGGTTCTTCTGGCTTATTAACATTCACTGCTTTGTGACTTTCAAATTCACGTGCTGTTCTGCTCTCCACGTCCTCGCACACAATGCTCAATGCAGCGGAAAATATGAACTTATTTATGGCACAATTTTATGTGACTTTTGGTCGGTTTTTTTTTGCGTCTACTTTTCCAGGTTGGGGATCGTATCCTGGCCCATCAAATTACGCCTGTTCCATAAATTAAATCCCACACAAGTGTTAATATGTGGGCAGCAAAAGAACAAGAAAACGCCGCTATGCTCGTGTGACGCAGGTTATAAAGCGTTACACCAACGACACGATCACAATGGCCGAATTGTTGTGTTTGGCTTACTTTTATGACCGTCGGGAATGTAATTTCGTTGGTGTATAAATTGTGCAACCCCGGAAGATTGGTTGTGTCCATAATGTTTGACGGAAATGGTTAAAAGTTATGCTTTGCTGTGCCTCTTGCACTGGTGCTTTGTTTGTTTGAAATGATGTGGAAAGACACCGGTAGGCTTTACAACAGAACATTCCAAAAGGGTCTTCCCAACTTTCACCTTACGCCGGTCAGGGTCAGAGATGTTATTTTCCTGTTTCTAATTTAAAAAAAAACAACAACTTATGCTCGAAAACTTTTTGTCCGTCCAGAAATTATACTTCCTCATATCTCGAGGGAATAAGAGGTTAGGACCTACGAGGACATTCATTTCTTAAACTTGAAGATGCATTATTATTTGGAGTAAATTTATGATCAAGAATTTTCTGCTCTATAATTAGACGGCTTTACTACTGCACACGGTCGTGTGGAGGAGAACCATTCTCTAATTGGTATGCTTTTCACTGTCAAGAAACGCCTCAAAAAGCCGATCAACTGCACGTAACGTTTTGGGTCAAATATGTCTTCTTCCCTTTAATTATGCAATCGGAACGGACGGTTCCCTAAATGTCGTTTCCTGTTTTGTTTCCAATCGAACCTGCACCACGAGCAGATGCCAACACACGATTGCCGGAGCTTGTCTGCAAACCCTTTGGCCTGTCATCTTGGCATTACTTTCCCCTTTTGCTATATCATCTCTCCCTTCGTTTCGCTTTCAGGTGTTCCGGGAAGAACCACTGCAGCTTCATCTTCTCGCAGGATCACCCGTTCGCCGTCGTCTGGAAGGCAGGCACGGTCCGCATCAAATACATCTGCATGGACGGTAAGTCACGTCGCTAGGCGCATTTGAATAGTTAATTCCGAGGGCCATATAACCGGGGGTAGGCCCCACGGTATCACCTCGGGGCGAGTGTGTATCGGTTGCTATAATTTATGCGTAAATAGATAATGGGTCAAAAGGTTGTCATTATCGTTCGGTTCTGTGTCGTGGGATGCACGGGATCTGCATAAATTTATTTCACCTAGCTGTGCGGAAGAAAGATGAAAGTTTTTGCCGTGTTTTCGTGTTGTTTATAAACATTTTCCTGTCGTTTACGTAGGAAACCATAGCAACGGAGGTTCTTCTCAGAAGAAGAGGCGTAAATTGAAAATATTGCATAATTTGAATTTTGCCTATATTAAGGCGCAAAATTGAATTGAATAATTATCATTGTTTTTCAACCGGGATGAAGAAATAATTATACAAGTACAAACTACTATAATTGATTGTTTAGGTCCGTAGAAGAAGTAATATAAATTTTAATGGAAGGAAAATATATTCCAACCCAAGCACCACCTTATCAATAGTGTCAAAGCATACAAAATTGATCAAATACTTAAAAGCACTTAGATGTGTGTATTGCTTTTGCCATAATGAATTTCTTTCAGTCAGCCCCAAAGCAAAACGTTTGTTCAGTCAGCCCCAAAGCAAAAATTTTAATAGCACTCTCAATCGACCATTCCGAATCAAAAGTCCTGTGTGCCTGTGGCAAAACTTCTGCAAACCGTTTTTGGTACGCATGCGAACCTTCCGCGTTTCACGTTTGTCCTTGTTAATGCTAATTCCATCCATTACGGCAGACGGAGCGTCTCAGCCAGAAGAACGAAAGCGTCAAGGTCATTCGGGTGATCTTGGTAGGCTAGAACGTTCCACACGGCTATGACACAATGTTTGGATGTTCTTTCTGGCGCCATGGTGTCTGGAAAGTGGCTTGGTCACGATTCGCTTGAGGGTGAATCTTCCACCGCACGGGCGCGCGCGAACGATACGCCGGATTGCCGCCGGGTTGCTGATGTTACGACCAGTACGCGGTTTCTTTGTCGTCTTGAGCCTGCGACGACATGCATGGGCGTCGCAGTCAGAGAGAGAGAGAGAGAGAGACGTGCGTGCGAGGGAGTCGATTGCGAAAGACTTCTTCTCGGTGTTTCGTTTATCCTTCGCCGCAGGATAATGCCGCAAGGGATGGAATGCGTTTGATAGTGTTTTATGTGTGTCAATGTTTATAGGAGCCAAGATCCAATTGTGCCTAGCGTTAATGGATCCGAGGTTTTGTGAGACGTGTGCTAATGGCGATTGGAATGGCGGTGTGGAAATGGTCGCGTTGGATAAGGTTAGGATCGTTTTTCATAACGTCTGGCAGTGTGTAGTAAATGTTCCGCAACGGGGCAGAAGCTTGTTATAGTTATTTCTATCCTTATCGTAATCGTAATTGAATAACGGTTTAAAAAAAAAACAGGTCCTTAATAAACTTCAAAAAATCATACACCATTCAATAGCTTTAGCTGACAATTTTGTGTTATCAGTACGGTGCAAAGAAAACAACACATTGTTTATCACATCATAAAGGAAAATTGTTATGGATCCCTATCCTTGGTGAATGTCTCTATGGCGTTCAATCCTTTCGAGCGTCAGGTTTTTGCTTCAAAACCGTTTCCCCGTCGTCCGATATAATCCACTTAAGGAAGATGGAAATGGATTTGTTCGACGTGCACTATTTACATCGCATAACGCCAAACTGTGTCCTGAAGTTTAGCCTCAAGTAGAAAAAAAAACCTGACAGAATCAATCCAGGGATAGAGGGAGAGCGAGAGGCGTACATCATCGACATTTATGTTTAGCGCGGACCCAAGGATTACGATGGGTTCGGAGTTAGGTCGTCTGGCGCTTCTGCTACTACTGCTGCAAGCGTGAACACATTAATGCCATAAAAACGGGTCTATCACTGATTGGCCATTTTACCGCAACGGTTGCGACGTGAGCGACCGTGACCGAGGTGGATGTTTTTTTTTTTGAGGATTGTGAGAGATGGATGTTGGACTTAGTAGATGATGATGTAATGTCCGTTTGCCTGTGCGTGTCCTTGAGCGTCTAGTATCGTGGCGGTACAATCATCACGATGAGAAGCAGGCTCGTTAAGGCACGTTGGAGTTGAAGTTGGTCGTGAAAGTTTCACTTGATGTGCGTCAGATTTCGCGTAAATCGTTTTTATGAGGTCATCCTGACTAAGGACAATCAACTGCGACCGCTAATTGAGAGTATGCAGGGGATGCCCGCTAAACAAACATTAGAAAACTTGCTAAGAATTCCTCTCCCTGCGGGGGAAGTATGCCTGGTGTGCTTGGTTTGCCATAACGCGGGAGGTCATTAAAATGAAGTCACCAATCTCTGGAGGTTCGATTTGAGGTTGAAGGGAGAAGAGGCAGGAGTTTTAAGATTTTCCCAAACCACACAAGCTCATTCATTACCCTCCAAAAAACAGCCAACAACAATGTTTGTTGTTGGCTCTAATACGAAGTGGCACACATTTCGCCTGGAGACTAACTTTTACTCGAGAACTCCAGCCGTTGCGGTGCGCGGCACGAGCGTCTAGAAAGTTTTCGAACAAAACTTCGCGAGGAAAGATAAAACTTAAACTTTACCGTTAATAAGGACGGAATATTGCACACTTATGGCATGTTGGTGTACGAAATTTAACTGTGTATTAGGTGAAAATCCCTCTAGTTTGGTGATAGGGTGCCTGAGCATGGTGAAATGTGCTTCAATTAAACATTATCACGTGTACAGTAATCTTTGTCTGTTTATCTGTTTGCTAAAATCAAAACTTCATGGCCCGGTATTGATTTTATCGGCTTCGGGGCTGTTGCCTGTTGTTGCCGAACATTATACACATCCCAGGCAGACGTGACAGACGCCAGCGAGACCCGAGAACCATGTCACAACTGTTTTCCTTTCCCACAGATACGCCGGTCACGGAGCTAATCACACACACCGAGTGGATGAGGATCAATGCAAACACAATCAGTCCCCCGGCCAATGGCATAATCGGTCTTTTTTCGCGCTCATCCTCCGCCGGCGATGCTCCTGGAGATGTATTTGATGGATGAGCGGATCAGCTCATATCTTCTTCGCTGAAAGCGATTTTGATTAATTGGTCGTTCGGTTCGGTTGGTGGTGCCGTGACCAGGATACCGAATTTCGCTCGTTTGCTGTAAGTAATGTTTCAGCACGGATCGGTTTTTGTGTGTCAATTGTGTGACACGTCGGAAAATCGTGTTTGGGTTACAGTTCAATCGTTCGCAATTAGCACCCTTTTCTTCAGAGTGAGCTGTTTTCTCTCGTTTCGCACCAAAAAAATCGCCAACGAAAGTGAAACGGTATGGGCACTGTTTTCGAAGTGTAACAGCAAGCAAATGTATCGCATTTCTCATCCTAGCACGGTTTCGGAGTTTTTACTTCTTTCTTTCCTTCGTTCGATCCTATCCGAACGATCCGTCGAGGGATTCGGGAATTATTGTTTGGTTACGAAGGTTTTCATTATCACCCCGACCTATCATCTGCAACCCCAAGCAAGCGAACCCTCGTTGCAGTTGGTCGGTCGGGATGTGCAGCAGCAACAGTGCACCGGCGTGAGATGAATTTATTGACGAGCCTAATATCCGTAACATGTGGCTAGATGGCTTTGTTGTTGCGGCGATGAAGGCGTCAACCGTAAATGTGCCCGTTGACTGCACTTTACTCGCAACAGCAAGCCAATGCGCCAAACAAGAATTAACTAGGGTTGAGTCCAATGTCTCTTTTGGGTAGGTGGTGTGTATGTGATGCTGAGTTTTTATTTTGGAAGCGTCATGTTTCTTTGCCATTTTCAACGGTTTAGACGCCATTTTCCGAACTGCCATGCTCTCGCATGGATTAAGGTAGTAATGTTAGACAAATCCTACACGGTCGTGTTTCCACGCTTTTGCTGTGCACTGGTTAAGGGTTTAGCAAAGAAATCCCGATAACAATATATTTTTGTAACATTTCCACCCACCGCTCGCCGTACGCGCTACTTGTGCGTGAAGAAATCATACAAATTTATCGTTCGCTCGGTCCCAGTCCCGGGGTTTGCGAACGGAACCAAACTGTGTGCAAATTCCGAACGTATTGTGTATGGCTTCCCGCACGGGCGCCCGGTGTCCATTCGGTGACGATTCCGTAAGCAAAAACAATGTGTTGGATTTACATTTTTTCGGTAACTTTGGTCTTTTATGTTCACTTATTTGCGCAACCATGCAAGCCAGAATGTTCACCACCCGGGGGTGGTTGTGAATGCCTCCATCCCCCTGAGGGAATGTTACGATGATGGCTACCACTAACCAAGGTCATGAGGTTTCTTCGTTCATGCTCAGAGGAGCGTTCCAGAAGTGGTAAATAACGGTTGGAGTGTTTGATTGCAGGGTTTGTGCGGGGTTGCAAGGACTTCTTTACGAAATCTCAACATAAGAAGGAATTCTCAGCAGTGATCCTAAGGGCACTGTGAAGCATTTAGAAAGTTTTTGCAATTTTTGTAGTTGTAGAATTCTGTGCTATTAACACTGAGCTGAGTTACATATCAGGTCCAAGGTTTCGCATTTAAAAAGTTATGAGATTGATCATCTTCTTTTACACTAACTTGAATTTGAAAGAAGAGGATCGAGTGGAAACTATTGTCCTTTTCTTGTCGACTGCGACTGGCAGCAGCGATTATGGCACCCGTCTTGACAAACTAGAACCAGAGTTTAAATACCATATGAGGACCGTTCCCTCGCAGTGAGGCTATTCAACTACGATGCTCAATGGTCGGCAGGCCTCTAGAAACTCTTGAAGGCAAGAAGATGAAGATGAATAAGAACCTTTTATCCATCGAACTTGAAAGACCCAATCAAAGAAGTGATTAGAAAGACCCTATTCAAATCAAAACTCTCAAAGGAACTTTCTATGTTCTGGAAGAATGTTGATTATATTTTGAACTATGACAACAAATTCTTCAAAAACTCTTTATAGAGCCATAAGAATCCACAGAGTCATTTAAGGACGTGCACGTGCATACAAGAGACGTAAAACTGCTTCTATTCTAAGTGTTCTAAGTTAATGACATCCTCCCTCGACAACACTGGTCCTGCAGCCCCTGTAAAATTTTTTTTTTTTGCTACCAAGGGCTTACATATACAGTCGCCTGGCTTTTATAGCACATCGGCGTTGGCGTAGTATTTTCTTTTTGCCTCGATCCTTTCGCAACTTTGGAACGTTTGAGGCTTACCGTTTAGGGCCAATCGCTTACGCAATCATTGAAAATCGATAAGAATTTTTGCGTTCGTGCGTCCGTACGCGCGTGTGTGTGTATGTGGTAATGATAGCCAGACTTTTCATGGTTCAGCCAACAAAAACATTTCGCATCGATCTTCTAGCCAAGAACACACACACACACAAAAAAAGGACGCATTGTTGTTGTTGTTATCGTAGAAACCAAGAATTATACTCTTGGGTTTGATTTGAATCGAACCCTCAGCCACCATTGCCACAGACGCTGCTAAACGCCAAATTCTCCGGTGTGTTTTTTGTGCGTGTTTGAATGGTTTGAAAAAGATACAGAAAACCAAGAGTGGCCCGCATTTTTTTCTTCTGCGTGCAGAAGGATGTTCAACCCAGGAGTCAAGATTTGGAGCCTGAAAATTGAAGGGGCTTGATTGTTTACACAGCAACGCAATTTAACGCACAGATGGACGCAACGGTTTTGCAAAACTGCTGCCTCCGTGCGAATATTCGCCGGCCCTACTTTTTGTGTGTTTTCACCCAAAATTATACCCGAAGCGAATTTCATTCAGAACTCATTATTCAATCAACGTCCCTATGATGCGTTGTATTTTTTAACGTTTTGTCTGTTTGCTGCTTTCGTTTGCATTTGCGAAATTGACCCTTCGTTAATGCGTTCCAGATGATCGTTCAGTATTGCGCCGCGTGTTTATTTGAACTTATGGAGTTAATTTGAAAAGTTAACCCAACCATCGCACCGGTGTGATCTGTTTGTTTCTTAAATTAAAATACAGCCCGAGAAAGCTTCCCAGAGATCAATTTGCAAAGCGAAATTATATCAAACAAAGTTGGGAAAAGATGGAGCAATTATACTGATTACAAAAATGATGATGAACGATTGTTTTCCAGCAACATCGCACCAATACTCCAATCTCATAACAAACTGTAGAAGCGGAAAGTTGAGCTAAAAAGGAAACTTTTTTGGATGCATTTCCTCCCCGCAAGGTGGTGGATTAGGGCAAGTGCAACTTTTCGTAGAGTTAGTTTGCAAAACTGCACTCACTGTGGTTATGCTTTGTGTGGTGTTACTCGTCGGTCGGTTCATTTCGGATGGAAAGCAAAACTTACCGACTGTTAATGAGCAAACCCGGGGAAAGAACAAAAGTTATTTTTTCTTGAAGGTGAATGTTTAACTCTATCGAATTTGAATATTTTGCTCAGATTCTCTCTACATATTGAAGGTGAACTTGACCCACTAAAACTTTATATTTTTATGGTTACTTATAAAACATATTAATGGCATATAAAACGAATTGTTGATAAATGATTTCATCCTATTAATAAACCGTTCGACGGCAATGCTTCCTCCAGCACTTTAATTCTCCGACGGAACAAATGTCACACATGTGCTGCGATCCGATTTGGGTCTCAAATCGGATCTCGAACCGTCATTCCCCTGATTGGATGTTGCGTGCCACTCGCCCCTGCTTTCGCTGCTGTTCTACCATTCCACCCCCTACTAACTCAAATGCTCGATTGCACGCTGATCGGATCTGTGGCTTCTTTCCCTGTTTGAAAATCGATGAATGCTTCCTTTTTTTCACGCTGTTTCTTCGTTTGCTTGCCCTTCGCTGCAGAACAATTGCGTCTCATGTCCTGATGATGAGATGCTTGTGAGTTTGTGTGTCACGGAAGGGACAGCGAACGAGAAAGAGAGTGCAGATTGCATGTTGATAGGGGAATATATGCATGATATATGCATAAAATAATGTGCTTGCATCCTGACCGTGACCTCGGGACATCGGGTCTTTGGCTCTGTGCAAAATACAAAATCAATCCTAGGCACTAGGAAAATAGATGGCAAAAATTGGCTTACGAAAAATTGACAGCTAAAAAATTAAGACCAAAGTCGTTAAAATCTTGCTACAATTGTAGACACCCCAGCGGTGGTAAAAATACGGTAGTAAGCCGTGATCATATAATATAAATAAATACTTGCAACAATTGTTATTGAGCAATTATCCCATCACAACAGGCAAGATTCACAGTGGGATCTTTTAAAAATTCCACGTTGGTAATCAATAAACAAAACACCCCTAAAAGTATACAAATTTTAAGAAGATTTAATAAAATCTATGTTCTAACTACAATTAGGGAATAAAATGATAAGATAATGTGCTCTCAATCTGACCGAAAATATTTAAAATAAGTATGTTATGAGAATAGGATAAATACGCGCCTAAAAGTATGCAAATTTTCGAATACATTTTCTCTTATTTTATTTATGTATTAACAAATTGTTGAAATCCTTACCAAACTACAAATGCTAAGAACGCACAGTGTTCATTTGTTGCGTTCTCTGTTGCACTTTTACCGTTACCGCTACGCTTTTACCGCTTAGAACTACGCCAAAGGCGAACAATATCAACTCTGCCAGTCAGCGTCACATTTGCATCGGGTCACGTTTCCGGCACGGGGGTACTCCCGACCGTGTTTTGTGCAAGTCAGCTGACAAATATTTGGTCGACCCAGCAGCAACGTGTCTCATGAGTTTCTGCACTAGGTAAAACTAGCTTTTCGGCCTGTGAGCGGAACTTAGAAGCAGCACCGTCGAGTGCGTGGTCAGTGCGGTGCACGTATAAAACCCGGCGTCCCGGAACCGAGTCACCGTGGGAGTTGGCATAACAAAGACGATTGGTTTGTGTTAGGGGGTTTTCTGGGAGGAGGGACAAACCGCCCGGGTTGAGGTCCCGGGGACACCCGACGCCGGGGTACGTGATTGGAAATCACCGGAGTGGCATCGATGCGATGCAAGATTGATTATGTTTTCCGTCGCCCGATGAGTTCGATGCATCCTTTCCGGTGTCTTCCGTTCACGTGCCGTGCGTGGCTGTCAGCTGGTTACGGGTGGGGGAAGGATAAGGAACGTACCACGCACGGGCGCACCATTGGTTCTTTTAGCGGAAGGACGCAGACACACATACACGCGCACAGGATGGTTAGTGATGCGAATAATTTGCTACTATCCCTCCGGAGGTTAGACATTTTGGTGGTTGCTTGCGAGCACTGACGATGGTCGCATTCAATGATGCTTGTCGGTCGGTATTGGTATGTGTGTGTGTTGATGGGAACCGGGGTTTACTGTACACCAAATAAATTTCATGATGATTGAAACGAGTCAGCAAAGTAGAGAATCGATTGCTACCATTACACCGATGTACTCATACTGGGTTTAAAATAGCAAGAACTTCAATTCGTGATTGACTGCAAATCCGCCTTCTAACTGTCACATTCATCTGACATTTAGTATCCATCTTACCACACCTCACCTTCCGTCTTCACTTCACTATGAATGACATTGACTTCAGTAACTATGACAACTTTTCACCAAAACACAGCTCACAACTCGCAGCTGCCCTGCACGGACCTGCAAATGAATTGATAAATGAAGCATTTTTCCGCCTGAGTTCTTCGCTACGTTCTTGTGGCGTATGGCCAGTAATGCTTCGATTATTGGTAATAAAAAGACAGGGAGCTTGACCCGCGTCAGATAATCGATGTACGCTTGCGTGACAGTTGACTGGCAGTTGGAAGCCGATCGCTTACATCGATCGGTAAGCCGTCAGCCGGTTCGGTAGTGAGAAATGATAACAATGTTCCAATAGTGCCGGTTCACATCATTTCGATCGATTATCGGACCTGGGTTGGATGTGGGCCATCTGGCTGGAACTGAACTTATCCGCTCGGTGCAGCGATCCGCGATAAAACGGACAGCGAGCGATGACAATTCAAGCGATAAATTGTTTAATTGAATAAAATTTATAGACTGGATAAATGGCATGTTTTTCCCTCTTCGCTCTTTTACTACCACGGACACTCTCGGTTAAAGTGGGCCCGAGTGGCTGCCTTTTTTATTATTTTCACTTCCAACTGCCCCGACGAATGTGGCCGATGTAAACAAAAATTTGATTAACTGCAACGCCGCGAATGCAGGTCAGCTTCGGTGTTCTGCTCTCTTTTCGTTCTAATGACCCTGATCGTCTGCCGGCAGCTGTTGCGTAATGGTGCTGCTCGTAGCCTGGGTCCACAAACTTTACAAAGGCAATTTATTGAGCGTGATAGTTACGTACCTTTATTACCTCACGTTTCTCGGTGTGTTGATGTTTTGGACCGATTCTTGGAATTCTTGGAGCCCAACAATGGCGGCGAGTTTTTCGCCAAAAGTAGGTTAGTAGCGTAGTAGTGCTCGGTGGACTTACAACTGCAACATGCATTACGAATACGGTGCTGTCATGCGTGGCATTCAACCTGTCATCAAGGCTACCACAGCTCGCCTTCTATTGCTTGTAGTGGCAAGCCTTTTGATAGGCGGTGAAGCTCGCCAAACCCATCCCCAGAACGATAAAGCGTACAGTCGGATGATCAGCTGCTATAACACAACTTCCGTACCGGACTATCTGTGCCCACCGGATGTGGCCAAGTTGCGGCTCGAACACGAAACATCCTGTAATCGGTACTATGTCTGCGAAAACGGTAAAGCGACGGAAATGTCCTGCCCCGGGCAAAGATTCTTCAATCGTCACACACAAACCTGCGGTCGAAGCAAGCGACCGTGCCGAACCAATGCGCGAATACTCATACAACACGTCACGGAGTGTCAGCGCGACGTGCGTGCTGGGACTGCCGTCCGTCAGCGGCAAGTCTGCCCGCGGGTCTTTGTACCGTATCCGAATGCAGCGAACGCAACCGGTGTGCTGGTGTGCAATGTCGATGGTTCGGCCTTTCTTGCCCACTGTCCGGTAACGTTTACCGGCCTGCAGACGGTGTTCGTAACTGGGAAGTGTCGGGTACGACAGGTCATGCGTGGCCGCCACAAGTGGGAGAAACTGTTGCAAAGTCCGGGAAGGTATCCACCGGATACGGTGCGGATCCATCGTACGGCACGTACCCGGGCTGGAATAAGACCGCTGGGATAGTTCGAGCGAAAGGAGCCGCAAGATTGGCGCATTGGAGAACGTGTGAAGTGTACGTGGCTAAATATAGAACGAGGAGAGTTTGATTTGGAGATGAAAGGTAGTGAATTATCGGATGCCAATGAGTGGTTAAGTTGGGAGTAGCGGGAAATAAGCTGTCTTATTGAATTTATAAAGTCTTCTGGAAAGGATGCTGTCTAAAATATATTAATAACATGAATCTGTAGTTAAAATAAAATGTTCCAAATTAAAGGTTTTGGGACAACATTTCTGTTCTTTTGTTGGAAGTACAGCATGGAAGTTTGGGCTACGATTCGATGACAGCTTGCATAAACTACGCCGGATCAAACATCATCCACTAGCTTCGGGATATAATTTTCACAATTTCGATAGTAATGCAAAACATTTTTAACATTTGCAACACCCATAGAATAGTATCGTATGCAATTAATTCTGACTACAGGTAAAAGTACACCACAACCATGCTCTAATACGAATAAATCACCCGACGGCTCGCGGGATTATATTGAAGTGGGTTAGTGTATTGGAGTGGAGTGGGCCACTGCTGTACATGTTGTGATTGATGTAGCTGCCTGACGATTAAACATTAATCTTTGCCACGGTCGGTGGATGGATCGATGGATGGATGGATGGATGGATGAATGCTTCCATGCATCCATGACACCTAACCGCACCGATTAGGTAAGGTGTGATCAATTTAATCGTCAAGCGAAACTTAATCCAAACATTGCACCGTTTTCAACACACCTGAGAACCTGTGCTTCCTCCCGAACGAACCTCAGTAAAATGCGTCGTGTGTAGGATCTCTCGCTCGATAATCGCGTTTGTAAGCTTCTAGATCGAAATAACAATTTGCGGAACTGTTAAACGCATTTTTAATGTGTCATACACAGGTTGTGAACCAGCAGCAATTGTTTGCACGACGATTTACTCAATTTGAAGTTTTGGACGATGAAGGTAACGAATAGCAGCAGTAGCAGAGCGACATCCGTGTGTCTAGTTTAGATACAGTTTACCACGTGAATGTATAGCATTCACGTGATCGAGGCTTTGTGGGTTGTGAAATTTGGAAAATCGCTAGTATTTCCAAACATGCAGCATTCAGTGTAGTGAGTAGAATAGAGTCAAATAGTAGAATTGCTTCTACAGCATTTTCCATTTTATTTGCAGCATTTCGCTACTTTCCTCTTTGCTGCTAATATCGCGGACGCTGCACCCTACGGTAGCGTTCCAGTTTATGTGCGCTGAAATGCTATGTACCATCACTAAATGGGCGCCCCAAGAAGAGGGCACATTTTTGCTAACACACGTACCGGAGAAGACTGTCAATATACGATTTATCCACCTAAAGGCGTACCAATTCAACTACGAAACACTACGCAACGCGACCCGATACGGCACTAGTGTGGAGATCTCGAAGTCTCCAATTCAGCGCATTTTGATACCGGCGTCCATCAACGTCGCACATACTAGAATCGTCCGGACTTATCTGAGAGATATACTGTTCGAGCGGGTGAATATGAAGTTGGAAGGTGTTACCATTTCCGATAGTCGTCTAAAAAGTGTACCGAGATCCATAGTGCATCTGGCAGTATTGCGCACCATCGAGATAACGCAATCGCTCATCGAAGTGGTGAATTTCGATCTGTTTAGCAAGATGCAACATCTCGAGCAGCTGAACTTGTGCAAAAACCAAATTTTCCATCTGCATAACGTTACTAAGTCGGATGATACCTTTCCGAATCTGAAGGATATCTATCTAGCTAACAATCAGCTGTCTGCG
Organism: Anopheles maculipalpis; assembly: GCF_943734695.1. Taxonomy (NCBI): domain Eukaryota; kingdom Metazoa; phylum Arthropoda; class Insecta; order Diptera; family Culicidae; genus Anopheles; species Anopheles maculipalpis. The sequence goes on from NC_064872.1 coordinate 6,326,133, forward strand.
ATCAATTTGGACAGCTTCAGCGGCATGCGGGCACTGCAGACGCTAGATTTGAACCGAAATCGAATTGTACGCGTCGACGGTGCATTGAAGTCGCAAAGCTTGAAAAGGCTCGACCTGTCCTGGAATCGTATCGAAACGTTGTACTGCTGCGAGTGGTGCGTGAGCAATCTTATTGGGTTCGAAATGCATTACAATGCGTTAACTTGGTTCCCAACGTGCTTGGAAGAGGCGATGCCGATCGTAAGCTCGCTGGGCTTCAAATCAAACGCGCTGGAAAACAATAATATAGAGAACATCATTACTATGAAACATCTGCGGCAGCTAGACGTCAGCTACAACCGACTAACGAGTGCGGTGTTCATTAATGTATCCGCTGTACTCTACGCTCTCAACCTGGGATACAATCGTATCAAACGGTTCAGCATACCGTCGGGAGGGCATGAGCTTAAAATCATCATCTCGTTCAATGAGATCGAACAGATTGACCTGAAGAGTCTTTCGCCGAACATTACACGGTTAGAGATGCTTGACAATCCAATAGACTGTTCGTTCGATAAAGCACTGATGAGCAGCGATGCGGAGATACAGTGTATCAAAACAGAAAATTATTCGACCCCAACAGAAACTTAGTTTTCTTCCTGTTGGGATTGATTTTGAGGAGGGAAGATACAGGATAAATTTATCAACGAACGAAAGGAAAAATTGCCTTGCTTTAATTTAGTGATGACGAGTAACACAACCCTGAATGAGACAGGGATCACCTTCATTATTCTCCGCTCTCCGATGACTATTTCAGTAGGTGTCATACGTCATTCTCATGACGTAATCATCCCATATTAGACATTAGACATTAAAGTTATAGTCAACCAAATAGCATGGCCTTGTTAGTGTAATACAGTTTGATAAATAATGCGATACGAGTGATTGTAATGCTGCGTGACTTAATATTTTAATTTGTTGTCCCGTGTATTGTACGCTTTACGCATGGCGCACCTTCAATAGACTATTAAAGTCATAGGTGAATTGCGATCATGAAAATGGGTAAACACTTATAAGGCCAGCAGGATGTCATTTGGTCCACAGTTGATGCTGATACGATACGCACGAAACGCACTGTAGGATGAGCTTTTACAGTACGAAAGTCTTCATAAGGTGCCTAGGAACAGTCTCACTATCTCTCTATCTCTCTTGTTGAGACATTGTATGGACATGTATCGTTCCAGTGCTATCATCTTTTGGTCAACAGTACTTCAACTCTCCACAGCATTCCGGTTTTATTGTGACGATGATTTTACATGTAGCATACGGAACTGGAACCCACGCGATGAGGGAACGTTCGTTTTGCATCACATTCCAAAGACTTATGGATCATTGGAGCTGCATAATCTGCTATTATCGTCAACAAGTAGCAAATTGTTTGAAATATTCGAATCTACCCGACAAAACAAGACCGCCGCGCTTACGATTAAAGTGTCCGCTGTGCGAAATTTTGTGCTAGAGGATGGTGCTACGCTGACGTCGCTGTTGTTCGATAAAACGCACCTCAGCACGATATCGTTTGGGATGGGATGCAGCTTGCAGAATTTAACGATCGATCGTAGCAAACTGGCCTATCTTCCCGAATCGATTAGTCAACTGAAAGCATTGGACAGGTTCACCTTAAATCAGACACCTGTACAGGCGGTCAATCTGCACGTCTTTGCCGAACTGCCGCGCTTACAGTATCTGGATCTGGCCAGAAATAAAATACATTCACTATACAGCACCGTACGGACGGTGCAAACTCCGATGCTTACCACCGTATGCCTTGGATATAATAGACTGCGAACCATCAACATGAACCTGTTCCACACGATGGAGGCGCTAGCAATGCTCGATCTATCGCACAATCTGATCAGTGCAATGGCGGGATCGTTAGTGTCTAGCAGTTTGACCTTTCTGGATCTATCGTTTAACAGACTGCTGGTGTTTGATACGTGCCAGTGGAGCGTACCGAACGTGTACAACCTGGTGGTGAACGATAATCTGCTCGAACTGCTGCCCAGGTGTATGGAGCAAACATTCTTTAACGCATCCTTCATAGACGTTTACAATAATCGACTCCATCGGGACGAAATGTTCCGTTTCGGTAAGCTAGAAAATCTAGAATATTTAACACTAAACAACAACCATCTAACGCACGTTACGCTAAACAAGAGCACCATTCCGAAGAGTATGGCCTATTTAAGTTTAAGCTACAACAAACTGACACACTTCGAAATGCCGTACGTTCCCAGCAAGCATACGTTTGTAGACATTAGTGGCAATTGTATTGCCAGCATAAATTGGCAAAAAGTTGCCACGAATCTCGTAATGCTGACGATGGAAGGAAATCCGTTGGATTGTACGCTTACAACAGCCGCTCACAGCAGAACGTATCATTCGTGTATAGAAAACAAAATCGGCAATTGTGGTGGAGGCACACACATAAAGTTAAAGTGACTTAAAGTTAATGTAAAACATTGCTTTCCTATTGTTGACGCTGCATCCGAACGCGAAGGGAGTTGAGTAGACATTTCCGACAAGACTTTTGCTATTGATGCTATTGATGTGCGCTGATGAGGCTGATGATCATCGGTGATGATCGATACCTTCGCTCTGGAAGGTATCGAAGGATCCGGGACGACATACGATTCGAGGCCGGATCGGATTGGATTAAGTATCAATGCGACGAAGACAATTAACTACCTAGCATCGGAGGCTCTGGCGCTGATAGTGCTCGACTCCGAAGCAGAGAATCTTGAGGTGGTAGAAGATTACCGCTACCTCGGAACGATCGCAACTTGGAACAATAATTGTAAGCAGCGAAATCTGCTGGCGCATTCGTCAGGTAAATTGTGTCCACTACAACGATGATTGGGCCATGTGATGAGCACGTGCCGGACTCTTGTCCTACCAAGAAGGGTCTTGTTGGTGATTGGAGACCTGACTCATCCTAAACATCCAGACCAAAGCCATACTACACCTAGCCATACTACACGTACTGATCGATGGTGTCTAACAGCAGTGAAGAGCTGTCTCATAAAAAAGTGGTATAAAAAATGCAAATTGAATCATCGTAATGCGTAATTCTTGCCTATTGTGCATCCTAATATGTTTTTTCTTTCACGCATTACGCATTTTTAGCAGCAGTCTACGAAAGCCATTGATGATTGGCCATTAGGCGTATAATGCTATTCATATAACCTTTTCGTTCGTGCTTTCGCTAATCAGTACGAGTCGAGAATCTACACAAAATGAACTTTGGCAGCGGGAGTATCTTCATAACGTGTGTGTTGGAATCTGACCATTCCCTGATGTGACACATCTAAAGACAGCATTTCGTTTCAGTGCTGTCTTATGTTGGTCAACGATCGTGCCACCCGCCACAGCGCTGCGGTTTTGTTGCGATTTAGATTTCATCTGCAAGTTATGGAACTGGAATCCACGCGAAGAAGGAACGTTCGTGTTGCAGCACATCCCTAAGACACACCGAGCGTTGGAGTTGTACAATCTGTTAATATCGTCCGCAACCAGCAAGCTGTTTGAAGCATTTGAATCTATACGAACCGATAAGCCGATCAGTCTGCGCGTGGATGTGTCCACGTTGCGCAACTTTGAGTTTGAAAACGGTGCTAGCTATATGTCGGTGGATTTGGCGAAAACACATCTCAGTTCACTATCGTTCGGACGCAACTGTAGCTTAAGCGTGCTAAACTTAAGGCGTAGCCAACTGGCCCAACTACCTATCACAATTAGCCAGCTGAAAGCGTTGAGGGTGCTCACCTGCATCAACTCGCTGATTCAGGCAATCAATCTGAATGTGATCGCGGACCTATCGAATCTGGAGTTTCTGGATTTGAGCAAAAACAGAATACACTCGCTGTACTTTACGGGAGAGAAGGCGTCGATACCGAAGCTCGTCGATGTATACCTGCGTGAGAACAGGCTAAGAAGCATCAACATGAACCTGTTCCACACGATGACGTCGCTGCAAAAGCTCGATCTGTCGCACAATCTGATCAGTGTGATATCGGGATCGTTGGTGACTAGCAGTTTGACCTTACTCGATATATCGCATAACAAACTGTTCACGCTGGACTGTTGTGAGTGGAGTGTCCCGAGAGTGAACAACCTGCTGGCCAATAATAATCAGTTCCATACACTGCCAAGATGTTTCGAGCAAGTGATGGTAAGCATTTCTTTGCTAAACTTGGGCCACAATCGACTCCATCCGGATGAAATGTTCCGATTCGGCAAACTTCATTTGCTAAGTTCGCTAACGCTTACAAACAATCGTCTAACACACGTTACGCTGAACGCTACATCTCAGCCAAAAAGTATGTATTATATAAATTTGAGTAAAAACAGACTGCGACAGCTGGAAGTTTCGTACGTTCCCAGCAAGGATTACTATATAGACGTTAGCGAAAATTGTATCGCCAGCATAGATTGGGATAAAATATCGATGAATCTTACGAAGCTCATAATGGGCGGAAATCCGTTGGATTGCAGCTTTACGCCAGATTCTTACTGTATGAATCACACCAGAGCGGATGTGACGTGTTTCAAGCACAAAACGAGACACTGTGGATGATGCTTCAAAACTAGGAAAAGGGATCGTTTGTTTTGTCTGTTCATCGCTTCGGGTTAGAGATATTATTAGGTGCTTTTGTGCCTAGGAAAGCACTAACTGAAATACAAAACTGACATAAATGCTAAACGAACTAACTCGGCTAATGGGATTTTAATGTGTTAATAATGTGGTTAGTTTCCAAAATGGCGGGAATGCTGTATATAGCAATCATCATCGTGGAGCCGCAGTATCGCACCAGACTTTCACCTGGAGCATCGTGACAAAGGAGAGTGTTGGGATAGTAGTTAACACTAGTTCATGATGCATAAAACATTGTGAGTGATGCTTTTGAATTGTATCATTAAGTTCAAGAAGGTCTTTCAACGTTGTTTTATCCTATTTGTTATTTGTGTTTGCGTTCTACGTAAAACATCTAGTTATTTGATACTATTTCTTCAAACTGCTGCATCCACTATTGCTGTCCATGTTGACTGTCTGAAGAATATCTGTACGATCGCGAACTGGAGTCCGGATGTGGAAGGCCCATTACAGATGGATGTGATTGTGTATAGTGAAATGTCTTTATTTTTTAATAATTTAAACCAATCTACTGTAATCTTTAAACAGATTGATCAATTCAATTCAGTACGCGCATACACCGTTCACATTGAGAAATCGCCCGCAATACAGAAGGTGTATCTAGGATCACGTTCTAAAATAAGCAACCTGAATATAATTGACACGAACGTTAGTGATTTTCGATTAGAACAGACTAATACCATGCTGAAGTACTTTGTGGTGAGTGGGAGCCTGCTACGAACGATACATGATAGTGTCAAATATATGTCCAATGCGAAGGTTATCGATATTGTGAATTGTCTCTTAATGTCCGTTGACTTTGGTTTGTTCAGTAAACTGCAACGTCTGGAGGTGCTGAACTTTCACATGAATGATATAGCGTCCCTCCAGTTCCACGGTATTGAGAGTGAAGATTTTTCGTCCCTGTTATTTATTGACCTATCCTTCAACCGGCTAACAAAAATTAACGCCAGTCACTTTAACAGTATGAAGGCTCTAGAGGGGTTAGAATTTTCGCACAATTTTATCACATCCTTGGAAGGATCGTTCGTGTTACCTAGCTTAAAAAGTCTTGTTTTGTCATACAATCTACTCGCAACGTTAAGCTGCTGCGATTGGCACGTACCTAAATTAAACACTTTCGATACCACCAATAACACGTTGGAGCGATTGCCAACCTGCATGGTGCAGACATTGGGTAGCGTAAGTTACTTACACCTTTCGTGGAATGCACTATTGGACGGTGACATATGGGAGCGGTTAGCCAGGATGAAAAATCTGAACATGTTTGATGTGAGTCACAACCAGCTCACTCGTCTGGTGTGGAACAGTACCAGTCTCAGTGTAAAATATATATACGCTAGGAACAATCGGATAACAGAGATAAGCGTACCGTTTGCCAGGAAAGGGTTAAGCATCGAAGCGCAGTGTAATCGGATCGAGCGGCGCGATGCCATCAGTATATCGCCTAATGTTACCTTCATTCAAATGCAGTGCAATCCGCTCGATTGTAGCTGGAGCAAGGATATCACGAAAGATATCTTGGACGATGAGGTGGTGGAGTGTGTTGAGAATCTGGTACCATGTAGTACGTGTCTTTGAACGATAGTAGGTGCGATAACCTGTTCAATGTATTATGCATTTAAATAAAAAATGTGTTAGAAATTAGAAAGCCCCTCGTTTTTATTTTTCATTTGTCAATATGTATGTTTTTGACAGTTCGGCCACGTTTCAAGTCACAACATCAACCTGGCTAGGAGCGACAATTTGTTTTCGGAGCTGCGCCAAGTGTTTTTGTCCATATTGACCACGGCCAAGTTTGTAGAGCGCAACGCGCATGTATCGAATTTTGTTTGCGCTATGAAACAAAACGCTTCGGAAACATTGCGGATGTTACAAAAAGCCTTCGGGGATGAATCTATGTCGAAGAAAAATGTGTACAAATGGTACAGTGATTTCAAGAATGGCCGTGAGAAGGTCGAAAACGAGGACCTTCCGGGGATACCATCCACCTCGACCGACGACGCCTACGTTGTTCAAATCAAGGATTTGGTGGTCAACAATCGTCGGTTGACGATACGAGACCTTTCGGAACCTCCAACATCTGGATTATGCACCACAATAATGCGCTCTACCATACGGCCATCATTTTGAGGGAGTTTTTCGCAACAACTGGCACCCATATTGTTCCGCAACCGCCGTATTTGCCAGATTTGACACCAGCCGACTTCTGGCTGTTCAGCATCCGCTTCGGGGACACTGTTTTGACACTATCGAGGAGATAGAAGCCGCAGCGACGGCGGAACTAAAGGACATATCAGCATCCGCGTTTTCCATCTGCTTTGAGGAGTGGGAGAAGAGGTGGAAGTGGTGCATTGCATCAGAAGGGGATAATTTCGATGGTGATGACCTTCATTTAGCCTAATAAAAAAAACCATTTAAGAAAAAACAACGCAGTCACATTATTTTTTGGGCACAGTAGTACTTACCTAAGTCACTATTAATAGAGCTACTAAATTTGTGTTTTGGCAATCTTATCCACCCCTACAAGGGCAAACAGGAATAAACACAAATCAAATGATCTCAAATGATCGTTCCGAGAAATGTTTGCAATATTTTTTGGCCCATTTCATTATGTGTCAGGTTTCCTGGTACCGGTCTAAATAACATCTTTTTAATGGCATCTTTTGTGTGTGTGTACGTGCTTTTTTGTTTGTTGAATAGTAGGGCTTTTGGTTAAAATAATATGCATTGTGAAGGCCGGAACTCATTCGCAAAGATACGGTCTCGGTGTTGCTACAGTATTGTTGTGAAGTGAAACACTATGAATATGTGCTGTGTTTGGTAGGAAAAAAATAACTTCGTACTAAATGATGGGTGATCTAAGGCAATGGAAATGCTGGATCCGCCTGGAACATACGGGATTCAGTTCCGCTATTCTGCCAATTTTGCCCATCTCTACTTTGGCTACTTAGACTTATTTAAGCTACAAATTAACGGATTCTATTTTTAGGCTACCGTTATTGCTTCTGCAAGCATCATCAAGCATTACGGCACCGGAATTGAGCTGTATGGAATTTGTTTGTACCGTAAAGAACTGGAATCCCAACCAGGAAAGCTTATACACCTTAACACGCAAACCAGCTCACACGCTGTTCATGAAGTTCGTAAACTTGCAAACGCTTTCGCTCAACATTTCGATGCTGGAAGAGCGAAATATGTTTGAAAACCACACAATCATTGAGAGATCTCCGCTGCAAGGAATATACCTACCGGCGGCCTTGAAATTGGTAGCACTAACCATCGACCGCACGGATCTCATTCATTTGACGATCGAGCCGAATAACACTCACCTGAAAACGGTACGCATTAGCAACTGCCCATTAAAGGATGTGCCTGACACAGTGGCCAATTTACTTGCGATCGAGCGCATTGACATTACGATCGCTCGCATACAAACGATCCAGTTTGCCCACTTCGCTAAACTGCCCCACTTGACGATTCTCACGCTGAACTACAATTCGATCAAACACCTCGAGTACAGTCCCTGTTCGGATGCCGATTTTCCCGTGCTGAAAGAACTCTACCTATCGAACAACCTGCTAAAAACGGTCAACTTTTCATTTTTCAGCACCATGCACGCACTGGAAACGCTATACCTTTCAAACAATCACATCCTTCACGGGCAGGGCGGCCCACTGTTGACACCCAACTTGAGATTTTTCGAGCTCTCGCACAATTCCATCTCGCACCTTAGTACCTGCAATTGGACGATAAGCAATGTGGTAAACTTTGCCATGCACAACAACTCGCTAAAACTGTTCCCACCCTGCCTGGAAGATACGGCAACCAATTTAATGTATCTGCTTCTATCGTCTAACTCAATGGCCGACGATAGCATTTGGAACAGGTTGACGAAATTAAAAGAATTGCAAATTTTAGACGTTGGATACAATAAATTTACTCGCCTGGTGTTGGACAGCCTGATCCCATCGCTTACATATCTTATCCTGGAATTCAACCCAATAGCACATTTGACTGCTACGGTTGCAAATGACAGTCTCTTGATCAACGTTAGCTGTGGAGAGATTGCGGAGTTTGATCCGGCAAATGTGACGCGGAGTGTGATCGCCCTAGACATGCACCGCTGCCCGTTGGATTGTAGCTGGGACAAAATTCATAACGACGAACGCATGACTGATGCATGGAAGGACAAGTGTGTGAGGAATGATGATTCGAAAAGAAGTTTGTGTCTGGTTTAGATGATGTTGATGAGAGTTTCGTAAATATAAAATACCATTAATAGTCTGTTTGCATTCAATCACGACAACGCCGAGGACGATCTATCCGTCTAGTTCTATATGAAGTCTAGTACAATGCTTCGGAGTGCAATCCGGTGGTAGCTACCTTTATTTCGCACCTCTAGTAGTAGCCTTGCAATCCATTGCAATATTCTGACGAACTGTTTACAGGGTTGCCTTCCAGTACGAAACACGTGTCCTGTGTCAATGGATAGTGGTTGCGAACGATCTCGATCCGGTTGCTGGCAAAGCTGATATGCACCATCGCTAACTTTGCGAACGGCTTCATATCCAACTCGACCAGCATATTGTTCGCTATCCGAAAAGAGATCAGATTCTTTAGCTTCTCGATACAGTTAAACAGATGACGCATCTGATTGCTTTCCACGTTCAGCAGCAGTAGCGATTCGGTCTTCCATTGGCATATATCGATCGTCTCCAGACGATTAACTGCCAAGTCGAGCTCCAGCAAATTATGCAGCACTAGTGTACCGTTTAATACCGCAATGCTGTTAGATCTAAATCGTAGCTTCTTTAGAGCCTGCATTCGGCTACAGAGTGCAAGATCTATGTGAGTCAAATCGTTGTAGGAAAGATCCAGCTCGGACCGCGTCTGACAGCAGGTACGATTCGGCGAGAGATACAACGCTTCCGTACGGTCAAAGTTCAGCTCGTCACAGAACAGCTTTTCCTTACCCTCCAGTACATCCAGGTCGAACGTTGGAATGTGCATCTTCTGCAGACGAAGGGTTTCCAGTGCCGTCACATTGCTTATTGCTGGAAACAGGCATGGAAACAGGCACCGATTTGACTCTTTTTAATGGACAGGAAAGACATGCGCGTGTTCCGTACAGTGTCTATGCTTGCGATCGTTTCTTCTATGATGAGATTATCGAGCGAACAGTTCGACGGTAGAGTTAGTTGATCTATTTCACATCTCACCAGATCAAGCTCGTGCATGTTTGGATGAAACGATGACCCGTCTAGTGTCGGTAGGTACGATTGCTTCACTACAAGGATGCAAAGCCATTCGACCAACTATTGCGGTGAGGTGTTCAAGGTGTTGCTGGACATTCAAAGTTTTGATCGTGCAGATCGTGGGATCGTAAAACGATCCCATGCGTCATAAAAAACGAAGTAATGTACCAGTTTAAAATTATATAAGTTGTGATTGAAAATAGTCGTCGACGGAGGAAGAAGCCTCGTGTGTGTGTGTTGGGAGCTCATTTTTTTGTGACCAAGTTGCCACGCGTATTAGCACAATTATTTTCAATATCGGAGTTTTTTTTATTTTATTTGGCGAACGTTTTTTTGCTGTCGTTTGTATAATGATGGCGTATTTTAACAAGAGTTCTTGTTTGATAGTATAAATTTTTTTTATACAAAAGCCGGCCACTTTCGTTTGAATTCCCAGAGTACACAAACATCCCGTGTTTGGATACGTGCCGCTGTTTATAACGTCATTCACATTAATTAATTAGGTATCTTTAGGTTGTGAGTGTGCTTCTTTCTAGAGGATCGTCGTTTATTTTTGTCTGAATAGGTTATGCGATAATTGAAGCAATAAACAAATAAATTTGCTTTAGTTTCAATAATCTACACTGTGTATCTACGGTATGCGGAAGAGTGCGTTTCAGATCTTTTATTGGTGTGCCTGGATTATTATCGATAGATGCGCTTATTTGTTTGTGCGCTTGAGAGATCAAAAGATGGAGAAAAAATGGCACATCGTGTGCTCTTTCCTGTCAATTTTAAGTTTAAAAAAAGGCTGCGATGCTTTAAGGTTAAAGGTGGTGCTAAAATCTGATTGGAGTCGCTGCTGCCTATCGGGCTGGTTGCAGATTGTAGAACGGTTTCCAATCATCTCGAGTGACACTTATCGTTCGCTTTTATGAAACGCGTCTGGCATCATTTCTACCCCAGCGTCATCCCCAAACCCGCCCTCTCGGAGGGTGGGTATAATTCAATGTACTTCTGTACGCTTTTGAAGCATTAATAAAGCAAATTCATAAAGATTAAGGCAGCGAGGTATGGAGACGACATTTTGCACGAGCTGTTGACTGTAATGCTTTTTGTTTTCTTTAATTACCAAGCTAAGGTGCCATCTGTGGCTGGGTGCATTCAGAATTTTGGGTGTAAACTTTGATTTAAAATTTGATTCTCCCGATGGATATGTTCTGATGGTTATCCAATGTTGACATCCATTGGCAGTGAAGTGAAGAAGACTCCCACTCGTGATAAGAGACACTCGTGGACGTATAATTTGCTGCACACACGGATAAGAACAAATGTCTCTTACGAACGTAATAAAACCTTTTACGCTCGTCACTCTGAAGTGGGAAGCTTTCTTTCCCCGACGAGATGTAATCGATAGTTGAACAACTGTTTGACACACAGATACGTTCCGGGTTTTGCCCAGAAATGAACGATGTAGGGCAGAAAGAATCAAGGACAAAAATCAATACACTTCACGCAGGAGAAATTGGTCCTTTTCTTCCGGAAGGTTCTTCTAACTGCTGCTACCGGTGTGTTCTGGTTCACGAAGCACGAATCTCGATGTCTCAGGATCTTTTGTTTTCATGTGTTCCTTGCTAGATAGTAAGATGCATCACACAAGACCTTAACAATGCTACAAGTCGAGTGTACATGCAACTTGACCTTGCATCGTAAACATCTCCTTCCTGCCATTTTGTCTTGGGAGAAACATTTATTTACCACATGTTTCTTTTACTTGCGGGAACAAAGAAGCTTATTGTGCGGACAAGAAAGGGAGGAGAAAATGAGGCTATTATTTACATTTGTGGCTTGTATCCTTTTTTGTATTCTAATTGATAGTCAACTTTGCTGATAATGTTAAGTACTCTTCTCAGCCATTTTCTCAAGGTTCGTAGATCACATTACGATTAGATCACAATTTAGTTCCCGTCTCGTTTGGGGATCTCGATCAGATTTTGTTTCAACTTGGAGTTTAGATATCCTTCTGACCAACAAATTTCAGGTAGTTGCATCAGCAGCTAATTAGCAGTTATTGAATAAAATCTGTTCAGAAGTCGCAAAGAACGAGGTCAAAAACAAATCATTCTTCTAACAGTGGTGAGATTAAACAAATACTCCTCTCATAACCAAGGATCGCAATTACGTTTGGTTCGGTCGCGAAGGCATTCTTCCTTGTTTTGCCTTTAGTTGTCAAATTCTTCATGATGGACCTGTTATCTGAATAAACATTGAATCTACTTAGAATCAGTAGCGCCATCCTCAGGAGAAGATCCATCGTTATTTGCAAGTGTGTGTGTGTGTGTAGTTGACACTTATTGCTGTCGACTCCATCCATTCTAATTGTCAAAACTATTGCAACAGTCATATGTCATTTTATAGTGGACCTTGCTTCGAACCCTATCGTTCGTAAACCTTACTAATTGCGTTCTGTACTTCCAAATCAATTACCTTAACATAAAACATTTAAATTTATGGAAAAAAACCTTACTCAAGGGCAGCGATTACTACTTCGTACAGCTTCCACATGCAATATGGCTACCGATGATTCTACGATCCGTTTAAAGTCAAATTTGCCAATGAAAAACCATTGTCCAGAGAAGAGGCTACAACTGAAATACACACTAACCGCACGCCACACAAGAACGAACATGCTCAATGTTTTATCTACACGTATTTCCCATATTGGTACACACACGGTACGGTAACTAGAAATGAAGCCCTGATGGACTCGGTAGACTCCACCTGCCCATTGTTTCCGTGCCGTTTAAAGCTCGTTCAGTGTATAAGGGTAAAAACAAGGATAACGAGTAAACGAGTCGTCCGGTGGTTGCTTGGTGGTGTTGTCGGTATGTAAATCGGATGCTGATTTTCCGGGAAAATGCTCGTTTGGTATGTTATCGTTGTTTTAAGTCCGCTTGTACATACGGCAAATAATTCATGCAGTGACCTTTTGCTGGAATGAAACATAAAACATTAGTACCGTAGATTCACTTCGCGCTTTTGGCCTTGAACATACTAAACTGCAATACGCTTCAACCGGTGTGCAAAGTTGGACAGATATGCTCTTCATCCTTCACGAAAAACCGTCTCGAATACGCAAGCTGCCGTGTACATTGTTCACAAATTTGTCAAGTATTTAATTACACTTTTACCCTGTACTTGCTCACCGAAAACTTTTACCCTTTGGCCGTTTCAGACTTTCGTATCAGCAAGTACTGCGGTGAGCATCTGATCGTAGGCAATGAGGTCCACTGGGAACCGCTGGACGGTGACAGCGAGGACGACGATTCGGCCGACGGTACCGAGGAAACCGTCGGAGAGACAGCCGGAAGTACGGGATCCTCTTCCTGGCGGCAACGGACGCCACCGAACGAACCATCGACTAACAACGATGGTATCGCTAATGGATCTGCTAATGATGTGCCCGCCGAACAATCTTCCGGCCACGATCCGAACGAAGGAGGCGAAGATTTGCGGGACGAATCTTTGGTGACGCTCCAAGAACGCCATTATGCTGCCGGGTCGCCGTATCGTCGCTTGGTACGGGCCGGTGCTGCGATGGGTGAACCACGTGCCGAAGCGCTACAGGCAGCAACAGTTCATTCGTTTCACAATTTGAAAATTCTCAAACCGGTCGACGATGATGAAGAAGCGGCACTGGAACGACACCAGCAACAAAAGCATTCACAGCAGCAGCAGCAGCAATCGCCGCACCAGCAACAGCTACCGCACAACGAGACGAGCATGGATCGCAATCAGCAGCAGCAGGAGGCCGAAGCGGCAACCCGCAACCGGAACCGCCAACGGCAGAAAGTTTTCTCCCAGGTAAGAAGAACACTGCCAACCTCGTTCGAAGTTGATTGCCCCGGACGGTTGTTGTAATTCAAATGGGGCTGGTTGAAAGCCAACCAAAAAGGACATCATTTGCTGGATGTGCATTATAGATGAACGTAATCGCGGGCGACGACCATTGCATTCTACTCAGGATTTGTTAAGTGGGAATGATGAATTTAGTTGAGGTTTTGTCGATTTCGGTTGCACTGGATTGTGTGGATGGGATGGAAAATGGAAACTGCACCGCAATTATAGGTTGAAACCGAATTCTTAAAATATCGATTGTTTTTAACTTGTACTAAAAGCTTTCTCAAAGAAGCAGCCTAAAAGCTTGTAAATCTCATTACAGAATGATACTCTTTAGATTGTTTCTGTGCTTCATCCAAAAGGGGTGCAGATTTATTTTTTGTAAGAAAATTAAATGAGAATCAAAACTAGTATTTGAACACTGTGATTTGCTCACCAAAGTGTTTCACTTGTTCTTACAGATGATCTTAAAGTACAGATCCTCTATGCTCGGAACCAAGTTACCCTTTAAATATGTTCTAAATCCTAATCGGCCAGATTGTTCATCGAAATAAGCTTTTGAGTTTGTCCTTTTTTTATTCCTTTAGACTAGCCAAGCCATGTTGCTACTTTTGATTTAGTTACGTGCCCTGAAATATATTTGTACGACCAAGAATGAATAGTAAAATTCTGATATTAATACGTTCAGTACCATCTCACCGAAAATTGGGTGGCACTCTCACCTGTCGAGTGGGTTTCTCATATGAGTAATTGATCTCCTGTACATGCCATTAGAAATCTGTATTACGCAAATGAGGTGCACTATCACGTTTATTTTTCAGGAGAATAAGTCAACAGGATAATCCTTGTTTCTAAACCTGTTACAACGAGCGCTCGAGAGGGGGAGAATAGATGATTTAATTCAAAGTTTTCGCTCATATTCTTCTGATATATCCCTTCTGCTTTTGACCACCCTGAAAATACACTGTGCAATCTTAGTGTCAAGCAGAGCGCTTTGCATAGTGACGAACAAATTACGCAAGAAAGGGCCTTCTCGTGTCTTTTGCTCATCCTTTTCAACGAACGGTATGGAAGAAGTTGCACTTATGCTAATATCCTTCCTACACAAGCAGATTTTTTACTTAAAAAAAATGTCTCAGCCTAAAGGTATGCAAAATGAGTACGTCTTCGCAGACTTTTCTGCACACGGACTTTAAGCAGATATGTTCGTTGGGTGTTTTTTTTTAATTATTTCCTAAATTATCTGCATTTACTTGGAATTAAATCTGCAGCACGAGCAGAACTCCAGACATGTGGTCTAAGCAAATGTTCAAACAATTGCGCACACAATTGTGTGTGTATGGGGCCAACATTGCATGATTAGCTTGACGACCTTGATTGAACCTTTTGTGACGAAAATTTGTAATTTTTAGTTACTGTATAGCTGGTACAATTACATATGCCGATTTTACTAACAGCCATCATACATTTGGACATGTCTTCGAATTATTATTATTATTTTTTTAGTTTGAATTGGGCTCCACGCTCCATCATCATCTGTTGACATAGATGTTATAAAGAGGGTGACTCCCCCATTCGCGACACACTCTACACATAATGTGATCGATTTTAAAATTTTGTTGCGCATTTATTTTGAGCTTTGTAAATTACAGCGTGTAAACGACACCGGCCAGGGTCAAAAACTCTTTCTGAACGTTTTGGAACGTATTGGTAAGATTTTCGACCGTGCGTGCATCAAGAGCGGTTTCCCAAGCGGCCACCGCATCCTGGAAGCTGCCGAACGCCGTGTTCAATCTGGTTCGATTTGGAAGTGGCAAGGAAGCGCTAGCAGCACTTCCGTACGTTGGGAACAGTTGGTACAGTTGCTCCGCAGAGGTATAGGCCGAGTTTAGGGCGATTTGATCTTCGGTATTCTTGATGAGCGCGGCGTTAGCGAGAGACAGATCACGCACGGCTGTTAACAAGCTGCCAATGGAGTTCTGCATGTTTATCACGGTCGGTGACTTTGTGGTTTGTGCCGTGCTCGTAGTCTAGAGATGGAAGATAAAGCGTTCCCATTAGTATATGGTCACCAACAAAAACAAAAACTCACAGGTGGAAACTTACCACGAAAACGCACAGAAAAACCGAAAGTACCAAGAATTTCATCGCGACGACTAGCTGCTACGACACGCGTTGGAAAAGTGAATCGTCCCAAGGTTCGTTCCGGCAAGGCACACACAACAGATCGCACTGGGTTCGCTCGAAACGGTACTTATTCCATTTTATTCATCCCGCTCCTTGCAAGGTGAAGTTGGTTCTCGCTGACTAACGCAGAACGGTGTGTCGAAGGGGAAATACAGATGGTTTTTGTTTGTTTTTCGAATCGATTCCGAGATACACACAGTTTTTGGGGTGGAAACGATTTTTTTTCTAGATTCGCACCTAGAAATGATGACTACTGGCAAGTGTGTTTTGTTGGGCACATTTGACTTTTTTTTTTTAGAGAGAACATGGACCCCGTCACCTCACTTTTAATGTACTGAATGAAATCATTTGCAAAAAAGACGATACTACGTTCGTAGTAGTTTGTCCTCCTAACGTTCTATTTTCGAGCAATGGAACGTTAAAGACACACGCAAAAATTCCATCGAGAATCGTGCTCTCTTTCCTTGAGCACTTTCGTTGATCCTTTCCCTGGAACCACTTAATGCAAGAAGCAGCACGCACCACTGACAAATGAATGGTAGTTCAAATGGATGACAGATAAAACAAATGCCTACTATAAATAAAATTACTAGTACGATTTCGCATTTACGGTCTGTCGCTAGAAATTAAAGTTGGACGCCGGACAATTTGAGTTCCACTGCTCCACGCACAAGACTTTCTCCTTCTCAGCCTAATGGCATTTTTCTTTACTTCGCAGGACTTTCGTGTGCTGAAAATTCTACCCTCCAATCTAGACGTGGTGGAGGACATCAAGCAGATTGGCAACGAGTACTACTTCAAGAAGGACGTCGAGGTCGTGATAGACGACCGGGAAAATGAAATTGTCGATAGCGAAAGCGGAAGCAAGACCGACGATAAGGGTCAACCGGTGGCGGGCGCGTCAAACGCAACTACCACCACAGGGGACGGTGACGCTGGCGATATGACGGAGACGCTAGACATTGTCGTGTTGCCTGCACCAACGAAGGACATCGAAATTTACGACAACGACCTCGTACCAGATGGTGAAACGGGTAGTTCACGGCCGGACGAGGACGATGATGGCGATGATATCAGTGTAATTGGTTTGATATCGCCAACGCGAACCACGGTCACCACTTCGTCCGTGACTTCAAGATTATCCGTTAGCAGTAGTAGTAGTAGTACACCTTTCCCACCAACCGTGGAAACAACTCTCGGCCATTGGGATGTGGATCGGTTGGATCTTCCCGAACCGGCGGAAGAGGAAAATCGTACTAACTTCACCGTGGACGAAGGTACTCCACCACCACCGTTCAGCTTCAACAATCGGACATTCCAGACAATGCAGGAAACGGTACGAAAAGAGTTTGGTGAGAGTCAGGGCCCATACCCACCGGTCGGTAACTATGACGAGGAGGAAGATGACTTCGACGATGAAGAGGATGAGGATGAACGGGATGAGCAGCCAGCTAGAGGTGGACCACGAACTTCTGGCCCGTATGGGCGGCTCGACAAGTCACATAAAAAGCATATGAGGTAACTATCAAGGAAACCAAAAAAAAAAAATCCCTGAGGAAGAAAAGTCGATAATCGAACAAAAAACAGACTTTCGAGCACTTTAGTTGAGGTGGTGGAAAACGCTATATCATCATTGTGCTTTCTGGATGCTCTTTTCAGCGTGCAACGGACATTGCTGAAGCACCCGCTTCGCCAAGGGTTCCTCATGACGCCCAGCTATCCAAAGTACTACATCGGGGACAGCATCTGCCGGTGGATGCTCTACGCTGGAGTGCATCAACGGATTAAGCTTACCGTCCTGGACCTAGCGTTACGCTGTAAGTTCACATGCATGGATGCATATTGCCTTTTTGCAGGGGAAGGCACTTTAGGTCCATTTTTGTTTTTCTTTCTAACCCGGTAGATGATGATGAGTGTCGCGATTATCTGCAAGTTGTAGATCTCAACACGAACCAGACGTTGTTTCACAGCTGCACCGAAAGCAGCCGTCCGATCGAGATCGTCAGCATACAGGAGCGTCTCGAGGTATGATTAATTACGCAAACAGCGGAACACACTTACGAGACCCCGTTTAGATCTTTATCATCGTTTCCTTTATCCTTCTTTTTGCCGCTCTAGGTGTCCGTTCGAACGACCACCAAAGTCATCTATCCCAAACGCGGTGTGTTGGTACATTACACAGGTGGGTTCGGAGTTCAAATCACAAAACCGTGCGTAAGAAATTCGGGTGAAATATTTCGTCACAATCCGCTGTGAAATATTTCACCTGCTTTTCATGTTTTCGTCAACAAAGGAAAACGATTTGACATTTTCGTCAAAAACCATCGTTAAGTTTGACGTTTTCTTTATGTGCTGCGTGTGTGCGTGTTGTTTATGTTTGGCTGCACGCGCCTGGTGAAGTTTTGTATCTCATTTTTCCGTTTTTTTTTGTGCTGTTTGGCTCCCATTTCGACCCGTCTCCACAGCGCTAGGCTGCGAATTACCATCACCAACGCCCGGGCACATGCGACTGGTGCGTCGGACCGAACATCGCGTTAAGTACGTCTGTGATCCACTGCACGTGTTTCCCGACACTGGGGAAAGTGTTCGTGAGCTAATTTGCACGGCCAAGCACACCTGGAACCGACCACTTCCGGCCTGCATAGGTAAGTGCACATGCAACAGACGATAACGGGTAGCAGCTGCTACGTGTAACAAAAAGAGGTGCATAAAGGTGCAATGCACTCGGTTGTGATTGAATAAGAATAAGAAAGCAATAAGTTGTATTGATTCTTAGCTCTTGTGCGGTGAATTTGAAGGAACAATTTTCTAATTCTTTGTGCATTGTTGTGGAATCTTTGTAAAAGAAAATTAAATGCATATGGTTAGTGTCTCGATAAAGTTGGCTTTGTGTGTACCGTTCCATTTCCTATGGCAGAACTTTGTTCACGCCAGAGAGGTCTGTGTCGTGAACTCCAGTTAAAATTAGAATAGCCAGCTAAGAAACCGGGGCGAGGGAAAGCCCATTAGTTGTGTTCCTTGGCACTAACTAACAATGCAACTCACAGAATTTTCTCAGAATTTTCCGTTTGTCAGCATAATCGTTTTTTCCCCAATTTTCACAACACCAAACCGTTCCTGACCGTTTGTTCAAACATGATTGATTTACGATGTTGTAATCACACCGAACCCAGTACTGTTTTCGATTTTCTGTTACAAAATACAGTCACCAGGAAACGCGGAGTGACCTGCGTAATACGCGTTTCGGTAGCGTTCTTTTGTGGTAGTTCGCAGCATATAAATATCCACGTCCAGCTTGACACGTACAAACACCCAACGGTGGTCGTTAAACGCTTAGTCAATAGCGTGTATCTTTTTAAAAATTAACATCAACCTCGTCGGGCCACGTGCGGCATCGAATCGAACGTTTCAAAGATGTCACCCGGTATGATGCCCCCCGGGCAAGGCGTGAACGTTCGTTCGCTTGTTGGTATTATTCGACTGTGTACGGGCTGTGACGAACATATGATGCAAATGACGCTGTTGATTCTGTTTCTGTCAATTTGCTATGGAAAAAGGCCCTGTTGAACGTTCTGAAGTCGTTTAACTTCATTCGTGATTCCTTCGAAAAAATTGTTTGAATTTGAAAAGATGCATTAGTAGCTCTCTCTCGTGATACTATGTTACCACCATTTGCTATAACGAATCCTCGGCGCTGTGGTCTCATCAACCCATTGGACAGCATAATTATCATCATCAATCAAAAAATTCCTCTCAACTTGTACACGCACACAACATAAGTGCACACATACAGTGCTTCAAATGCAACACCGGACACCCCGAAATTGAATAATCTTTCACCAGTGTTTGGAAATTAGTAATTTGAGCGGGACAATGATCCTTGTTTTATGCATCCACCTCTTCATCGTCACATCCATCTCTACTTTATGTTCTATAAGAAAAAAGAAGAAAGTTAAGACAGCGGTTAACAATCAGAACTTTAAACAGACAGCTAGCTCAAAGGATTCAGTTTTGTTCAATTCCTACATTCCAGGGCAGGTTAGTTGAAAGCTTAGCCGAAAAATTACAACAAAATCGAAATCTTACGAGTTCCGGAAGATCACTAGCATTTCCAACTTACCATAACCGTAGAATGTTTAGAAAAAGATTTTCCTATAGACGTTTCTCCAGGAAACTCTATTGGCTGGTCGCTGTTTAGGGCAGTTGGAAATGTATTTATTCAATGATTCCGTTGTTTTCTGGTGTCCCCTGGGGTTCAACAATTTATCTTGCTAAATAACCAGGACAGAGGGAAGAAAGTATAAGACTATGATGGTGGTTACAAGGAAATTGTGGAGTCCATGTGGCGGGTACGGAAGTAAGATATCGGAAGATGCGAGTCAACCATTTGGTGATCTCTATTATACGAAGCGCAAGCACTTAATCAAGGATCATACTGGCCAAAAACGGACGGCGGGAAGGAATAACTATAGGAGATATTTCACGAAGAATATTTTCTACCAACCCCGCATCAACGATAGTGTTTATGAGATCCGTCAGCCATTAGTACACATTAATATCGCACATTAAACGACCTAAATTTTGGCTTGTACTATGTCTCATTTGTTTAGGAGATTCTACCCAATTTTTTGACGCATCGGTTCAAGAATGAGAAGACTGAAAGCGTGGTACACGCCTTATGGTGTATTTTAACAAACTTTTTAATACCTAAGCCCTGTGTCCTAGCGATCCACCCAACTCTATTCATTGTCTTTTGTGAACTGCCCCCGGAGTGAGGACTTGACTACGCTTGATCAGCACGTTTCGTAAGCCATTGGAGACGGCAGGCGTGACCTAGAAGAGAGACATGTCTTTTCTGTGCAGCAAAATAAAGGACAATATCCATTGATTTGGAGCAGTTATGACCGTTACGATACCTCTGAGCGAAGAAAATAGAGATCAGGCTGCACTTTCAGGTTTTAACAAAAATTCTATTGTCTTTTAGGAAGATCTTAGACACAGGAATCGCAACAATAAATGTATTTCATTCAGCGCAAAATTTAGTATTTAGATTCCAAGTTGTCCGGTATTGCGTTTGACGCACTGTGTAGACTGTTAACTGGACGAGCGTGATAGCGCGCTGTAGCGCGCCTTTGTTAAGAAGCATTATCTCGCTAAGGGCAGAGTATACTGGGCTTTGCTTTGGTATACACCACCAATTGAACCATTGGGGTGAGAATTCGTTCATTCATCGTTATCATCTTCCGATTGGAAGCGTTGCGATTGCTTCAAGCGAGCACAGTCTATTAGAGTGAAACCGTCGGGCAACATATACCGATCGTCGTCCGTCTTTCAGGCCGTGTGTGTTGGGTAAGAATCATAAGATCAAACAGATCAACTGCATTTCGACCATCTTCTGCGCGCTACTCTTGCCGGCCTCCTCGTCCTCTCTTTCTACGTTGTGAAAATACAAGCGTATTTATTTTTTGACCGTCCCCCTGCCCACATCACAACCTTTGGCACTCACAAACACTCTCCTCTTGTGGTGTTTTTATTTTTAGAAAAAAGAGCTACCGAAGGAAGCGGTCTAGTGTCGCATTACGAGCAGAAGCGAAGATACGGCGATACGGACAACATGTCGGATAAGCAGGCGGATACTGTTTACGGTACGGTCAGCTCTCTGGTGGCTTCGTTCGTTTCCATAGTAACGACAAAATTGTAATCGTCTTGCTTCTTTCTTCCATTTTTCCCCCCTTTGCAGATATTCTCATTCCCTCGCTCATCATAGCGGGCCTGTTTGTTGTTAATGGCATCGTGTTTGCGGTCATCATGCGGTACCGCAACAAGCGAAAGCAACGCCTTGATCTAGAGAGTAAGGAACTGGCCGAACTGTAAAATTGTGTGCGTGTTAATATCCTCGTCCTCCAGAAGAAGAAGAAAACAAATCGCATCCCTTCCTTAATAAGTTTCACCGCCAGGAAATGTGTTAAAGTGTTGCCAGGAGCCATGCCATGCGGTTGCTTTGTTCCATGGCAACCTGAGCATTAACATTAATCGCGTTTAATCTTTTAATCATCGCCATCATGTCACCGTTTTTTTCTTTCTTCTATTTCGGTTAGCGAGAAACAAACTGTTATTTTGTTTCATCCATTAGTTATGTTAATTTAATGAAAAGAACGTTAAAATAGTGTATTTATTTACACTCTGTTCAGCACGTGAGTAAAAACCAAAAACAGAAAAGCGACAAACTAAAGCAAAAAGCCCGCCCCGATTCCTGTGCAGAGAAGCAACTGGACAACTTGGAAGGAAGAGCGGAACTGTGCGGGAAATGATCCCGGATTCCGAGTGTAATGTTTGGATTCGTCATGTGCTTGTAAAAACTCCCCCCGTTAATCTTGATAGAGCGAAGAACAAAACAAAAGCCTGCGTAGCTGATTAACACACACATACACAGCTGATAAAACAAAAACGCAAGCCATTCAAACAATATTGTGCACTAAACAAACACAAAAACACACAAAATAAACCTTTTACTGCACGCTTTTACAAGCTTTTTTCCGAAAACCAGTTTATATACCTAAAGTTAAATATATATATGAAGCAAAAGCGGCTAAAGAAACCCAAACGGAATGAGAAAAATTGTGAAAAACAGAAAACACACAATGCAACGGATGCAGCAATTGTACAGGAATATTGAAAGTGAGACAGAAAGAGGGAGGAAAACATAGAAATTAGCTTAAAACATGAGAAGAATTATTGATTGTGAAAGCAACACACACACACAAAACAAAAAAAAGGAAGAAAAATGGAGAAGAAACCCCGACGCAAGACTGGTGTAAATGTAGAAAAGATGAGCATGGATTTTGCCGATTGAAATTAGGAGTTGTCGTACAATATTTAGCATGTGTATGTTGCTTCCATTTTTTGGCTGACACAGCTGCGGAAGATTGCTATTGCTTTTGCGAGAAAAAAGGTCTATTTGCCTGGATGTTGATCAGCAACGCGGGAAAGGCTCGCTAGTGGTATCCCCTTTTACACACAAAAACACACTCAATTAACGCTACAATGCTACACACTACATGCTGTCGATAGCGACAAGCAGATTGTACATTTAAAAAAAATGAATAATCCCCCACTAAAAAACTGGAACCACCGCGCTAGTAATCGCCGAACGGAACGAACAATTGCTATGCCAAAGATTAGTTTAAAGAACGGACACAGGAATTCAGTATGGATGCGTCACTGGTTGGTAGAAAGCTTTCCCCTTGAAGCAGAAGCACATTAATTTGGATCCATCTAGCTATCTACGGCACCCGTCTCTACTAACGATCGTTAAACGCACCGATTCAGATATAGCAAAAAAGGTGGACCAAAAACACTCTTTTCCTCCACAGGATTTATTGCTCTGCTTCCCCATCAAAACCTTGTTTACGTTATCCGCCTGGTTAGCGCACTTATTTCCATATCCACTATCAATCCGGATGATAAAAAAATACCCCTGGGGGGATAAAGGTCCCAAAAAAAAAGGATCGCGAAAAATAAAGCGAACAATTGCAATGCATATCATATACAGTTCTATATGATTATTTTGCTTGTATTATGCCGTGATAGAAGAGAACAAAGCAGAGGTAAACAGCAGACACACACACACAGCGTGAAAAAAAATATTTAAAAAATATATAAATTACATATTTTGCTATACACTGCATTTATCTTTCCTTCCCCCCTTACATGGCCGTAAAACAAAACCAGAACCAGATTCGGTGCAAATGGTTAAGCAGTATGTGTTAGTCACAGGTAGAGGGGTGTAAGCAACGCCCGATGAAGGAAGAATATTATAATGTCTAAGGGGTTGGGCAGAAACAGCTCCCACATTGTAGTTGAATTTACTACTACTAATTTGCGATTTAAACCATTTTTCGCTTCAAGCGCAAACCACAAATGAACAGGAAGTTGTTGGCCCACTGACACGACACGAAATCAATTATTAATGCGAATTAGTGCGAAGGAGAGTGATGAGATGTCCGAGGTGAGTGCCATCCCTCCCCCGCGTGCGCGAACGATGCGAATTATGAGAAATGTAAAAAAATTAAAGATGGAAAACAAAACCAGGCAAGAACTGCTAAAATAAAATTAAACTATTAAACGAAGCGCAGTGCGTTTTATTTGTAGTAGGTGGTAAAAATTATACATCCGGAATAGTCTGATTTTCTGACATTAAGACCAGCTGATTGAATAATAATAATAACAACTGGAGAAAACAGTGGTGGAGTAACCTATGGGGGGAGCTGCTGGTCGCCAGAGGACTCGTCGGGTAGAGAACTCCTTTTGTCTTAGATGGGTAAATCCCACCAAACATTCATCCCCGCCAGAGCAGTATGAAAATCGTCTATGAAGATCTACTGGCTGCTCAGTTTGTAATTTGGTGATTGACCTAGTATCATCGTCTTTACATTGATTACTATGTATGAAGAAAGAAAAAAAACATTAAAAATTGGATTTATTACTTAAAACAAATGAGAAAAAAAATTAATTATAATTTGCACTTCATTTTACAACAAAATTATTTTTTAATGTTCCGATCTCGTCGATATCGATCGAAAAGCGCAATCAAATTTTACACCAAAATTGGATTTCGAGTAACAGGAAAACATACCAGTGCAGGAGGTAGCATTTTCCCGAAAAAACATCGAATTTAGCTTAACTGGTAGAAAAAAACACCGCCAAGTGTACTTAGCTTATGTACGCATACTTAGCGACGCATAAAATGCTTAGAAATTATAGCTTGCTAAAGCTTCATATACCTGTAAATCGGATTGCATAATGGTTGGGGCAGAAAGCTTCATTATAGCACATTTTTGGAAAGCTTTAAAGCTTAAAATTGAAATGCAGGGTACCAGCTACCTCCTCGAATGCATGCTCTCCTGTGACAACCAGACGCTCCTGGTCGGAAATTAGTGCAAAACCGACCAAATTTCGAAGCGGCAAAATTTGACCAGGAGTAAGAGTAGAGCATACCAGCCAAGGAGGTAGCAAATGGAAGTTTTAAAAAGGGATCGAAAAATAATTGCTTTCCGACATGACAAATATTTTTCCGTTCTATTTTAAGTTTGCTTTTCAATTTTATGTTATTCGTTCTCATTTTTGTTCTTTTCTTTAAATATCTTTGAAATACCTCCACAACGTGGTTTTCAATATTGAAGAGAACTGAGGAGGATTTTTCAAAAACCAACGGAAAATTCCGCCAACAGCATTCCCGTGGAAAATCGGGTTATCGTGGATAACTCAGTGATTGTTCGTCCGATCCTGGCGTCCGGCATACCGATAGACGCGTCTATGGACCGCGCATCTTTTTGATCAACACCTCAACCCGATGCCTACAACCCCGACCCTGGCTTCCGGTATACCGTTGGATAAGTCTTAGGATCGCACATCTTTTTGCTCAACACACCAACCCGATCCCTCCACCCACCACCCAGTTATTGCGGAAAAGCTGCGAAAAAGGGGTTTTGTGCAAAAAAAATGCGCGACACAAAGACGCATCCAACGGTATGTGGAACGCTTCGATCGGATAAAAAATGAGCGAGTAATTGCCGATTTTCCACGGGAATGCTGCGGGAGTTCCTGGGACCCCGTTGGGCCGTGAAAAATCGGCAGTAACTCGATAATTTTTGTTCCGATCGGGACGTTTTGCTTATCGTTGGATGCGTCTTTGAATCGTACATCTGTTTGTGGAACAGATAGTTATTCCACGAAAGAGGAGTTTTTCTGCGGGAAAATCGGCGATAACTTACCCATTTTTGGTCCGATCGGGGCGTGCAGCATACTGTTGGATGTGCCTTTGAGTCACGCATCTTTTTGTGGAGTAACTAATTCATCACTGCTTTGATTCCAGAAGCCCTGCAGGATATCTGGACAGAATTCTCAAACCACCCCCCTTCCAAGTATTTAGGACTTTCTCAGATGTCTAGAAAGTGTTTTCAAAGGCAATATATCTCAAAAGAGGAAAACTCGAATGTTCTGGAGCACTTTGGGCAAATAATGTAATAGATTTTCGGATCTAAAAAGATATAAACCTTTAAAGTTGGTTGCTACTTTGCACTATTTTCCACATACAATACTCTGAGTTGAAAATGGACCTGAGGATGGACCTGAGGATGGACTAGTTTGCCTATGCCTCGCACTGAAGTGCATATTGCGAATTCTATTCAAAGCAACGATCCCAGAACTGATCCATGGTGTGGTATAGATGACGCTGTACACCTGACAACGAATGTGCCTCATCCGGATAGGTCTGCAAGTAACAAATGGGCCATCAATTAATAAATCAATCACCTTACACAACACTCAGTCAAGACATCATTACCATCTGCTCAAAGTCAATATCATGATCCAGCAAGGCCCGCACAAACACCATCGACTGTTGATAGTGCACGTTATCGTCCGCGGTACCGTGGATCAGCAGGAACAGATGGTTCTTCAGCTCGTCCGTAAAGCCACTGATATCGCTCTTCTCGTACCCGACACCATTGTCAGTCGGACGTCCCATGTAGCGTTCGGTGTAGATGGAATCTTTAAGGACATCCATTTTTAGTCAGTAAAATGCTCTCTACCCTGGCTAAGCTTCAATTCCTACTTACCGTAAAACATCCATGAAGTAACTGGCGCTACCGAGATGCCACACCTAAACACCTGCTCGTGATCTTTCTCAAGCGTCATCGCAGTCGCATAACCACCATAACTCGAGCCCCAAATACCAGTACGCTGTGGGTCGATAAAGGTGTACGTTTCCTGCAGATAGCGTGCAACAGCAATCTGATCTTCCATCTCGTACGTACCGAGCTGGTTGTTGATGGAGAACAGGAACTCGTAGCCCTGGTTGCCCGTTCCACGCCCATCAATCTGTGCGTAGATCACGCCCTTCGTTGTGGCCATATAGTTAGCGAATCCAACACTGAAACTATCGGTAACGCGCACCGAATCTGGTCCAGCGTACACGTTCACCACCATCGGATACTTGCGGGTCTGCGCTGTGGCAGGTGATTCAAAGTCAATCTCCGGTGGAAGGTAGAGTCGAACCGATGCCTGGAAGTTACCATCACCGACCGGGACGCGTAGGAATCGTACCGAGACTTGCTTGTATTGCTTGAGCTGCTCACGACGCTCCAAGTTTAATTCCCAGTCCGCTACGAGCTGCCGATCGCTAGTGCGATAGATTTGCGTATAGGAAGGTGTTGGTCCAGAGCAGGTTGCTGCCATATAGGAGAGATCCGCACTGAACGACGCGCTTGCAAAGTTACATTCTGCCGAGTCCTCTAATTCGTCCTTTAGTCCACAAGTAAGACATTCCTCATTTCTGTACACATGCCGATGATGAGGCTCACTGGCAGGGACAGCTGTGTAGTACAAGGCCTGCGACGCTTCATCGTACCCATTGATGGAGGACACAGTAAAACCTGCCGGAGTACGGGCAATAGGAGCAGTGGCTCCCTCTCCAACCAATTCCATCACGGCACGCCACCCATTATTATCTCCCATCAGGAAGCATCGATCAGCGCTATAACAGCGCGGAGTGTACAAATCGTACCACCCGTTTGGTCGATCGAATCGGATCGCTTCCGTGCAGGTTCCGTCGGTCGTTGCACACTTCTGGAATGAGGCAACGTTTTGTCGGCGATTGGTCCAGATAACGCCTAGCACATCCTCACCAGCCCAGTTCACCGTACCGAGCACATGATCCTCGCCGACCGTAGCGAGCGGTGCTGGAAGTTCCACCCATACTACTTCACCGGCAGACAGATCCGTAACACGCAGATGTACGGTCGGGTTGGTGGTGTTAACCTTTGGGTAGCGAATCCGCAACTCTTCCGGATACTGCTTGTCCGTGTCGTCCGGAGATCCGTACAGATGGTACGTAAACTCCTTCACCTCACGATCGTCAAAGCTTGCCATGGCAAGTCGGCGTCCGTTCGGCGAGAACCAAAGTGTTGCATCCGTACCGAACACTTCCTCTTCGTACACCCAATCCGGGATGCCATTATAAATGACCCCCGGGACACCATCAAGCGTGAGGGGTCGTTCCACCGGGTCGACGAGTGATTCTCGATAGTAGACATTGTTATCCTTCACGTACGCAAGACTTTGTCCCGTTGGGGAGAGAATGCAAATCGAAACTTCCTCCTGATTGGCAACGTGGTAAGTAGTGCTGAAGATGTCCACGAAAAAGACAATCAATTAAGGGGTGGTTCCCGTGAGAACACAATGTTATCTACCTACCCGGCCAATGTGTCGTAGATTGCGTACTTGGAGAGAGATGAGTGTCTGAAGACCTACAAGGAGAGAAGGAAACAGGGTGACTTTTGGGATGAGAGTGCAAAATTTGATGCGTTGTATCATTACCGTTCGGACATCGTATCGCACCAGGACTTTAGTAAAGTCGGGTTTAATCAGCTGAATAGAAGCGCCACGGAATTGACTCTGTAGAATGAAAGATGTTTTAATAAGAAATTCCTGTTTTCCAGCGCAGTCTCGTTGTCTACTCACCAAAACATCAGTAGTGATCACGACGACACTGTCCCCAGTGTTGACGTTCAGCTTCACATAGTCTCCACCATTCCTGTACAGAAGCTCCTCTCCGGACAACCACGTTCCGTTGAATCCTCGCAATCCGAACTGGTTCGGGATGATCTCGTCAAAGGTGAAGTCTTTCAAATCAGATTGCTTCGCTTCAAATGGAGCCGCCGAGATACGGCCCACGAGTAAGCAGCACCAGGCTAATAATGCCAGGTACTGCATCATGTGATCACTCTCACTTTCGTTGGAAAAAGAAACACCTGACCTACCTTCCCGACGGTGGTCAGTCTATTGAATGAAGCCCACGAAAGGCCTCTCCATCGCTTCTTGTAGGGTCTTGTGCCCGTGCCCGAGGGTTTACGACTCGTCACCAATTTACTGATAATGTAATCTGTTACAATCATTTAGGCGATAGGCGATAGGTGAGTGAGGGACCCGGTCGAGATAGTGGTACCTGTCGCGCATTGTACAATTGCTTGTTAGGGAATTAGTGTTTGATTGACAATCGGGCAATCGTTATTGAACAACCGGCAAGTGGGGGATTAGGCGTGATGGGAATAACGGACAGCAGCAATCTAGGCACTAGAAGAGTTGGAATCGGCGGTAGAAGAAGTGGACACTTAACTTCAGATATTTACTATCTATTGGGGCAGATATTCCCACAAAATTCTCAACTTGCTCGTTGCAGGAATGAAGACGTCACTAGAATCTCCCAAGTGTTTGGCGACAGTAGCTGTCTTTCAATTGGAGAGCGTCGTCTTAGCAACAGACAACTTTCTTTCTTCAATATCCTTTTTCGTTGAATCGCTCCATGGCATACTACAAATTAAAATCATTCTACGAATTCTGCTACAACACAGCATCAGCATGTACCCTTCGCACCATGGCATTTGTACAACTGGATGTCCTAGGATTCAGAATTAAATTCGGAGTTAACTTCTCTGTATCAATCGACGTAATGCGATGAACGAACCAGGAAAATACATTTAGAGGGAGATACAGATACATTACATCTCCTCCCCTTCCCCTATCTTCCTCCCTCAATATACTTCTCCGAAGTACCTAACCCCAGAGGAGAACGAAAATCTTTCCAAAACTGAAAAAGATTGTTCAAACAATGATTTTTCGTTGTGTATATCTGTGTCGCGCTTGTGTGAATCGGTCCGAGGTCTTGAAGACGCCTACTTTGTCTGCTGTAAAAGTTTTGTCAACTGGTTTCTTTTTTCTTCTGCGGCCTATGACAACGCAAACCGTACCAGATTCTTTACTACCCTCACCGACAATCGGTGCACTCGATTTAGTCGACAATTGGCATCTCGAACGAGAGGAGATACTACGCACTATATTCCTTCCGTAGACCGTAATCATCATGACGCGCACTGTACTGTGGTTTGCCGTACTGGCAGTACTAGCCTTGAGCGTAAGTATACAACAACTGATCTTGTCACTCACCTAACAGAAACGTGTCTTTTTAACGGACTTTTTATGCTTTTTTCAGCTGCACAATGCATCAGCCCAGCTGGACAACACGATCGTCAGCAGGCGCAGTTCCATCAACTCCACCCTGTCCTCCTTCTCGACCAACATCGTCAACAAGGTGAATGAGTATGCGAGCAAATACACCAGCCTGCGTAACGACATGTCCTGGCAGCTGCGGACAGCATCGGAAACGCTTACCAGCTTCCTGTCGGACAAACAGATCGGTGACAATGCGCTGCTTGCGTCGGACGTACTGTCCGCAGCTAGTACCACGCTGACGGCTAGTGTGTCCGCCTCCATCACCATTTCGACCACCTTCTCCACCGTTAGCACGTGTGTGAATACGAAAACGCAAGCTTCGGTTAGTGCAACGTTCAGTGCGTTCAGTACGGCCCAATCGTCGTACTTTAGCATCATCACCACCTCCACGTCACCGTTCCTGTCGACCTGCCGGTCGAAGTTCTCCAACACGGCGAACGATTTGGTTAACCAGTGTGCCGATCGCATCCAGGACTGTCTGAACGATGAAAACACCGAGCTGAGCCGCGTGAACTCGATCCTGAACAACTTTATGACGCTGATGAGGCAACACTACCAGGCGTTAAGTAACCATGTCCGTTACTGTAGCGGTCTCGGTTCGACTTCGTCCCGCACGGAAGTGAAGGCAGAAATTAACGCCTGTCTTAAGGGGGTATGTACTCAGAGCACCATGTCTCATTGCAGTAGTTTTTGCTGAATGTCTAATTCTATCTTCCTTTCTTCAAGATCTCGATCTACGTCGGACCACTGTACAAGGCACTGGTCGAGCAGCAGTACCAGCTGGTCAACACGATGATGCAGCTGGAGGTGGTGGCATCGAACAATCGGGTCAAATCATGCATCAACCAGGTCAGCTTGAGCTACACCGCAATGGCGGAACAAATTGTGCCCTCGCTTAACGAGTGTCTGCAGACCGGACAGTAAAGGAGGGGGCGGAGAATTGGAGGGATTCTGTTCCGAATGTTTCTCTTTGTTTTATGTAATGAAATTGTACTAATGTAAAAAACCAATAATTCGTTTGTTTTGTTTCATGCTGGAACATTAATGAAAGAACTTGAACAGTACTCAATATATTACTCTTATGTGAGAAGATTTCTCAGAAGAATTCTTGCGAAATATAAAAAAAAAATTCTAACGAAAAATAACCTCAAAGTAGAATACTTACCCTAAAGTTCAGCAGAGGAAAGATATTCAGATAGATAAGTCACAACAAGGACATGTGCTTTTTGCAGTCCAAACAGGGGGTTATTCTTCTTCATGTCACTCAACGACATCTGCATCCTACGGCAGAGGTAGATATTAGTTTGATCAAGTGAATTCGCAATATGGATGTTTGCCTTCACCACGACCTTGGATATGTTTTGCCAAAAACCTGTGCATGATTTGCGCCAAAACACTTGAGGACATTCGATTGAGGTTAGGTGGTTTGAAGTCTCGATTTTTTTTGCGTGGGATAAAACAATAATAAGGTAGGATTAGCAAGACAAGATAGAAAAACATGCAGCTACGTGAGGTCGTAGTAAAAAGGTATTTTTATCTCTTTAAACTCCGCAAACTGGACGGCAATCAATGCTAAATTACTCGATTCATTCTTAAGATGACTAGTCTAAGATTGCTATTATTAACGAAGCCGAAACACCTCTAAGGACTGACTGTGTGTTGCAGTTCAATTGAGCAAACTATTCAAAGAATTGATTAAAGACAAAGCAGACGCCATTCTCAGTACTATCTGATGGATATATATTATCGCAGGTGTTCTTCATCTCAGCGTTGCTTAATAATCGGGCAGTACTTTCAACTCTCAATACCGAGAAAAATATGAGACTGACGATTACGCAGAGTTCACAATGATGATGCCTTTTTTCTCAAGGTCTCAAGAACTAGAACTCGTTAGGATTAGGTAGAATTACGATGAAAATACTACGAAAAGGGATTTTCGGTGGTAGTTCTGGGAGCATGCGAACTTCACTGCTTCATATTTGTACAGTTGTGCCGCTATGTTGATCCGGTGATGATTTAAAGTTTAGCTTTACTTCCACAATATCTCATGTGAAGAGTGGACAACCTTAAGAATGTATCTTAAGAATTTTATTACGGAATAGATCCCAGTTTAATCCCTCTATTTCAATCACGTAAAATCGTCAAGTTCTAGCTTTGTGCCTCCCAGGCCAAGAAGTGTCTCATAGCGATTGTTCAAATATTTAAACGTCTGGAACGTCCAAAGTCGTCCCCAAATGAGAGTCACCCTTTGCGCCATATACCTTACCAAAGTTGCTGCAGACACGTTGGCAAAGGCGGCGGTTTACATGCCAGATTTAGCAAACAAACGGTGTTCCAAAAACTAGAACAGATCCACCAGCTCGGGTACGTCGGAGTATGCCAGAAGTGCTCGAACCGAACGCACGTGTGTTACAACTTACAAGCGTAAAGCCTTTCTGGAACAGATCAAAGTAGGCGTAATAGTTTTCTTAGTTACAGTGTCACCATGGGATTGTGGAGTGCTTCGATCGTTCTGCTGATACCACTGCTGTGTGGATTATGTGTAAGCTGCTATACCTGACCCGCTGTGTGATGCGACTCCTCATCAGTACTAATGATCTTTCTCTGTGCACCGTTTTATCTCGCATCAGAATGGCTCACCCGATTTAGGTCTGGATATCGCGATCGACTATGTCACGCAGAACAATCCGAACGTTCTTTCGTCTGCCAATATGGTAGGAACAGCTACCTCCGATCTGCAAGGTGCCATCGGTGGTTACCAGATTGCCAAGCTGAACGGTTCCACCAGTTTGGTCGTTTCCGGCGAGGCACTCGTCTCGCTTGTCGGTAACATTACGCTCAACGTGAACGATGTGCTACGCAACATCTCGATTGTCGCTAGCAATCGCCAGACGGCACCATCATGTATGTTCGGAAGCATGAACGCCACCATCGATCGGGCGTTTGTTGCACTCGATCAGGCAAGCTCACTGATCACACGTATCCAAACGTCCACCTCATCCCAGAACGGTGGTGCCCTCACGTCCTGGATGATGATGATCCAGACGGCGATGACGGACATCTCCACCTATCTGGACACACTGTACAAGGAAGTGTCGGCTGTAATGGCTGCCGGAACGCTCTCCGCCAGTACCGTGTCGGCAAACATTAAACCAGCCACACTGTTCAATCTTGCCGGTGCCATCTCGGTGGTGACCACAGCGGAGAAAGGTCTCACCACCACCGTTCGAACGATTCGGTCCGGCTTCGAACAGGCGTCTAACATCCTTAACAGCTACAGCACGGACATGACCAATGCACTGACCTCGGTCAACAACACGCAGCGCGATTACTACAACCAGGTCGTTAGCCGCATCACTTCCTACCAGGGCAAGGTATCCTGGGAAGCCGGTTGGGGTGTAACCGACATCGTCAACACCCTACCCCGTGTAAATCCGTTCATGCAGGACTCCACTACCCGTACCACCGCGCTGCAGCTAAACACCTCGATCACCACGACGACCACCGCCATCCAAACCTATGCGAACGTTTGGTCCACCAGTCTCCAGACCCAGATGACGCTACTCTTTACCGGTGCGGAAGCGTTTGTACAGAGCAACATCAAGGCGCTGGTGCCGGTATTCGATGCAACACTGTTCAAGTTAGCCGCCACCATGTCGAACGGTGGCACATACTCAACCAATTGCTTCTTCAAGTACGGTGGCGCCATACAGAACCTCGAGAACAATATGCGCGATACGCTGCAGAAGTGTTACAACGATTTCGCCAACACCGGTTACACGGATTCGTTCATCAGCGAGTACAACATGGTGATCCGTGAGCAGACGCGCAGCATTGCGAACCGGATCAACTTCTGCCTGAATCTGGGGTCCACCAGCTCGACCAAGGTGATCAAGGCGGGCATTTCGAAATGTCTTTCGGAGGTAAGTTGTGCACACAGATGATGCGATGATCACCAGAACACCACGATAATATTCTTGTCCCATTGTTCCCTAACAGACGGTCACTATGAACGACTCTCTAATGAAGGACGTCAGCATCCAGACGAAGTTGGTCGTTTCGATGGTCAATCTGGAAAGTTTGGCGATGGTCCAGCGTGTGGAGAGTTGCGCCGCCATCATGAACCATGGGCTGATGGCAAAGGCGGCCTCGCTGGACACGTTGCTCGCTACCTGTCAGACTACCAACCAGTAGTTCGTGTTGGGGTTATGGTTGTTAAGGGTGTTATGTATCGAAAATAGTTGTACGAAAATAGTGCTTGTACTCGACTCGAAACAATAAACCTGATATTTTGGTCGAATGGGTATTACAAATTAATATAAGGTTTTGTAAGAGATACACAATTTTTTTTGTATACAGCGAAAGTAAGCTTCCGCCGTTGATGGGTCGATCACGCGAAGGGATGCCTGCAAGAGAATTGGCATATCTGCTGAAAACGCGTAGGGACGACGGGCGTCATCAGTTTCGCTAAGGATAGAGAGTTAACTCTTTTCCTGGACTAGCCAGGACTAAAGTTCAACCGGCAACCATTCCCATTTTTTCTTCCGACGGAGTGGAGAAACACTACTGGAATGCGAGACCGACAACCGTTGGGAAGGCAAAGGGGAAACTTATCCCGAATTTGAAAGGGATGCTCCCAAAGTCTTGCAGGTCTTGATAGTCAAAGTACCTAAGTAAGACGAAACCATAACCAAAAAACCATTCAGTTTTCATTTATGACACAGTTGCCTTAGCCGTTGTCCAGTAGAATACACATATGGGACCTTTTGTAACCGTGATGGAAGAGTTCTTGGGGGCGCAACATTAGTTTGCTTAGTAAAAGCAACCCAACGGCCGTGTGTTGGAAGTTCTTACTCTTATATCATCAATCAGGATCATAGTTTTGTAGTGATCGTAAGGATGCATAAGCTTACGAGACGCATGATGATGTTTCGCTAGAACAACCTGCGTCGGGACGTCGTTAAGATCAAATTCGACTACTTTATTGCATCTACCTATGTAGAGATCACTTGATCCTCTAACAGAGTACAAGGGGTGATGTATATGGGTCTCTGCAACCTCAGGACACTCCAGATATTCCAACTCTCGGATAACGTTCAAGTCCGTCAAGAGTGCTTGAAAAAAGTCAAACGATCATGTGAATCATGATCGAACGATCATGTGGATCTCAAGTTACATTACAACCCACGTGTCTTTAGCCCGATTTGGATAGATTTCATACCGTAGAAGCAGTGGCGGATTTAGGCAAGGCTCTAGGCTTCAGAGGTCCTAGGCGGAATGTAAGTGACTCTTCTTTGGGTGGAGATTCTTTGTGAATTCGGGGCTCATAACAAACACAAAATCAAACAACCCCCAAATAGCCAAACATCTGGCAATATGTGTCTGTTTCTCCTAACCTTGAACTCTTTCCCCTTTACATCCATGTTGTTTAGCATGCGAAATAATATTTACAACTCTCTCTCTCTCTCTCTCTCTCCCTCTCTCTCTCTCTCTCTCTCTCTCTCTCTCTCTCTCTACCTGTTTACAACGGCCTTTCGACACAATCATCAACAAGTTATCCTGGGTCCTGTAAACATGCGTCATAAATACTAACAAACGTCACAATCGTTGAGATGAGCTTTAAACGAAGTACAACTAATCGATCGATTGCACCATATGGATATATACCACGGGTTTGTATCAATAGACGATACTGTGCTGTACTCATGATCCGCCAGTGGGTACAGTAGCGTTGACCTTCCGCTACACACTAAGAACGAAATGAAACCTGGATAGTTGAACACAGCCAGTAAAGTTTTCACCTGGTAATCAACATGCGATCTTCAAACGACCGTTGATCAGCACCTTCTAGATGGTTCATTTGCACGCGCCACCTACACGCACGTAGGGGACGACGCAATGTTTTCGCACAATTTCCCATCTCAATGGGTGGCTTTGTCCATGAAACCCTTTCGAGAAGTGCAACATCGGCTCCTGCAGGAAGCTGCCAGCCGGTATAAAAGTAACTCGCCCACCGTACACTGTGGTACAGTTTCGAAAAAGTAGTGCCTTTAGTTGGCCTCTCTAGCAAACCGCTACAAAAGTTACTAAAAACCCTCCCCCGAGTGCACGATGCTGTGGAAGAAAGCCTTCCTCGTGTGTGCGTTGTTGGTGACCGTTCAGGTAGGTTTAGATGCTGATGCTGTGTTGTAGCAAGGGAACGCTTTTTTCATGTGTGCTATTTTCCCTTGCAGGCGGAACCACAACCCCAGCTGCTCAGTGGACTTACCTCGCTCGTCGGATCGGCCGTCAATGGTGTGAGCACGCTGCTATCGGGAATTGCGTCGGGATTCGCTGCTGGTACAACGGGATCATTGTCGGCTAGCGGCAGTGTTACCGGTGGAATTACTATTGGTGGTATCACGCTCGGTGGCTCCGGAACTTTAAACTCTAATCTTCCGGTACTGAATCTCCTAAACAATGTGGTCACATCGACACTGAATGCCCTCAACACGGCTCTTTCCAACTTTGGTACGACGGCCGGTACGGTGCTGACGAACACGCTGTCCACCATTACAAACACGCTGAACGGATTGCTCGGCGGTGTCGGTACTAGCCTGAGTACGATCGGAAGCGGGCTGACTGGTGCTCCAACCGCCGCCAACGGTCAAGTTGTCGCCAATGCGCTCAACAACGTTGCCACCGCCGTCAACTCGGCTGTCAATGCGGCTTCGGCCGTGTTCGGTAACAGCACGGTTGCAGCTGCGCTCGGCAACCTGACCAACGCGCTTAACGCTGATCTGGCCACCGCC
This sequence comes from Anopheles maculipalpis, assembly GCF_943734695.1. NCBI lineage: Eukaryota > Metazoa > Arthropoda > Insecta > Diptera > Culicidae > Anopheles > Anopheles maculipalpis. The sequence goes on from NC_064872.1 coordinate 6,363,011, forward strand.
ATCCAGGCTATTAACAATGCCACCGCAAACCCGGGCACAGCGACGACCCTGCTCGGAGCACTCGGCCCCAATGGTATCAATGCGATCGCGAACGTGCTGGGAGATGCGGCCAACATCCTGTACACGACCGCCAACATCCCACTGCAGCTGGCGGCTGCCGCAAACGTTAATGCTACCCTGGCCGCTAACGCTGCTGTCCCGTACACTGCGGCCGGTATTGCAGCCGTAAATTCGACGGTCAATTCTGCCCTAACCAACGCCAACAACGTGCTGAATGCGGCCGTCGGATCGTTCAACAATCTGATCGCTAACGTACAGCCCGCCACGAACGCTGCCCTCACGCAGGCCACCAACACCATCAACAACGCGCTGACCAATCTGAACAATGTGTTCAATCTGCTTGCCGGTAGCACGAAGACAAGCGTTACCAATGCGGCCAAACTTGCCATCAGCAATCTGACCGATCTCGTGTCCACCCTGCAGACGAATCTCGGTGTGCTGAACACGGTAACGCTCAATGCTGTTGCCTCGGCTAACGCTTCCATCTCCGGTAACGCTTCGGCCGTTATTGGACCGATCGTCAACAACCTCGCTAGCACGAATGCGACCATTGTTGCCTGCTCCCAAGCGTACCTGCCACTGGCCGTGCGTACCAACGTGTACTACACGACCGCCCTCGGATCTTGCGTCGTACAGGCGACGACCGTTGCAGACATTCTGGTCGGCAATACGATCGCGGTAGTTAACTCGGCCGCCACACGCATCCGCACCTCAACGGCCGGTGTATCGCTCTGCATTTCGTCACTCTTCCCATCGACGGTGTGCACCAGCGCAACCATCCCGAATGCTCCGGCCTACATTACGAATGTGGCGCTGGATGTCGCCAGCATCAAGACGGCAGAGGTGATCGATGTTGCCAACACGGCGAACGGTGTGGCAGCGTGTACGAACAATACGGCTAATGCGGCTGCGGCCGATTTCGCTGCCATCGCGGCCGCCTACAACCAGTGCATTGCCTAGATCAATCAAATTGTTTGTTTAAGCAACGAGCTAATTATTCTAATAAAAAAGGCTTCTTGTTATATTATCCCCTATAAACTGCAAACCTTGCGGATGAGTTACTGTTACTGGGTGGTGGAACGCTTGATCAATAGGACGTCATTGATTTGAGAATTCTAGTGAAAGAACACATTCAATTGGGGTTTTATTCCCTAAACGCGAAGTTTAATCTAGTGCCGCTTTAACTTCCACTGGTGGTGCCGCTGCTGTACTCTGCAGCTTCCATCTGGTAAAGGAAAAGTACACGGCTAGCACTAGACCAATGATCCCGATGGCTCCTAATGCGCACGCGATGTATACACCAATGTCGGGAAGTATTAGAATCAACTGAAGAGGGATCATATTGATCATGTTGTTAGTGGAGTGTTGTTAGTAAATGATGGTGTTGATCGCTTACCTTTATGTCATCCGCTAGCTCATCAGTAAGGCTCGCCGTTTGGCGGAACCATAGCACCGGTAGCATCACCTCCGGGATGCCTCTTAATAATCTGAAAGAATAATTTCGTGTATTACAATAATGTCCTTAAGTGTGTTCCTTTGTTTATAATCAAATGTCTGCCTCGAAGGCTTAATAAATTAACTGAAAACCACCATCAAGGGAGAGATAAGGAAGAAAAGGAACGAACCCGAGAACGAAAAAAGTGACAGCGGGCCATGATAGTTAAATAATTTCTGATAGTTATTGCAAGCAGCTTGCGCTCTAAGAAATGGATCATTCTGGCTGTAACGCTTCATCCTTGTCGGGATGGAAGTCCCTCACGCAGGAAAGGAGCATCAATGGAATAGGACAGACGTCAATAGAAACTGGACCCAATGGTAATACACTCCCATACTCACGTCATTCCGTACTGTCGAAGGTTCAGGTTCACCTGCAGCTGTGCCTTCACACCCAACGGCACCCCGGTGTACGGTTCCAGCTCCATCTCGAACCGATGTTCCTTCTCGTTCGGCTTCATCCCACTAACGCCCGTGAGATAGCTCTCGTTCGCTAGATAAAAATGGGGAAACGAAACGGTGGCCGGTGCACCAAACTTACACCGTGACACATCCATCGCACCATTGTCCAGCACCGGACAGGTATCCACATCCTCCGCCGTACACTGGCACTCCGTCTCCTCGTAGTTTACCCCATTGTCAAAGACACGATCGTTCCCGATCCAGCGCAAACCATCGATCCCGTAACGTTCCATCTCTTCCGCGTACTGTAACGTTACCGAGCTGCAAACGTCCGGTGCAAAGACGGAAACGTTCGGTGGCGTACCGCTTAACGTACGTCCCCATGGTGGCCAAACTTCACCCGTCGTACCACGTATCTGTCCACAAGCGCCACGATAGTAATCGGTCGCATTTGCCCCGTTCCAGAGTCGCATCAGGCCGGTATTATGAACGTTATCTTTACCGGTTCCGATCGTAAACGTTCCGTCGTACGTTTCACTACCATTCCGACCGAAGAACCAGCCGAACCGATCGTAAGGTGGAAGATCAATCGGAGGTCGGGATTCTTCGGGGATCAGTGCAAGCAGGGCCAGCAAGCTCGTTAGCAGCTCATCATCGTAACCTTCAAAAATCATCTCCCGCACCAGCACATCGTAGAAGGGTGAAGTAGCGAGATTGTTGATCATAATGATGCCATCAACGTAGAACTGAAATTCTGGCTCGTTTCGCAATGCATAACCAACGGTCTGTAGAAAAGAAGAGATAGATGATATGTATGTATATAAGGTGTCCACATGGAAGTGTTTCCCATACTATACCAGAAGTACGGGATTGATGGTGATGACACGATCCGTCTCGTAGTTGCCAACTGATTTCTCTGGGACGTAGTGCCATATACGGCGCTGCTGAAACGTCAGCGTATCGTTGTTGTTCCACACGAGATTCACTCGCTCGTGCCGTTCGACGAACGTATACGGTCCAAGCTCCTCCAGATGTGGCTTCTCCGTCTGATACTCGGCCGCATTGGTCCAGTTCCACAGGTATATCTCCAGGTACGTATCGATCGGTGGCTCTATCCAGTTCTTGTACACTTCGGTGCCCGGTTCCAGCACAAACTCCTTCTTGGCAATTTCCCATATGAGTGCTGGCCATAGCAGACCAAGTACCAGTGCAAACACACAGAGACCCGTCGTAGTGCCCAAGGCGCACAGTCGCTTGGAGGTGGGTGACCAGTTCGAGCAGCAGCCCATTGTAAGAATTCGACGTTAATACCGACACGATAGCGTACAAAGTGATATCAGATGATCGGACAGGTGATTAGCTCTATCCACATTGTTTGAATCGGCAACGCCAGCTGGCTGATAAGAATGGAAAGCATTAAACGACTCGATAAGAGAGAAGGTATGGCCGAGAAGCGATTAGTTTGATAGCGAATACAACAATAGAATATTGCCTGTAACACTCCAACAATACATATGCGTAAATATTAAACCATTCTTCACGTAATTGCAAGGTCGAGTACACATTTAATCTCTATCCAAGGTCGAAGTCTGGTGCACTCCGTAATGCATAGAGTGATTATCTAGTTAAGTCAAGAAAAGGCTAAAAATGGCGGTCAAAGACAACTTGAGCTTGAAGGACGTTTAGAAGAAGGTAGATGTCTAATATGTGACACTTTTTAACAGTCCGAAGGACAGGCTCACAATATTTGCACCTTCTTTTACCACCACAAAAGTTCAAAATGGTCTAGCATATAAATGTACTCCAAACCTTTACCACAATTCATTTTAAAGCCCTCTGGCACGTCTAAACGCATCACTAGCACTTATTCAATAAATTGCACTCCTCCAGTTACCTTGGACAAAAGAGGACTTGCTCGCTGTACAGCTCAATCCGCACTAAACGTTCCAGGCCAGCCAGCAATGCCTTCGTAAATGCGATGTGAACGCCCTAAGGTAACAAAATCTGTGGTCGCTTGTGGATTGATGATGGTATCTCGCTGCCGCTTGTTTCGGACCGGCATTTGCGATTTAATCGATAATCCATCGATCCGTTGGGGCATTGTTTTCGGGATGATTCTTAAGCTTTATGAAGCGATCATACGCGTATCACAGCGGAACACACGGAGATAAGATTTAACGCAGGGACTTAACTTTTGGCTTAGGTATTAATGATCTAAGTATCGGAACTGTGTACGACGATGAGGACCGGGAGTTGATTTCCGTTTGGCAATTGTTGCTCATCATCTTGGTAGGTGCTGTATCATTGTTTGAAGCATTATTTTTTTTTGTGGGGGTAAAGCAAGTTATGAAAAATTCGATGTTTACCACCAATGTTTATTGTTTTTGGGTTGCGTCATTGTTATCACAGTGATAGGTGTTTAACTTGTGGTGTACATACACTTTAACAATGGGATTAATTCCCATGCTGTCATTAGATGACGTATGTTACCTTTATGTACGTCAAGGACAAATCATTCTTCCTCTTGACTGAACGACCTTCGAAGGACACGCCGGCCATCAAATGGTTTATTCGACCCGCTGAAGCCAGGTAGTTGCATAGGCAAGTCCTCACTACGGGAGATCGATCCGGATGGGATTTCAACCCCGTCACTGCCATGTGAAGACCGGTGCCGTTAAGAGATTTACTATCGGATTCTGACACTCATTATCTCAATAGCGGTGTTAACTGCAAACAGAAACTCCTGATCATCCAGGAATCCTCTCGTAGGTTTCTCAAAAGCATCAAGCCAGATCGGGTTGGATAACTCACCCAAAAAAGAAAAGCCCATTCCCATCCGAGAGCATGTATCTGGAAAGTCTCATGGAAGTGTAGTAGGAAATCAGACGCATCGCTCAGAAACAGCAGGACATCCACACAAAAAAAAAAAATGGAGCCTGCATTCAGTTTTCTCTATCCATCAACTACGGCGACTCACCTATTGTGATCGTAGACTCGATTCGACATAATTCGCTTCTCCATCCCTGATCTGGACTCCACTGTTAAATATAAAAGAAGGTGAATGATAATGATCAACATGCGATCGTTTACTATGCATGAGTCATTTATATATGAAAGAACGTAAGGGTAACACCCGAGCGCGTGACGCTCATCGTCATCGTCGTCGTAGCTTAGCAACAGCGAGCAAGCGGGCGCAGCGGACGAATAATGGAAGAAGAGAAAGGCGGGTGTACATCCCTCCAACGAGCACTAGATTGCTCGATCAAAGGTTTTGGGAAAGGGTCAGGGGTTTATAAGAAAAAGGGTCGGGAAGAGGAGCTAGATAGAGGAAATGCACAAAGACAAGCTCGGAAGGAAGATAGGGAAATAGAGAAGTCAAACAGATAGGAAATTGAATTAAATCAAATTATTGCTCACAAAAGTGGATCATTCGCACCGACAGAAGATATCCTTGATGCAATCACTAGGAGAGGTCGAGGACGAAGATTAATGGATGAGAGTTAGGAAGGAGTATCAATGGCATTAAGGGGAAGGTAGGCAATACGGTATGCTTTTCCATGTGTGCGACATGATTCTAAGGGCTCCAGACCCAGCAAGTACTACGTACTCGCAAGCGATTCGGAGCCGTGTGAGCGGTTCCAAGATTGATTGACTAATTGACAGTCAAAGTGGGAGAAGGACCAGTTGCTTGAAATCCAGAAGTAACTGCAGGAGCCGCAAACAAACTGGCTTAACGTTCAGCAAAAACGGCCACATATTTCGGAGCGAAACAATAATACCTCCAAGGTACGTACAGGAGGGAATGTGATGTGAATTTCTGCGATTATTCTCAAAATGCCAGAAAGAGGAGGGATTGGAGCGTAAGCGTGATTGCATCAAGAAGACATAAATATTGAATTTGCGACAACAGATTGAAATTTTTTAGCACAAGCACATGAATAAGAGACACTACAACAATTTATTACTACGAATCGGGACCCTTTTTTGAAAACCTCCTAGGCAGATACCACCGGGCCTTCATTAGGTATTGGCACGTTTCAGACCACTTACTAATTATGGTTATCATTAGTACAATTATGATTGTTGGCAATGATAATAGGAGCAATAGTCAAAATTGCTCATCAAAATGCTTTACATATTTTCGATTTCTTTTTCTATTACTAGACAATTTTCACAATTCTCATAATGACGAATTTATACATAGTGCGTTTGTGTGATTTTTCCCAATTCGCCAGGACGAAGAAACGATTTGAAAACCCATGGCTGCGGACAAGAAATGTTAACATATATTACACCTCTACAACCGGGCAAAGGTGCCATACTTCACGGCCATTTCGCACAAGAAAATGTATTGTAATCAAGGAGAATTTCGAACATTGCTCACTTAAGTTATTAGCAATACGAACAAGCTGTTAACGGAATAAGAAAGTTTAAGGTTTTCGGATTTCAAAGTTTGTATGCATCCCATGCATCCCGGAGTGTGCATACATCCCGGAGTTTGCGGACACAAAGGTAGGTTCTACGAGGTCTTGACTAGTTCGGATATAATAGCTTCTTCCAGTTATTTAAGCATACTTCCAGTACTTCCGGGTATTACGATTTTTGTGGAGAATGACACATGCTTCGATTTTATTACTCAACGATCTCTCGCTTCCTCTATCGTTTTCCCCCATTTTTTACCCAAGTTCAGCGAGTAATTAAACCGCACACAAAACAAAGTAGGGCTCTTTCACAGTAACCAACATTGACATTGAACGTGACATTCATTCATTCTATGACAGAGACCCCCTCACGCACGCACCCCGCGTGCGTGATCAAAGAAAAGAGAAAGAAAACATTTTTTTTTGAAACCCGCTTCACTAAACCAACCAACCAGCCAGCAGCTGCACAACAGCTGCGTTTTTTGTTTCTCTGCGTTTGCTGCGTAAAATTTTCAAAGAAGTACAAAAGTTTACACCAAATAGGGAAGCTACTTGAAACTGGTAAAGAAAAAAGACAGAAAGAAGAAAACATTCCTGAACTTAGCACTTACAACAGGAGCTTGCCAGTTGCGAGTTTCATTTTTCGTTGGAACCTTTTCCTTCTACAATAACCTAATCCGAGCGCTCCGCTCCATCCAAATACTTCAGTCATTGTCCTGGCCGTCCTAGCTTTGAACGCTGTGCATCGAAAAAATCTTACTACAACGATAATTCACCTCTCGATAGGGTGATGTTGAAAAATATATAGAACTTTTTTTTGCGCTTTTTCTTGCTTGCATTTGCACACATCTTCGGGCTCTATAAATAATCTCTTTATCTCTTTATCGTGTTATTTGTGATTAGGGGAATTTTGGGAGTCGTTCGAGAGGGTTTTCTTTAATATTGATCTTTAACCTAACGCATCATGTTAATTACATCGTATAAAATAGATCTCAAGGTCTCTTCTATATTCCCCTTTTACGTTTTTGCACAAACCATCCATCCCAATCAAATGCAACCAACAACAGGCATTTGGTGAGTGTTTATGTCCCGCGCGTTAGTGTTGGCTTGTCTTCGTACATTGAATCGAGCTTTTTGAATAATAACTTAATATAACAAAACATTCACATTTGCTTTGTTTTGCCTCATCACATGCCGCGCGCGCATCTACGTGTAGTTTAGGATAGACAGTACAACTTTACGTTTAATTTTATATACTCTTTTATCTTTCTCTCTCTCTCTCTCTCTCTCTCTCTCTATCTATCTCTCTCTGTTTATCTGTGTTTTCTTTTGCACATTTGATAGCCGGCATATGCAGTTTGTTTTGGTAGTTATTATATAGTATATGATAATATGAACTATATATTTAATATTTCTTCTATCATTCAACGGGCTTCCCATCTCATATCTATTGTGTTTGATGCTTTTTTTTACAGTTCGTTTTTGAATTTGTTGCATGCATAGAAACATGTTATATTAGGCTACCAGCTTCAAGCCTTGCACACAAACACACACCACATTCAATGATCGAATGAACGATCAACACTACAATTGCTACTGCCATCGTTGATATAACGAACCAGAACGCACGTGCAAAACTCGTTGCGTTTGTGTAGTATTGTTGCGCTTTTTTCCTACATAGCCCGGTCAACTACGCTAAATGTTCATTAAAATATGTGAAGATTTAAAAACAATCGCATGCATCATCAGCCTGTCTATATCTGGGGTTTTTTTTGCTTAATGATTAACAGTGATCCCTCTTTGCAGCATGCAATTTTTTTTAACGATTTAAAGCACATTAAATCGGCCAACGACGACGACGATGATGATGCTAATTATCCTTATGTATTCTCTAGGCAGAGGAGAGATTTGCTTTGTTGACACAGATGTGCCATCACGGCCGGCGGCCGTGAAAGCTACAGATATTATTTTTTGTTAAACGCTATTTGAATTCGAGAAGCTAATAAAGACGGTTTACGAAACCGAAGTCGAGGTGCGAGAAGTTCGGTGAGCAGAAAAGGTTTTAAAGTTATACAGTCTCCAAACCGAGGAGGGCTTAAACCTAACTTTTGTAGTTTGGACCGCGGTTCATATAGAAAAACTCACATATTAAACTCAACCCTTTTTTTGCAACACTGTTCACTTTAATAATACAATTGTTACAGTTTAGATTGTACCAAACGTTAGATAAGGTTTTCTGTTTTGATTCCAAGGGATTTTTGAATGTGGGATTTTTTGTCACTGTATGTTTGTGTTACAATTATCGCTGCATAAATTAAAATTGTCACTAATAAAACCGGTATTAAGGATAAAGATGACGTATGGATAAAAAAGCGACTTTTGTCAGATGCATGGTTAAATTAAATGGTAAAAGATACTGTAACCAATATAAAAAATATCCAATCTTTGCCACTTCATCTTGAGGCCTTATGCTGGCCTTATCATTAATCCATCCCTAGCTTTGGCCATGCAATTTTTTGTATAGATTTTCCTCTTCAAATTGTTTTAGAAAATTGCGATCCGATGGAACTGGGGCACAAGTGAGTTCTCCCAAAAGCTACTTTTCCCAGCGCTCGCTTCGAGTAGATAACAACACTGCATGCTTTTTAAAAGACATTTCTCAATACTATTCCAAGATAAAATGAAACAGAATGTGACGGCCTTTTCATTGATTGTGAACCACAGCTTCTGTTAAATGTTTCAGGGGTTTCAAATGGTCGGCTGGCCAGATCTAGGCTCCCACTCTTTAAACTTTTCCTTCTTCAGAAAGGCCAGAATCTGATAGATATTTGTCCGATCGGATCATATTTGTCGCTTTTTTTACTGACAGCCATGCTTGAGAAACCGACGCGAGCTCACCCGAAACCTATAACTGTCTTATTCATGTGAACAGTGTTGCTATCTCGATAGATCAATTTTCAAATAAAATTTCGGTACAAATTTGAATTGTACAGCATTTATATGTACAGCAAAGACCTTTTGTTGAGCGAATGGGATGAAAAATCGTGACCTCTCCTTGTGAGAAAAAGTTGAACGTGCGACAAAGCAAACATGTAGAGTAAGCCATGGAGGCAGAGCGAGCTTGGTTTTTGTACCTGGTAGCAGCTAAAAACACAACCACTACAGTGTGTGTCCCCTTTTTAAGGTTGGACACTGCAAGCATGAGTATCAATTTTACAACGTGAGATAGATTCATTCAAACTCTCCATTCTTTCTTCGAGACCAAAAGAAAACCAAAATCGGGTTGGTGCTTTTCTTGCGTATCAAGATTTAACACTTTGACGACCAATCGAGCTACCTATTATATGGCTTTCGTAAGAATCAGAGCACCAGCTGGGGAGGAGAGTCTAAAAAAACGGAAAAAACGGACAAAAAACTTTACTTTTTAAATTCCTAAAAAATTCGACCCGTAACCGTATCGGTTCATAGGTTCGCGTGATGATGCGAATGGTGTGGATGGGTGTGGGAAGCAGAAGATGAAGAAGAAACGGCTGGCAGTGAGGATGGTCCGGTCGACAACATGCCCGAACCGGAACTTCCTCCTCCACCAAGAATTTGTTCCTGCAACTCGATCTTAATTCGAATATCCTCTCGCTTTTGCTGAATGTGCAACAACTCTTCACTCAGATCGTTGCATATTCGAAGCAACAGCAAATTCTGCTCCTTCAGCTGTTTCAAAACATCCGGCATTACCGGTGGCGGATCGTTCGCTTTGAACCGAACCTGTCTTAGGCTGTCACTTAGTGCCGAGATACGCTTATCGTAATCGCCCGACACAACACCGGACGATTCTACGCTACGGGACGTTACCAGGGGCGGTTGTTGCTGATGGTGTGGGGGTGACTGAGAGCCACGTGTCGCCAGCCGTCCATCGGTGTGCGGTTTCCGGTACACCTCGAACGCGCTGTTCCGTGGCTGATGCATAACGAGCGATTTTGGTAGCGTGCCGGATCCGCGCGGTGTGGAATGATGTGTCATGTTGCCGGCCGCATCAAGATGAATCGTTGTGATGTTGCTCGAGTCACCCATTGACTGAAATGATGGAAAACAACTCATTCGTTATTTAATTTTCCTTTTACCATGGAATCGTGGGACACACACCCCGATACGATGAGCTCCACTGGCGCCGCTCGGGAAGTGTGTAAAATCCGCAAATCCGTGTGCCTGCCGACCACTAGGTGCCTCACCCGTTGGTGTTACCCTCGGTGGCACTTCCGGCGGTGGTGGCATCTTGAGCGGATCGCTAATCGGCGCCACGGACGCATTGTTCGTCGTAAGCTTCAGCTTGTTCAGGTCCAAACTACTGCTGCGCGTGTGTCGATGTGCGGAAGGTCTTGGTGGGGGTAAGGGGGGCGGTGCAGGTTGCTGCTGATCGACCGATTGTTTTTTCGCCAGCGAGGGTAAACGTTCGGCTGTGGTGGAACTGCCGGTACTGCTCACCGCGAAACCGGACGCATCGAGCGATATTGTCATCGAATCGTTGCCCGAATGTGGTGCTGGATGGGCCGTGGAATCTCGCTGCGGTGGGGGCGGTATTGCACCGACACCTTTCGACGGGGGTTTCTTCGGTTGCGGTCTTTGGATGGCACGTAGATCGCCGCTGTTTGTGAGCGAGTCCCGGGGTGTGCTGTGATGATGGGGCGGCTGTGATTGTGGCTGCTGTTGGGATGTTGATTGCTGCTGCTTTGGGCTGGAATCGTCCCGTGATTGTACCACCATCAGGCCACCGGTTCCGACGGGTAGGTCGCTACCATAGACTAGACTTCCATTATCGACTGCTTCGGCACCTGAAGAGATAGAAGAGATAGAAGATTTCACATGATAGATTAACAGAATATATGCAAGAAATTCGAATGCATTGAACAGAAAAAACTTCTACGTTAAATACGTTCTACGGAAAAACAATTGTCAAAAAATTAGGCATATAGAATAAAATAACAACTTTGTAATTCTGTAATACATTTTCTTTGTAGCATTTAAGCTATAATAATCGTTAAAGAATAAATGTTTTTAAATAAATTTCTATCAGGAAGTCTTAGATATTGTGATCATTTCCATACATCACTGGAGACGCCCAGTACTTTGTACGAAAAACAGCTGTAACCGGTCATATTTTACCAAAACGTTACCAAAAAATCGAGCACTTACCAACGGGTGTCACACGCAACGGAACCGGATGAACGATGTGCGGATTGGACACGATCGCCTGCGTCGTTCGCTGCAGATCAAAGTTTACCGGTTTTGGACCCGGACTAGAAACGTTGGATGTAGGAGATTCCATGAATTTGGTCCATTCTTTCGTGGTTGAGTTCCACTCCTTTAAAACGAAAAGGAACAAATGAATTAAACCACTGCTATCGTCTTTTGCTTCCTTCCTATCTCAAATGTACCTTATTGGTTGGTTTAGTGTTCGGTGGCGTTACCGGATGTTCGGCAGGTTGTTTCACCTTCTGCGCCGATCCGACCACGTGCTGTTGCGCTAGCACCGGTGGAGAAACATTTGGTGGCGTTTTTCGACCGCCAGTCGTGGAGATAGCTGTACTGCTGCTGTTGCTGCCGCTGCTACTACCCTTCGTTGCATTCGCGACGGACGCAGAACCAGTGCTGCTACCTATACCGGTCGCCGAGGACACGGAAGGTGGACTGCTGTCGTGCACTACACCGGTATTGACGGCATTTCCCCCGGTTGATGTAACCTTTGCGAAGGCTAACGAGTCCGGTACCGGCACCATACGCTGATAGTCTTTGTGTGCATCAAATCGCTTCCGGTTGGTGCTCTCTACGTTGTCATCACTTTCGAGATGTAGTAGATCAGCTTCGGCCGGTTCGGTTCTTTCATTCGGTACTGATGTATTAGCGGATGTGCTGCCTACTGTAGAAGAGAGCTCGCCTGAAGCAGCGCTCGTAACACTTCCAGTGGGACCGGAAGTTCCCCCAGAGCCACCGCCCGGTTGCAACAGCGAATGTTGCAATAGTGTGGGCATCAGGCAAGGGGGTAGTGTGGCCGGTACGGGTATGTTGTTGCGACGCAACACCACCAGATGCATGGCAGCGGTAAACTCGGCCAAGTTTAGTGCGCCATCCCTCGTCACATCGCACATCTGCCAGATGTGCCGCAGTTCATCGATCGGAATACGCGATTTTTCGAAAAATACTCTAAAACGAGACAGAGTAATTTATAGATGGCCCCCAAGAGAGGGTTCCGGAAAGACATAACTCACCTTGCCACCGGTCCAGTTACCAGTCCGTGAACATCCGGCTGAATAGAGCGGAACTGTTTCAGATAATAATCTTTCTGCGTTTGCGAAATCTGATAGAAATACTCGAGATCAATCTCCTGTTCGTCCTCATCGCTACTGTGCCGATCGGACGATTCCTCCTCCGTGCCCAGTAGCTGACGTTGCTCTTCACACACCAAGCCCTGCCACAGGGTCTGGTTGGCCCACGGACGTTCTGCCACACTGTTCGTCGGCGTTGGACTATCGCTTGCCGTACTCCACGCTTCCGGTGATCCACCGCCACCATGTCCTCCACCATGGCCTCCACCACCTCCTCCACCCACCATCGGATGGCTGTTGCCGATCATCACAATTCCTCCACCCTTCAGCATACCAACCGTATGCCGCTCACGCTCACCGCGGATCATATTAACCGGATCATCGTTATGTTCCACCTCGGAATCGGTACTGGGCTGATCGGAGTTGGTCATCTCTCCACCGGTTGATGCACTGCTGTCCTGTGTAGTGCTGCCTCCCGCACCTCCACCACCACTACCTCCTCCTCCAGCACCCCCTGACTTTAGCGTGGAACGATTGTTTACCTCGGTGTAACCATTCCTCTCCAAAGTTCCAGCCTGACTTCCGCCACCTGCTGCAACGGAAGATGAAACACTTGAGGTGATGGTAGACGAGTCCGATGCACCAGCCGGTCCTGTCACTGGATCGATCCAACTGAACTGGGGCAGTGGCAGATTGACCGAGGTGGTGAGGATTTCTTCCCGCAGTGGTACAGCAGCCTGGAACGCGGCGATTAGTTTGAGACAGCCGTAAAACTGTTGCCGGGAAAGATGCAGCGCCGTTTGGGGAATTCCAGCCAATGCCGTAATCTGTATGGATGAGGTTAGAGAAGAAAATACATGGGCGTGGGTGATTTGAGGGAGCTACTAATTGTCGTTTGTGTTTACTCTTTGATAAGCGCTCTCTTTATTATGTAAAATTTAAGGCAAAAAAAAAAAATGACGAGGTCTACGAGCTGTACGATGAACTCACAATCGTACAGCGAATTAGACTCACCAGGCTCCTGTGGGAGGCGTGGTAGCCCCATAATGCGACGATGTGATGACGTTTATATCTCCGCCAGAAAGGCCGGGATAATGGACTGCCAGCCGACGGTCCTGTATAGCGAGCGGTTTAGAAGTTATCTGCACCAGGCCTACAACGCGAAACAATTGTAGCGCCTAATGTGTAAGCAAGTACAAACTCTTCTGGAGCTTTATTTGTAACGATATTTGTAGCAACCATGATCCTGGGTATATTCTTATAATAGAAGTTTAGCTTCATGATACCCATGCTTTCGAGGGGAATGTTTGGAAAATTGGACCCAGATTCCAGCTTGGAGCTTCAGATCAGTAACGTGGACCAAAGTCTGTTGAAGAAAACCGAAATTCTTATCCCAGCATAGAGGTTAAGGACCAGCATCTGAACCAACCGGGTTCTCTTAATTTTGGAGTTTGCCTTTTAAAATTTTGTTAGATCGCCTACATGGACAGCAAAAGCGTAGTAGACTCTCATGAGGATTTAAAGAACAACTTGCACTAAATAAGTCTTACGACTGTCTCTCCTTACAAGGTTCTAAGGAAAAAAAGGAACGGTAAACCAAGAAATCTTGAGCATCTGGGCGTCTAGGCCACACAAAAAGGTGTAGAACATGCAAACATTCATTTTTACACGGATTATGACTATGATTCCCGGCTTCGTGGCAGTTTAAAAAATGTGTTCCAATAAGTTCTATGCAACCGCTTTTACGCCTCGAGGATTTACGGTCCATTCATCTACCGGTGAATCAAGCCATAGACAGAAACGAAAAAGACCAACAGAAGAAAGACGCGGGAACGAGAAGCTCGCTTTAAATCCATTCAATAAACAAACAAACCCTGACCATGACCATATCGTGCAGTATAACTCGTCAGATATAAATTTGAAAAAAAAAGAGAAGCAGTTCCCATTTAGAAACTAGAACGTGCCTGTTGCATCCGTGTACGAGGACCGTGTTGTAGGAATCGAATGAAACCTCCCTCAGTAGCCCTCCGAAAGCAAATATTAGAATGAAAAAATAAAACCGCGTCTATAAATACCTGCCGTACCTAAAACACGAACCGCCTCACCGAACCACCCTGCAGAGTGACCAACGACCGCGACACCTGTGCCGGTAAGACTAGGCTAGGATGGGTTGTTGGGATTGTTTCGTTCGCTTACGCTCGTGCGCTAATCATAAATTATGTTTCTCCGCAGTGTCGTCGTCTTCGTCGTCTCGGGTCTTGGGCCTTTCTACTTCTATCTCGCCTTGCAAAGTGTGTGCTTCTCTAATTGGGGGACGTGTGCTATTATCATTAGATGATAGTATGGACGACCGCTAGCTACCACGAGACAGTGGAAGTAGAAAGAAGCACACACAACAGCAGAAAGACAATATCCCCCAAGACGCCAATGAAGTGTGTGTAGCGTGTGAATGTTAATTGATGGTTTTACGGGTTCCGAAAGCCATTCCGTGGGCGGAGGAAGGACACCGATACCACACCCAATGCCGAACGGGAGGATGAAATCAGGACGAAGAAATGAAGGACTTTCGGGGTCTTTCGCTTTTGCCATTTCAGAATGGCTGTAGCGTATTGGCCCCATATAGCGGGACCCATTCAAGTGGGTGGGTTGAATATGCAAAATCGAAAAGTGAAAGCAAACCCTCTCAGATCTCGAACCGTTGCCAAAAAACAGCTGACAAAATAGCGCAACCCACCCATGTCCGGCGTAGTTTGTAGTAGAGTGTTGTGGCCTAAGTCCAAACCAGAAGCTTCATTTAATCGAATGCTTCCTCGCTGTGTTAGCTTGTCTGTGTATGTGTGTGCGAGAGTTGCTGCCAACTTCCTGTGCCTTTTATTCCTTCCTGTTCGAATTGCACAGGGCATCCGCCGTTTTCGAGGCCATCCGGCCACAGCATGCATGTTCTCCCTGCAAGTTGATTCTATCATCCTGTTCGCGTGTTTTCTACGTGTTTTTTTTTTTTGTTTATCTTTTGCTATTTTCCATCTCATGGGGCGGTTCGGTTCGAGAGTTGCATGTCGTCGTCCACGCTCTCCCTGGTGGTGCTAATTTTAGATAAAAACGATTAAAACGCCATCATTGGATGGTCGCCCGCGACGTCCTGGTCATCCTGTTCCTGTTCCCCAGGGCTTGCATCCTTAACCTATCTTATCTATATGCCTTTGCTTCAACACCTACCTTGTTGATGGTTTCGTTGGACAGATTGGCCGAGCGAAACAGTGAGGTGGCTTTAAGGGCCGGAATTTTCCCGGCACCGTCCGTTTCGCTGCAGATTTTGAACAGATCATTGTAGTACCGTAGTTCCGCTTCGCTCAGCTCGTCCATCGCGTTCCAAGAGTGTGTGCGATGAGAGAAAGAGCGAGCCGAAAGGCCCCGTGTCGAAAAAGGATGTTCCGAATCCGGTTGGAGATGAAGGTAGGAACTGACTGACTGCAAACTGCTGGTGTTGTAGAGGAGCGTTGCGTCCGATACACTGGGGAATGCTTTACATCCAAACTGCTCGCGGACTGGTCAGGGGGCGATGGTTGTGATGTTGGTTTTCACCCAGTCTGACCTTTGGCATGTAGCCCACGGAAATACAAACACACCCGCGCACGCACGCAAAAACACACTAATTTTACACTCAACACGCACAATAATGCACTGATGGCACGCAAGAGAGATGGTATGTTTTCTTCTTTCCCCTGCTTGATGCTACTTCATCCAGCCCTACTTGTCCGACCCTAAGCACGGTCGGTCGTTACGGTACGGATACGGCAAAAGCCAGGGATGATGGGAGGGCGCAACAATTTAGCAAACAATCAACCAACTCTCCCGATTCGGTCACCTACACGTATACGCGCACGAACTGTATGTACATTGGCACACATTGGCGACTCCCCGGTGGGAGGGGGTTGGGAATTGGTCCACAATTTGATACACTTCCTTTGTCACTCGCACCCGGAGCACTTCCGCTTCCGTACCGTGTTCCGTTCCGCAAGCGGTGTATGTTCGGGTTGGACTGGACTGAAAAACTGAACAACTGTCCTCGCAAGGGGGAAAAAAGGATTCAGATACACCTTCTCCGTGAAACGAACACCCAAAACGATTGGAAACTGCACCACAAACACACGCACGGTTTTCCTTCTCCTAGCTGACGTCGAGAATGTTTGCTCCGGTGATGGTACGGCCAACTTCTGCTAGCGCCATCGGGTAAGTAAGAAGAGCGGTTTGTAAAAAAAGAGGAATGATTCGATACTTCCTTTACGATCACGGGTACGGATGGCACGATTTCTCGGTGCTTTCCCGTGTGCGCCCGAAAGTGTAGTATATATCCGCTCGTATATAGTGTACGTGCTGTGCTGTTTTGCTGTTTGCCTTATTTTCCTTTTTTTCCCTTTTTCAGCTGCTCGCACATATGACGGGAAACTGACAGCTCAGCAATGCACGGTGGAAGCTCTATCTGATCATATGGGATTGAATATTTTATTTTATTTATGTACATACATATTTACATTTTTTTAAATGGGAAAAATATTATTTTTGTTGAAAACGTAATGTGTAACACGATTATATTTCAATTAAAATTACCCAAAAACGATAAGAATTAATATCCCGTTTCATCGTGCACAAATTGACGTTGATCGAATTTTTCTCTTTCATCGATTCAGTGATTCCCGTCAATGTGACGTTACTGAAACAAAGGCAAAAAGGTGACAGATACCCTCTAGAACACCACATTTATTGAACTGCGAAGTGTTGTGAAATCAGGTATCGTTTTTTCGCTCGCGAAGAGCTTCCGAAAGCGAAGCGTCCGTTGCAATACGAGTACATTCAGCTTTTTAGCAAACCAAGCTGGCCAGTTTGTGATGAGGAATATTAGTGATCATGCACTGAAGATGTTGTTCCCATTGGTCATTGCTAGTGCTGGCAAGCAAGTGAAATCATCTGCCGTTCCATCGCACTCTGTTGTTGCTGCTGCTGTTACTACTACCACCACTATTGGCGAATCTTCCCGCCGTAATCTGTTGGCACGTTGCGGCAGCACCTCCTGACGGAAAGGCAACAACGGCGGTCTGTGAACGAGACAAAAAGGATAGGTTCATCAATTTCGTTAGTCCTTAAAGAAAAAGGATATCCCAACATAGAGGGAAAACCCTCGCTACCCAAGGAACACTCGGATTACTTTCCCAAGTGCATTCGATTGATTTTTGAGCTGTGTGTGTGATTTTGCATCGCCTTGCTTCACTTGCTGCAGATAGTGGAAGTTGTGTCCGTCGTGCTGACTTAAAATAAATCATCGTCGAACGCGCCAAGGTGTAGCTCTATCGCAGTAGGCTAACAACGTTAGGTTGGTTTTTTGGTGGCTTTGAGTAGAGCTGGTGCGAAAAGTAAGCACAGTTTGCTGGGGAAGGCCAAAGGAGAGATACGCAGCAGATTTAAAAAAGAAACACACACTCATCGTACGACGAACGAACGACGGGTTACGTACCCATACAACCTTGGAAGTGCGATAGTGCGACCCAAAAGCGACGTAATCGGACTGTTTTTGTGTGTGCGATCGAAGAACCAGTGCGAAAAGCGAGCCATTTTCGTGAAAAGCGGATACACATCAACGCGGATTTGGCTGGAATTTCCAGCATCCTTCTCCCATCAGAAAGGATTCCAATCATCTCACACCATGGAATATTCTAGCAACGACGTGAAGCAACTGTTCAGGTAAGAGAAATAAGAATACACGCGTTGCATCCCTACCCGAGGGCAGAGTGTGTACGTTATGCGACGGCTAGTCCGAAAAGTACGTCCATCAAACGCATTTTACGAATGCATTTTCGGGAGCCATATTGTGTGGTGGCGTCAGGAAATAAACCGCATGGAAATCCGATTTCACCATCCTGCGACAGAGTTGTGCGTTGTTGGACACGGAACCGTTTTTATTATGGCGATGACGTTTAGTGCGTGCGAAAGAGAGAGAGAGAAAGAGAGAGTTTAGTGAGCGAACTACCGATATCTTTGTCTCTTTCATTCTCAAGCATCGAATCACGAACTGTGGCGCGCTCCATGGGGTGTTATTTCCTCGCGGTGAATTAAAAAAAAACATTGTAATGCATGGTAATCGTACACAAAACGTCTCAAAACAATTGATATGCTAAATTTGAAGAGAAAGGAAATTCGTCGCCAAGAAAACATTCAGAATCGATAAGGAATGTACATGCGAGGTGCTGTTCGTCACGTATGCACTGACGACTCTCCTCGTTTCACCTTCGCTCTGTGCACGGTGTGCTTGTGTGTGCGCTTACAGGACACACACACACACGGGGATGTTGTGTTTTGGTTTTTGTCAAACCGAACTGTTTCCTCAACGCGTGCTATGGACGGGAAGTAAAAAGATGCGTTAATGCGTAGTTAACAATCGGCTTATTTTTGGTTTCGTATCTGGATTCGACTGGTGGTTAAATTTGGTGTTGTTGACAACATATCAACAACAGTAAAAAAAGCAACGTAAACGAGCTGTTATCGCAGAAACAGTCGAGAATCTGCGTTTGAAAGTTTGGTCGTACTACCAACGATAGTCCTGACAACTTATGGAGGAAAATGGAAAATCAAGTACATATGGCCTCTAGTTGCCGGTACAAACATTACAGATTAGTCGTGGAGGACCAGGAAGCCCAGGAAGCTGGACTCCGTTACCGAACTGTGTTATATCCTCACATGGAGATTCACTCATCCTCACATCCTCAACTCCGTTATATCATCACAAAGAACAGAAGAAGAAGAGGAAAAAGAGGGTTTTTGAATAAAGGCCATGTGCAAGACATTCGCCGGAAGCCCTGAAGTTTACTGTTGGACAGCAGATTGCTCTGATGCAGATGCTCTTGTAGTTTTATCGTTGTGATCCTTGGACCCAGAAGCATTCGTCCGTATCTTGAAGACAATCAGGGTGTAGTCAAGACCTCGTTTTGGTATAAGAGACACTCAATCCCAATTTACCTTCTGCAATGAAGTCTATAATTTCTGAACAAACCTCATATGGAGACATTATTCATTGTTTGCCCAAAATGGGAATCTAAGGTTTCGATATGACTAAAAACATGTGGATAAAAATGTTAACGATAGTCATGGCTTATGTGCCTGTTAATTACAGTAAGCCAACACAAGGATTAAATCAAATTTTAATCTATTTTCAAATCGGCACTAGTTTTAGTCTGATTGTCATTCAAAGTTGTTCCATTTTCGTCCGTTCGTTGTCCGATGCATTCGTCAGATGGTGAAATATCTTCATCCTATGGTAGATGATCAATTACACTTAGCAACTCATATTGATAACGTCATCAGCAAAAAAGCTAACAAAAGCATTATGAAAAGGCAAGATCCAACATTATGATTCATTGGTCAGTTGGTCGCTGAGTAGCAAACATCTTGTTTTGAAATTTTCTTATCGATTAAATCAACGATGAGTATCCCGCAAATGATTAGTTGGTTAGTTTATAGACCACTTTGAGACATACGATTTCATTCGTCTCTTAAATGGACACCAAGTGCCTAGACATCTGGAAGTAAAGAAATTGAACGCCCCTGTTTCTCTTAAACCATCGTCAGGGTTGCAGATTGAGATGTTAGCAAAATATTTAAAAAATCGGCTGACATTGGAGCATTTGTTTGCTCTTCAAAATTTATAATTCTTGTTCTTCCAAGAAACTTTTATTTCGCCTTGCGTTATCAGAGAAATCCCGAAGGTGGAGTAGAGGTGTGTTTTGCTTGTAATGCTTGCATATGATTTTCAAGTGTGCTATTATACCACGGTAATCCTAATTGAGAAGGCGTTACAATTCTCACCATGCGATAACGAATCTTTTACCCCCTTTTTTGGCGTGTATAGAGATAAAAGCAGTTTCTAAAAAAGGAAACAGTCACGATTAGATTTACGTTGTAAACATGAACCGTAGGGAAAAAAAGGTATCTTCTTGGATAATACCTTCGGAAAACAAAATTACACTTTACTGATGTTTAATATCTAATATTTCCACTCTTTTTTTCGCCTTCTCTTCCTCAACAGATCCGTCTACACCCTGGTGAAGATACAGGACGAACAGAAGGCGTCCCTCACGGTGGACGATATCCTGCAGCCAAGCTTCCAGCTTAGCCATCGTGTCCTTGTCTCACAATGCATCCAACTGATATTTGAAGATTTGGAGTGTGTCGGTCAGAAATCGCGAGAAATCCTATGGCGCAAGGGATACTACGATGTGATTTCAGTGCTGAAACGGCAGAAGGGTCGTGCAAATGCGGTGACCCTGCAGCACGCCGCTGATCGGTTGATCCGCGAAGGGATCAACTACTTCAAGGCGATCGTGCTACGTTTCGAGCAAATGTTTAGCCTGGATTCGTTGCGTTACCTGGTTGATTTTGCACTGCTGGAGGACTTTGATGTAGAATCGCTGCGCGAGGAACCTTCGTGCTATTCCAGGTTACAGTTGCAAGCGAACGATGATGGTGCAGTGAAGGAGATTTACACCAAGCAGGAAATATCGTACGCACTTGAGACGATTCATGCGCTCTTGATTTCGTTGGGCGATCTGCATCGCTATCAGCTGGAGTTTGGGATCGGAAATCGGCTGCAGGTGAAGGAAAGGACGCGTAAATACTATCTGGAAGCTTTCAAGCTAAATCCGAAGGTTGGGATGGCGCAGAATCAGCTCGGCATGCTGGTTGGAGGACAGAATGGGCATCTCGATGCGGTGTACCACTATCTGTACTCGCTTTGCTGTGCGATACCGTTCGAGTGCAGCGAGACGAACGTGAATGTGATCTTTCAGAAGAACATTCGCCATCTGGAGAGTGGTGCCGGTGCTGATCTGGCGAACGATGGTGGAATCGTGGACGGGAACGATGAGCTGGTGGATCAGTTTATCGCTACGTTCCTGCTCGTGGTGGATGTTTTCTTCTACGATAAGGTGGTGACCGATTTTAACGCCCTTTGCCATTCGGTGCTGATTGATTTCAAGAAGATCTTGAGTATTCGGCAGCTGTTGGAAGAGTACTATTTGACGGACGATATGCTTTTCAAGATTGTTTCGATCTTGTTTTTCTGCATGCATCGCATCAAACTGATCAACTCCGACAAGATTTACGCGCTGAACGCGTTCCTGGTTGCGCTCTGCTCGGAGTTGCTTCAGTGGTGCACGGCCAGCTTCGAAAAGTTCACCAGTGAGCGCAGCCGGGAGGATGCCCAGTTCCAGGAGATGTATCTTCGCCGGTACCAGCGTTACAGTGTGCAGGTTCATCGTGCACGGGACATGATTAGAAATGGAACCACAATGTACTGTAAGGATCAAAAGTCTTCGTCCGGCGTTGAGGAAGGTACGGGCAGCCAGGATAGTCGTGGTAACAAAGAAAACGAAATGGCGAATCTTGTTGCTGGCTCGTCGATAGTGGAGAAAGCGTCGAAGAAAGGTGACGAGCATGGTCGTGGTAGAGGCACGAACAGTCGACAGAAGAAGCATTCTCGTCGTCGTAGACGCGCTTATTCGAATGAGACCGATTCGGAAGACGGAGAACGCTACGAGGACGAGGATGTATCAGAAGATGAGTACTACGATCGCTCTACGACAGAGTCTACCACCAATAGCAACAGTGAAGATGAAGAGGAAGAAGAAGAGGAAGAGGATGATGATGATGTGATTTCACTGTCAAGTTACGGATCGTACGATGAATATTCGGACGAAGAAGACGACGATCGCGAGGATCGCCATGATCGTTCCGAGGACGAAGATAACCACCCCACCACCACAGGGCAGCAAAATGAAGCTGATCAACCACACGACGTGGATCTAGCTCCGGAACAGTTAAAGTTCAAGAAGCGCTATCAAAAGATGGACCCTAATGTTGTGCTAGAATTCGCACAGAGCGAACGTACGATGCGTTCGCTAAAGATCCTGTTCGATTGGTTGCTGTGCAACATGGATGTGCTGCACAACTGCTATCAAACGAATCCGGAGTTTCTGCACAACATTATGAAACTTCTTAACGGCTTCAATTTGGACTTTTTTACCAACCGGTTCTACTTTACGCGCGATCTAATTACCGTCCGGGGGCTGCGCGAAGATCTGCAGGAGATCTTTAACGCTCGCCGTACCATTCCGCTGCAGGAGGATGTCGCAATGAAGCGTTTCCCGCTGTTCGAACCGGCCCAGGACGGTCTGCTGTGGGAAACATCGTACAAATTGGGCATTTCGCTAGAGGATGAAAGCTTCCTGCGACTGATGAAAATGGTCGACTTTGGATTTGCTGTGTGCAAGTCAAAAAAGTTCGACTATTGCTTCTTGCCGAAGGTGCGTGCATTCAGAGTGCGAATCGGGTTTCATGGTAGCGGCAGCGGTAGCAGCAATCATGGCCGTAACAAGAGCAAGGGTCAGCGTAACGGTGGCAAGCAGCGTCGAAAGGGTGATACGGGCGGTGTGGGAAGAAACGCTAGAAACAATCGTGATTGGAATGTTATTGGTGGTGGTGGTGATGATGCGGAAGTTAGAACCACCTCCCGTGGACTTTCGTACAGTCAGTCACGTTCTAGTCGCAGCGTGAAAGGATCAGGTGTAGTTGGAGAGGAGCGAAACCGTCGTCCAAAAACGGCCGAAATGAATCATCATGATGTGGTGCGTGACATCGTTCCCAAGCGTCAGCGTAACAGGATGCGCAACAAGAGTGGTCATCAGCGAGGAAGGGATGATTATGGACAGCTGGAGGTTCAGGAAGCAGCACCGAAACTGTTCATGAAGAAAGGATATCTTCAGAATCGTGGCAATACTGGAACTTTGATGCAACGTGAAGAGAAGAAGGAAGCACGATCACAGGAGAAGGGTGACATCAGTGCGATAATGGGTCAGCTATGGTTACGGAATGAGGTCGAAACGCTTGAATCGAAGGTAAGAGAATAAGAGGAGTTGAGAGTGTAGAGGAAAACGCATATTAAATTTAATAGTGTTTGTGCTAAGAGTTTCGGCTAATCCTCCTATAGGTTCACAGTCTATAGAACTGAAATTTTTTAATCTTCAATAGGATATGTGTTTATAATTTAAAATGAGGATCTTTGACCATCAAAAAAGCTAAAAAGTTGTCTTGCTTATATTTTCAGGTAAACAAACGAGCCGGTAACGTAATCATGACACCGTACCTTGTGCTGGACTCCAAGTGTCTGACCGAGTACACTTCCATCGTGAAGAATTTGATCAAAACGAAGAAATTTGTGGTTTTGATTCCTGGTGCTGGTAAGTTTTCTGGGCAGTTTTAGAATTGGAATCGGATAAAGCGTCTACTTAACTGTTTTTTATCTTTTTTCGCGACAGTTTTGGGTGATTTGGATGAGTTGAAAAAGCACAGCGAAGGTGCACGTAACGCCATCAAGTGGCTAGAAATTGAGTTTAGCAAGGGCAATCGGTTCCTGCGGGCGCAAAAGAGCCATGAAGCATTGCCGGTGCCGCTGGTGAAAATTCCGAAAAAATTGGGTAAGTATGGAGGAGTTTAACAAACTTCACCGTTTTGGGGTGTATTATCAAAAACTAATATTCTTTTTCTCTCATATAAACTAACAGATCGTGAAGGTGCAGTTTTCAATCAGATCGTGCAGTTCTGCAACCACATCGTTACGAATCAGGCCGATAATGGTAGCGACATCATCACCTACCTGTCGGGAGACAGTCTGCATGACAAGAAGCTGTGCAACGGTAGCAGCTACATCGGCATCCTCGAGGCCATCCCGGTCAAGTTCGAGCAGATAGTGACGTTCTATTCCAGCTACAAACGGAAATGAACCGCCGGTGTCCAGCGTCTGCGGCCGAACGTGTTGCGCGTGTCGGTCTGTGTGGTCTAGAACAACCTCTGCAGCGAACAACAAAGTCAAAGCGAGGAGTCAAACCCTCGCGAAGCAGAAACCTAACAGCGCATCTAAAGCAAACCAGCAAATTCATCCCTCACTCTCGCTCGCTCTCTCGCCCTGTCCTTCACAAAACACACCACAGAGGTGCGTCCGTGCACCGTATCGTCAAAACCTTTCACGTTGTGTACTATCTTCCGAGTTGCAGTCTGTCTTATCGACAGATCGCAAGGAGGACAGTAAAGAAGGGGATGCATGGTGTAACGGAGGGGTTGTGGACAGAGAGGGTACGGTATCTTCTCTGTTAATCCCAAACACACATAAAAAAAACCCCCAACTGCTCTGCGTGTGTGCGTTTGTGTGTACAATCTCTCCAACTTCTGGACATTCTCAAATCAAACGAAATTTCCGATGTTTTGAATTGTTCCAATTTTGGTGTCCCGTGTTCCGGGTTTTTGGAAAGGTTTTCCTTCTACCCGGTGGAGGGATAGACGACTGTGGTGCGTCAGAGAAGCTAAAGAACATCAGCGAGGATGGAGGAAAATAGAGAGAGAGAGAGAGTTACAGCAAGAGATGTGAGGCAAAGCTGTGAAGAGAGAGATACATTAAAAAATTTTCGTAAGGAAGAAGATGATTTGGTGGATTAGGGCGGAATGATGGGATAAAGGTAAAGAGAAAACACATCATTTGTTTGTGTGAGTATGTGTAGGAAAGCAAATCGCTCTTGTGTAGTTTAAACTACGTCCAGGAGAAATGTATGTGAGAGAAACTCTTTGGAAAATACTACTTTGGATGCAGCAAACAATTCGTGTAATCCTTTGAAAGACGACTGCGTTGTCATAAGCATCATATGAAGGGTTGGCAGTTGAAGGAAAAGAAACAAAAAAAGCTCGTCCTAAGCTCGTTAAGAACACCACGACCACCATTCCGCAAAACCATTTCAAATCGTCTTTCATCTCCCTACCCTCTATCGATTAGTAGTAGCGGGCGCGCATTGTTGCGGAAACACAGCAACGGCGCATGGTGCCTGCTTGCTATACATTTCTTCATCTTTCATTATTCTTTAATTTTAAACATATAAATTTGAGTTCGGCGAAAATTGAACGAAACAAAAAAAGAAACAAGCAAACCACAATAACCTCTAATTGAGTTATCTCCTTACGGTCATTTTCGTTTAATTAAATTTAAAGGAAAATTCTGGTCTGGAATCGGTTTAGGAAGCAAACATCATCATCATCAGTTATTTCTCTATCAGTTTCAAAGCTATTATCCATATCCATTACCAATCATTTCTGCCTATCAGATGTACTACACCTATCTACATGCAGCGTACAAGCTAAATTAATTCATCCCACGTTTAGTGTGTCATCAGGCAAATATTGGATCTCAAGATTTCATCAGCGATTTTCCATTTTCGAATCGAAAAACAAAAGTTCTCGACCATTTCCGATGAGTATTAAATTGGGGCTGTCCTACCTGAATAACATAGTTGTGGAATGTCGAGACTGCGTTAATCTGATACTGTGTTCCCTTATTGCTTGCTCACGATACTAACTGTATTGGTGAATCAGCAACACAAACGTGCAAAGGAAGAATTATCGTAAAATTATGTTCCGTTTATCTGGCCTTTATGCGTATTGCAACCAAATAAAAAAAATCCCTTTCACTCCATTTCGCTACGATTAGATGTTAACAAATGATGTGTTTTAATCCTGTTCCCTACTGACTTAATTTCTACCTATCTCCGTTCGCACTAAATAAAAATCCGAGATTGATGGAAGTACATGGAACGTGTCATATTACACTGAGTTGAGTGCTGATAGCGTCCGAAAAAAAAACAGCTGATCCTATACCATTGCAGAGAATATGCATGCTAAATAGAATATAAAAGGTTATTAGTTGGCGGAGCAAGATGAACCACAAGCAGAACATCCTGACGGTGGCGCAGGCCGGCAGGATGCGATGAATGAGGCATTTTATGGGGATGCCGGACTCGTGTCCCATCAAGTAGGTATTCATCAGCGACACCCAGAATCAGCACGAGGCGTTTGAAGCGGTACCTGTCGGAAATCGGGCACCTACATGGATGGGAAGCTGCAGTCAGGGATCAAGTATCCTGGAGAATTAATGTTGAACCGGGCCACATTACGACAACGTGCTCTATAGTGAGCAGACCAACGAGAAAACGAGAGAAAAACATGAGAGAAAAATGAGCTTACTACACCAGGTACATGCGGTTTTTCAAAAGCCGTAGACCTTCACAGGACCTTTTCGGAGCATATCAATAAGCTTAACACTCGCACCCAGCTGATGTGAGCTGGTAAAAGAGAAGAAGTCAAAGAACAGACTCGGTATGTTCGGTATCATGTGTGTGACTTGATATCTTCAATGATCACTTCCACAATATCCGGTCATCTCCATCGCACCGGCTATCATAGTGAGGTTGGTTAGACTGAGAGTTGGATTGTTTGTAAAGGAGCACATATGTTTTAAGATTCCCACGTATTTTTTTTCACTACGATTATACAACACGTGCGTATTGTAATCTTCCGTTTCTCACATGCTTTCATACCTAAATGTAAGATTCCCATCGAAAAACAAAAAAACGAATAATGATACTCAGAACAAGTAGAAGCAAATTCCTTAAAAAATGTTTCACTACTCTCCTTTTTCCGCCCGAGTAGTTATGAAATGATTACGAGCCTCGTCTATGACCCAACTAGGGCCTCGTTAGTTGCTTCGTATAAGCGGATCAATCAACAAGACCATGATAAACCAAATCCTCGCATAATCGTCTTTACTTTTATTATTATACATAAAGAAAAAAGAGACATTTTTCATTTCCAAATTGAATTTATTATCGAAAAAGAAAACGTGTTCTTAATGCTAAAGTAGAGTTTCTTGCGAAAATTCTATTTGTATTCTCCAGCAACATTCCCGTCGAAAATCGACGATAACTCGCTCAGTTTTGGTCTGATCGGGGCGTGCAGCAGACCGTTGGATGCGTCTTTGGACCGTGGATCTTTATGTGGAACACCTCACTCCGATCCCTCCACCCTAATTTCCCTCCAGTTTCAGTCTTAGTTGGATCAATGATCAACGATCAACAAACGATTGCATGGCTTCACATGGGGTAGCAAAAATCGGTCACTTCCCGAACGTAGATTGAATGTGATAGACAGGGCCCCAGTTTCCACTCCGCTTAGGGCCTCCGAAAGCCTTAATCCGCCATACAGGCATGATTTTCATTACGTCAAACAAATATTAGTATATGCCGGAACGTTCTTTACTTAGTCGGTGATTGTTAGGTGTCTTTGGCATGTCGTGAATAAGGACTATTTAGGGACAACTAACAGCTCATCTGTTAGCTACACTCCTGGGAGTAAATTTGAATGTGAACAGCATCCTGTTAAATCAAACACCTGTTCGATTATATACGCCCTTCCGAGCTCTCTAGCACGATTCCAAGAACGTTTAACGCACGATCGAACTTTACTCACGTAATAGAGTAATAAACTCATTTGCCTCCGTTATGTGCCCGCAAACAATTATCGGTTTAAAGGGTCTCTCTAATTCTCATCACCACACGACACCACCTTATATTGCCGGTTTGCATTGAATGAACAGGCTGCAGGCAGGCTCAAGGAACAACGAGGCCACTAGCTGGCATACCTTGATGCATGGTTTATTTCCTCATCCGTGTTGGAAAAGTCAATTAAACGAATGCAAGATGAGAAACATACACTCTCCTCTGCTCATCACTGTAAGCACATGTGACGCAATCTGGAGTCATCTGGGGGTTAAAGTACATACGCGGAGTTGCGGGGCTCGCGAATGTTTGTGAGTTAAGTTAAATTACACACCTTGTGTTATGAACGGACACATTAATTTACGTACGAACATAGTAGAACAAGATGATGAGCCGCCTAGAATCTTTGTTACGCAACGTAATGCTCTCTCGCCCCCATAATTCGACGCCATATTGTGTTTGGATTAGGATTAACGTAGATTAATATTTGTACAGTTTGATTGATATTAAATAAGAGCTTTCTTGATGCTGTTGAATTGCATATACACACACGCACGGTGCGTTATGCAATGAAAGAAGTAAGAAAGTTGAATGACTCTGCACGTCTCTCCAGCTCCGCCAGATAAAGTTAAACCGGTTACTAACCTTGAAACGTTTGCTGAAAAGTGACGCTGATATGTAGATTTGATCGAATGATTGGGATATTGCAACGGCTTTGAGGAATGAAATGAATATGGTGAGTTCGAAGATCTTCACGAAAATAGTCTCAAAAAATGATCATCAGCCTACTATGTTAAGTTATGACATTTCTCTACTAAAACTCCTCAAAAAGCTAGACAGCTATGCAGGTCCGAATGCTTTCGATGGCTACTGCCATCCTCTTTTTATTCACCATACGGCACAAACAGTCCGCCTCAGAAAGCCAAAAAGTCTTATCTGTCCTCTTCTCTGTGGACGCATCTTTAACCCTTGAGTGCAAAGTGCGAGTGAAAAGTGAAACCACCCAGAACGAAGGGGTAGAAGGATCGAAGAGGCTCACGGCTTACGAGGGGTAAATTGGCATGACTCTCCGATATAAAACCCGCCAACAGCGCCACAAGTGGTGGTGGGGCTTAAAAGCCGGTCAACATCTATAAAAGCGTTCACTCTCGATGGAAGAACGTTCAGACTGGACTAAACCAACTCCGGTGCAGTTTGTTTTACTAAAAAACCCGGCTCCAAGCAGTAAACTCAAGTGTGTAAACGAAGTGTGTGCGCCATTTTTTGTGTTTGTTAGCAACTAAATCAACTGTTCAAGGACACCATGAAGTTGTTTGTAGTGTTCGGCGCACTTTGCGTCTGTGGCACATTGGCGGCACCGCAGAAGGAGGTGGAATTGCGTAAGTTTGGCTGTGTACCGAAAAAAAAAATGCATCACTTAAGCCGGTTTTAAGTCGTCGGGGGGTTTGCGTAGCTGTGCAAGTCGTCATTAAACAGAAGCAGATGCAATAATTGATAGTGTGGGGCGAGGTGTAACTAGCTAAGCATTATGGTGCAAAATGGTTATAAAAATGAGGGCATTGTTGTTGTGTCATGCTGTGGTTCTTTTTTTTATTGATAACCCTTTATTAAAAGCTGTGATTATGTACAAGTCAGAGATGTTAAATGGTACTTTAGAAGGGAGATTGACATGTTCATTATAGTTTAAGTAGTACATAATGTCTTTAAAAAAGCCACTTTACATGCGGAGATTGGGCTAGGTCTTAACGCGCGTCGTGTGTTGTGTTGTAGAAGCGCCAATCACTGTACATTCCATCACGAGCTCTTCTGTTCTGAAGCCTCTTTTTGAAACAAAAACATATTTTTCAATTATATCCGAAGCAGTTCTACTAAAAACTGCTTGCGGAGGATAATGTTGAAACGAAACCTACGCCAGTAATAATTCTACGAATTAATGCGCAGATATGTGTATTGTAGCTCGGTTTAGAAAAGCTTCTTTTTTAATCTAAAATATATTCATTTAAATTCATTTCATTTCAAGCCTGCACGAGTAGGGAGGCTTCAAAAATTTAACCTTCACCTTTAAAGAACACGAACATCACGCTCAACAAAATCAAATGATAAACACCGGGAAAATAATGATTCTAGAATGCGTAGCAAAGATGGGAAGATAGCACCAGCAAGGTGCACTAGACCGTAAAAAACACGTGAAGAAACAGGTCAAATCAAAGGCGAAGACGGCACGAAGAATGGCGCGTTATCCACTTAATGAGATGGTTTTTTTTTATCTTGAGTAGTTAGCTCGCTCTGCTTTATGGATCCGAAATTTATAGCCAAACAGCTTCATCGTGCTATTTTTTTGCTAATGAATCTCAATGAGGTCTGTTAGGGTGTGCGAACGCTTGAGAAAATTGAAAGCAACATCTGCTCTCGTTTGCCTCGTACTGCCGTCAGCAAGCGACGAACCCCGCGTGCAATTAATTCAGTTTAGCTTGAGAATAAAATCGTACAACAACAACAAAAAATCGATCAGCAAATTTTATTACAATCGAAAATAATCTCACGCACGTAACTACACGGCATTGTAACATTACACGAGATATTTAAAATCCCTCTCATCCCTATCCTTGACCTGTTTTTATCGCTTTTTGCTATTTCCCATTTTGCCACCCATCTGTATAGCCGCCTTCATGGAGATCTGCTACCGTGACAGTCCCGAGCTGGGCAACTGTATCAAGAACAGCATCCAGCGTATGCTTCCGGAAATGCATGTAAGTAAAGGGCGAAGGAAGGGATGGAGCGGGGACGACAACACGGTAAACTAAGTCGGTAGAGCATGTTCGAGGCTTACGCTCGGTACGTAGGTCATGATCAACTGCTTGTCATCCTTCATTTTAATGCGATTTTAATTCTCGTTTCCTTATTGTGCTTGTGCAATGTGTGCCCCAGCACATTATCATTTTGGAGCGAATGATATCTCGTTTTTTTGCTTTCTTGTTAGTTTTTATTTCATTTTGCTCTCAGTTTTTGTTTACTGTTTGTTTCATGTTAGTAGCTTAGACAAAGATAATTGCTTCACTTATTTTTTGCATTTTTTATAGTCTTCAAAAAATGGTCTTATACCTGTTTACTCCATTATTATATTTTAAAGTTTTTTAACAAACTTTGCATGTGTTGATCAAACATTTTAAAGAAACTTTCTCACGTTTTTTGTTATTTTTTTTGTCGTGTCGTGTTTACTTTATTATTTTAATGCTTAAAATTAACTTCATTTTCTGATATGTTTTATAATTTTTGAAACTTTTTTTATATTGCTTCTCATATTTTTCAATTAGATACTTTTTTTTCTTTGTTGACCAAAAAGTATTTTTGTTTTGGATACGTTTGGATATTTTTATCAATTTTAGGTTCTTTATCATTAACTTACTTATAGTTGTGTTTACATTTTTATTATGTATTCTCAAATTTCTTCCACTTTTTCATATTTTTGCTTCATTCTTTTGTGTTTTACTATTTTTTATTTCAAGTTGTCCAACAACTCCAATATTACATTGTAACATCAGCAATGTTATTGATACATAAAACATTAATTTTTTTGCTTTCTAACCCTCTCCAGACTGGTATTGAATCGCTCGGCTTCCCATCGCTCGATCCGTACGAGTCCAAGAGCACCTATATCGACTACAAGCGCAACCAAATGTCGGCCTCGCTTCACGTAAAGAATGCCAAAACGTACGGCATGAGCAAGGCCCAGATTCTGGACGTACGGGCGACGGCGTCCGACAAGTTCATGAACCTGGCCGTCGATGTGCGCTTCCCGGAGATCGTTATGGATGGCTACTTCAAGGGTGAAGGACGCTTCAACAGCATCAAGCTAGCTTCGAAGGGTTACTTCAACAACACGATGAGTAAGTAGGATTGTTTAGTGTGAGCTACATGCAGTTGGCTTATTGCTCCTATTACGTAATTTTCTAGCTGACGTTACTACCACCTGGATGATGTCGGGACACGTGAAGGAACGCGACGGTGAGGAGTACCTGGAAATTGAAACATTCGACATGAGCCCCGAGGTGGCCAACATGAAGATCTACGCCACCGGTCTTTTCCCCGATCCAGAATTGAGTGCGTCCTTAACGACCGCTTTCCTGGCCACGAACAATTTTATTTATTTTAGTTCAATTCTTTATTTTTTTGTAGACCAAATTGCTCTGGAATTCGTGAACCAGTACTGGCCAATGTTCTACAAGGAAATGTTGCCCAGCACCCGGCAGGTATGGGAACCGGTAATGATCGAGCTGGTAAACAAGATCTTCCTGCGCGTTCCCTACCGACGACTGTTGCCCAAGCAGCAACAGTAGGGTACGGTACGGTGCGTGTTGACCTATTCCGTGGTCAATTGGTTTGTGTTTAAGGTTTTTCACTATTAAGCAAGCAAGTTATTTTGTTGTAATAAACGTTCTTCATGTCACTCTCTTTCTGGACGATTGAAAAGTATGTTTTATTTTGTCTGTTTTTAGCGTAAAATTTTTAAAATACTTTGACTGACACGTGTTTTGTATTTTGGACAAAAATTTCAAAACATTATCACCCACGTTGATGAAATAAACCAGCAACAAAAATACCAAATTTGATTCTATAACACAAAAGTTTGACTTAATCCGCATCTCACGATCACCTCGAATCGGGAAAGACCCGTAACCTTTCGAATAAAAAGAGAATTTGCGTCATAGCAAAAGCATGCCGTCTTTCGATCGCTTGCTTATCTAACTCATAATGAGAAGATGTGTTTAATAATTTGTTAAACAATAAATACACTTAACAGAAAAATTCTTATCAAAGAGCGGACGTGATTAAATGCTTGTTCATGCTAATTTGTTCTACACAATAGAAACCTGGATAGAAAGTTCGTTGCCATAGAGATATGCTTCGATGTTACTACGGCATACTACGATGAGCTTTTTTTTTGTTTTGCATCAATTAATGTAATGAAGTTTCATCCGGGCGGGCTGGCAAAAGGGAAAACAATGCTTGATTTTAATGAAAGTAATGTTTACGCTACTGTCCTTCTTTGGGTTTGTTGCCATTGTTTACCAGTGATTGCTTGCGAAACGGTGTAAAGAAGGACTAGGAAGATTCATAGCTTTATCCGCAACATTACTTCTTGTACCAAAAAAGGGAATCTCTATTGAAGCGAATAAATTCAATGTTGTGTAATGACTTTTTAGGTGGATAGAAAAGTTCTTACACTTACATTTTTAAAGAACAATTTATGCAACATTTTTTTCCTAAATTCTTTTAAGAACTAGACCAACACATCTAATTACGGTCAGGCCTTCTTTTCCTTTGAGCTCTTCTTCCATCAATCCCACCGAACACTTTCATTCTGACCTGATCGTAATCATCATCTTGCGCGATCAAGCCAGACCCCAGGAACTGGCTAATGGGGAAGGTTGAACTGGGCTGGGCTTGAATCACATATATGGTGCGTGGTAACGCCGCTAGTAACTATTTATTCTTGTGATTGAACACGCGAACGAAGAACGAACCACAGCTACTGCCTCGTTCTGCCGCTGAAAGGCAGAAATGGCAGAGGTGTTCCAGGCAGAAATGGGTACAATGACAGAGTTGTCCATCGGTCAGCAATCGAGGAATGGTGCGCGTGTTGAGCTTTCGGGGTGGCTTAAACGCATAAGAGCTTAGAAAAGGGAGGAACGAACAGACTGGGGAAGGTTAGTGTCCCGGTAGGTTAAAACAAGTGAAACACTCTGGGCTCGTCTGTTGTTTCGTGTTTTGTCTTACAGCGAACACGCAGCACAGGGATGGAAGTGTGACTAAGACACTTTGAGGATTTACTTGGGTTTCATTTATTCAATTATTGGGTCTCACTCTTTTACATTTATCGCTTATTTTAATTGCAGTTAAAACTTTCGTATTTATTATACTTTTTCACTCATTTATAATTTTTTCTTATAGAAATTTTACCCTCTTTGTAAAGTTTTTGTTATAATTTTTCTCTTTTATTTTGATTGTAATTTAACTCATTGATTGATTTTTCTTTTATATTTCAAGATGTTTTTCTCTCATTGTAGAATTTTCAAATTATTTTTTTGTGTTTGGTTTTGTTTTTGTGATGAATGTTAATTTTTACTTCTTTCTTATTTTGAAACCATTTTTGTGATTATTATATTAATTTTTTAATGATTAATTTTGATTGATTTTAATGATTAATGATTTTAATATTAATATTTTGTGGTTTAAATATTTAAGCTTACCTTTTTATCTTTCTTAAAATTGCCTTAAAAATCATTATCATATCACACTTTTCCCCATCACTGTAGCAACATGGTCTTCCCCATGCGCTAAACTAGATGGGCTTATCCGCATAAAACTTCTACTACGCTAAGACGCTCGTAGTTTGAATCTTGCGTGACCACACACGCGCGCGACACGTTCCGATCCGAACGGCGATCCAACGGACTGCTGCCCCAATACACGCACCTCCCAACCACGCGCGTAGTAGTTGTCTGCAATCGATTCTGCCACTGGCCGATCACCGGGAATTGGCGAGACGGGAACATCGGGAACACACAACACACATTCCCAAACCGGGTGGATCTTTTCCTCGGCGAGGGTAGAAGGTGGCAGTGGAAGCAGAGAGAGAAACAAGAGACACACAACACACACAGGCGACCGAAGGGGTGGAATGCCAGGAAGTGCAACAGCCAAGGAAGAGGACGCGGGATAACGTGGACGCGATGCCGTGTGTATGCGTGCGCCGGGAGCCCGGTGTCTATATAAAACGGTCATCAATAAGCTGGCCGCATTACAGTTCAATTTTAAACGCGCTTTCGAGTCAATGTCACGGGCGGCGGGCACGTCCACGGTGCGACACATTTTCAACGGGCAATCGCGACATTCGTTCGATTTAGTTTTTCGGTGGAAGCAGTGATACAAGTGTAATTTTTTTTTCGGGGTGATTTTTAACGAAAATTTGGTATTACTTAAATGATTAAGTGAATCAGTGGTTACGTGAAAAACGAAGTTAAAAGGTGAAAGTGAGCATTAAAGTGACAAAGTGTCACAATGCGGTCAATCAGTGTACTCTTAGTAGCTCTATTTGTGACGTTAGCGGTGGCAAAAGTTGATGAAAATGAGTCCAATTTTAACGATGATACAGAAGTGATCGAAGGTAATGTGTAAAAATGTGTACAAAAAGTATTAAAAAATAATAATTTAAAATATAAGAGGGTTCGTCGCTTGCTTCGTTTGTATGAGATATCAAAAGACTTCAACGCGTGGGGACTACCTAGGGAATGTGCTCAGTGCGTGCTAGATAAGACAGTTAATGTGAATTATTTGCATCAAATCATGGTTACTTAGGTGCGCAAAAAATGTAACGATCTTTCTTGAAAGATCCTTATCCGATCGTCTTGGTTGTTTTTTTTTTTTTTTCGCTTCAAAGTAGTGCACTCATTTCGCTTGTATTCCTGCTGTCCAGGTCCAGAACGGCCCGAAAGCAAACTGCGTAGTTTGCTCATGCCAACACTTTGCACACACATACGCTCTGCTTTGCCATTTACACCGGATCATTGAACCATTGCAACCCATGCCCAAACAGCACACACCCAACACCCGCTTTTATCCAGCAGTGATCGGCAAGACGTTCGGCTACCTCTTGCTAATCACGATCACCGGACGGCAGACGTGACAAAGGCGTTGAAAAGTGCCGTCTCAACAAAGAAATCGCAGGATCGGGTGCCATTTAGGTTTGACATTTTGCTCAGTTTGCCCACTTGCAGGCGGGCGAGTCAGGAGCGGTTCCCAAGCCGCCCTCCCAAGAACTGGTTCACAACACCAACACCCTGTACTCTTCGAAGGTCGAGGACAGGGATGGTAAGAACAATTGCAAAACTGCAAACCGGTAGGTACCGGTTTCGGGAAGGCATGATCTAAGAACACGACACACTCTAGATCCAAACGATCGCTCTAGGTAAGGATGGCGTAACGAAGCAGTAATCCTTCTTACATGAGTTCAGTATTTTTTTTTTCGGACAAATTGGCTTCAGTGTAACACGTCACCGTGAAACAATTTCCGCTGCCAAACCTCAGCCACAAAACAAACAAAACAACCACCCATTAATGCGTGATCGGTTAACCGAGAAATGGGGCAAGTGAAAAGGATCACCGCATCGCAAGTAAACGGGAAAATCCCACCTTTGCCATTGCGGCACCTTGCGAAATGTGTCAGCCGCGTGCCATCCGGGCGAAGGCGGTAAATAGTAGTAACCATACGACTACTTGGGTGCGTAAATGTACGTCCGGTAGCATAGAATGAAATGAAGGAGGAAAGGAGGGAGAAGCGGTGAGAAGATGTCGGGTGTTTATTACTTTCCATGCGATTCATAGACGATTCCGATCAGGTACGCAACCGGCGTAAAAAGTTTGGCTCAACGGTCGGCGGGTAGTAGTCACACCAGGGAGTGTAGGCCACTATGGTACAGGGATCGATGCGAGAAGCGTCAAAATAAAGATTCCATTGATTGCGGAGCAAAAATGTATTGAAAAATGCTTCCGCATGCTTTTGCTTCCAGATTGTACTTAAGACATAAGTTAACTGCGCCTAGATGTATGCAATCTTGTGTTTAAATATCGATCAAATAAAAAGCATGGAAACAATCATTATTGATGTAATTTTATGCTTGAAGTTCATGCTTTTTCCCTTGAAGTAAACGTTCTGACATTACTTTTTTTTTAAACTTTTGTATTTACTCATGCCTAAAATTGTACGGAATCAACTATTTTTTATCGCCGAATCTTCTTTAAATAACGCAGATTTGGTATCGAAATTTTCGAGTAACACAAATGCAAACTAATATTGTTTACAGTATTTACTGTAAGAGAAACTTATACTGGTTATTTTTTAACACACCAGCTCTCCAGCAAAACCGCTTGTAATGACTTACTAAGGATCAGTTATGATAAGCCATTTCTTCCTTATTCATTGTCTTATGCCGGACATACTCGGTTGATTTTATTGTTTTACTTGAAATTTATTTTGTTGAGATTCTAAATAAAATTAATGTTCTTAATTTGATTTGTTTCCATGGGCCTTTTTCATAATTTTAAGTACCATGCTTCTTAGCATCACTTTCATTTTTACTGTTCCGTTCGTACGATCATACACTAACAAATATTTATTTAATTTGATACTTCAGCAATATCAACATATCACCAAAAAAAAAAAACGATAATTCAATTATTTTTTACATCCTTCATCATAATAAAAAATACATAAACCTTCATAGCATTACTATCGAAAAATGCAGCTTCTTTGAAAAATCAATCACTGCCTAAATGTATGAAATACGATGTGTGTTAGATGTAATGATAAATTGTTTAAAAATTAAAGCTTACAATAATCTATTTATTCTGCGTTTGACGCTATTGGATGTTTATGAAGTGTATGCAATAACCTCATTTTGTCCACTAAGTATCCTCACACATACCACGTTTCCAAGAATTAATTTAATTTTTATCGATCAACACCGTTCAACCGTTCGCATCTGTGTCCATTAACGAATGTGTTGGTTTGATAAAAACGTTGGCGAAACAACTAATTACAGGTTGGCTTATGGCCAAGTCGCTGCCAGGAACGTAAGGCTTTAATTAAACATTAAACTTGTTAGCTAGGGAAGCGGCTATCCCATTAAGAGCAGGGTTCCTCCAGCACATACACACAGGGCGTGTAGTAAAGTTGATTAAGCTCCACAGACAAGCACACAATCGGGAATGGATTGATTTTCCTTTTTTTACGATCGTAGGAGAAATGAGGCATGAAGCGGGAAGGGAATTCTTTCGCGGGGTTGGGCATTTTCAACGTGCCGATCGCGAGGACTGCAACAGAAGTGCATTTGATATTCTAGTGAGCCTCAGCAAACTAAACGCACCCTGATTTATGTGCCAGAGTTTCCAACCAACTCAACCACCATCATCAACCACGTGTGTGGGCACATACACAGGATGTTTTCAATAGAAATTATTTTGCAGAGGAGCTTTGTTTCTTGTTCGCACCAGGAAAATGGGAAAGTACTGTTAGGGTTTGCTATGTTTAGCGGATGCTTTTAGCGCCTTCCTTTACGATCGTGCTGTTTTCTTTTTTTACGATCCTCAACAGTACAATGGTTGTTTTATTATTCTGTTCCTCCTGCGGGATCATTAGCACAGCAAATAATGGATTTATGAGCATGTGAAGGAAGAAAGCGAGGCTTAAAGTAAACAAAACTAGCATTAATTAACACTTCAAGGAGCGTTTTTGCAATGAATACTAAACCACTTGTACTAGCTTAGGAAGGAATTATTTCAAACAAAATTTTATTAATTTTAGGTTTAAAAAAAACCTAAATACTTTTATGCATAATTCTCCTCCATTCGCCTCTATAGAGGACCATTTGTAACTGAGGTTATTGACCTACCGAGGCTTGTATTTTTAGCTGCAACTCGGAAACATTGCTAAGGTCATGTGCCGGGGGTTTGCTCATATTACCAACGTACCACATATCAGTTCTTGTTTTTATTTTCCCTCTTCACCCTATCTTCTGTTGGGCCTCGCTGGGACAAGGTGAATCATGTGTGCTGTCTGGGCAAAACCACCTTCTCACCACACACCCGAACACAGGCTTGCTAGCAAATTCCCGATTCAAAAGCTCCGGCTACTCCAGGGTAGTTGAGGGCAACTATTTGGTCGTCCCCGATGTGTATGATTGATATTTTGGGGCCGATCAACCACGATCAACCTGCCCGAACTCAGATCGATCATCATTTCTTCCGATCTTTTCTTTTTACCTTTTGTTGGAAGCTTTAATCCCAAACCCTCCCGATCAGGTTGATCTGGTGGCGAAGCGTTCTGGTTCGTTCGTTTGCGGTCGGCCAGTTATGGTATGTAAATTTATTCAAATATTCCCCTCGCTCGCCCGTCCCACATTGTCGAAGGTGTGAACGAACTTTCAGGAAAACAAGAAAACACAAAAAGTATCAATCAAAATGAGCAAGTGAACGCCACCGATCGACCAGTGCACACACACACACACACACACACACACACACACACACACACACACACACACACACACACACACACACACACACACACACACACACACACACACACACACACACACACACACACACACACACACACACACACACACACACACACACACACACACACACACACACACACACACACACACACACACACACACACACACACACACACACACACACACACACACACACACACACACACACACACACACACACACACACACACACACACACACACACACACACACACACACACACACACACACACACACACACACACACACACACACACACAACG